>NC_135237.1:42319214-42919214 GCF_051348905.1 Ranitomeya variabilis | reverse complement strand
ATGTGACCACTTGGTGGTTGTGACATGAGCTGCATCCTGTCAAGGGTTATGCTGACATGTCACAACAATGCATTGTGAAAAATGGGGGTCTTTAATAATAAAATCTGAGGAAGTTGTAAAGTTTAGGTAAACACCAACCGAAAATGGACACGCTTTCCCAGTTTTGGTTGTCCCTTGGGTGGTAATGTGGGCAGAACCCAAATGTCCCTATTTTGCCAACCGAGATGTTGCTAAGTAAAATATGGTAGATTGATGGTAGATCCCAAGTAGAGGTGAGTGGACCCATGGAAGTTCGGGTTTTGATACCCAACCAAACATTAGTCCAAAATTCGGTTCGGCCACCAGAACTATACCCAAACTTCAACCTGAACCCGAACCCCATTGAAATATCTCTCCCTCTTCGGGTTCGCTCATCATTAATCCCAAACTATTGGTGGAATATTCTGGATTTTACGGAGAGCCTTGTACAGTAGCATAACTAGAGTCTGAAGGGCCCCTGTGCAAAATTTGTACCTGGACCCCCTCCTGTATGATGGGCAGGTATATGGGCACTTGAAATATTCGAAATCCTATAAAAAAATATGTGTTGACCCTTCCTCCCCCACAATTTTCATTATGTAGTAATGTCTTCCATCCTGTATTAATGCCTCCCATCCTGATACATATGTCCCACATTCAGGACCCCTTTCTGGTATATATGTTGCTGTTCTGTGTTAAAAAACAAGAATACCCCATTCTTCCGACCTTCCTCAGCTTCCTCGATGTGTGGCGTCCTCTTCGTGTCCTCTTCCGGGCTGGTGCAGGAGGGTGTCCGCTGACTTCAGCACCTACTTCAGCCTGATGTGCACCTAATGGTGCACATACAGCTGACAGGATCCTTAAGTTCTCTGAGCTGCAATATGCTGCGCCTCCGGCCAATCAGAGTTCGGCAGCTAACATCGGTGTGCCTGCTATATCGACGAATGATGTCACTGCCATGAGGCGCCAATGCATGGCATGCCAACGTCAGCTGCCGGCCTCTGATTGGCTGGTAGCATGTAATGCAATGCAGAGAGCCAGAGGGTCAGATGAATGTTTGTCCTTGGACTCACATCCAGCTGCAGCAGGCAAAGGGGTCGGCGGGCCACCCTCCTGCACCATTTGGAGCTGTGATCGTTACGCCCCGGCCCTGGTAGGTGCTCCCAGATTCATGCATCCTAAGGTCGGTCTGTTGTAATGGTGGGTGAGCTACCTATCAGCATTGATGCTTGCACTCTGTATAAAATATTGCTTGAAAAAAGTTATTAAACTAGAAACATTCTAAAAGACTTTAAAGAGCCAAATGAATATGAGAAGTGAATAGTGTGCTTATCATGCAAGAGCTTAAATATACAGCAATGGGGTATCCGGATACATTTCATAAGATCTATTAAATTGGAACAAAATAGTGCATGCTGTGATTTTATCCAAGCAGATCGTTGTGGAAAGTCAGCAATGTTCACTAGCACACTGGCTATCTGTAATGTGTGTGCTCACTGTGGCATAAAGGACTGGATACCTCCATATAATACGCTCATCTGAATGACCCCTAATACATATTATTGATTCGATTGGAAACAAATTGATGGGGGAGTGCATAGCAGGTATAGTTACACAATAACAATAATAATAAATGTAATAAATTTATACCTCTGAATACCATGTGGTCACCCTGAACTGTAGTTGCCCCCCCCCTGTCTTTCCTTATTTTTTAATACCTTGGTTATATTTTGTTGTCCCCGGTTGGAGTAATTTAACAAAAGACTTTTGTAAGTGCAGAATTTGCCAGAGATGTTTCTTATCAGAAAAGAGATATATGGAGTGGTGGTTATGAATAATGTATGCCTTTATTATAACATTGTTTACATACTATGTACAACTCATTCCTCTAATATTGACAAGCTGTATGTAAGGATTTGTAATTTTATTATTCTTGAGCATCTTTTTATAAAATTTTTCTTTATAAAAAAAATGATGTCTGGTGGTTCGACCTATGGGATTGTCTACCAATCTTGTGACTGAAGGGAACACAGTGCTAATATCAGAGCTGCATCTCCATGATAGTTTTCCCTGTCCTCCTAGCCGCCCATTTGTGGATGGACCTGCAGAAAGCTGAATTTTTTATTTTTTTTCCCAATATATATAAAACTCACCTAAATTGGAAATTGTTTAGCGGGTCTGTAAAGGCAATGGGATAGAGGTTATACATAATTCATAGAAGCCAATCTATTTCTCTATTTAGCCCTTTTGGGGCCAAGGTATCTAATTTGTGTATCCAATATGTCTCTCTCATTTTAAGGAGTCTTATATGATCACCACCCCTTCGGGGGCGGGGGACATGTTCTATTACCTGAAAGCGGAGTTGTGCTACAGAGTGTCCAGAATTAGAAAAATGTTCTGGTAGAGGGAGCCAATTCCTTTTGCAACGGATAGTAGATTTATGGCTCGCAATGCGATCTCTTACGTGTTGGGTGGTTTCCCCCACATAGAGGAGACCACATGGACATTTAACCACTCCTCCTTTACATTGATAGTTTGGCATATGTATTAATCACGATGCTATTCCTTGCAGCCTTATCTGGGCACTGTGGGATTTCTACCCTATCCGCTGCATCTCAATATTTACTGTGGAAAAGGTAATATGCGCTTTCTATTGTTTATACTCATAGGGATACCAATACATGTTAGCCAAGATTGTATACTATGTACATATTTGTTCTTTCAAAATGTATTGTTCTTTTGGCTTTTAGGATCACTGAAGAATTTCACCATGTATTGTTGTCGGGGTCGTCACGACAATAACCCTCATTCACGAGTCATTCCAAATTAAAGTATGCGCAGAGCATCTGGTACTGGGTAAGAATGAGTCAGACAAAAGCTGGTTCAATCTTAGTTGATGCTCGTGCGTCCACAAGTGTCGGTAACGATCAGAGCAACTGCATTTATTTCCGGATACACAGTACTATATTGTGTGTTAGGAGAAGGAATGCAATAGGCGGGGTTTAAGCAGTATATGTCTAGTATTCAGTCTTTCTGATTTGTCCTGATGTCTCCTGGCGAATCCTCCTTTCTTCACATTCCTCAAGTTTCGATTTCAGAAGAAATGATACTTCTTTCCTCAGAGACGAAAAGTAGGGCAAAGGTGAATACTGGCAGCCATTTTAAATAGTTTCATTAATATCTGCAAGCGAGGAAAAACTTATTGTTTCACAGTATAAGAATATAGCAGTACAAAAAGTGTATAAAAATGTATATTTTCACCTTGACATTGTCACTTTATTATTATACTGTATTGTTTTGTGATATGCGTTTTTTATTTTTACAGCGATACAATGAGTAAGGCTCTGATAGAGCCGAATCGTCTGTACATATCACTTCCAGACTCTATGTTTCTGTCTTGCTCCCCAATATAAGTTTAATTGACAATAAATGTTTAAGCAATCAACACGTTCTCATTAGAGTGTGCGGTGAAATTATATTTACTTGATTGAGCTGTCTCTATTAGGACTGCCCACTGGACTGAGCTGTCACTAGTAGGACTGCCCACTGGACTGAGCTGTCACTAGTAGGACTGCCCACTGGACTGAGCTGTCACTAGTAGGACTGCCCGCTTGATTGAGCTGTCACTAGTTGGACTGCCCACTGGACTGAGCTGTCACTAGTAGGACTGCCCACTGTACTGAGTTGTCACTAGTAGGACTGCCCACTGGACTGAGCTGTCACTAGTAGGACTGCCCGCTTAATTGAGCTGTCACTATTAGGACTGCCCACTGGACTGAGCTGTCACTAGTAGGACCGCCTACTGGACTAATGATACAAATACCAGGGATTTCAATGAATAAAATACAAGTTATATCTTTTCTAACAAACCTATATATCATTTTGCTCAGCTTCTCTTTCTCTATACCGTGCTGTCTACGGGTTCCCTTTAAAGGGGTTGTCCGGCCTTAGGATACAAGTCTGCAGTCATTATTTAATCATTTACTTTTTAAGTGTAAATATTACGTGATGTGCAAAAAATATGAACAAACCTTCTAAAAATACTGCACAAAATAATGGTGGGCAAGAAAAATTTCATGGGATTTTTGTGTGAATCGAGGTTAGAAGCTCCTGTATATTCCAGCAGAAGGCAAAACATTCATATTGTTGCTACTGACAGGATGGCACCGAATAATTATTAATAACTCCTGATACAGATCTTATTTACTGCCCTTTGTTTTCCGTGTCTCGCTTTCTTCCTTCATTTATTTCCTGCCTTGTAAATTTTTCATTAGTTTCTCATTTATTCTCATTACATTTTGTCTATAGGTTTCCCTGTATTGGCTCTGACCCAACTCTTCTCCACCTTTATGATGGGTAACCTGTTAAGACAAAGACCATTATTGAAATAATCTACGGCGAGAAGCATCTCCAATGAGGGATATTATAAATCAGCATTCCTGTCTTGAAGCAAATTACAGTTTAATAAGATTAATGTCAGAATGTGACGAGACAATGCACTTTCCGCCAGCTTCTATTGTCTACGATTTTGAAGTCTTTGTAATTGAAATTATATTATATTATTATGGAGCATTTTGAATTCCTATTTTGTAGACATATGTGAAGCTTACATCAGATATTACTCTCGTAATAGTCTCGGTAAATGTCCTAATGCCCAATCTGACTTTAAAGGGAACCTATCACCCCGTTTTTTTCGGTATGAGATAAAAATACTGTTAAATATGGCCTGAGCTGTGCATTACAATAGTGTAGTTTGTGGACCCCGATTCCCCACCTATGCTGCCGAAATACGTTACCAAAGTAGTCATTTTCGCCTGTCAATCAGGCTGGTCAGGTCGGATGGGCGTGGCTTCTTCCCCCAGATATTGCGTAGTTTTCCGTTGGTGGCGTAGTGGTGTGCGCATGTCCAACGTCCCCAATCCTGCACGGGGGGGTGAAAATAGCAGCGATGTCCGTTATTCCATTGGTGGTCGGTGGGCGCGGCCATCTTCCTTTGGCCGCGCGTGCGCAGAAGCGGCGCTCTGCTGGCCGCGGCTTCAGGAAAATGGCCGCCGCGATCTCCATCTGCGCACGCGCGGCATCCCGCGGCCATTTTCCTGAAGCCGCGGCCAGCAGAGCGCCGCTTCTGCGCACGCGCGGCCAAAGGAAGATGGCCGCGCCCACCGACCACCAATGGAATAACGGACATCGCTGCTATTTTCACCCCCCCGTGCAGGATTGGGGACCTTGGACATGCGCACACCACTACGCCACCAACGGAAAACTACGCAATATCTGGGGGAAGAAGCCACGCCCATCCGACCTGACCAGCCTGATTGACAGGCGAAAATGACTACTTTGGTAACGTATTTCGGCAGCATAGGTGGGGAATCGGGGTCCACAAACTACACTATTGTAATGCACAGCTCAGGCCCTATTTAACAGTATTTTTATCTCATACCGAAAAAAACGGGGTGATAGGTTCCCTTTAAGATCTCATGGGCGATAAATATTAATGCCACGCTGAAGTCAAGCCAGAATGAAGGAACGTGCAATAAGTCTTTAGAAAGGGTCAGGTAGACCTCATCATGAAAAAGTGAATTTAGTCAAATAAATTGGATTCTTTTTCATTCTTGTATATTGTAACTTGATTATGTAGATTTCAAGCCATGAACAAAGATGCGCAATTACATTCAGCAAATATTTTTTATCAATGCTTTTGAAGATAGAATCTATTGAAGGAATTGTCCTCACTCCTGACTACTTTGACTATCAAAATTAGAAAAATAAGCACAGCACTAGTTGGGTGCAGAACCTCCTAGGTGACCACCAAAGTTTAACCCCTTCATGACCGGAGCTTTTTTCCTTTTTGCGTTTCTGTTTTTCGCTCTCCTCCTTCCCAGAGTCATAACTTTGTTATTTTTCCGTCAATATTGCCATGTGAAGGCTTATTTTATGCGGGAAGAGTTGTACTTTTAAACGACACCATTGGTTTTACCATGTCGTGTACTAGAAAACGGGAACAAAATTCCAAATGCGGTGAAATTGCAAAAAAAGTGCACTCCCACACTTGTTTTTTGTTTGGCTTTTTTGGTAGGTTCACTAAATGCTAAAACTGACCTGCCATTATGATTCTCGAGGACATTACATGTCTAGGTTCTTTTTAATCTAAATGGTGAATAAAAATTCCAAACTTTGGTAAAAAAAAAAATTGCTCAATTTTCAGATACCCGTAGCATCTCTATTTTTCGTGATCTCGAGTTGGGTGGCGGCTTATTTTTTGCGTGCCGAGCTGACGTTTTTAATGATACCATTTTGGTGCAGATATGTACTTTTGATTGCCTGTTATTTCATTTTAATGCAATGTTGTGGCGACCAAAAAATGTAATTCTGGTGTTTTGACTTTTTTATCGCTATGCCGTTTAGTGATCAGATTAATCCTTTTTTTATTGATAAATTGGGCGATTCTGAGCACAGCAATACCAAATATGTGCAGGTTTGAATTTTTTTTATTGTTTTATTTTGAATAGGGCAAATGGCGATTTGAACTTTTATATTTTTTATTTTTTTATATTTTTAACCCCTTCATGACCCAGCCTATTTTGGCCTTAAAGACCTTGCCGTTTTTTGCAATTCTGACCAGTGTCCTTTTATGAGGTAATAACTCAGGAACGCTTCAACGGATCCTAGCGATTCTGAGATTGTTTTTTCGTGACATATTGGGCTTCATGTTAGTGGTAAATTTAGGTCGATAATTTCTGAGTTTATTTGTGAAAAAAACAGAAATTTGGCAAAAATTTAGAAAATTTCGCAATTTTCACATTTTGAATTTTTATTCTGTTAAACAAGAGAGTTATGTGACACAAAATAGTTAATAAATAACATTTCCCACATGTCTACTTTACATCAGCACAATTTTGGAAACAAATTTTTTTTTTTGCTAGGAAGTTATAAGGGTTAAAATTTGACCAGTGATTTCTCATTTTTACAACAAAATTTACAAAACCATTTTTTTTAGGGACCACATCACATTTGAAGTCAGTTTGAGGGTTCTATATGGCTGAAAATACCCAAAAGTGACACCATTCTAAAAACTGCACCCCTCAAGGTGCTCAAAACCACATTCAAGAAGTTTATTAACCCTTCAGGTGTTTCACAGCAGCAGAAGCAACATGGAAGTAAAAAATGAACATTTAACTTTTTAGTCACAAAAATGATATTTTAGCGAATTTTTTTTTATTTTCCCAAGGATAAAAGGAGAAACTGGACCACAAATGTTGTTGTCCAATTTGTCCTGAGTACGCTGATACCTCATATGTGGGGGTAAACCACTGTTTGGGCGCACGGCAGGGCTCGGAAGGGAAGGAGCGCCATTTGACTTTTTCAATGAAAAATTGGCTCCAATCTTTAGCGGACACCATGTCGCGTTTGGAGAGCCCCCGTGTGCCTAAACATTGGAGCTCCCCCACAAGTGACCCCATTTTGGAAACTAGACCCCCCAAGGAACTTATCTAGAAGCATAGTGAGCACTTTAAACGCCCAGGTGCTTCACAAATTGATCTGTAAAAATGTAACAGTACTTTTTTTTCACCAAAAAATTATTTTAGCCTCAGTTTTTTCATTTTCACATGGGCAACAGGATAAAATGGATCCTAAAATTTGTTGGACAATTTCTCCTGAGTACACCGATACCTCACATTTGGGGGTAAACCACTGTTTGGGCACATGGTAAGGCTCGGAAGGGAAGGAGCACCATTTGACTTTTTGAATGAAAAATTATCTCCATCGCTAGCAGACACCATGTCACGTTTGGAGAGCCCCTATGTGCCTAAACATTGGAGCTCCCCCACAAGTGACCCCATTTTGGAAACTAGACCCCCCAAGGAACTTATCTAGAAGCATAGTGAGCACTTTGAACCCCCAAGTGCTTCACAGAAGTTTATAACGCAGAGCCATGAAAATAAAAAATAATTTTTCTTTTCTCAAAAATGATTTATTAGCCCACAATTTTTTATTTTCCCAAGGGTAACAGGAGAAATTGGACCCCAAAAGTTGTTGTCCAGTTTCTCCTGAGTACGCTGATACCCCATATGTGGGGGTAAACCACTGTTTTGGAACACGTCGGGGTTTGGAAGGGAAGTAGTGACGTTTTGAAATGCAGACTTTGATGGAATGCTCTGCGGGCGTCAGGTGGCGTTTGCAGAGCCCCTGATGTGCCTAAACAGTAGGAACTCCCCACAAGTGACTCCATTTTGGAAACTAGACCCCCAAGGAAACTTATCTAGATGTGTGGTGAGCACTTTGAACCCCCAAGTGCTTCACAGAAGTTTATAACGCAGAGCCGGGAAAATAATAAATGTGTTTCCTTTCCTCAAAAATATTTTTTTAGCCCAGAATTTTTTATTTTTGCAAGGGTAACAGGAGAAATTTGACCCCAAAAGTTGTTGTCCAGTTTCTCCTGAGTACGCTGATACCCCATATGTGGGGGTAAACCACTGTTTGGGCACATGCCGGGGCTCGGAAGGGAAGTAGTGACATTTGAAATGCAGACTTTGATGGAATGGTCTGCGGGCATCACGTTGCATTTGCAGAGCCCCTGATGTGCCTAAATAGTAGAAACACCCCACAAGTGACCCCATTTTGGAAACTAGACCCCCGAAGGATCTTATCTAGATGTGTGGTGAGCACTTTCAACCCCCAAGTGCTTCACAGAAGTTAATAATGCAGAGCCGTGAAAATAAAAAATAATTGTTCTTTCCTCAAAAATTATGTTTTAG
Source organism: Ranitomeya variabilis (assembly GCF_051348905.1). NCBI lineage: Eukaryota > Metazoa > Chordata > Amphibia > Anura > Dendrobatidae > Ranitomeya > Ranitomeya variabilis. Next base: position 42,910,440 of record NC_135237.1, on the reverse strand, counting down.
CAAGTAATTTTTTATTTTTGCAAGGGTAACAGGAGAAATTGGACCCCAACAGTTGTTGCCCAGTTTATCCTGAGTACGCTGGTACCCCAAATGTGGGGGTACACCACTGTTTGGGTGCACGTCGGGGCTTGGAAGGGAGGGAGCACCATTTGACTTTTTGAACGCAAGATTGGCTGGAATCAATGGTGGCGCCATGTTGCGTTTGGAGACCCCTGATGTGCCTAAACAGTGGAAACCCCTCAATTCTAACTTCAACACTAACCCCAACACACCCCTAATCCTAATCCCAACTGAAGCCATAACCCTAATCACAACCCTAACCCCAACACACCCCTAACCACAACCCTAACCCCAACACACCCGTAACCCTAATTCCAACCCTAACCCTAATCCTAACTCTAATCCCAACCCTAACCCTAATCCCAACCCTAACCACAACTGTAACCCCAACACACCCCTAACCCTATCCGTAACCCTAACCACAAGCCTAATCTTAACCCTATTTCCAACCCTAGCCCTAATTCCAACCCTAACTCTAATTCCAACCCTAACCCTAAGGCTATGTGCCCACGTTGCGGATTCGTGTGAGATTTTTCCGCACGATTTTTGAAAAATCTGCAGGTAAAAGGCACTGCGTTTTACCTGCAGATTTACAGCAGATTTCCAGTGTTTTTTTGTGCGGATTTCACCTGCGGATTCCTATTGAGGAACAGGTGTAAAACGCTGCGGAATCCTCACAAAGAATTGACATGCTGCGGAAAATACAACGCAGCGTTTCTGCACGGAATTTTCCGCACCATGGGCACAGCGGATTTGGTTTTCCATAGGTGTACATGGTACTGTAAACCTGATGGAAAACTGCTACGAATTCGCAGCGGCCAATCCGCTGCGGATCCGCGGCCAAATCCGCACTGTGTGCACATGCCATAACCCTAACCCTACCCCTAACCCTAACCCTACCCCTAACCCTAATCCTACCCCTAGTTCTAACCCTAGTTCTAACCCTAACCCTAGTGGAAAAAGAAAAAAAAAATATTTTCTTTATCTTATTATTGTCCCTACCTATGGGGGTGATAAAGGGGGGGGGATTATTTATTATTTTTTTATTTTGATCGCTGTGATAGAACCTACCACAGCGATCAAAATGAACTTTGTAATGAATTTGCCGGCCGGCAGATTCGGCGGGCGCACTGCGCATGCGCCCGCCATTTTGGAAGATGGCGGCGCCCAGGGAGAAGACGGACCGACTTCGGGAGGCTCGGTAAGTATGAGGGGGTGGTGGGGTGGATCGGAGCACAGGGGGGGGATCGGAGGACGGGGGGAGCGGACAGGAGCACGGAGGAGCGGACAGGGGGACGGAGGGGGGTACCGGACAGAACGGAGGACTGGGGAGGAGATCGGGGCGGTGGGGGGGGCAGAACATGATTTCCAGCCATGGCAGATGCTATTGCAGCATCGGCCATGGCTGGATTGCAATATTTCACCATTTTCATAGGTGAAATATTGCAAATTGCTCTGATTGGCTGTTGCACTTTCAACAGCCAATCAGAGCGATCGTAGCCACGTGGGGGCAAAGCCACCCCCCCTGGGCTGAAGTACAACTCCCCCTGTCCCTGCAGATCGGGTGAAATAAGAGTTAACCCCTTCACCCGATCTGCAGGGACGCGATCATTCCATGACGCCACATAGGCGTCATGGGTCGGATTGGCACCGACTTTCATGACGCCTACGTGGCGTCAAAGGTCGGGAAGGGGTTAAAAACATTTTTTTTCTTTTGCCAATAGTCTCCATAGGCTGGCACAACTCAATCAGCTCAGCTACATAGAGGCGATGATCAGATCGCCTCTATGTAGCTGAATTGCTGAGTTGCTATGAGTGCCGACCACTGGGTGGCGCTCATAGTAATCTGGCACTGACAACCAAAGAGGTGTCAAGGAGACCCCTGGCTGTCATGCCGACAAACCAATGACCCCGATCATGTGACAGGGGTCATAGGTGCACGTATTTCCAGCCCAATGGCCAGAAGCGTGATTTAAATGCCGCTGTCAGAGTTTGTCAGCAGCATTTAACTAGTTAATAGCTGCGGGGGGATCGTGATTCCACCCACGGCTATTGCGGGCACATGTCAGCTGTTCAAAACAGCTGACATGTCCCCTGAAAGATGAGGGCTCACTGCCAGAGTCCACATCAAAGCGGGGGATACTGACATCGGCGTACTAATACTTCCGATGTCAGTAAGGGGTTAAAGGGAACCTGTCAGCAGATTTTGCCGCTATAAGATGCAGCCACTGCCTTTTAGGCTTGTCCACAGCATTCTATAATGCTGTAGATAAACCCCTAATCTGACCTGCAAGTGTAGAGAAATCAGTTATATTATACTCACCCGGAGGGGGGGGCGGTTTGATGGGTGTCACAGATCCAGGTCCGGCACCTCCCATCTTCTTTTGACACCGCCCTCCTGCTTATTCATCACTCCCCGGCATCACGCTCCTGCGCAGGCATACTTCTCTGCCCTGTTGAGGGCACAGTTAAGTACTGCAGTGCGCAGGTGCTGGGCTTCTCTGACCTTTCCCAGCACCTGTGCCCTGCAGTACTTTACTCTGCCCTCAACAGGGCAGAGAAGTACGCCTGCGCAGGAAAGCGATGCCGGGGAGCGATGAAGAAGGAGGGCGGCGTCCAAGAAGATGGGAGGCGCCGGACCTGCGACACCAACCAGACCGGACCTTCACTTGCAGGTTGGACCGGGGGCCACATCTTATAGGGGCAAAATCTGCTGACAGGTTCCCTTTAATTAGATATCCATAGATTGGAGGAAGCACACCTGTCAAAGTGAAAAAGTCTTCCGTTTAATGGCCCAACATGGCGACAGTTAGGTTCATTAGTGAGAACCTTTCTCAAGACTTTGACTATCAAAGACAAAATACTCACAAAGTACATTTGTAGCTGGGGGAATGAAGATTACATCCTGACTGCAAGCTATACCATAGGGCAGGGGTATCCAACTTGCAGCTCGAGTGCCACATATGTGTCTGCCTGCTTGGTGCATTAGCACCAAGTGTGGCAAACAGCTACTAAGAGTAGATCTCTAGATGGTGACTTTTCTGTGTAGCCCTTCACAGAAGAGCAGATCTGAATGGAGGTAAGATAGGAAACCCTAGAGTTTGGCATACTGCCTTGGTGTGATTTCAGTGGAAAAGTTTTTGCTGTCATTATACAGGTAATGGAGGCTCTGGGTGTCACTACTGTGAGTGGTGCAGAAGCTGGATGTGGCTTGCCACCCTCTCTCAGAGCTGAACGTAGCTCGCGACCCTCTTTTATAGCTCAATGTGGCCCTCAAGGTCAGAAATGCCGGGGACCTCTGCTATAGGCATAAAGTATGTGCATACTTGACCTGTATGAGCTAATTGGGCCTCCCACCTTTACTAACCATGAGTGTTAGTAAAGAGTTTTATGCAAATTTTCTCTTTAGAGAGGAAGAGGACTTGAATCTTGAACTCTAGTGCCACCCTTTGGAAGTAGTAATACTAAAAGTCAATATTGAGCCTTTATCGAGCCTTGCCACATGACTTAGAATAAAGGCCAAACCATAATTTCAATTTGCAGACACAAGTTTCTGGCTGTTGCCCCTCTTCAGTGCAAAGCAAAATATTTAATTTGGCTGTATGAGAGGAGCCTGAATGAGGTCTAAGGGGTAACGTCTCTCTTTGCGAAGAGAGACATGATTGTGCAGCGCCCCAGAGACCTGGTCGTTGCAGTAACGTCGCTCTGCCGCTAAGGGGAGTGATGGTACGTCTGATGGCACTAAAAGAGCTCACCTGACCAGGTATCACAGTAACACATTACACTTCACACTCCGGCCACCAGGGGGAGCAAAGGGTTCTATGTATTAGGCCACTCCTCACACTCTGGTAAAACTGGGGGTTGGATAGGAAGTTAGGGAGAAGCTGACTGGGTTTTGCCCAGGTAACATCTAGTGAGAGGAGAGCGTTACTTGGGAAGATTCAGGGGGGTCCCTGTCAGGGGTGGGATCCTGACAGAGGCCTAGCGAAAGGACAGACTGTTATGGAGCCGTGCCTGCACCTCATTGCGGCGGCATCTTAAGAAAGGACACGAAGCGAAGGATATTGTGGAGAAGTGAGAAACGAGATCACAGCACAAAGGCGATAGAACCAGTAGGAGTCGTGCCCCAAGATCGGCAACATCCTACTGAGGCACGTAGCCGGTGGCCGGAACGCTGAGAAAGTAACAGACTCTACGCATTACTTTGAACCAACGGCAGGACAATTAACTTTAGGTTGGCTGTCTCACCTTTTACACCTAATGAAGACAACGGAGGCAATTGTGGGAGAGGGGCGTCTCTAGGGTCCCTATAAAATAACTCCAGGCCTACCCCGTCATACGGGTGCGCCCTATCCATATCATCTGGGGGACGGAGAGAGAAAGAACAGAAACATACATGACAGTTGTGAGGACTATCCCGTGGTGCTCAGCAGGGAAGGACTACAACACCCAGGCGCTAGTAGGTAGGCACTGATTTCCACCTGCAAAGGGAACTCTGGATGTGCCTTCGGACCGGCCGGTCTCAGCCAGCCCTGTTAGCAGTGCTCTGGACTGTGGATGCCGAAGACTTCAGTAAAGAGGTAAAGAGACTGCAACCCTGTGTCCTCGTCATTTACTGCGACCTACACCGTCTCCTACAGTACATCTTTAATTGGACGCCCCTTAGCAGGGCCACGGACCGGGTCAGGCCACCGTGACATCCCCAGAACCGAGAGAGAGAGACCCGGTACCGAGTACTCCGCTGCCCTGCGTCTGGGGGCGCTCCAATTGTGTAAGGAGACTTATAGGCCATGCCATGCCCCTCTGGGAAATTAAATAATGCATTAGGCATTCTTTGGTGTCTCTAGTCATTTGGGAATGCTTTAACCAAGATTTTGGATGCTGTCTCTGTAAACTTTTGCCCATTCGGTCCAAAGAGTATTTGTGAGGTTAGATACTGATGCTGAATGAGAATGTCTGGCTCGATAATGACATTTTATTTATACCCAAAGTGTTGAGGTCAAGATTTATCACCTTTGTCCATCAGTGAATGCCCCAAAACACTTTTGGAGGCAGCTTGGAATTCTGTAGTGAGTAATACAACAAAGATGTGTGATATTTATGCACCACACGCTTCAGCACTTTGTGAGTTTGAGTGATCTGTACCTTGACAGCTGAGCTGTTGTAACGCCTAGATGCTCACACTTATAATAGCACTTACAGCTGGCAGGTTATTGATCGGTCAGGGAGCTGCAGAAAATCGCAGAAACTCTGGATGCTGCTATCTATCTATTCTCTATTATCTATCTATCTATCTATCTATCTATCTATTATCTTTCTATCTATCTATCTATCTATCTATCTATCTATCTATCTATCTATCTATTAATTAGCTATCTACAGTAGCTATCTACAGTATCTATCTAGAAAAAATAACCAAAAGCAGCACAAGTGAGTATAGGGTGATGAGCCTAAAAGGTACATACCAGTCCTTCCAGATAAATCAAAAAAGTTGAAACAGCACACCATAAAGTAATTATAAGGTGCTATTTATTTGGCCCATGTGGCAATGTTTCAGTCATAGGTGTGGACATTTTCTCTTTGAGAAAGGTCCATACCTAGGACCAAAACGTCACCACATGGGCCAAATAAATAGCACCTTATAATTACTTTATGGTGTGCTGTTTCAACTTTTTTTTATTTCTCTATCTATTATCTATCTAACTATCTATTATCTATCTATCTATTTATCATATAGGCAGCACACCAAAACAATTTGAAGAATAGTCCTTAGTGTGAGCTTGAAAAAGGTTCACATTATGAACCAAAACATCACCACAGTGGGTCATTAAAACTCAATTATTTTTCATATTTTTTGGTGTGCTGCCTCCATTTATTACTTATAGATAGATATATGGATGGAAAACTGACCAGCACCTTCTAACAAAATGAAGCAAATGTGAACAGGTGCAAGGTGTTGTGTCTGCATAATATATATTTATATTCTATTCGGCATCGATGCTGCTTAAAATAATCCCTATACTTAATTTTTGCATATATCTTGGCTCACACAATGCTATGTTATAGTATATATATATATATATATATATATATATATATATATATATATATATATATATATATACAGTACAGACCAAAAGTTTGGACACACCTTCTCATTTAAAGATTTTTCTGTATTTTCATGACTATGAAAATTGTACATTCACACTGAAGGCATCAAAACTATGAATTAACACATGGAATTATATACTTAACAAAAAAGTGTGAAACAACTGAAAATAAGTCTTATATTCTAGGTTCTTCAAAGTAGCCACCTTTTGCTTTGGATGTTTTGGGTTGTCACTATGATTTAAAAAGAAAAAACGCAGCAGTTTGACAATAAATGGCTTCACCCAACCATTTTGATACAGGAAAGATATACTGTATATCTTTGTACAGTGTTAGCCAGTAGATAGAAAAATATTTATAATTAAGAGTCCTCAGTGGTACTATCAACCACTGAGGACTTACAATTATAAATATTTTTCACCCAACCGCTAACCATGAGTGGAGAAAAAGTTTTGGTGTTATCATTCATATTCTCGTAAAAAAGGCCAAGAAAGTAAAAATTCTGTCGGGGTATGTAAACTTTTGAGCACAACTGTATATATATATATATACACAGTATGTATATAATTGCCAAAATATTTACACTTTACTTTTAAGTAAAATCTATATTTTAATATTACGTCGTGAAATAGGACATAGAAATAATATAAGCTGCTTTTTCCGTCATTACATATGAAAAGTCAATGCCTTAATGAACTGATAGTTTGTCTACAATGACAGGCGATGTAATTTAATAGCTTCCCTGATTACAGTCCCGTCAGCAGCAGAAAGCAGCAATCAATACAGAAAGTTATTTAAGCTGCATGACTCTGAAAGAAAAGCATAAAGTTAATTTCTAGCCACAATGACATAATAGATCTAGACGCCAGATTTCTTCTTCACCTTCTGTGTCTATAGAGCGCCAACATATTCCAAAGCCTTGTACACAATTTGGAATCATTCACAATAAGCCCTCTGCCCTTTTCACGTCTCTCTGGGGGCATTTAGTTTTTTTGTTGTTGTTTTAAAGTGAAATTTTGCTCTGACTCACAAGGTTTCTGACTCTTTGATGGTGTCCCATTCACTGGTCCAATTAAATTATGAGCAAATTTGCTTATCAGTATTAGAGATAAGTAAGTCTTATGACATTTGAATTCACCAGTTTAGCCAAACTGGAAGGAGAGAGGAGAGAGAGGAGAGAAAAACGTGATATGCTGGCTTGGTCGGTACATAGTGAATCTAGTGTACTGTATTAACTACTGCTCATATAGGGACGTAGTAGATCCACTTTTGCAGAGCGGCCCACCAGGGAATTCACCTGTTCCACTGTGAGCCAGTCGAAATCTGCCTAGTCTGTAAAAGCATAAAATAGCGCTGCTTGCCCGACCCCGATCTTCCATACTAGGAAGGCTGCTGGAAAGAAGCCGAGGGTGAGTATATTCCTATTAGGTATATACTCACCCTCGGACGCACCCTGCTTCTTTCCGGCAGCCTTCCTTCTTAAGAATCAGCGCGTGAAGGACCTTTCGATGACGTCACGGCTTGTGATTGGTCGCGGCGGCCCAATCACAAGCCGTGACGTAATTCTCATGGCCTAAATTCCTAGAATGAGGAATTTAGGACCTGAGAATTACGTCACGGCTTGTTGTGATTGGTCGCTCAGAGGTCACGTGGGCCGCCGCGACCAATCACAAGCCGTGACGTCATCGAAAGGTCTTTCAAGCGCCATTCTTAGGAACGGAAGATGCCGGTTACCAGCGGCGATGTCCAGGCTGCGTCGGAGAGGTGAGCATATCAATATTTTTTATTTTAATTCTTTATTTTACACTTAAATGTGGATTCCGATACCGAGTTCCGATATCGCAAACATATCGGAACTCGGTATCGGAATTCCGATACCAGATTCAGAAGATCGCCGACCTCATGGCCGACCCCACACAGAGGTCGGGTCGGGTTTCATGAAACCCGACTTTGCCAAAAGTCGGCGACTTCTGAAAATGGCCGACCCGTTTCGCTCAACCCTAATGGTGACTGTTCTTCACTGCTGTGCTGTTACACACTATCTGTAATGTTTATTCAGTGTTTCACAGCTGCAATGCATTATGAGGAAGCCTGTACAACCACACCTGAGGTCAAGTGTTCCTTCTGTGGCTAACGCAATCTTCTGCCATGTCTACAATGGAGGAGGACTTTTTTTGATGAATAATGTGAAATAACTGAAACATTGTTTAAATTTGCTTGGACCTGGGAATTTCCTAAAATTTGAAGCAAATTTGATTTTCACAGAATTGATTTGCTCATCTACTATATAATCGTCTAATTCTGTCTGCTTGTCTGTAACGGAAATCCTGCATCGCTGGTTGGTCGTGCCAGCTGCCCGTGACCAATCAGCGACAGGCGCAGTCCAGCCGTAGTTCAGTCACGTTTACTGAACAAGTTCTGTCAGTCACAGTGCCATGTAGTTCAGTCACGTTTACTGAACAAGTTGTATCAGTCACAGTGATATGTAGTTCAGTCACTTTTACTGAACAAGTTCTGTCAGTCACAGTGCCACGTAGTTCAGTCACGTTTACTGAACAAGTTCTGTCAGTCACAGTGCCACGTAGTTCAGTCACGTTTACTGAACAAGTTCTGTCAGTCACAGTGCCACGTAGTTCAGTCACGTTTACTGAACAAGTTCTGTCAGTCACAGTGCCACGTAGTTCAGTCACATTTACAGAACAAGTTCTGTCAGTCACAGTGCCACGTAGGTCAGTCACATTTACTGAACAAGTTCTGTCAGTCACAGTGCCGCATAGTTCAGTCATGTTTACTGAACACAATCAGTCAGTCACAGTGCGACATAGTTCAGTCACGTTCACTGAACACGTTCTGTCAGTCATAATATTCTAGAATACCAGATGCGTTAGAATAGGGCCACCATCTAGTCTCTAAATAATTTCCATGGCAAAACAATAGATATACAGATATGCAGCGCCCAAGAGTCCTGGTCGTTGCAGTAATGTCGCTCTGCCACTAAGTGGAGTGATGTTATGTCTGATTGCACTGAAGGAGTTCACCTGACCAGGTATCACCACCACACATTACACCTCACACTCCGGCCACCAGGGGGAGCAAAAGGGCCCTATCTACTAGGCCACTCCTCACACTCGGGTAAATCTGGGGGTTGGACAGAAAGTTAGGGTGAGTAGTAGCTGGGAAGAGCTTGAGAGAGGACCTGTCAGGGGTGGGATCCTGGCAGAGCCCTAGAAAAAGGACAGATTGTTACGGGGCCGTGCCTGTGCTTTACAGCGGCAGACTCCTAAGAAAGGACAAGAAGCGAGGGTTAATGAGGAGGAGTGAGAAACGGGAATACAGCAAAAAGGCGATAGAACCAGAAGGAGTCGTGCCTCAAGATCAGCAACATCCTTCTGAGGTGCGTAGCCGGTGGCCGGAACGCCGAGAAAGTAAGAGACTTTAAGCATACTTCAAACCATGGCAGGACAGTCAATTATAGGTTGGCTGTCTCACCTAAATCACCTAAGCAGACAACGGAGGCAATTGTGGGAGAGGGGCGACTGTTGTGAATTTGGTTTTTGGGCTCCCCCGGTGGTCACTGGTGGTACTGGACTTGTGTGCTTCACTTTCTTTGTTCACCTGTTTCCATCAGGATATGGGTGTATCCTATTTAGCCTTGCTGCTCAGTTATTCTAGTGCCGGCCATCAATGTAACCAGAGCCTTTCTGTTGCATGTTCCTGCTTCTAGACTACTATCAGCTAAGTTGGACTCTTAGTCCTAAGTTTGTTTTGCATTTTTGTTCCAGTTCACAGTTATGTTATTTTTCTGTAGCTGGAAGCTCTTGTGGGCCGAAATTGCCACTCCGGTGTCATGAGTTGACACATGAGTCTTAAAGTAATTTCGGGATGGTATTTTAATAGGGTTTTCAGTTGACCGTGAAGTTCCCTATTGTATCTTCTTGCTATCTAGTAAGCGGACCTCGCTTTGCTGAACCTACCTTCATACTGCGTATGTCTTTTCCTCTGAACTCACCATCAATATATGTGGGGGGCTTCTGTCTCCTTTTTGGGGGAATTTCCCTAGAGGTAAGCCAGGTCTGTCTTTTCCTCTATTAGGGTTAGTTAGTCCTCCGGCTGGCGCTAGGCGTCTAGGGATAAAACGTAGGTACGCCACCCGGCCACTGTTAGTTGTGTGGTAGGTTTAGCTCACGGTCAGCTCGAGATTCCATCACCCAAGAGCTAGTCTGTTGTTTAAGTTCTCTGACGTTCCCTTGCCATTGGGAACCATGACAGTATGGCCGGCCAAGGGTTAAAACCGTTGGCAGAAGAAAGGAGAGAAAAAGAAGTCTGCAGATTTTTTTTTTTTTTTCCTTCTGAGCTTGCTTTTTAGTTGACTCAGTTGCATTTCTGCTCTAATTTCAGCCTTTGTCTCTCTCTCTCCTTCTAATCCTTGAATGGCTCTGATCTCACCTGATTAAAATGGATCCTCAGAGTTTGGCTACAGGTTTGAATAATCTTGCTACGAAGGTTCAAAATTTACAGGATTTTGTTATTCATGCTCCTATATCTGAACCTAGAATTCCTATACCAGAATTTTTCTCCGGGGATAGATCTCGTTTCCTGAATTTCAAAAATAATTGTAAATTATTTCTTTCCCTGAGATCTCGCTCCGCTGGAGATCCCGCACAGCAGGTTAGGATAGTAATTTCCTTGCTGCGGGGTGACCCTCAAAACTGGGCATTTGCATTGGCACCCGGGGATCCTGCGTTGCTCAATGTGGATGCGTTTTTTCTGGCTTTGGGGTTGCTTTATGAGGAACCTAACTTAGAGATTCAGGCTGAAAAAGCCTTGATGGCCCTATCTCAAGGGCAAGATGAAGCTGAAATATACTGCCAAAAATTTCATAAATGGTCTGTGCTTACTCAGTGGAATGAGTGCGCCCTGGCGGCGAATTTCAGAGAGGGTCTCTCTGATGCCATTAAAGATGTTATGGTGGGGTTCCCTGCACCTACAGGTCTGAATGAGTCCATGACAATGGCTATTCAGATTGATCGGCGTTTGCGGGAGCGCAAACCTGTGCACCATTTGGCGGTGTCTTCTGAGAAGGCTCCAGAAAATATGCAATGTGATAGAATTCTGTCCAGAAGCGAACGGCAGAATTTTAGGCGAAAAAATGGGTTGTGCTTCTATTGTGGTGATTCAACTCATGTTATATCAGCATGCTCTAAACAAACAAAAAAGGTTGATAAGTCTATTTCAATTGGCACTTTACAGTCTAAGTTTATTCTGTCTGTGACCTTGATTTGTTCATTATCGTCAATTACCGCGGATGCCTATGTCGACTCGGGCGCCGCTTTGAGTCTAATGGATTGGTCCTTTGCCAGGCGCTGTGGGTTTGATCTAGAGCCTCTGGAAGTTCCTATACCTCTGAAGGGTATTGACTCTACACCATTGGCTAGTAATAAACCACAATACTGGACACAAGTGACTATGCGTATGAATCCAGACCATCAGGAGATGATTCGCTTCCTTGTGTTGTACAATCTACATGACGTTTTGGTGCTCGGATTACCATGGTTACAATCTCATAACCCAGTCCTTGACTGGAAAGCTATGTCTGTGTTAAGCTGGGGATGTCAGGGGGTTCATGGGGACGTACCTTTGGTTTCCATTTCGTCATCTATTCCCTCTGAGATTCCAGAATTTTTGTCTGATTATCGTGATGTTTTTGAGGAGCCTAAGCTTGGTTCACTACCTCCTCACAGAGATTGCGATTGTACCATAGATCTGATTCCGGGCAGTAAATTTCCAAAGGGTCGTTTATTTAATCTATCTGTACCTGAACATGCTGCTATGCGAGAATATATTAAGGAGTCCCTGGAAAAGGGACATATTCGTCCTTCTTCATCTCCCTTAGGAGCCGGTTTTTTCTTTGTATCTAAAAAAGATGGCTCTTTGAGGCCGTGTATTGATTATCGACTCTTGAATAAAATTACAGTCAAATATCATTATCCTCTGCCACTGCTGACTGATTTGTTTGCTCGAATAAAGGGGGCTAAGTGGTTCTCTAAGATTGATCTCCGTGGGGCGTATAATTTGGTGCGAATTAAGCAGGGGGATGAGTGGAAAACCGCATTTAATACGCCCGAGGGCCATTTTGAGTATTTAGTAATGCCTTTTGGTCTTTCAAATGCCCCTTCAGTCTTTCAGTCCTTTATGCATGACATTTTCCGTGAATATTTGGATAAATTTATGATCGTGTATCTGGATGACATTTTGATTTTTTCGGATGACTGGGATTCTCATGTCCAACAGGTCAGGAGGGTTTTTCAGGTTTTGCGGGCTAATTCCTTGTGTGTGAAGGGTTCTAAGTGTATTTTTGGGGTTCAAAAGATTTCTTTTTTGGGGTACATTTTTTCCCCCTCTTCCATTGAGATGGATCCTGTCAAGGTTCGGGCTATTTGTGATTGGACGCAACCTTCTTCTCTTAAGAGCCTTCAGAAATTTTTGGGCTTTGCTAATTTTTATCGTCGATTTATAACTGGTTTTTCTGATGTTGCTAAACCTTTGACTGATTTGACCAAAAAGGGTGCTGATGTTGCTGATTGGTCCCCTGCTGCTATGGAGGCCTTTCGGGAGCTTAAGCGCCGCTTTTCTTCCGCCCCTGTGTTGCGTCAGCCTGATGTTACTCTTCCTTTTCAGGTTGAGGTCGATGCTTCCGAGATCGGAGCTGGGGCGGTCTTGTCGCAGAAAAGTTCCGACTGCTCCGTGATGAGACCTTGTGCGTTCTTTTCTCGAAAATTTTCGCCCGCCGAGCGAAATTATGATATTGGTAATCGGGAGCTTTTGGCTATGAAGTGGGCTTTTGAGGAGTGGCGTCATTGGCTTGAGGGGGCTAGACATCAGGTGGTGGTATTGACCGATCACAAGAATTTGATTTATCTTGAGTCTGCCAGGCGCCTGAATCCTAGACAGGAGCGCTGGTCGTTGTTTTTCTCTCGGTTTAATTTTGTGGTCTCATACTTACCAAGTTCTAAAAATGTGAAGGCGGATGCCCTTTCTAGGAGTTTTGAGCCTGATTCCCCTGGTGATTCTGAACCTACAGGTATCCTTAAGGATGGGGTGATATTATCTGCTGTTTCCCCAGACCTGCGACGGGCTTTGCAGGAGTTTCAGGCGGATAGACCTGATCATTGCCCGCCTGGTAGACTGTTTGTTCCTGATGATTGGACCAGTAGAGTCATCTCGGAGGTTCATTCTTCTGTGTTGGCAGGTCATCCCGGGATCTTTGGTACCAGGGATTTGGTGGCTAGGTCCTTCTGGTGGCCTTCCCTGTCTCGAGATGTACGAGTTTTTGTGCAGTCTTGTGATGTTTGTGCTCGGGCCAAACCTTGTTGTTCTCGGGCCAGCGGATTGTTGTTATCTTTGCCTATTCCGAAGAGGCCTTGGACTCACATCTCTATGGATTTTATTTCTGATCTCCCGGTTTCTCAGAAAATGTCTGTCATCTGGGTGGTGTGTGACCGTTTTTCAAAGATGGTCCATTTGGTGCCCTTGCCTAAGTTGCCTTCCTCATCCGAGTTGGTTCCTCTGTTTTTTCAAAATGTGGTTCGCTTGCATGGTATTCCGGAGAATATCGTTTCTGACAGGGGGACCCAGTTCGTGTCTAGATTTTGGTGGGCGTTCTGTGCTAGGATGGGCATTGATTTGTCTTTTTCGTCTGCGTTCCATCCTCAGACTAATGGCCAGACTGAGCGAACTAATCAGACCTTGGAGACTTATTTGAGGTGTTTTGTGTCTGCGGATCAGGATGACTGGGTTGCCTTTTTGCCGTTGGCGGAGTTTGCCCTCAATAATCGGGCTAGTTCTGCCACTTTGGTTTCTCCTTTCTTTTGCAATTCGGGGTTTCATCCTCGTTTTTCTTCCGGTCAGGTGGAGTCTTCGGATTGTCCTGGAGTGGATACTGTGGTGGATAGGTTGCATCGGATTTGGGGACAGGTGGTGGACAATTTGGAGTTGTCCCAGGAGAAGACTCTGCATTTTGCTAACCGCCGTCGTCGTGTTGGTCCTCGTCTTCGTGTTGGGGACTTGGTGTGGTTGTCGTCTCGTTTTGTCCCTATGAGGGTTTCTTCTCCTAAGTTTAAGCCTCGGTTCATCGGCCCGTATAAGATTTTGGAGATTCTTAACCCCGTGTCCTTTCGATTGGACCTCCCAGCATCTTTTTCTATCCATAATGTCTTCCATCGGTCATTATTGCGCAGGTATGAGGTACCGGTTGTGCCTTCCGTTGAGCCTCCCGCTCCGGTGTTGGTTGAGGGTGAATTGGAGTACGTTGTGGAGAAGATCTTGGACTCCCGTGTTTCCAGACGGAAACTTCAGTATCTGGTCAAGTGGAAGGGCTACGGTCAAGAGGATAATTCTTCGGTGACAGCCTCTGATGTTCATGCCTCTGATTTGGTCCGTGCCTTTCATAGGGCTCATCCTGATCGCCCTGGTGGTTCTTGTGAGGGTTCGGTGCCCCCTCCTTGAGGGGGGGGTACTGTTGTGAATTTGGTTTTTGGGCTCCCCCGGTGGTCACTGGTGGTACTGGACTTGTGTGCTTCACTTTCTTTGTTCACCTGTTTCCATCAGGATATGGGTGTATCCTATTTAGCCTTGCTGCTCAGTTATTCTAGTGCCGGCCATCAATGTAACCAGAGCCTTTCTGTTGCATGTTCCTGCTTCTAGACTACTATCAGCTAAGTTGGACTCTTAGTCCTAAGTTTGTTTTGCATTTTTGTTCCAGTTCACAGTTATGTTATTTTTCTGTAGCTGGAAGCTCTTGTGGGCCGAAATTGCCACTCCGGTGTCATGAGTTGACACATGAGTCTTAAAGTAATTTCGGGATGGTATTTTAATAGGGTTTTCAGTTGACCGTGAAGTTCCCTATTGTATCTTCTTGCTATCTAGTAAGCGGACCTCGCTTTGCTGAACCTACCTTCATACTGCGTATGTCTTTTCCTCTTAACTCACCGTCAATATATGTGGGGGGCTTCTGTCTCCTTTTTGGGGGAATTTCCCTAGAGGTAAGCCAGGTCTGTCTTTTCCTCTATTAGGGTTAGTTAGTCCTCCGGCTGGCGCTAGGCGTCTAGGGATAAAACGTAGGTACGCCACCCGGCCACTGTTAGTTGTGTGGTAGGTTTAGCTCACGGTCAGCTCGAGATTCCATCACCCAAGAGCTAGTCTGTTGTTTAAGTTCTCTGACGTTCCCTTGCCATTGGGAACCATGACAGGCGACACTAGGGTCCTGGAAGAACTCCAGGCCTACGCGTCATACGGGTGTGTCCTAGCCATATCATCTGGGGGACGGAGAAGAACATCAGAATAGAAACGAGAGTTGTGAGAAAGAACATCAGGAACAGACACAACAGTTGTGAGGACTATCCCGTGGTGCTCAGCAGGGAAGGACTACAACACACAGGCGCTAGAAGGTAGACACTGATTTCCACCTGTGAGGGGAGCTCTGGATGTGCCATCGGACCGGCTGGTCTCAGCCAGCCCTGTTAGCAGTGCTCCGGATTGCGGACCCTGAAGCCTACAGTAAAGAGGTAAAGAGACTGCAACCCTGTGCCCTCGTTATTTCCTCGCACCACGAACCACCACATTTAATTGGATGCCCCTTAGCAGGGTCACGGACCGGGTCAGGCCACTGTGACAACCCCAAGACCGAGACTGAGAGGCCCGGTACCGAGTGCCCCGCGGCCCTGCGTCTGGGGGCGCTCCAGATATACTGTCGTTCCTTAGGGGAAGAAAGTAATTTACAATGAACATGGGCAGAGGCGTACTTATCAGGGTGTTTGAGAGTTGTCACATCCTCAATGGCACCTACAGTATGCATCGATCCAAACCCCTAAATGTGCTGGTCACAAAGGAACAAAATGATGAAGTGGTTAAGTAATAACACAGAGATTCATTACCGGTAACCTCTCTGACTTTACGTGTCAATGTACTTATATTGTCAACACAAAACCATCATGAAACATTGTCGCTCTTTAAGAAAAAAAACTGTAGAGAGCAATTAATATGCTTTATGTATTCTGCAATGCTAAAATCCTTCATTTGCTGAATGCCATAAGTGCCCATTAAGGGCAGCATCTATTCTTGCCAAATTTTGGAACATTTACGGTTTATGGAAAATCACAGAGGAAAGCGTTAGAAATAAATTCTTAACCACTTTTTTGCTGTGACCTAAAAATTCAGATAGACTCTCGCTGCAAGTTGCTCTGTACCAATGAATCATTAATTAAGAAATTCAGAGGTAGAAGGTTGTGCAAGTCTATTCACCCTCCTACGACATGAGTAATGATAAAGCCGAAATGCTGCATGGTATGACATAGGGTTTATGTGCAAGGTCCGAGGTGACGTTCACATCTCAAATACACAATTAGAATAATAACTTTAATTTACAATTATAAAACAATTTAAAGCCCATTTAAGATAATGGAGATTTTTAGCATCAGATGATATTGATTATATGATATGCTGGAATGTAGATTTAAAAAGTAATACCTTATATATCATTTACTTATTCTACAGTAAACGGTAACTACACTTTTGCTAAACTTTTTTATTGCTGTAACACATTTAAAATTCAAATGAAGCAACTTGCAAATTGTCTTTAATGGTCTCTGTACTTTCAAGCAATTTGATCTCATTTGATAGATAAACAGACAATCTATAAATCACTTGATTCATAAATTATGTTGACTTCTCCCCCAAAAAATCTCTACGTGTCATCCACTAATCTGATCAATTTCTATGAAGAGGTAAGTTCCAGACTGGACCAAGGGAACCCAGTGGACGTAGTGTATATGGACTTTTCTAAAGCTTTTGATACGGTGCCACACAAAAGGTTGATACATAAAATGAGAATAATGGGGATAGGGGAAAATATGTGTAAGTGGGTTAAGAGCTGGCTCAGGGATAGGAAACAAAGGGTGGTTATTAATGGAGCACACTCGGACTGGGTTGCGGTTAGCAGTGGGGTACCACAGGGGTCAGTATTGGGCCCTCTTCTTTTTAACATATTTATTAATGACCTTGTAGGGGGCATACAGAGTAGAATTTCAATATTTGCAGATGACACTAAACTCTGCAGGGTAATCAATACAGAGGAGGACAATTTTATATTACAGGATGATTTATGTAAACTAGAAGCTTGGACTGATAAATGGCAAATGAGCTTTAATGGGGACAAATGTAAGGTCATGCACTTGGGTAGAAGTAATAAGATGTATAACTATGTGCTTAATTCTAAAACTCTGGGCAAAACCGTCAATGAAAAAGACCTGGGTGTATGGGTGGATGACAAACTCATATTCAGTGGCCAGTGTCAGGCAGCTGCTACAAAGGCAAATAAAATAATGGGATGCATTAAAAGAGGCATAGATGCTCATGAGGAGAACATAATTTTACCTCTATACAAGTCACTAGTTCGACCACACTTAGAATACTGTGCACAGTTCTGGTCTCCGGTGTATAAGAAAGACATAGCTGAACTAGAGCGGGTGCAGAGAAGAGCGACCAAGGTTATTAGAGGACTGGGGGGTCTGCAATACCAAGATAGATTATTACACTTGGGGCTATTTAGTTTGGAAAAATGAAATCCAAAGGGTGATCTTATTTTAATGTATAAATATATGAGGGGACAGTACAAAGACCTTTCTGATGTTCTTTTTAATCATAGACCTAAGACAGGGACAAGGGGCCATCCTCTACGTCTGGAGGAAAGAAGGTTTAAGCATAATAACAGACGTGGATTCTTTACTGTAAGAGCAGTGAGACTATGGAACTCTCTGCCGTATGATGTTGTAATGAGTGATTCATTACTTAAATTTAAGAGGACTGGATGCGTTTCTTAAAAAGTATAATGTTACAGGGTATATACACTAGATTCCTTGATAGGGCGTTGATCCAGGGAACTATACAAAAAAGGTTGCACTCTATCGTGCCAAAGCATGTCTAATATGGAATACATGAAATTTGAATAGCAAAATGGCTTTTGAACATTAGAAAATTATTTAAGAGACGCTTAGCACAGAATTTGATATAATCAAATAGTGTGTGCCCATCAACCGACGTCAAGGTGGTCTCATAAACTGATGGGTCCCTGACCTCCCTGTCCAAATGTGAACACTTACCAAAGGCCAATGTCTGTATGCCTGGGTGAATGTGAAAACCTCTGTTCAGCACAGCCTACATATGAGTTGGCCGGGACCAAGTGTGATGCGATGCAATTAAAAACCACATGGTGATGGGAGGAGTGCTCAGTCAATAAGCTAGCATTGAAATGACAAAAAAATGCTAGCTTATTGACTGAGCACTCCTCCCATCACCATGTGGTTTTTAATTGCATCGCATCACACTTGGTCCCGGCCAACTCATATGTAGGCTGTGCTGAACAGAGGTTTTCACATTCACCCAGGCATACAGACATTGGCCTTTGGTGAGTGTTCACATTTGGACAGGGAGGTCAGGGACCCATCAGTTTATGAGACCACCTTGACGTCGGTTGATGGGCACACACTATTTGATTATATCAAATTCTGTGCTAAGCGTCTCTTAAATAATTTTCTAATGTTCAAAAGCCATTTTGCTATTCAAATTTCATGTATTCCATATTAGACATGCTTTGGCACGATAGAGTGCAACCTTTTTTGTATATTTATGTATGGAGGTAGCTGCTCCTGGTATGCACCTATTCACACTAGTTAGGATGTGCGAGTCTTTTTTTTGTCATTTCGATCCAGGGAACTAGTCTGATTGTCGTATGTGGAGTCGGGAAGGAATTTTTTTCCCCAATGTGGAGCTTACTCTTTGCAACATGGGTTTCTTTTGCCTTCCTCTGGATCAACATGTTAGGGCATGTTACTTTAGGCTATGGGTTGAACTAGATGGACTTAAAGTCTTCCTTCAACCTTAATAACTACACTGTTCCAAATTATTATGCAAATTGGATTTAAGTGTCGTAAAGATTTAATTGTTTTGTTTTTCAAATAAACTTGTGGATGGTATTGTGTCTCAGGGCTCAATGGATCACTGAAATCAACCTAAAACACAAGTGATAATTAGTTTTCCAGGTGATTCTAATTAAAGGAAAACTACTTAAAAATGATGTTCCACATTATTAAGCAGGTCACAGGTTTCAAGCAATATGGGAAATAAAAAGGATCTCTCTGTTGCTGAAAAGCATCAAATAGTGCAATGCCTTGGTCAAGGGATGAAAACAATAGATATTTCCAGAAAACTTAAGCGTGATCATCATACTGTGAAGAGATTTGTGGCTGAATCTGAGCACAGACGTGTTTGTGCTGATAAAGGCAGAATGAGGAAGGTTTTTGCCAGTCAAGTTCTTCGGATTAAGGGAGCAGCTGTTAAAAAGCCATTACAAACCAGCAAACAGATATTTGAAGCTGCTGGTGCCTCTGGAGTCCCTCGAACTTCAAGGTGTAGGATCCTTCAAAGGCTTGCTGTGGTGCATAAACCTACTATTCGGCCACCCCTAAACAGTGTTCACAAGCAGAAACAGTTGCAGTGGGCCCAGACATACATGAAGACTAATTTTCCAACAGTCTTGTTACTGAAGAGGGTTGAGCAACTGTGGATGGTCCAGATGGATGGAGTAGTGGATGGCCACTGTTATGATCTGGTGGCCTAGGAGCAGCATGGACGAGCTCTGGAGTAGGTGGCCTCTATACTGACCGCAGACCCTGAACTTAACACCGCAACTATAAGTAGCCGTGGGATGTTCCTGTCACTCCCTCGACACCTCGTCACAGCCGGAGGACTAATTACCCCGAAAGAAAGAAACAGGAAAACTATCTTGCCTCAGAGAAAATCCCCAAAGGAAAGACAGCCCCCCACAAATATTGACTGTGAGAGGAGAGGGAAATTACAAACGCAGACTGAAAACAGAATTTAGCAAAGGAGGCCACGCTACCTAGAAAGAAAAGACAGGACAGAGTACTGTGCGGTCAGTATTAAAATACTACAAAAATCCACCACAGAGAATACAAAAATCTCCACACCTAACTAAAGGCATGGAGGGTAACTCTGCGACTCCAGAGCTTCCAGCTTGGCTGAATAAATCCTTACACAGACAAAGCTGGACAAGAAAAAACATAGCAATTCACTGAACTATAAAGTCCACCGCATGTGGACTGAAAAAACAAAGCCAGGATTTATCTTTGATGATTTGGACAATCCAGCAGGAGAAACCAAGCAGAGATGTGAATCCTCCAGAAAAACAATGGACAACTGGCACTCACTAAAGGGTGAAGCCAGACTAAATAGCCCCATCCAAAGTGGAAGCACCTGATGACTGCTGTGAAGGACAAACAGCAGCACTACCACTTATAACCACAGGAGGGAGCCCAAGAGCAGAACCCACAACAGAATTCACAACAGTACCCCCCCTTGAGGAGGGGTCACCGAACCCTCACCAGAGCCCCCAGGCCGATCCGGACGAGCCAAATGGAAGGCACAAACCAATTCGTCAGCGTGAACATCGGAGGCAACAACCCAAGAATTATCCTCCTGGCCATAACCCTTCCACCTGACAAGATACTGAAGCCTCCGTCTTGAAAAACGAGAATCCAAGATCTTCTCCACAACATACTCCAACTCCCCATCAATCAACACCGGGGCAGGAGGATCAACAGAGGGAACCACGGGCACCACATATTTCCGCAACAAAGATCTATGAAAAACATTATGGATAGAAAAAGAGGCTGGAAGGGCCAAACGAAAAGACACTGGATTGATAATCTCAGAAATCCTATAAGGACCAATAAACCGAGGCTTGAACTTCGGGGAAGAAACCTTCATAGGAACATGACGAGAAGACAACCAGACCAAATCCCCAACCCAAAGCCGGGAACCCACACGCCGACGACGGTTGGCAAAACGCTGAGCCTCCTCCTGAGACAACACCAAATTGTCCACAACATGAGCCCAAATCTGCTGCAACCTGTCAACCACAGAGTCCACCCCAGGACAATCAGAAGACTCAACCTGCCCTGAAGAAAAACGAGGATGAAACCCAGAATTACAAAAGAATGGTGAAACCAAGGTAGCAGAACTAGCCCGATTATTAAGGGCAAACTCGGCCAATGGCAAGAAAGCCACCCAATCATCCTGATCGGCAGACACAAAGCATCTCAAATAAGTTTCCAAAGTCTGGTTAGTTCGCTCGGTTTGGCCGTTTGTCTGAGGATGAAATGCAGAAGAAGAAGACAAATCAATGCCCAGCTTAGCACAAAAGGACCGCCAAAACCTAGAAACAAACTGGGAACCTCTATCGGACACAATATTCTCTGGAATGCCATGCAAACGAACCATATGCTGAAAAAACAACGGAACCAACTCAGAAGAGGAAGGCAATTTAGGCAAAGGTACCAAATGAACCATCTTAGAAAACCGGTCACAGACCACCCAGATAACAGACATCCTCTGGGAAACAGGAAGATCCGAAATAAAATCCATAGAAATATGCGTCCAAGGCCTCTCAGGGACTGGCAAAGGCAAAAGCAACCCACTGGCGCGGGAGCAGCAAGGTTTGGCCCGCGCACAAGTCCCACAGGACTGCACAAAAGAATGCACATCCCGTGACAAAGAAGGCCACCAAAAGGACCTACCAACCAAATCTCTGGTACCAAAAATCCCAGGATGGCCAGCCAACACAGAACAGTGAACCTCAGAAATCACTTTACTAGTCCATCTGTCAGGAACAAACAGTTTCCCCGCTGGACAGCGATCAGGTTTATCAGCCTGAAACTTCTGAAGAACCCGTCGCAAATCAGGGGAGATGGCAGAAAGAATCACCCCCTCCTTCAGAATACCAACCGGCTCAAGAATCCCAGGGGAATCAGGCAAAAAACTCCTAGAGAGGGCATCAGCCTTAACATTCTTAGAACCCAGAAGATACGAGACAACAAAATCAAAACGGGAGAAAAACAGGAACCATCGGGCCTGTCTAGGATTCAGACGTTTGGCAGACTCGAGGTAAATCAGATTCTTATGATCGGTCAAGACCACAATACAGTGCTTGGCCCCCTCAAGCCAATGTCGCCACTCCTCAAATGCCCACTTTATAGCCAACAACTCACGATTGCCGACATCATAATTGCGTTCCGCAGGCGAAAACTTTCGAGAAAAGAAGGCACACGGTTTCATCAAGGAACCATCAGAATTCCTCTGAGACAAAACGGCCCCTGCCCCAATCTCAGAAGCGTCAACCTCAACCTGAAAAGGAAGAGAAACATCCGGCTGATGCAACACAGGGGCAGAAGTAAATCGGCGCTTAAGCTCCTGAAAGGCAGAAACAGCCTCAGAGGACCAATTAGCTACATTAGCGCCCTTCCTCGTCAAATCAGTCAGGGGTTTAACCACACTGGAGAAGTTGGCAATGAAACGGCGATAAAAATTAGCAAAGCCCAAAAATTTCTGAAGGCTCTTCACGGATGTGGGCTGGATCCAATCATGAATGGCCTGAACCTTAACCGGATCCATTTCTATAGATGATGGAGAAAAAATGAAGCCCAAAAAAGAAACCTTCTGTACTCCAAAGAGGCACTTAGACCCCTTCACAAACAAGGCATTATCACAAAGGACCTGAAATACCATCCTGACTTGTTTCACATGAGACTCCCAATCATCTGAAAAAATCAAAATATCATCCAAATATACAATCATGAATTTATCAAGATAATTCCGAAATATATCATGCATGAAGGACTGAAACACAGATGGAGCATTAGAGAGTCCGAATGGCATCACAAGGTATTCAAAATGGCCTTCGGGCGTATTAAACACAGTTTTCCATTCGTCACCCTGCTTAGTACGAACAAGATTATATGCCCCTCGAAGGTCAATCTTAGTAAACCAACTAGCCCCCTTAATCCTAGCAAACAGATCAGAAAGCAAAGGCAAAGGGTATTGGAATTTGACCGTCATCTTATTCAAGAGGCGATAATCAATACAGGGTCTCAAGGAGCCATTCTTCTTGGCAACAAAAAAAAAACCTGCTCCCAATGGAGAAGAAGATGGCCGAATATGCCCCTTCTCCAAAGACTCCTTTACATAGCTCCGCATGACGGCATGTTCAGGCACAGACAGGTTGAAAAGTCGGCCCTTAGGAAACTTAGAGCCTGGAATCAAGTCAATAGCACAATCACAGTCCCTATGCGGTGGAAGGGAACTGGACTTGGGCTCATCGAAAACATCCTGGAAATCTGACAGAAACTCAGGAATTTCAGAAGAGGGAGAGGAGGAAATTGACATCAGAGGA
This sequence comes from Ranitomeya variabilis, assembly GCF_051348905.1. NCBI lineage: Eukaryota > Metazoa > Chordata > Amphibia > Anura > Dendrobatidae > Ranitomeya > Ranitomeya variabilis. The sequence continues at coordinate 42,886,970 of NC_135237.1, read as the reverse complement.
ACGTCAACATGAACCCCCTGACAACCCCAACTAGTCACAGACATAGATTTCCAATCCAACATTCGGATTATGTACCTGTAACCATGGAAACCCCAGCACAATAGCATCATGCAAATTATGCAACACCAGGAAACGACAATCCTTCTGATGGGCTGGCGCCATGCACATGGTTAACTGTGTCCAAAACTGAGGTTTATTTTTAGCCAATGGTGTAGCATCAATACCCCTCAAAGGGATAGGACTCCGCAAAGGCTGTAAGGGAAAACCACAACGTCTGGCAAATTCTAAGTCCATCAAATTTAAAGCGGCGCCTGAATCCACAAATGCCATGAGAGAGAATGACAATAATGAGCAGATCAGGGTCACAGATAACAGAAATTTAGGTTGTACAGTACTGATGGTAACGGAATTAGCGATTCTCTTGGCACGCTTAGGGCAATCAGAAATAACATGAGCAGAATCGCCGCAGTAAAAGCACAACCTATTCTGACGTCTGAATCCTTGGCGTTCAGCTCTAGACACAATCCTATCACACTGCATAGGCTCAGGACTCCGCTTGGAAGAAAATGCCATAGTGTGCACAACTCTGCGCTCACGCAAGCGCCGATCAATTTGAATGGCCAGAGACATAGAATCACTCAGACCTGCAGGCGTGGGGAAGCCCACCATAACATCTTTAACAGATTCAGAAAGACCCTTTCTGAAAATTGCCGCCAAAGCATCCTCATTCCACTTAGTAAGCACAGACTATTTTCTAAATTTCTGGCAATATGATTCTGCCGCTTCTTGACCCTGACACAGGGCCAACAAGGTTTTCTCAGCATGATCCACAGAATTAGGTTCATCATACAATAACCCAAGCGCCTGAAAAAAGGTGTCTACATTAAGCAAGGCAGGATTCCCAGATTCCAGGGAAAATGCCCAATCCTGCGGGTCGCCACGCAACAGAGAAATGACAATTTTTACCTGCTGGATGGGATCACCAGAGGAACGGGGCTTCAGAGAAAAAAACAGTTTACAGTTATTTTTAAAGCTCAAAAATTTGGACCTGTCCCCAAAAAACAGATCGGGGGTAGGAATTCTAGGCTCTAAAACAGGATCCTGCACGATATAATCAGAAATACCCTGTACTCTAGCAGCAAGTTGATCCACCCGAGAAGCAAGTCCCTGAACATCCATGTCAGCGCCTAACTCTTGAGCCACCCAGAGGTGAAGAGGGAAAAAAAAACACAACAGAGTACAGAAAAAAAATGGCTCAGCACTTTCTTTCCCTTCTTTTGAGATGCGGTTAACTCATTGTTGGCCAGTTGTACTGTTATGATCTGGTGGCCTAGGAGCAGCATGGACGAGCTCTGGAGTAGGTGGCCTCTATACTGACCGCAGACCCTGAACTTAACACCGCAACTATAAGTAGCCGTGGGATGTTCCTGTCGCTCCCTCGACACCTCGTCACAGCCGGAGGACTAATTACCCCTAAAGAAAGAAACAGGAAAACTATCTTGCCTCAGAGAAAATCCCCAAAGGAAAGACAGCCCCCCACAAATATTGACTGTGAGAGGAGAGGGAAATTACAAACGCAGACTGAAAACAGAATTTAGCAAAGGAGGCCACGCTACCTAGAAAGAAAAGACAGGACAGAGTACTGTGCGGTCAGTATTAAAATACTACAAAAATCCACCACAGAGAATACAAAAATCTCCACACCTAACTAAAGGCATGGAGGGTAACTCTGCGACTCCAGAGCTTCCAGCTTGGTTGAATAAATCCTTACACAGACAAAGCTGGACAAGAAAAAACATAGCAATTCACTGAACTATAAAGTCCACCGCATGTGGACTGAAAAAACAAAGCCAGGACTTATCTTTGATGATTTGGACAATCCAGCAGGAGAAACCAAGCAGAGAGGTGAATCCACCAGAAAAACAATGGACAACTGGAACTCACTAAAGGGTGAAGCCAGGCTAAATAGCCCCGTCCAAAGTGGAAGCACCTGATGACTGCTGTGAAGGACAAACAGCAGCACTACCACTTATAACCACAGGAGGGAGCCCAAGAGCAGAACCCACAACAGAATTCACAACAGGCCACCATGTCCTAACAAGGCTGCGACGTCAGCAAGGAGTGGAGGAGTAATGTTTTGGGCCGGAATCATGGGGAAACAGCTGGTAGGGCCCTTTAAGGTTCCTAAAGGTGTGAAAATGACCTCTGCAAAGTACATAAAGTTTCTGACTGACAACTTTCTTCCATGGTATAAAAAGGAGAAACGTGCCTTCAGGAGCAAAATCTTCTTCATGCTGACAACGCACTATCTAATGCTGCAAAGAATACCTCTGAGTCATTGGCTGCCATGGGCATAAAAGGAGATAAACTCATGGTGTGGCCACCATCTTCCCCTGACCTCAACCCTATAGAGAACCTTTGGAGTATCATCAAGCAAAAGATCTATGAGGGTGGGAGGCAGTTCACACCAAAACAGCAGCTCTGGGAGGCAATTCTGACTTCACGCAAAGAAATACAAGCAGAAACTCTCCAAAAACTCACAAGTTCAATGGATGCAAGAATTGTGAAGGTGATATCAAAGAAGGGATCCTATATTAACATGTAACTTGGCCTGTTAGGATGTTTTGGAGTTAAATAGCTTTTTTGTTCAGTGAATGTTACCTCCTAATGCTGCAAATTCCACAAATGAGCATTTTCAGTTCTTTAAAACATCAAATGTTTAGAAATTATACTGTGCCTAATAATTTGGAACAGTGCATTTTGAGTTTTTATTCATTTTGGAGATTATACTGTAATCATTGGGAGTTTTCTCAATAAAATTCAATGTATATTCTAACGGGTGATGACTTTTATTAGACTGACTGTCATTTGCCCCAACCTTTTAGGAAAATCTGAGAAAAATGTAATTTGCATAATAATTTGGAACATAGTGTATGTTACTATGTTACCAGGAGTCTGCACTCAAAAATGCCCAAAAGTGTTGTCCACTGCCTGTTAGCAAGTGTAATCCGCCTGTAATAGTACAAATGCTGAGATGGATTACATAAGCTGGTGGCAGGGCTTAAAGAGTTTGTCCACCACTTTAACATTGATATTCTAGCCTTGGGGTAGGTCATCGATGTCTGATCGGTGGCAATGCGGCACCGGGCACCCCCGCTGATCATCTGTTCTCGGTGTCGGCAGCAGCCGGAACTACTCAGTTACAGGGTTGCACAGCAAAGTTCTGCCTACTGTATAGTGGCCATGGCCAAGTAATGTACATATGCCCCTATTGATTTGAGTACAATTGGTGGAGAAAGGTTGAACTTGATGGACCTAGGTGTTTTTTCAACCTAAGTAACTATGTAACTATGAATAGGGAGTGGATATGCAGTACCCATCCTATAGAGTTGATGGAGATGTGCAGCTCTGCAACTGGTGAGTTCCCATCGCTGCCGATGCTTAGAACAGCGGATTGGCAAGGATGCTAGGTATCACAACCCCACCGGTCAGACATTGATGACCTATCATAAGGACAGTCAGTCAATGTTACGGTAGTGGACAACCTCTTTAAGTTCATATTCATGTTAGACTAATGTTGGCTGAAGTCACCAGTATCAATGTTTTTGGCCGACATATTTATATGTTTGGGAGTCCCCGACTTTGGGAGGATAAGGATCCAGCATAACTAATTTCAGATTGCCAATCCTTTTCTTCTGTAAAAAATAAGGCCCTGCCAGAGGTGCAGGTCTTTGCCTCTCTGTCCCTGCACTCTTATTCATAAAACTGTATACAGGCATAGCAGAGAGGTGGGCTATTAGTACAGAGCAAATAAGCCACTGGACATTGGCAGGCACAATGCATGTTAAATAGTTGAGGAAAGGAAGTTCAAGCACCTATAGTGGTGGCAGAACGCTAATGAAGAGGACATAGTTCGCCACATAGTAACAGTTTAATTGAACAGACACTTTTCTGGTCACAGCCACCACCTTCCTCAAGCAGTATATTTCCTAAAGAAATGTTGCACATTTAAATTCTGGAAATGTGCCATACATGAAGTGGAAATTACATTGACTACCCCATAAGGCAAGTTAGAATCTTCCAGGAATTGTGGCTCATGTCAATTTCCAGCTGCTGTTGATAGGAAGCCATCCAGCGTGAGATTTGCCACTTAATGAACTGCAGCTAGTCACCTGCGTATGGCTTTTGCTTATAAATGGGAGGGGACTTTCAACCTGTAAAACCTCTTGGAAGTTCTTTACCTTTCTTAAATAATAAGAATGATGGCGGTGTGTGGACTCAATATTGTGACTTGTTGCTGTTGGAGATGGGGTCATGTCAAATTGAGCTGGATAAAGAGTCGACGTAAGTGAAAGATAATCGCTACCTAGTGGTGGAAACAGACCTAACTACCAATTGTATAGGCTTCACCACCTCACTCAGTTGTGATGGAACATTGCTGCCTCTCAAAACATTTAACCAGTGGGCCATTAAACTCATATCTCATATATTGACCCAACAGTTACTGCACCACCAGCACCAGCAAATTGACCAGGTGAGCGTTTAGTTGCCTCATAAGCAGATGACTGTTTCCTCGACACACAATCAAGGATGGATATCTGCTGGTGTGACAGAGGAGGCATACTTGGATTGCGACAAACAATAGTGGTGGATTACTATGATGACACCAGCCAGGTACTACTTGAGATGGCTGATAGAAAGATGAGCAAGAATAAGGGGCAGGAAGAAAACTTTAGGTTTACACCAATTGCTGGCAGTCTTTCTTTTCTCAAATGACCAGATGTTGTCTCTTAATGTGCTGATGGAGAGCCATAGTTCCTAGCCTATGTGAGCTGGGGCATCTATGGCTTATTTTCCTCTTGCACAGCCACAGAAAAATCTAGTGACAGCATACAAAAGAACTTCCACACACAAGATGCCCACAGGTACAATTTGCCACCACCACGACCAGAGCTTCCAGGCGCTGTTGAGTCTCCTCCACCAACAGCACATGTGTACATCACCTGATCCAAACACATCCACAGGTTTTGCCCAAGAGTATCTTTTAGGTGCACATAGCCTCTGTTGTGTATCGATGAGACGCTCACCCTCCTCCTCTGATGACTTCACCTCCTCAGAAACCCTATCTGATTTCCAGGTTTTGTCCACCACAGAACCATCATTGTTATCCCTTACTCAGTTGACAGTTGTCTCTGTCTGGGAAATGGCCTTGCTTACCCCCACCCACCTTCTTGATTCCCCCAATGAGATCTGTCATGGTTCAGAGTGCTACTACCAATGTAAGTGCTCAAAGAGCCAGCAAAAGAACTAGGCATTTGAAGTGTTTTCTCCATCTCTACTGGCCCCATTTTATCTGACTACAAAGGCTGATTGTTTATCTCTTCCAATAAATCAGCTGGAAGAAGTTGTTATGGTGAAGTATTCGGTATGCTTTGGGTTAGGGAACTAACGTGTATAATAGAATTCTATGTACAGCATTAAGTGTTATTGGTTCAAAGGATGTGGACTGAGCAGAACACTGACTCGAGCTGATGATGTTGCTGTCAGAGGTTACACCATCCTACTGGGATTGAGATGAGTAATGGGACATTTATTCCGTTACTCTTTTCCCTTTCTCCTTTCTAATTTGCTTGCTAGAGGAAAAGGAAGCCAGTTGTGACTGACACTTGGTACTACTACTGATATTATGTATCTAAATAGATGTACCAAAATAGATCTGCATAGTTAGATGTCACGATTTAGTGTAATACTTTCTTTTCAGATTTTTAGTTAAGCAGATTAATTTTTCCTGACCAAAGACGATGACATAACAACAAATGCTAGAAGGCTTCCAAATGCGACAACAGCCTTCAATATAGTTGTGGGGTGTATGGCTACCAAATAGAGCAAAAAAACAGCTATAAAAAATGAAAACTTTTCTTGTAATATATACTGTATGTATATATATATATCTAATATATAAAGCTGAATGTGTGTATGTGTGTATGTCCAGGATTGGCATCTGAACCGTCGCAGCTACAGCCACAAAATTTTGTACAGTCACACGTCTGGACCCCGAGAGCGTCATAGGCTATGTTGTGAGGCGAAATTTTAACCCCGCGCGTTCCAATTCACCAAACAATTTTGCCCCTATCTACATAATGGGGAAAAAATGAAAGGAAAAGTGTTGGAGGCAAATTAACAGCTGCCAGATGTGACAAGGGGGACTTAAAGAATGAGAGCGATGGCGCCAAAGAGTATATACCATACAGTTGCTAAGGTGGGGCCCCGACATGGGATACTCACCACACATGGGGATATGAACACAAACACAAAATGCGCCACACACTACCACGTGCTCGAACACATATACCACCCTCAGCGCACATTTCACCACACACACACCAACCTCGCCACATAAAAGTCGAAACACAAAAGTCACCACTCAAAACTCGCCACGCGCAAAACTCGCTACATGCAAAACTCACCATATGCAAAACTAGGCTCACGCAAAACTCGCCACACGTGCAAAACTCACCTCATGGAAAACTCACCTCATGCAAAACTTGCACACACAGAAAAATTGCCACATGTACAAAAGTTGCAACACATGCTAAAGTTGCCTCACACAAAACTTGCACATACTCAAAACACACCACACATAAAACTCGCCACGCGCAAAACTCGCCATGCACAAATCTTGCTGCACACAACTTGCTACACTAACCTGTCACATGCAACTCAACACACAAAATGTTGCTACACGCATGTCGCCACACAAAACTCATCTCACAAAAGTCGCTACATGCATGTCGCCACACGCAACTCAACACACACAACTTGACACATGAAACTCGCCCTAAAACACACACAAGTCTGGTATTATCCTTCAAAAATAAAAATCTGATTAATAAGCAGACAAACTACAAGAGCAACAAATGTACCATATAGGAAATACGGCAGCTGTCAGTCACATGACCAGTCTATTATGTGTATGTGTGAGCTAATATATACTGCCAGGGGGTGGGCTTCCTGTTGGCTGGGGATTTATCAGGCTGCCAATAGCAACCAATCACAGCTCAGCTTCTATTTTGCTACAGTTAATTAATCTGAGCTCTGATTGGTTAATATAGGCAACAAAGACATTCTCAGTATAACAAAGCTAATATATGTTGTGAAATTCTTCTATTAGCTTAGTTTTTGCCTTTTAATAATTACATTTCTATCTATTTGTTTTGTGGTTTTTGCGTGCAGAATAAATTTTTGTTAACACATTCTATTTTGCTAACAGCAGTCATTAACCCGGGCGAAGCCGGGTAGTACAGCTAGTATATATATATATATATTTCCACCCTCCTTGCCAAAAATAACATAACCCTAAAAAGCTATGTTGCTAAGTAGGCACACAATCAAATCAAATTGGAAATTGTTCTAGTTTGCCGGGACCTGCGAATTTCAGGAAATTGCACTCAAAATAGATTTGTGGTGGATTGATTTGATCATCCTTAATATTTCGGCAACAGAATAAAACTATTTGGTCACCGTACTGTGTGGCACTTAATTGATATTTACAATCATCATTAATATTATTTAATTGATTTCTTGGAAGATAGATAGATAGATAGATAGATAGATAGATAGATAGATAGATAGATAGATAGATAGATAGATAGATAGATAGATAGATAGATGTACAGACAGACAGCACTTGGTATGAGACCAGATGCTCAGATTTTCTTTCAGGAACATTGGCCACCATGGGATACTGGAGTTTTGGGTGTGTGGCCAACTGCACATCTGGCCTTAACCTAACTTATGTAAGCTTTACAGCTCCACCAATCTTTAATTCACGATAAACTTTCTTTACTAAGATCCTAAACAGCTGTGCCTTACAAAATACCATTTCCTTTTTTTTTTGCCTTATATAAAATAAAGTTATTTGTTTCCGGCTTTTTGTTTACTCGCATCTGTTGGATTCTAATTGATCTGGCATGCTAACATCAGAACAAAAGAGCTAACAGGTCTGACAACACACACTATAGGGAAAAGAAGAGACGAACAAAAGAAAAGCAAAATAAATATTAACTGGGAGAAAAGAGGAGCAAACAGCTGGGATAATATTATTTTAGTGAAATTCAGCAAATATTGCCATTAACTAATTCAAAGACACATGTAAACTAAGAATGTAAACATGAAATTAGCCAGAGTAAAGAAAACATTTCACTCAGGTTCGCAAAGTCGAACATTAATCGTAAAAGTAAATGTTCTTCACTAATTTGAAACTACGCATTTCTAGGGTAACAGTGAAAGGTTATTTCTAGTAAATGGAGCTACATGTTTAACTTAATAGAAAACACTGATTAAAACTAATTAGGGTTTTAGTTGAATATTTTATGTTTTTTACAAAAAATTCAATATTGGTTTATTTGTTTATTTAGTTCCAATTACATATTTAATGCTGATGTACTGATGTAGGTGCAATAAAATTACTTTCTAAGCTTCTTGCTATTTACACATTCTTTAACCCTAGAATTATCCCAATATGAGAGAGGAATAACTAATTTTTGTTTCTTTCCTTTAAATTTTCAATTAATCTTATCTGACCTGTTACCTCATACCTGTAGCCTACCGTGCATCTTTCTCCCTATGTACAGATTCAGACAGTATGACTTTGTCTACTCCTTTGCCATCTTTTTCCCCTTTTTTTCCATTTCATTTCATTTTTTCAATCCCATTTTGTATCCATGGTATATACATACATTATACAGTATATATATATATATATATATATATATATATACACAGTATATATACATATATGTATTCTGTGTCAGTGTTCCATTTTTCCATTTTTCATCTTTTTCATCATCTTATATGCTGTTCAATTACTTCGTTTTTCTATCATAATGTCTTTAATTCTTAATGTGTCAATTATTAGGATATGTTTACATATGATGTTTTTCCTGCATTTTTTTTCAAGGCAAAAGCATTGCTTTTTACAGAATCAAAAATCGTAGGCACTTGATTGTTTTTTTTTATCTTGCATTTCATGAGGTTCTGGAAGTTTTTTGAAATGTCATTTCTTTTAGCATTATTGCAGTGTTTTTCACCCATTGTCATGAATGGGGACCAAATGCAGAAAAATGCTGCAAAAACACATGTATTTTATGTAGTAAAAACACCCCTTGTGAACATACCCTTAGAGTGGTAGTTTCACTTTTTCCTACATTGCTTTGTTATGTAGCTATAATCCATTCTAAAAAAGCCAAGCCAAGCTTGAGAAAGGCTCACAGTATTTGTCCCGAAACATCTCCACTATGGGCTATTAAATAAGCACTTTTTTCACCTTATATTAGTGTGCTGCCTCCATTTTTTGTTTTCTATAATCCATTCTAGTTAACCCAAATTATGTTTTATAATATTCACCAGTTTGCACTAAGTACCAGTTTTTTTTTCCATATTGGTTTGATACATTTGTGTTCAGCCTGTCTACTCCTTACAAATTATAAATCTTAGGCCATGTTCACACGTTCAGTATTTGGTCAGTATTTTATATCAGTATTTATAAGCCAAAGCCAGGAGTGGGTGAAAAATGCAGAAGTGGTGACATGTTTCTATTATGCTTTTCTTCTGGTTGTTGCACTCCTGATTTTGGCTTACAAATACTGGTGTAAAATACTGACCAAATACGGAACATGGCCTTAAAGAGGTTGTCCACAACTTTAACATTGATGCCCTCATCAATGTCTGATCAATGGAGGTGCAACACCTAGCACTCCTGCCGATCAGCGGCGATCGGAACTGCTCAATTACGGCGCTGCACTTCACAACTCTGTCAACTCTATAGTGGCCAAGGCTGGGGACTGCACATCCCCTACGTATTCAAATCAATAGGTGGGCGGTGTGCAGTGCCTGGCCATGGCCACTATCCCATTAATGAAGCTGTGCTGTGTAGTTTCATAACTGAATAGTTTCAGCCACGGCCGTCACCTGATCGCACCCAAGCTGATCAGACATTGATGAGTTATCCTAAGCATAGGCCATCAATGTTAAAGTACCGGACAACCCCTTTAAACATACATTTACACATTGACACATGCTCCTCAGGTTCTTATGACACCAGGTCTAAACTCAGGTTTAATCACATTTATCCGCTTCCCATTAATATTACATATAAATTGCTAATAAATAAACATACCCCAATATGTGGTAGTGACATACCAACTTCCATTAACAGATAAGTGCCTAGTACAAATATGTAGACTTTTAAGTTTCCTTTTGATGACTTAATGCTCTCCACATGAAGAAGCACTACCCTTGGGATTTCCTGCTAGAGGCCTCCCACTCAGCCAGACCAGTTCTCGGTTGTGCACTGGTAAAACACCTGTAGCCAAACTGAGTTTCCGTCTTGACTTCTTTCCCTACGTCATGTGATCGAAGTTAACTTTTTATCAAGGTTACTTCCTTCCAATAGGTGGCACTAGAGTTACAGTCCACTTCCTTTCTGAGCAGGCTATTTGCATAATACCAATATGTGGTGTTTCATTACTCCAGTTTCTCATTACACATAGATGCCACTGTTAAACAGGTAGTATAGTACTTTGCAAAGGATTACCATTTTACTGGGCAAAGACAATCTGCTTTTGACAATGAAATACATCCCATGTCTCTATTTTTGTTATCAATTTAGCCAGAAGTGAATATATATTATAAAATCTGATATTTCGTATCAAGGATCATGATCCTAATGTAGCAGTCATCTCTCACTACTCCTCTGCCATCTGGGTTGCAATGTCCACCTGGTTCTTGTGTCCACACTCCCCCAGACTATGTAGACCAGTTTTGGCTGTGAGATACTGCCCAAAAATTCAGGAAGTTGCCACGTGCAGCTACCGTTACTGGATCTTAATCATTGTGAGTTGCCAGTTTTGTTCAGCCCTCTTTTACAACTTTGGTGCGCCATCATGGAAATACAGTATCACTCTTTTGCATCAGTGTACCTCCTGACATCTATAGCTCGGCTGGTCAGCTTCAATGAGTCTCCTGACATGTAAAACTTTGCACTTCAGCTTCAGTGGGTCTCCTGACATATACCCCCCTTCATCTGCTTCTGTGTGCCAACTGAGTTATACCACTCTTTTATTCAGCCAGTGCGAGCCTTTTGACATACCAAGCAGGGCCATACTGCTGGACTCAGCTACCTTGGTCATGTTTGCTTTAGAAAATACAAAACTCTGATATATTGCTCCATCAAGACTCCTGAAATTCATAACTCAGTCGGACTCTGGTATTCTGTGTATTTTGATATCTGGTGACAGTGAAGAGGAGAAGAGGGCTGGTTGCTATGGGCTGAAACTGAGTTATCACCCAGAAACTTCTTTTCTAAGCAGAAATCTGATTTGTGTGTGTTGTGCTGTAGGATACATTTTGAACTTGCCGTTCAGGAGTTCTTGTTACCTCCCCGTCCATGGGACTAGACACAGCTGCACACCTATCAGGAGACCTTAGGTCCGGTTCAACAGGGTCGGTTTTACTGCACAGTTCAGGTACATTTGGCTGCAGCATACAGTATGAGACATAGTCCTTTTTGATGTTCCCTTTGCCCAGTGTGCTATCAGTTCTTGCATCCGTTCTGCCTGACCTGCCCCCATCTCAACAGCTTCTGTTGGTTCCAGAAGCTTTATATCCAGCATTACAACGTCCCTAAGGCCCACCATCTTTCCCTCTCGTTGTGACCCACCTGACCTTTTCCACCAAGGATAAAAAGGAACCATGGATACCGATTCCTCTCCTGAGCCCTATTTTCTGGACCACCCCGGAGTCTGCGCAAAGCCTCAGATGTGTCCTCATGCTCTATATGAAACTTGACTTTGCTGCCTCTGCCCTGGCTAAACTTGAGCCTATAGCATCTTACACTGTCAGACACTTCCTACAGTCCCTCTCTACTCACTTTTGAACTAGGAAGTGCTTCCCCTTTTTATCAGATCTAATTCCTCCCCACATGTGGGCTAATCACCAGCTATTAACTATACCTTACCCAAAACACTGAAACTATATCCCTGTGTCTTGTTTTGGTTCCCCTACGGACAGACTTCCTCAATCCCCGGAACAGTCTCTTGAGGTAAAACCTCCAGGACAACCGAGACACAAACTGGCCATAAGGGTAAAATGCTAATTCTTTTATAAAAACAGGTAAATATAAAACATTAATATACATATTATAACATTCCGCTTCTTCTTAACTCTGCATCTTTGTCCCGACTTAGCTGTCGAGTGACCTGGGACAAGGGGCTCCTTCACTGTCCCTACCACTAGGGGGCACCCTAGCCCACCCTATTCACCTGGTTACTTCTGAATGTGAAGACGCCGGGCCACCATGATCTCCTGAGTTAGCCCTCCATCTGTTCTCTGCCCCCACTAAGTGAAGAGGGGTGCTACTGTGCACCTCAGTGTACCAACCCGACAAACAAGAGAGTAACTGAAAATACCAAGCATACAAATATTCACTGACATATAACAGAGGATTACACTGGGAGTGGAGAAGGGGGAAAAACCAAAGTAAGGGGAGGAAAGGGAATTACCACACTTACAAACCACTCAACAGTCACAGATAACTCCTCCAAAACTCCTTCTCCCATAAACACCTCTCCTCCTAAGCCATGCAGCAAATGCTATGTCTGACATGGATTTGAATCAGGACCCAGATTATAAAGGGAATTGGAGTGGCTAACTGAGCTTGGCTGAAAGCTTAGAGTTTCCAACCTGGCCGATTAACCCCTGTTCTGCCAAAAGAAATAAACACCATTAAAATGAAGGGGAAGTGCTTCTTCTCAGCACAGGAGTAGGAGCAATGAGACGCTGCAGTCTTCTGGCTTCTCTCTGTTGTGGTAACCCTATGACAGTCTTCTTTTACCCCCTAACAATATATTGGTTGTAATTATGCACCAGGTGTCATGTTATAGGACATGGTTCATGTCCTGCTCTCTCAGGGTTAATATTGCTGGCCTCTCTTTGGATCTGGGAGGGGTATTTATACATACTCCAGACTTGGATTTCCTGTCAGCTATACTTTCATTTAGTCTGTGTGTCTGACCCCTTGAGTGTGTGCTCGGTTTGCATTTGCTTGCCTTGCTCTCCGTGCTTTACACTGCTTGCTTGTTCCGCTGGTTTTCTGACCTTTGGCTCCCTTTCTGTCTATTCCTCCACCTCACCCTTTGGTTACCTTGTTATCTCTTGGTTTTGATCTTGGCACATTTAACTACTCTCCATTGTATATCGTCTCCTCTGATACCCGGCGTCTGGCACCACCCTCGACCACCTCCTTCCCTTTCACGTGGTTCAGGTCCTGTTTGCTACCCGGTGAGTTCCCCACCGCTCTGCTCTCAGCTCCCTTGCTGCGGCGCGCAGCTCTCCCCGCAGCAGTAATACCCGGGAGTCGTGACACCAGGCTTCCCCTCATTCAAGCCCCGATCTTTATTCATAGCGGCCTGTAGGAAAGTGCCCCTTTCCCTGTAATTATATTATTTCCCCCTATACCGGTAATAAATCCCAATTGTTGCAATGGCTTCTAAACCCACCATTAACAGAAAATTAGTAGTACATTATAAGTATATGTTGCAGTACCATACTTGTATAAATTTGTAAATCGTTTTCTTCTGTTTTAAGGAAAAAATCTATTTGCACTCTTGACTGAGCTGAAGATAGAAAATTAAATACGAGCAGGAACAAATTTTATTTTCCTTTCATTCTATCGTTTTATTAGTCTGAGGCAGATTTATCTGCAGACTGTTGTTCTCATTCTTGCCTTCAAATCGTGTTAGGGAGTTCATAAAGCAAAGTGTAATGTAGTTCTGTGATTCCTGCAGGACATAAGTTCTCAGTGGTTCTGGGTTTCGTGCAGAGAGGTCACGATTTAGGAAATATTGGTTTGCTGTAGGGCGTCTCAGTGTTACGCGGAATATCAGTCCGACAACTTCTGTAATCATTTCCCAATTCATCGTAATATGTTTGTTCCTGTCTCCTGCTATAAAGAACATAAGTACATTTTCGCGGAAATAACAAATGTTTTATGTGAAGATGTTCCCTTTATATAACATAAAATCCCACAGTAGCCCCCAAAAATGTAGTATACAAGTTATGCATGATAGCCGACAGGCAAGAGGAAGCCTAAAGGTCAATAAGCGTCTACTGTGGGAGGTAGTTATTGACCCAAACAGAACCTTTTCATCTTTGACAAATTGGTCAACTAAGTATTGTAAATAGATAATTTCTGACTCTTCCCTGATTGCAGATGTTGTAAATGGGAGGAAATAAGACTTGAAAAAGGAAACATGTCACATTCATTTTTCTAATGTTGGAAAGCCATGGCCGGAGGACGTTGGGAGTAAATACAGTGGCAAATAAAAGTTTGGGCACCCCTGGTCAAAATTACTGTTATTGTGAACAGTTAAGTACGTTGAAGAAGAAATGATCTCTAAACGGTCTTAAGTTAAAGATGACACATTTACTTTGTATTTTAGGCAGCAATATATATATAGATATATATATACTGTCATTTTTTACATTTTAAAAATTACAAAAAGGACTAGGCTCTCGTTATATCGCAGTACGGGTGGTGCTAAGGTCAAACATGTAGGTGACTATTGGAATAAATTATTCTGTCTCAACCCTATAGTCTCTAATTTCACATTGGAAGGAGATGGTTTCTCCATATTTGACATTTGTGTATTTTTTCTCATTCCTTATTGGAAAGGGTCAGTTCTACTAACAGATATTTGTGGGTTTTTGTGAGTTTTTAATTTCTTATTGGAAAGAGCTGCTTCTCCGAACAAAAATCTGTGAGTTCTATCAGTTATTTTTTTAACTCCTTATTGGAAGGAGTTCCTTCTGTTTGTATAACTCTTGTATGAATTAGGCCACTGTACCATGATTTACCACTGGGTCTACATGGCCAATTATTTCATGTTTCATTGAAATGAATAGGCATCATACCAATGGCGGACACAGATAGTAGATGGACCATGTGCAAAAAGAGTTTATGGGTCCTTTGCTTTCTAATAATGCATTTGTGATCAAAGCTGCTTGCAGCTTTGGAGGTAGAAGAGGGCCCTTAATTCTTGGGCCCCTTTGTGGCTGCACAGGTTTCACTAACGGTATGTCCGGCCCATGTCATACAGTAACCATATTTACATAGTAAGGTAACCAACGATATGATGTGAAAGAAATATATATAGGAAAGAAGATACTGACCTGAACTCATTTTGCTGCATTTCTACCACCTCACACTCCAAACAGCGTTTCACACGTGCTTCCTCAGGGAGTCATCACTCTCTTGTATGAATTAGGCTGTTGGACCATTATTTATCACTAGGCCTATATGGTCAATGATTTAATGTTCCATTGAATTTAATAGATGGCATACAATAACTACGTGTTTATTTATTTTGTTCTCCTCCACCTCCAAGATCTTTTAATGTTTTTTAATGTGCTTTGTCTATGTATATTTTTTCATTTTAAACATTGGCTACTTTTTGTCTTGATCTAGGAACCTATTTCTATTAGCCAAAATAACTTTTGCATACTTACATTTCAGCTATAATTGTCTACACTTTGCTTAAATCATCTGATATTCAGTGCCAGAGATATCATTTTTATTTTATTTCCAAACTGCACTTCGTTACCACAGTACCAAGCCTGGATTTACAGCACAGGGCCCCAGGGAAGTCTTTATTTTTGAGGTTTGTAAAGTCAATGCATCTCTCTGTAAGCCATCATCCACATCAGGACTTGCACTCTTATTATTGGATTAAGCCCTGGGCTTTTGCTATCATTTCTATTTCCTCGGGAAGCTCTAGAAAGTACTATCAATATGTGAGGAGTGAATCCCGCAACAGTTTATCCTAAGTAATTATGTAAATCAGCCCGATGAATGGAGTTTCAATGACTTCAGCAGAAATGTACTTTCTATTTCAGTCTGAATAATAAATGACTCGACATTATTATCTCAGCAGTTTTAGGACATGCGGTAATGTAAGGTGTGAAAAAAATGTTTTGCTGTAGCATAAAGTCGTTGTATTTCCAAGAGTCATCCTACTAGATGTGACTGATGTTTAAAACTAATTAAAAACCACCACAAATTCCGGGGAGCAATTGAAATGTATACATCCCCAATATAGAAAATTAAATTCTTCTTCTAAGTGCCTAAAGAAGATTTGAGGGGTAAGGTTTCTCCTTGTGGAGAGTGACATGCCAGGTCTGACATGCCAGTATGAGGAGACTTAAACGCTTTGCCTTCAAATTGAGATTCTGATTTGCCTTTTTATCCTAAGTCATATTTCCAGACTCATTAAAGGGTCAATAATGACTTGTCGGTATCTCTAGAGTTAAAGTCCTCTTCCTCTCCGAAGAGACAATTTGCAGATTTAAAGGCGATATGACATCATGTTGCACATGCGCACCTCGGCTTCATACAGAAATCCATCTAAAATCCTGACCTTGAAATCACGAGTGTTACAAAAATATTAATGTAGAAGAGATATGTATACACGTCTCACCAAAAATATATACCCTTAAAAGCTAAATCTTTCTTAGACCATTTAAAAATCAACAGACCACTGCACACATGATTTCTTAAAATATAATTGTGAATAAATTTCAGCATGTCAAAAGGGGAGGGAAACTTTTTCTATTAATTCACTACAAATCCTTCCCTACCTTGCCGCGGAAGTTGGTACCCCGAGGAATATAAAATGGCGCCCTCACCCAATGGTGGCTCACCCTCACTTACCTCAGAAAACCCTATAATATAACAGGGATGCTCTAAACACAAAGGTGAAGTCCAAAAGAGGTCAAATACAAATCATTTCAGAATCTTAATATATACTTACCTTGTAATGTCTTCACATTCTGTTTCATCCAGATGTGTCCAGATCCCAGAATTCCAAGCGGAGGAAGTTCACCGACCTCCATATTGGGACACATAAGTGATGGGTGCCTCAATATGGAATCTGCCATACCAGCTTCTTGCGCGGTACCACCAGCGGAACACCGTCACACCACACACACACACACACACACACACACACACACACACTGTATATGCCGTACGCACCACACACACACACACTGTATATGCCGTACGCACCACACACACACACACACTGTATATGCCGTACGCACCACACACACACAAACACACACACTATATATGCCGTACACACCACACACACACTGTATACGCCGTACGCACCACACACACACACCGTATACGCCGTGCACAGTCCTTTATTATATTAAAGTAGTCAATGGCACATCCCTACTTATGTAGGATTATCCGGGAATTAAGGGCATTTTTCACAATATTCAACTTCAGGAAGTGATTAATGTCTTTGTAAAGTGTTGGTAATAATCCCTACATAAATAGGCAAAAATTTTGCAACGAGCAAAAGAAAAATAATCAGCTCCGCCATAAAAGCGTAACAATATATAAAACAATTCACAGCGCACCACAGTTTTATCCACAGAAATTAATGTGTAATATCAATCTTTATTGCTGTCTCATGATAAAATAAAGCAAACTTTATGTAATTATGCCCAAAAGTGAATCAAATTGTGTTTTATGTTTTATATGAGCACACAAACAAGGATACATATTTCATCAGTCTTAAAGCTCAAATAACAAAGCAATAATGGCGCCCGAACTTTATAATATATGTATAACATTAAAATCATTGACAAGTGAAATGATTAACATTTATTATATCATGACCATGGTGCCTGTCATAGGGTGGGATAATTTAGGGAGCAAGACGAATGATAGGTCTGAGGTTGATGTGCTGAACACATGCCACATGCTGAACATGCTGCCACATTGACATGAAGACAAATGAAGCCAAGAATCCGCAGATTGGCAGGTTTTGAGAGGGTTCCCAATGTGCAGTGGTTATTATCTACCATAAGTGGTTCAAGAAAGGGCAACCAGTGAATAGATGACAGAGTCATCGGCACTCAAGTTTTATTGATGTGCATGGTATGCAAAGATTAATCAATATACTCTGATCTAAAGAAGAGCTCCCATAGAAATAACTGTTTATGGCCAATAGGCCCCTTCATCCACCACCAAAGGGCATGTGAGCTCTAGTACTGGACTATGGAGCACGGGAAGAAGACAGCCTGGTCTGGTAAATCATCATTATGGCCAGGTGCATGTGTGTCAATTACTCAGGAAAAGGATGGGAAGAAAACAAACCAGAAGAGGCAGTGAGATAGGACAAAGTTCTGATAGGAACATTGGTCCTGGTATAATGTCGATGGCTGGGTGTATGTGTATGAGTTACTCCGGGAAAAGCTTGCACCCTGAGAAGAAGATGAGATAGTGGAGTTACTGTAAGATGTTGTAGGCAATGTTCTACATGAAATGCTTGGGACCTTGGCAGTCATGTGACTGTGCCACATACCACCTACTTAAAATTCTACAGGCCAAGTACCATCCTTTCTGGAAGAGTTATTCTCTATAGAAAATGACCTCTTACTGCAACATTTTTCAAGAATGCTTGAAAGAACATGAAGAGGAGTTAAGGTGATGACTTTGCCTGGAAACTCCCCAGACCTCAAGCTTATCTATATGATGTTCTGGAAGAACAAGTCCAATCCACCTGCACTGTTCCCCATCTAACCTCTCTAACTAACCCCTCCCCTGTCTAACTACAACCTGCTCACATTCTCTTCCTTCTCCTCACAAAATGCATGATCTCCACTACACAAACTTGCACACCCTTGCAGAAATCTCAAACACCTTGATTTACACTTACTTTCTGAATTTCTTCTCCCTCTTGCTTAAGTTCCTTACAGAATGCAGATGCTGCCACAATATATAGCACCAAAACAGCTGCATCTCTCGAATTGGTCGCTCCCTCATACATACCAAAGCTTGCAAAATCAACAGGCAACCCTGGCACACTAGCCTGACAAAGAACTGAGACAGGCTTCCAGAGTTGCCGAGTGGAGATGGCAAAGATCTCACTCCAATAAGCACTTCATCACATTCAGTCAATCACTACTTTCAAATCCACATTCACTGCAGCAAAACAAACCTAGTTCTCATCTCTCATATCCTCCCTGTCACACAACCCTAAACAGTTATTCAGCACTTTCAATTCTCTCCTCCATCCCCCAGCACCTCCAGCCTCTACTCTTTTCTCAGCTGAAGACTTTGCCTCATTCTTCGAGCAGAAGTTTGATAACATCAGATAAGGCTTTGGCCTATAGTCCCCACAGCCACTCCATATAACTACTCAGCCATCCTCTTCCTCCAAAACCAGCTGCACCACTATTACAGAAGATCAATTTTCCGATCGCATCTCACTAACTATGCACTTGACCGGATCCTGTTCTGCTTCATCTCAAACCTCACCACAATCTTCATCCCAACCCTAACCCATCTTTTCACGCTATAACTAAAAAGTGGTGTCTTCCCCTCATGCTTTAAACATGCCTCAATCAAAGCCATCCTCAAAAAGCCCTCCCTTGATCCTTCCTCTGTGTCTAGCAATTGCCTCATATCACTTCTCCCCTATGCCTAAAAACTGCTTAAACAACATGTCCATCTTGAACTATCTTCTCACCTCCCCTCCTGCTCCCTCTTTGACTGCTTTCAATCTGGCTTCTGACCACATCATTCCACTAAAACTGCCCTGAGTAAAGTCACCAATGACCTACTAACCACCAAATCCAAGCGACACTACTCTGTCCTCCTCTTCCTCAACCTGTCTTCGACACAGTGGACCATTCCCTCTTACTACAAAGTCTCTCCTCTATTGGCATCACAGCCCTAACCCTATTATGAATCTCTTTGTACCTATCAGACCGGACATTCAGAGTAATCAACTCACACACCACCTCCTCATCTCGCACCCAATCTGTCTGTGTTATGAAGAAGTGTAAGAGGGCACCACTAACTAATATGGAATGAATACTAAGGGGTGCTACTAAAGCGCCTAAGTGAAAGATAGTATCATGAAAGAAACAAGGAGGCGCAAAAGAGCAGTGCACACACCATGAGTAATAAGTGAAAAAAGCTTTATTAAAAACAATAAGTACAACACTCTATGACGAAGCTACATGGATTAGCGACATGCGTTGGGACGCGATACACACGGGCTTCCCTCTACTAATTCACCAAGTATACTAAAGACTCATTTGTGGTCTAAGTGTTGGCAGTAGGCTATAGTCAGCGATTCTTTGTTATATCTTCTCACATAATTTATATTTACTTGCCTCTGTCACCCTTCAATTACTGGGTTATTTATTCAAATGATATAGAGGCTATTCACCTCATTTAGCCTGTGTTAATCTGTACTTCTATTGTGCGTCCTTACGATGTTCTCATGTCTTTTATTCATGTTTTTAGTGTTTTTAATGGAGTGTTGCATTTATTGCTTCTAATAAAGCTTTTTAACTTATTACTTATGGTGTGCGCACTGCTCTTTTGCGCCTCCTTGTTTCTTTCATAATGCAATCTGTCTGTGTCTCCCAAGGATCAGTTTTAGGACCCTTGCTCTTCTCCATCTACACCTTTGACCTGGGGCAACTCATATAGTCTCATGGCTGTCAGTATCATTTCTTTGCTGATGACACAAAGATCTACCTCTCTGGGCGATATCACCTCCTTACTAACCAGAATCCCACAATGTCTGTTTGCTATTTTATCCTTCTTCTCTGCTAGATTTCTAAAACTTAACATGAACAAAACAGAATTCATCATTTTTCCCCCATCTCACTCAACCCCCCCAACGGACCTATCCATCAAAGTCAATGGCTGCTCACTCTCCTCAGTCCCGCAAGATCACTGCCTCAGGGTAACCCTTGACCCTGCTCGTCTTAAAACCACATATCCAAACCCTTTCTACCTCCTGATGACTCTAGCTCAAAAATATTTCCACACATTCCTAAATCAAGAATAAGTAAATTCATCAAAATGGCGCATGCGACTTTTGAATTTGGCACACAGTTAAAAATGGTCTTTTTCCTGTCATTGGCTATTTTTGCAACTTTTCAAGCAAGAAGTTTCATCTTTTTCAAAATGTGACTTTTGAAAAACATACATAAAACCAGACAAAGAGATTTTGTGTGAGCATGTAGAAAGGGGAGAGAGCTGAAGTAGAGTAATAGAGTTGTAGTAGAGTTGCACCAAATGTTGCTCCTTTTTAAAAAGTTTCAGTTGATAAGTTGGTTGAAAACATGGAATTGCTAAAAATCAATCACAAAATGAAAAAAAAAATCAGTCAAGCACATATAAAATAGACTTAAAAAGCACAAATAGAATAATTGAATTAGGCAAACAAAAGAAGGCACAAAACAAGGCAAAAAATAAGAGCAAAGACAATGATGAATAGGTGGTGAATAGGGGATGTAGTGTAAAGGCCCCGTCTCACTAAGCGATTTACCAACGATCACGACCAGCGATACGACCTGGCCGTGATCGTTGGTAAGTCGCTGTGTGGTCGCTGGGGAGCTGTCACACAGACAGCTCTCTCCAGCGACCAACGATCAGGGGAATGACTTCGGCATCGTTGAAACTGTCTTCAACGATGCCGAAGTCCCCCTGCAGCACCCGGGTAACCAGGGTAAACATCGGGTTACTAAGCGCAGGGCCGCGCTTAGTAACCCGATGTTTACCCTGGTTACCAAAAAAAACAAACAGTACATACTCGCCTTTCGGTGTCCAGGTCCCTTGCCGTCTGCTTCCTGCTCTGACTGAGATCCGGCCGTACAGTGAGAGCAGAGCGCAGCGGTGACGTCACTGCTGTGCTCTCACTTCTCACTGTACGGCCGGCAGTCAGTGAGAGCAGGAAGCAGACGGCAAGGGACACCGAAAGGCGAGTATGTAGTGTTTTTTTTTTTTACATTTACGCTGGTAACCAGGGTAAACATCGGGTTACTAAGCGCGGCCCTGCGCTTAGTAACCCGATGTTTACCCTGGTTACCAGTGAAGACATCGCTGGATCGGTGTCACACACACCGATTCAGCGATGTCAGCGGGGCCTCAACGACCAAAAAAAGGTCCAGGCCATTCCGACACGACCAGCGATCTCGCAGCAGGGGCCTGATCGCTGGTACGTGTCACACATAGCGAGATCGCTACTGAGGTCGCTGCTGCGTCACAAAACTTGTGACTCAGCAGCGATTTCGCTAGCGATCTCGCTATGTGAGACGGGGCCTTAAGCGTTCACATCTTCTAAGGGGGACTAACAAATAGAGTAAAGAGTAAAAAAAAGTTTTAAAACTAAGAAAAAAAAGAAATATGAATATTGGGCTCAACACCCTTTTGCAGACATTACAATAAAGAAATAAGAAAAGAATCATTTCTGGTATTGCTGTGCGAAAAATAAGCCATTGATGAAAAAGTCAAAATGTTACCGATCACGGCAAATGGTGACTCAAACCAGTATTCTTTTATAGAAACATCAGAATTTTTTTTCCTCTATTTCATTTTTTAAAAATGCAAGTTTGGTATTGCCATCATCATTCCGACCTGGAGAATTTTGCTTCCAGGTCAATTTTACTTTGTAGTTAAAAGCAGTGTCAGGATTGCACTTATTTTTAATATTTCACCTAACTTGGAATTTTTTCTCATTTTTCAGTACATTATAGAACTGAAGATGTTAATGGCTAAAATGAACTGAACATTTTTATTTTTCATGAGATCTGATGTTGAGAAGACATGGCACAGCACGTCTTAGAGAGGTGAACATTTGCTTCGTCACCCAACTATTACAACGAATGGGAGACACATACAACTACCAATAATTTAGTAATTCCCATTGATTCCCACAAAAAGGAAGGGTTGATACATGATTGTATAAAAAGTGTATACTTGTTATTGTCTCTCTTTACAGTTGCAGCAGACGGCATTGCGTTAATTCTATCACAGCCGGATGAACTTATGAAGGAAAGCTTCCGCTACCCATCACTCACTGTTCTGATAGAAATGAGATCATTATCTCTCTAATTGGTGCCGAGTCTAATAATTACTTATGCGGCAGGAAATCTAATTATAGGAACATGTATGTTTCTTTAATTTCAGATTAGAAATCATCTCATGTGTAAATATGTTGCCATGTTGTACTCATTTATGACCATCTTATTTCAGAATATTACAGAGAAGTGTAAGAGTGAAAACTTCTTTAAGGAGAACTATCCAAATTGGAGATAATAATTATATTCACAGCTCTGATGATTGCATTTTTGCCAATATACGCATAACAACACTTTGTGTACTGGTAGTTCAGTGTTGTCAAAATTCTAATTGGCCAAATTATGCAGATTTTCTTGTAAAATTTAATTTGCAGAAAAGTTAATATCTGCAAATTGATTGCCCTTTATTATTCTGTCTACAGACCGTAAAGCATAATAAATGTGAAATGTAGAAATAAAAAAATCTTTATCAAAAATTTGAAAAAATGAAGATGTGGCACTCACCAAGTTGTGTTGTTTAAAAGTCCTTTTATTACCCCATTCATTGGGCTGGGGACATTACATTAAGGGTGGCAGGTACATTAGGGGGAGCAGGGAAGCAAAGTATGACGACGGCCGTTTCGCCTGTAATGTCCTCAGCCCAAGGAATGGGGTAATAAAAGGACTTTTAAACAACTTGGTGAGTGCCACATCTTCATTTTTTCTTTTAAAATTTTTTTGCTATATATTGCTATATGATGATGCTATATGATGTTGAGCACCACACTGCGAGTGTGCAACACCACCAGTTAAAAGGTCAAATGAGTTTTTTCCTCAACGATTTGTCAGTTGCCGCTGTGCCTGGTGCCATTCTACTCTTTCTTCTTTGGACATTAAAAAAATCTTTATACCTCACCGCTCAGCTCTCTGACCCATCTCTCTTTACCGAACCCCATCCGGTTCTTTCCACATCTTCTTATCACTGCCGCAAGCGCTGATTTCCAGGACCTCTTCGCACTAGGCTCTGATGAAGCCATGGATATTTCTGAGCAAGTGCATCATAACGTGCGTCGTGACCTTGTGTGTGCATGTACAAAAACATCCCTTGCCCCATCAGAGTTGGAAGGCCTGTCTTAGCATGATGATGCCCAAGAATTTAGTGCTTGGCGGTAGTAATAATAAGTTGCGCCAGGGACTGGATAGGGGATGGTGCAGAGGAGAGGGTCTTGAAGGGTGAGTGGTAAGGTGGGTATAGGTTTTTTTATTTTTTAACCTTTTCTTGGCCCCTAGCGGTTAAGCAAAATAGGAACCAAGAAAACGCTGTTTTACCAAATCCGTGTGAAAGCAAATTGCATAAAATCCGCATTGTGGCAAATGGGAATTATTGAAATTTTCAAGTAGGTTTGAGTAGAGTTCAATTCCTTTTGCTCTCTGAAGAGACAATTTGCAAATTTAATTTCTAAGAGGAGCGCACAATGCATGTAAGTCTCCTCATACTGGCATGCCAGACCTGGCATGTCATAATCCACAAGGAGAAACCTTACCCCTTAGATTCCTACTTTAGATATATACCGTATATACTCGAGTATAAGCCGACCCGAGTATAAGCCGACCCCCCTAATTTTGCCACAAAAAACTGGGAAAACTTATTGACTCGAGTATAAGCCTAGGGTGGAAAATGCAGCAGGTACCGGTGAATTTCAAAATTAAAAATAGATACTCCATACCGTTCATTATGGCCCCATAGATGCTCCACATAAAGCTGTGCCATATATAATGCTCTGCACCGTTGCCCCATAGATAGCTGTGCCATATATATAATGCTCTGCACCGTTGCCCCATGGCTGTGCCATATATACAATGCTCTGCACCGTTGCCCAATAGATTGCTGTGCCATATATATAATGCTCTGCACCGTTGCCCCATAGCTGTGCCATATAGTGCTCTGCACCGTTGCCCCATAGCTGTGCCATATATATAATGCTCTGCACCGTTGCCCCATAGCTCTGCCATATAGTGCTCTGCACCGTTGCCCCATAGCTGTACCATATAGTGCTCTGCACCGTTGCCCCATAGCTGTGCCATATAGTGCTCTGCACCGTTGCCCCATAGCTCTGCCATATAGTGCTCTGCACCGTTGCCCCATAGATAGCTGTGCCATATAGTGCTCTGCACTGTTGCCCCATAGCTCTGCCATATAGTGCTCTGCACCGTTGCCCCATAGATAGCTGTGCCATATAGTGCTCTGCACTGTTGCCCCATAGCTGTGCCATATAGTGCTCTGCACCGTTGCCCCATAGATACTCCACATAAAGCCGTGCCATTGCTGCTGCTGCAATGAAATAAAAAAACACATACTCACCTCTCTTGCTTGCAGCTCCTCAGCGTCTCGTCCCGGCGTCTCCCCGCACTCACTGATCAGGCAGAGGGCGGCGCGCACACTATATGCGTCATCGCGCCCTCTGACCTGCACTGTCAGTGCGGAGAGACGCCGGGAAGACAGAGCGGCGCCCGGCGTGTGGAAAGAGGACAGGTGAATATGCGATACTTACATGCTCCCGGTGTCCCGTTCCTTCCCCCGGACAGATGGTCTTCGGTGCCGCAGCCTCTTCCTCTATCAGCGGTCACCGGCACCGCTTCATTAGAGAAATGAATAGGCTGCTCCGCCCCTATGGGAGGTGGAGCAGCCTATTCATTTCTCTAATGAGCGGTCTCACGTGACCGCTCAGGGGAAGAGGCTGTGGCACCCAGAGACCGTGGGACGGGCAGGGGGAGCGACAGGAACGCCGTAACTAGGTGAGTATATGACAGTCCTCACCCGCCGACCCCACCACCGATCATGACTCGAGTATAAGCCGAGAGGGGCACTTTCAGCCCAAAAATTTGGGCTGAAAATTTCGGCTTATACTCAAGTATATACGGTAAGGTGAATTAAAGATATTTGGTTGTAAAGATGAACATAAACACATTTTGCTAAAAAAAACTGTAATAAATATTAGCCACTAGGGTTGAGCGAAACGGATCGGACAAATTCAAAAATAGCCGACTTTCGGCAAAGTCGGGTTTCATGAAACCCTATCCTAGTGTGGGATCGGCCATGAGGTCGCCGATCTGTGCGCAAAAGTCGCATTTCGTATGACGCTTTCAGTGCCATTTTTCAGCCAATAAAGGAGGACGCATAGTGTGGGCAGCGTGATGACATAGGTCTCTGTCCCCACCATCTTAGAGAAGGGCATGACAGTGATTGGCTTGCTTTCTGCGGCATTACAGGGGCTATAAAGGGGCGTGCATGCCGACCGCCATTTTACTTCTGTCGATCTTAGCATAGGGAGAGGTTGCTGCAGCTTCATCAGAAGAAGGGATATAGTTAGGGAGGGAAGATTAACCCCCAAACTGCTTGTGCTGTAGCGATTTCCACTGTTCAACACCACCTTCTTTTTGCAGGCACAGTGGAGGCTATATCTTTGTGCATCAGCTCTGTAGCTTTTTAGGCTGCCTTATAAAGGCTCCCTGATAGCTGCATTGCTGTTTGCACGCTGCTGTGCAAACCAACTGCTTTTTTAAAAGCAAAAATCCTGTTGCTCCTTTCTGCACAGTTATCTTGTTTATTTGTCCACACTTTTGTGTGCAGCAGTCCTTTGTATTGCTGCCATACTTGTCCTGAGATCATTGTAGGGAGATTGAAATTGTACTACAGTCCTTTTATTTTTTCATATATCTTCCAGCCACTTTCTGCCACTTAGATTGCGTTGTTTTATACACTGGGCCAGAGTTTTGGTTCAGTCTCCCAAAAAAAAGGGAGATTTAAATTCTCAACAAGTTTATACACACCTTCTACCTTGTTTTACAGTACCATATAACGGTTGTTATTTTGGTTAGATTTTCCACAGGAGACAGCATTTGTCCAGTATGGTTACAAACTACTTTTCCTCCCTTATCGATGTTCTCCCTCACAGGTCATTCCCCTTTGATTACTGGGCATCTAAAATAGACAACTGGCCTGAATTGGCAGAATATGCATTACAGGAGCTCGCTTGCCCAGCTGCTAGTGTGCTATCAGAAAGAGTCTTCAGTGCTGCTGGTTCAATACTGACCGAAAAAAGGACTCGTCTGGCTACCCAAAATGTTGATGATCTAACCTTCATTAAAATGAACCAATCATGGATTTCAAATTATTTTGCCCCACCTTCCCCTGCTGACACGTAGCTTGCCAGAAAAATGTCTTGCTTTTGGCCTCCTCTTACTGACTTCTCCAATTCCTCCATTTGCAGCTGCTGAATGTCCACCATAGGCCATTTTTATACCTCCCTAAATGGGCTGACTCTCCCCATAGGGCCGTGGTCACCACCTGGCGCAAACACCCGTGCGAGTGCAGTTTGCCTGGACAGGTGGGTGGGCCCACTCTTGGGCGATGGCACTGGCACAGGGTCCCTCATAGTACAATGAAGTGTCTCTGGCGGTGGTGGTGCACATCCAACGTCAGACACACCGTCATAATATGAGGGGCCCTGTGCCAGTACCGCCACCCACGAGAGAGTGTTCCCCCCAGCTCGAACAGTGCTCTACCACTTGCAATACTTATCTCTCCCTGCTCCACCACTGTGTAGTCTGTGCTGTTAAATCCTTCAATGGCACTGCCAATACAAATTTGTTGAAATGATAGATGATAGTTAAAATATACAGGGGCCCTGGCCTCCATTTAAACCAGTTAATACTTTGCGCCTACTACCACTGTCTGCTACTCAGCAGAGGAGCCCACCCCTGTACCTAGCTATGCCACCTGTTTATTTATGAACAATTTTTTGGCAGACATTTAGCCCACTTTATTATTTGGGCCTACTAACTGTGTCTGCCGCTCATTACAGTTTTCCTCCACCGAACAAAGCAATGCCGCCTGTTTAGTCCTGTTACCACATTTGAACTGCATTTAGCCCACTTTATTATTTGGGCCTACTAACTGTGTCTGCCACTCATTACAGTTTTCCTCCACTGAACAAAGCAATGCCGCCTGTTTAGTCCTGTTACCAATTTTGAACTGCATTTAGCCTACGTTATTATTTGGGCCTACTAACTGTGTCTGCCACTCATTACAGTTTTCCTCCACTGAACAAAGCAGTGCCGCCTGTTTACTCCTGTTACCAATTTTGAACTGCATTTAGCCTACTTAATTATTTGGGCCTACTCACTGTGTCAGCCTCTCATTACAGTTGTCCTCCACTGAACAAAGCAATGCCGCCTGTTTAGTCCTGTTACCAATTTTGAACTGCATTTAGCCCACTTTATAATTTGGGCCTATATCTATATATATATTTCCTCCTCATCCTGCCCATTGCCCAGCCACTGCTAGATGAGTCTGCTGGTACATTGACCCAGATCACTACATTCCCCTTGCACTCTACGCAACCAGAATCTGACCCTGCTGAAAGTCAGGTTCCCCTTCCCGCATACTATACCACCTTACACGGGGACAAAGAGGAAGGTGCAGATGAAAGTGCAGATTCCTTCATCAGGTGGGGGGCATACTCATTGGCGATGTCACTGGCACAGGGCCCCTCATAGTACGCAAAAGTGTCTCTGCCAGTGGGAGGCGCCACCCACCATCAAACACACCGCCATACTATGAGTGGCCCTGTGCCAGTGCCAGTGAGTGGGCCCCCCCTGCTTGCTCAGGATCACAGCACTTGCAAAGTTGAAATACTTACCTCTCCCTGCTCCACCGCCGTGACCTATTCTGCATTTCCTGGGCCCACGAAAATCTTGAGCCAGCGCTATCCCCCCACAACTTTAGCCAAATGACCCCCAGTTTTCAATGCCTAACTATTAGTATAAAGTAAATTAAGATTGACAAGCTTAAGTAATAAGAATTGATGTTTTTGGCATTAAAATGGGCACTGTAGGTGTTTTCCTGTCCTCCACTCACTGCCAAGAAGTCTCGCACTCAACTTAAGTATTTTTGGTTTGTAGATTTATTAGTACTAGAGGTAGCACTGGATCCAGTGCTACCTCTAGTACTAATAAATCTACAAACCAAAAATACTTAAGTTGAGTGCGAGACTTCTTTACAGTTTACTATATGGTTTGGGTACCTAGTCTCTGCACCAGATTATAGCAGTGCACACGGTGTTTACTTTTATACTCCACTCACTGCCGACTTTGATTCCCCATTGACTTGCATTGGGTTTCGTGTTTCAGTCGGCCCCCGACTTTTCGCAATAATCGGCCGATTTCACCCGACCCGACTTTTGACAAAGTCGGGTTTCGCGAAACCCGACTCGATCCGAAAAAAGTAAAAGTAGCTCAACTCTATTAGCCACTAAATGTTATGCGCCAACATCATGTAAAACATTTACCCTGGAAATCAAAAAATCAAGAACACAAAGCAACTTCATATGAAAAAAATTTAGAAATATTTTGCATCCTAACTAGAATTAACCAAATTAGGAAATAGTTTTTATAGAATAATGTAATCCAAATTATACTTTTTTATGATCTTGGGACAGGAAATTTGGCTTTGAATTTGCATAAAGTTTACACATTTTCCCATTAACACTATAATGAAAAAAATTTCAAAATTTCCTTTAATTTCCTCACTGCAAACATTTATCTTTGGAAGTCTTTATATAATAATTGCTAGGGGCATCATGGCCTGTTAGTTTTTGGCACATTACTTTCTAATTAAAAATTAAATATGCGGCTCCTGTCTATAAACCGACTCCCTGCAAAACATTCTCCATTTTTAGGAAGAAAAAAAAATCCTATAATTTAAAATTGCATGAAATTTAATTAGCATATCATTTGCATACAGATGACATTTTTTTGTAAATTAATTATGAAATTTTGTACTGTGTGCAGTTAGCATGTCTGCAGGCCACATCATAACATATGAGATCAGTTCTGTTCATCTTCATTCTACATCTCATCAGTTTCAATGGAAAAAATTTCATTTTTTTTTAAACAAGATGTTCACATCATTTACGCAAATTATTTAAATTTTTCTGATTCATTACTGCAAACTTTTTGTAAATCAGAAGTTTTCTTAAAAAGGGGAAACTGTTCTTTAAACCAAAGCGCCAGAAGGACAGGCAAGGGATGTGAGCAATTGGCAACACTTTATGAAAACTTAGGGTGCACCACCAGTGTTCTGCTGTTACAAAAATTTCAAGGGGCTTACTGGGTGAGATGGATCCTCTAATCACAAGGTCCAGGTGGGCATGTGGGCTACGGGCGTCGGTGCAACAGGTTGGTGAGTAGAAGGACTGGAAAGCCATAGGCAGACAGGTGGTGTGCAGGAAACCGCAGGTAGGCGGAGGATGTTAGGAAACCACAGGCAAGCAGGTGGAGTGCAGGAAACTGCAGGCAGGCAGAGGATATCAGGAAACTACAGGCAAGCAGGTGGAGTGCAGGAAACCGAAGTAGTCGGAGGATACTTAGGAAACCGCAGGCAGTCAGGTGGAGAGTAGGAAACCACAGGCAGGCAGGTGGAGTGCAGGAAACCGTAGGCACGTAGCAAATAACACTCTGGAGTAAAGGGAACATCCTTAAAGCTGCAGATGGACCCAGAGCAGAGTTCCAGGAGATTCGGGAACAGGTAGCTAACAGAACTCTGGAGTCACTAGAGGACGTAGACAAGTAGGAAGAAGAATTCCAAGCTGCTGGTCTACAAGAGACATCCTGAAGTCCACAGGAAGTCAGTCTCAGATTAAATACCCAAGCCAAAGTATGTATTTTAGATATTCCCAAATAGGCCCAGGCAGTTCATCCCATGGAAGCACACCAGGACACCTGTATAGCTCAACATGGAGCACAAGAAAGTTCAACGGACTAGGTATATGGAGCAGAGACCAGACCAGGGACTTTTTTTTTATTAGGGAGGGACAAATTTCCATGTCACATACATTGAAAAGCCTTCACTTCAAACTAGCAGAAGAGCTAAACTCCTGCATTTGCCTGTACTGTACTTGGGTTCAGTAGAAAGTTTATGGCTCCGCATGCTACTTTGTGAACACTAATGCAGGAGCTCGGCACTCCTGAACAGTCTTTTGAGTGATTGGTAAGAGTTCTGAAGGCCTAGCTCAGACTGCCACCAGGTTCTCTGGTTGGTACATTTTATTTTGAGACCATTTTGAATAAAAATTCACTAGAAAAAGCAAAGTACAGAAAGCTTTTGCCAAATTTGTCAAAAATACACCAAATTTAGTATTCATGCACCAGTTGAAAGTGGAGAAGAAATAGCAAACATTTAGCAATTTTTTGAAGAATTTGTGAAGTGAAACAAAAATAAAGGTTCAAGGCATGAACATCACCTTTCAGTCACCTTCTGCATTAAAATTGTCAGTAAATGTAGAACCAAGTGGTAAGAAAATGAAAATGTCCTCAGATCGTAAAAGCTTGTTTAAATTTGGCATTTTTGGTAAAAAAAAAAAGACTCTTTATTTACAAAATATAGATAAAAAACAAACAAAAGAAGGGAATTGTATATTCAACATAAAAAATAACAGTATTTAAATTGGTAAAGGGAAAAAAGTTACAGTATTACATCTTCCAAAATTTAAGTTCTGCAGATTTGCTCACAATAGGCAAGAAAAGTCAATTTGCCTCAAATTTATTCTATGCTAAAGAAAAATGAACTGATGGGCCGGAAAGAAGTTATAAAAGAAAAACAGAGTAAAAACTAATTCTCACCTAGCCCCTCACCTAAGTTCTTGCATAAGATCTCCACTGGTCCACTATCTTAGTAGGCCCCTAGCTCCGCTCTTGTGCCGGTCTCCTCTTCACTCTTTGGCAACTCTTCCAGTGTTTTCCCACGTGACCACTACAGCGGAGACCGGTGGTGAATTTTCTTTGCAGGGACAGGTATTGGTTTAGGTAGAATGATTTTTGTGTTTTTAACCCCTTCCTGGACTATTTGAATCTGCAAAATTACAGCCGGCTGGATTTACGTGAATTAAATTCCCCAAAATTTGGATTTGCTAGAACTCTTGAATTTTTGAAAAATCTAAACAAATTAAATTAATTTAGAATCAATTATCCTTAGTATCAATCCCCTCCCCTTTAAAATGTTAAAAGATTCTCCAGTATTTTCATATTGATGACCTGTCCTTAGGATAGATCCTCAATATTAGATCAGCGAGGGTCCGACACGCTCACAATCACCTGCTTACCGCTCCCATGCAGTGAAAAGAACCAGAACGGCGCAGATCGGTACATGGTGTAGTGGCCGTCCTTGGGAGTTGCTGCTCAGTTTCTATTGAAGTAAATGGGGGCTGTACCCAGGAACAGCCACTACACAATGTACGGAGCTGTGATGTTCCGACAATATGCATATCCAGCCTGATCCTAAGGATATTGGTTACCGCCCGAGTAGAAGATGTTACGGCAGCCATGTTTGTTGCAGTTATTTATGCTTTTAATTTTAATTCTGGAGAATTTCCTTGAAAGTTCTAATGCTAAAAATCATTTGCTGATCTTTTTGCTTCGTGCAGATCGCAGGATGTACATGGTGTGTTTTGTTCTGTATTATGCTGGCTCATATAAATAACAATGGGAATAACCACATGAGGATGTGGAATGAAAACAAATTCACAGCTAAAGTGGAACGTGATACTTGGAAGGCTCAGTGGTCCATATGCTGTGAGGCAAACTTCCAGCAACCCTGTGGTATGCAAGCAATTTACTGCAGATGGACTCCTGTCTCTAGGACTCCGCTACATTTTCACGCTTACATTGTGCTGATCCACAATTTTATATCTCTATTTCTATCCATCTGTGCCCCCGTGCATTATCGAGCTGCTTTGTATTCCTGCATAGTCATTGATGCCAAGTAGTTAGACTAGAAAATTTTATTTTTCACTGGCTGAAAATGATATAATACATTGTACTGTACCAGATATATATACAGTGGCATATAAAAGTTTGGGCACTCCTGGTCAAAATTACTGTTATTGTGAACAGTTAAGCGAGATTAAATGATTTCTAAAAGGCTTAAAGTTCAAGATGACACTTTTTTTGCATTTTAGGCCAAAAATATGTATATATATATATTCTTCTTTTATACTTAAAAAAATTACATAATGAAAAATGGGTCTATGCAAAAGCTTGGGCACCCTGCATGGTTAGTACCTAGTAGTACCCTGTTTTGCAAGTATCACAGCTTGTAAATGGTTTTGGTAGCCAGCCAAGAGTCTTTCATTGTGCAATATAAATATATATATGTGTGTCCAAGAATGAAGAAAAAAGCAGCAACACTCCGTTTATTGCATCATAAAAACCTTAGTTCTTTATTTACGAATACTTTACATGGACAAAATGTATAAGGGCAGGACAAATGCGGGCATGCAGGCAAAAGAACAGGACTGCGGCCGTTTCGCATATAACACGCTTCCACAGGTCCAGACATTCTTGGATTACTACATGTGTGTTTCTTCAAGCAAGCACCTTCATCACCGTGATCTCACCCAGTAAGGTGTCGCTGACTCAGAGTCCACCCACTCCACCACTAAGTAGACTGATTCTCAGTGCATTCTACTTTTCTCTTTTGATTTACATATATATGTGTGTGTTACTGACATGTATATACACTCACCGGCCACTTTATTAGGTACACCATGCTAGTAACGGGTTGGACCCCCTTTTGCCTTCAGAACTGCCTCAATTCTTCGTGGCATAGATTCAACAAGGTGCTGGAAGCATTCCTCAGAGATTTTGGTCCATATTGACATGATGGCATCACACAGGTGCCGCAGATTTGTCGGCTGCACATCCCAAAGATGCTCCATACAAGGCAGGATGGATCCATTCTTTCATGTTGTTTACGCCAAATTCTGACCCTACCATCCGAATGTCGCAGCAGAAATCGAGACTCATCAGACCAAGCAACGTTTTTCCAATCTTCTACTGTCCAATTTCGATGAGCTTGTACAAATTGTAGCCTCAGTTTCCTGTTCTTAGCTGAAAGGAGTGGTACCCGGTGTGGTCTTCTACTGCTGTAGCCCATCTGCCTCAAAGTTCGACGCACTGTGCGTTCAGAGATGCTCTTAGGCCTACCTTGGTTGTAACGGGTGGCGATTTGAGTCACTGTTGCCTTTCTATCAGCTCGAACCAGTCTGCCCATTCTCCTCTGACCTCTGGCATCAACAAGGCATTTCCGCCCACAGAACTGCCGCTCACTGGATTTTTTTTCTTTTTCGGACCATTCTCTGTAAACCCTAGAGATGGTTGTGCGTGAAAATCCCAGTAGATCAGCAGTTTCTGAAATACTCAGACCAGCCCTTCTGGCACCAACAACCATGCCACGTTCAAAGGCACTCAAATCACCTTTCTTCCCCATACTGATGCTCGGTTTGAACTGCAGGAGATTGTCTTGACCATGTCTACATGCCTAAATGCACTGAGTTGCCGCCATGTGATTGGCTGATTAGAAATTAAGTGTTAACAAGAAGTTGGACAGGTGTACCTAATAAAGTGGCCGGTGAGTGTATATATACTGTATATAAAATACAGTGTATATATATATATACATATATATATATATATATATATACCTAAATTAGTAGATTTGTAGTGGTATGATACTCCTTCCATTTCAATATGATCGCTTGCACAGTGCTCCTTGGGACGTTTAAAATTTTGGAAATCATTTTGTTTCCAAATCTGGCTTTAAACTTCTCCACAACAGTATCACGGACCTGCCTGTTGTGTTCCTTGGTCTTCATGATGCTCTCTGTGCTTCAAACAGAACCCTGAGACTATCACAGAGCAGGTGCATTTATACGGAGACTTGATTACACACAGGTGGATTATATTTATCACCATTAGGCATTTAGGACAACATTGGATCATTCAGAGATGAACGAACTTCTGGAGTGAGTTTGCTCCACTGAAAGTAAAGGGGCCAAATAATATTGCACGTCCCACTTTTCAGTTTTTGAATTTCCCAAAAATGTTTAAATAACCAATAAATTTCGTTCAACTTCACAATTGTGTTCCACTTGTTGTTGATTCTTCACCAAAAATTTACATTTGGTAACTTTATGTTTGAAGCATGATATGTGGGAAATGTTGAAAAGTTCCAGGGAGCCGAATACTTTCGCAAGGCACTGTATCTACCTATTCTATTTGTATTTACTGTATGTAATCCATCTCTTCTATCCTGTCGGCTCCTGCAGTGATTTTACAGAAGCCGGCAGATGAATTACCGGCTTTTCTTCTATCTATTTTTCTATGCAATATAAATACAAATATATATATACATATATATGTGTGTGTGTTACTGACATGTATATATATATATATATGTATTCTATGTGTATATTTCAATTCTATTTATTTTATTCTAACCTGTCACTCTGTACTTATACTGTTTATCTATCTATCTATCTATCTATCTATCTATCTATCTATCTATCTATCTATCTATCTATCTATCCGTCTAATATAAATATATATGTGTGTGTGTGTGTGTGTTTTGAAGAATATTTTGTTTTAAAAAGATCTATAAATGACAGAGAACTGATGTATGTAAAAGCTCATGTTAAAATCACATTGCATACGCATGTCATACAGATACATAGATGTGAGGAAATCACATCATCGCATTGCAAACGGATTACACACGGATGATCATACGGAGAACACTCGTGCGACTCTCGGCCGAGAGAATCGGACCGATTTTTAATACGTTAAGTGTGACTCTGGCTTATCACAAACACTTAGTTTTAAGGCTACGTTCACATTTGCGTTGTGCGCCGCAGCGTCGGCGACGCAACGCACAACGCAAACAAAAATGCAGCAAAACGCATGCAAAACGCTGCGTTTTGCGACGCATGCGTCCTTTTTTTGGTTGATTTTGGATGCAGCAAAAATGCAACTTGCTGCGTCCTCTGCGCCCGGACGCGTGCGCCGCAGTGACGCATGCGTCGCAAAACGCAAGTGCAACGCATGTCCATGCGCCCCCATGTTAAATATAGGGGCGCATGACGCATGCGGCGACGCTGCGGCGCCCGACGCTGCGGCGCAGACCGCAAATGTGAACGTAGACTTAGGACCTTTGTAACCCCTCCAAATGGACAACCATTAACATCCCAGGAGCGTGGAGGTGAGGGAAGCCACTAAGTCAAGCAAAGTGCAGCTGAGGACAGCAGCTGTGGTTAAAAACAACTTTGTAAATTACCTTTCATTAAAAGTCCTCTCTGTTCTCATTACCTAGGTTATCTGCCATCTCTGTAGTCTATCATCGGTGGTCAGTTTCTTATTTCTTATTAACAATGAGTGCAGCACTTGCAAGCTCTTTGCTATGTAGGTTGTAAGTGCTGCTCTGAAGCTGGCTGGACTGCTGAGTGCGACCGGCTTCAGTGCCTCTGCGCTCTTCCGATGGTGTAGAGGCAAAGCTGCCTCTGCTTGCTGCATCGCAGAATGCACAATTCAGGCCAGCAGCACAACCACGCCGCTGCTCCGAACTATCAGTCTTCTGAAACACACCATCACCCCAGGCAAACAGGAAGCCTGGAGGCAGGTTAGTCGTGTGCTCCCGAAGCTAGAAGTTGTGACTAACCCTCTACGTTATCATAACGCATTGAGAGCAGTGTTAGGAATTACAGCAAACAGTCCCTTTAAGTGCCGAAATAATGGTGTCATAAAGTGTGTACCGCAAACAGATTAGTTATCAGAGGCTAAGATTCCAGTTTAGAGACACAGACAATAAAAGTTTAGCTCTCAAGGGAACGATTATTAGCATTTACGTTAAGATTTTTCACATTTTACCGGCATTACCTTTACTGGCATTCAGACATAACGTAAAGGTCATTACATATTACATTTCCAACCGAGCGAAATAATTGTAGACGTTCATCTTACACAAATATAATTATAGGTCAACAACTTGTAGCTTTGCTTACAGTAACAGCAATTCCAGGAGACAATCTGTCTTAGGAAAAATGAAATATACGGTATTAATTATGAGTTGTGGCATGACCATAGGGGGCAGAGGTGGTAGTCACAACCTTGCCCAGGGGGTCTAGGAGTAACTGAAGGCATGGTACTGGGTTCTAGGCGGAGCCAACAAGCTTTTGTGCCTCGGTCAAGTTATTCTGACACTGGGGTATGGCAGTGAGTTACATTTTCGCAACGGGGAAAAAAAAATAGCCAAGTTATCACAATACTTTTTGGCACATTAGAATATGTGATCATTTGCAGGGTGTATTTTTTCTGATGTTATCACAATTTTAACACACTTCATTAAAGTCTGGAATTTTTACACCATCTTGAGCTGGATCTCCTCTATTTCCTAAACATAAAACAATACCTATCTGCATATTGATATACTGTAGGCAGTGGCACAGTTAGTACTGTTTCCTTATGTCACCATAGAAATAATATGAGCAAAGATATTACTTATTTCCTAATTCTCTTTGTAAATGATGTAAGCAGAGAAATCAATGCCATTCTGTATGATTTGGGCACAGATAGTACTTCTTTCTTGAGTGCTTATAAATTATGTATACTGCCTTCTTGCTTGTCTCTACTTGTCATTTAGGCATGTATTGTAGTACTTTACTCCCTGTGTGTAGGTGCACATTTTGCTGACTCACTTTCTTTATAAAGAATGAAGGCACAGATAGTACTGTCTCCTATTTTCCTTTAATGTACAATGCAGAAAATTGAACTGGCCAGATTGTGCTTCAAATTTAGGATACAAAAATAAAATGTGTTCAATATTATAGATTACAGGGAGTACTGTAACTTATTTCTGCACAAAAAATATTTTTATTTGTATGAAGAGGCATCAAGCCTTAAACTTTGCAACATGTAAGATTTTTAATAAAATAATGTTATAATCAGCATATTGAATATTTTTAGTGTTTGAGGATGGACCTTGGTCCTGCCAGATCTTTTTTTTTGTTTTCTTCTCTGAATTGTCTGTACAATCACATTGGCTGTTTTTTTTATGGAGCTATGGATTCTATAGCGTGAAGACCTTTATGTAATTTAGACACAGATAGTACTTTCACCCTGTCTCTCCCTGTAATTGAGGTAGACACAGATAGCACTACCTCCCTGTCTCTCCTTAGCACAGATAGCACAGCGTTTCTATTTCCCTTGCAAATTTTCTGGCTCAGATAGTACTGGCTCCCAGTCTCTCTTTGTAAATTATGTAGATAACACTGTCTCAATTTGAAGAGCCAACTAGAAAAAATGTGGCTCCTGAGATGTTAATTTTAAAGTATATTTAAAGAAAAATAAAAATTATAGAAGGAATACCCTTATTTGTGGTAATAGCTAGATTTTAATCAGTCCCAAAGGATACGTGCTGGATTTTCTTTATTGCTATTTTATACTGTTAACACCACTGTAAAGCTGCTTTGAGGTATTACGATTTCAAAGGGTCTGAGTGGCCTCTTTTATCTTAATTAAAACACAAATACGTGGTGGAATTTAGCTCCGACCAAGCTACAAGCAGAAAGTTATAGCTATGAATTTCAGCACAAACGAATCCTGGCTCTGGCAGGGATACTAAATCACATCTTTGATCATAAATAATTATTTCACTTGGTTGGATTTATGTTTTCCAGCTGGCATATGTTCTGTATATTTTATGTTGCTGCTAGAACTGAATTTATATACATAGTGCAGCCTTTGTCTAGTTTTTTTGTATTATTTAAAGTGCGCTTTTCATCAAAGACAACTTTTGAGGTCACACATCAGCAATGGTCATGATGGCTTTATAGGTCCTAAGATCTATATTACCAGAAATAAATAGAATAGAATATATCATAAGAAAATATATTATATATATTGTTTGGAATAAAAACAATAGTTGTTATTTTTTAACTTAAAATATTTTTTCAGTGACTCTTATAAAATAAATCATCTGGATAGGATATTCAAGATGCCGACAATTCTGCGCTCCTCCAAAATCAGGCAAGGGAATCAAAGAGTTCAGAAGAGTTGCATACTTTATTCAGGGATATAATATGCGTTTTGTGGATGTCCTGTCCACTTCCTCAGGTACATAGCCAATTTTGACAACTTTTCTGAGCTCTGTGATTCCCTTGCCTGATTTTGGAGGAGCGAGGAATTGTCGGCATCTTGAATATCCAATCCAGAATTTCTTGAAAATCGTTTGCGGGTGCGGTGCCACCTGCAGCCCTCCTATCATACTTACTATATGTGTTGTGCATACTCACAACGTGTAAAGGTGAGAATTTTACCTTACAGTAAACTAATTGTTATTTTGGTAACTGTGCTATTGCGCCCCTCTCTTTACCCTTTCTAAAAATAAATTTTGAAATAGTACACATCTCCACACTGACCACTTGAAAACAAACAATACCCTGACACTTCCAGGTTTCAGCAGCTAACTTGTCAACTTTGCCATATATACTGGGACATAATGAGCTGAGTAATTTCATTATGATTAGCGTGCAGAGGATTTATTGGCACATGTCAGCTCTGTTGTACTGCTGGTAGTTTGTATAAGGCAGGATAGTAACACTATACACACTGGTAAAACTGCATCTTCTCCCTCTTTAGTCTCTGCAGAAAAGGTTGTATTTCATCACTTCCTTAATACTGTGATAATCCAAATATATTAGTATGACAAAAAAGTTATTATTTTGTAAAGCTGCCATAATACATTGCTTCTGTTATATACTTGACCCAGGTATCCCGGGCTCCTCTCTCTTCTCCTGGGTCTGCTGCCCTTGGTTATGCTCCATGCATTGTTTTAAAGTATGCTCGGCAAGGATCAATGACATCATCTCCCTAGACCTATTTAAGGCCCATTTATACACACCTGTGTCTTGGGATTGAGACTCTTATGTTCAGCTCTTCTCTCTTCTCCTAGGTCTTCTGCCCTTGTTGTGCTCCATGCATTGTTTTACAGAATGTCCAGCATGGATCAATGACATCATCTCCCTAGACCTATTTAAGGCCCATTGACATACACACCTGTGTCTTGGGATTGAGACTCTTATGTTCGGCTCCTCTCTCTTCTCCTGGGTCTGCTGCCCTTGGTTGTGCTCCATGCATTGTTTTACAGTATGCTGGGCAAGGATCAATGACATCATCTCCCTAGACCTATTTAAGGCCCATTTATACACACCTGTGTCTTGGGATTGAGACTCTTATGTTCGGCTCTTCTCTCTTCTCCTAGGTCTGCTGCCCTTGTTGTGCTCCATGCATTGTTTTACAGAATGTCCAGCATGGATCAATGACATCATCTCCCTAGACCTATTTAAGGCCCATTGACATACACACCTGTGTCTTGGGATTGAGACTCTTATGTTCGGCTCCTCTCTCTTCTCCTGGGTCTGCTGCCCTTGGTTGTGCTCCATGCATTGTTTTACAGTATGCTGGGCAAGGATCAATGACATCATCTCCCTAGACCTATTTAAGGCCCATTTATACACACCTGTGTCTTGGGATTGAGACTCTTATGTTCGGCTCTTCTCTCTTCTCCTAGGTCTGCTGCCCTTGTTGTGCTCCATGCATTGTTTTACAGAATGTCCAGCATGGATCAATGACATCATCTCCCTAGACCTATTTAAGGCCCATTGACATACACACCTGTGTCTTGGGATTGAGACTCTTATGTTCGGCTCCTCTCTCTTATCCTGGGTCTGCTGCCCTTGGTTGTGCTCCATGCATTGTTTTACAGTATGCTGGGCAAGGATCAATGACATCATCTCCCTAGACCTATTTAAGGCCCATTTATACACACCTGTGTCTTGGGATTGAGACTCTTATGTTCGGCTCTTCTCTCTTCTCCTAGGTCTGCTGCCCTTGTTGTGCTCCATGCATTGTTTTACAGAATGCCCAGCATGGATCAATGACATCATCTCCCTAGACCTATTTAAGACCCATCGACACACCCATCTATGTCTTGGGATTGAGACTCTTATGTTCCTTGGATGGTTTGCTTCGTTATCTGTGCTACTGTGTTTCATCTTGCATCCATCCCTGCCGGGTTGCACACCATCTGTCAGTCAGCTAGTAAGTTTCCAGTTAGTTCCACTCCCAATGATTCCACATGTCCTCTGGAACATCTGGGATCCGTGTGCCCTCCCGCACCAGGTGCTTAGAGGATCCACCGCAGCCCTTCCAGCAGCATTGTCATTACTGACAATGCAAAAATTAAATATGTGGCTCCAATATGGCTGCCCCAGGATGGGTTTTAGAATATGAGCACAGTAGATGTCTCTCAACTGCTTCTGCACACGCTCATACCATGTATTTTCACAGAAGCAGAAAGAAGCTACAGTTCTTCCTATGTACACTTTTTATATACCATGGATGTTTCTAAAAAGAAATCTTCCAATCATGGAAAGGGAATGTACAAATTGCTGAAAGATGACAAACGTTGCACTTTCCCATAACATAAACTAAGTTTTCAAAATGTTTACATATAGAACTGATTAATGTAAACAAGATTATATTGATTGGAACACAATAAAATAAATTCAATCTCATATAATATTTTTAGTATAAAAAAAGTTTTAAAACTTTTTTTTTAGTTACCATTGAAATCAGTTGAAACAACCTTATCAATGGTTCCCTGGCTGCAGACTCTTGTACAGACTTGTTGATTCGATGCGTGATGGCAGCAGCCGTTCTTAAAAACTGTTTCTATAACTTCAGTATCAAACTAAATGGATGGGTAAATAGTGACTTTATGAAGAAGCTACAAAAAATGGTAGTGTCAACTCCCAATAATTAACCCCGACAAGTACACAGAAGAGATGAGACGTGGGAAACATATTTTGTTGGAGGTAATATGATTTCAAGCATAAAAATTCATTATAAATCAATTCATGCAACTGAAGAAATGGATTCCTTATTTGCAAGTAGTTCAATCTTGTTTATCTCACAACGGGGTAATTGGCATTTAATAGCAATATGAAATGTCTAAAATTGCCACAGTCTATTATCTGAAACATTCTGTAGTGTTCCCAGCCATTTATTTTAAAGGCTTTATGGATATTAAGAGTTTGTGAAATGTGGGCTTTAGAAGTGTAAATTTTGCAAATCCATAGAAAGGCTTGTTTACTGTTATCAGGATTTTGCAACTCAAATTGATGGCTTAGCAAGAGCTGGCGCCAATAAAAAATAAAGCTAAAAAAGTTGAAGGCATACGTTAGACAATATTTTACATTTCTGGAATATATTGAATATATATATATCACACTTCTGAATAAGAAGTTAATATTTAAATACTAGTGGCACTTGCTATACTAAATTCTTGCAGCAGATACTGACACGTACCACTTGTCCGTGTCGTATACTAAAAAGTTATATAGGTAATAATATATCCGCGCTAAGAATAAACCCCTTCTCTATTCATATGACTCAGTAATCCAGAAAAGAAGCCCCTTTTCTTTATATTTTGAACCAGTCCTAATTGTACATAGGGTTTGGGACAAAGCAAGGGTCCTTGGTTTTTTGCCAACCCCCACTAGACTCTTTTCAGAGTGACTTTCATCAAAATATCAATACTGCAGAGTGAATATATGAAGTGTTTTTTAGTGCTATGGGTACACACTCACCCTTCTAAAGAGATCTTGTATGGCTCAGTGTGTTTCTCCGTTCATTTGTGCCCGTAATGGTAGTCCTGATTCTTCGTCCCAATGTCCGGATCAATATATAGCCAAGGATGTGTGCGGGTGATAAGCACTGCCCCGGCCGGTGGCAGAGCTCACCCGCAGTCTTCACTTGCGGTTACTAGCGTGAAGTATATGCGCACTGTGGTTTGTTAGCCACAGTTGATATATATATCACACTATTGATTTTACTTTTATCTAACTTTATATTACATCTTAGGAGTAACTTCTGTTCTTTCTTAGAGTTGTTACATTAAGTAAAAAAATTGTAGCTAAAATAAAATATTTTGCCACCCAGATCTCAAAGGTGAGGACTTAAAAAAAATACTACCAAAAGTTACTGTTTTGAGGACATTTCCAGGGGCATTTAGGGGGCATTGCAAAATTGTTAGAGGGAATTGCTTAGAATTTTGAAAAGAGAAAAAC
The DNA here is from genome assembly GCF_051348905.1 of Ranitomeya variabilis. Taxonomy (NCBI): domain Eukaryota; kingdom Metazoa; phylum Chordata; class Amphibia; order Anura; family Dendrobatidae; genus Ranitomeya; species Ranitomeya variabilis. The sequence goes on along the minus strand of NC_135237.1, from coordinate 42,844,020 downwards.
AATGATGTCTTGTTTTGTGATAGAGAATCCTTCGACACCCTTTGGCATGAGATTCTTGGTGTGACCATTTTGACACCTTGACACAAGCTACTCTGTTTTCCAGAACTCATGGGTTGCCCTATCCTTCACCCTTTAACTTTAGGGATCAAGACTTATGCAGGGGTCCCAAAGTCTGTGGGCCAGGGCCACAAAGTCAGCTGCTGTTTGGTGGTGCAAGCTGGCAAGGATAGTCAGGTAGCCGTGTCAGATCCCGGAGGTACAGGAGGTACAAAATTGTCAAGGAGAAATTACAATAAACTATCCGAGGTTAGAAGTCCATGTCCATATCATTTTATGGCAGAGAATAGATCTCTAATTCGATATATTGGAGGAAGCCACCACATAGCTCAATGTGGACCCTATAATGATCCTTGCTATATGATTTACGATTAATCCAAACCAGAATCTTCTGCAGAAGACACTAGAAGGCATCTGGTACTGGATTCTTTATTCTTGCCTCTGGTCAGTGCAAAATAGTTGTAAAATAAAAGTTGGACTTCAGGCCTTCACAGCAATGTCGAGATAACAATTAATTTATTGCGAGGCCTACTGTCTACATCAGTGTTAAGTGAAGATGATGTAGCTCCCATGGACTGATGAACAACCTGCCAAAATTTTGACCAATCAGCAAGGCAAATTGTTACTACAAGTAAGTGTAGTCTACACGTAGGTTTAACCTTCAGTTGACAAATCTTGGAAAGCTAAAGTGTGATATATACACATGTGTGTGTACATATATATATATATATATATAAATATATATATATATATATATATATATATATATATATATATATATATATATATATACACTCACTGGCCACTTTATTAGGTACACCTGTCCAACTTCTTGTTAACACTTAATTTCTAATCAGCCAATCACATGGCGGCAACTCAGTGCATTTAGGCATGTAGACATGGTCAAGACAATCTCCTGCAGTTCAAACCGAGCATCAGTATGGGGAAGAAAGGTGATTTGAGTGCCTTTGAAAGTGGCATGGTTGTTGGTGCCAGAAGGGCTGGTCTGAGTATTTCAGAAACTGCTGATCTACTGGGATTTTCACGCACAACCATCTCTAGGGTTTACAGAGAATGGTCCGAAAAAGAAAAAAAATCCAGTGAGCGGCAGTTCTGTGGGCGGAAATGCCTTGTTGATGCCAGAGGTCAGAGGAGAATGGGCAGACTGGTTCGAGCTGATAGAAAGGCAACAGTGACTCAAATCGCCACCCGTTACAACCAAGGTAGGCCTAAGAGCATCTCTGAACGCACAGTGCGTCGAACTTTGAGGCAGATGGGCTACAGCAGCAGAAGACCACACCGGGTACCACTCCTTTCAGCTAAGAACAGGAAACTGAGGCTACAATTTGTACAAGCTCATCGAAATTGGACAGTAGAAGATTGGAAAAACGTTGCTTGGTCTGATGAGTCTCGATTTCTGCTGCGACATTCGGATGGTAGGGTCAGAATTTGGCGTAAACAACATGAAAGAATGGATCCATCCTGCCTTGTATGGAGCATCTTTGGGATGTGCAGCCGACAAATCTGCGGCAACTGTGTGATGCCATCATGTCAATATGGACCAAAATCTCTGAGGAATGCTTCCAGCACCTTGTTGAATCTATGTCACGAAGAATTGAGGCAGTTCTGAAGGCAAAAGGGGGTCCAACCCGTTACTAGCATGGTGTACCTAATAAAGTGGCCGGTGAGTGTATATATATATATATATATGTGTGTGTTCTTAAGATTTTAACTAACTTTTTTTAACTAACATTTTTTTGTTGTTTTCCAAAAACATTTGGCTTTCAAAGTCAATGTCATTTTTCACCTCTCCTGTGGATGTGATGCAGAAGCATTGAGCATTGAACACTTGCTGCTGGATAACCAACAGATCCCAGCTGATCACTGAGGTACTAGCAGCAGGGCAACCATTGACCAACTTAGAAGACCTGTCTAGCTAATAGGATTGTCAAGATCAGGAAAGCCCTTCCAACTGTTTTACTTCCTTTTTTATTTTGGAAACGGTCATATTTATGTATAATTGCTTAATATGCTCTAATTCTATGAACCATCTGCCATATAAATTCATCATTCTACTGTATCTTGAATCCTACTACTTAAAGAGAATATCCGAGACTTTAGAAAAAAGTCATGTAGTTGCTAACAGAGGCAACTACCTGTCTGTTCTATCCGGCATTGGTCATTGACCGCTCCTACCAGAGATTCAGCTACTCCCTGTCAACAGAGTAGCAGTTTCTTTTTGGTTGACAGGGCGGGACTACTGGCATCATGCTGATTGACAGCCTGCTCTCTGCTGCCTAATTGGGGGAAGTCAGCTGTCAATCATAATGACACCAGTAGTCCAGTCCTGTCAACAGGAAGAGACACTGCTGTTTTGTTGACAAGGAGCAGCTTAATCTCTGGCAGGAGCAGTCAATGACCAGCATGGGGTACAACAAACAGGTAGTTTCCTCTGTTAGCAACTACATGACTTTTTTTTTAAGTTCCAGATATCCCCTTTAAGAAAGTAAGCATAAATTCAAAATAAAATGTACTTTTTCATTGAGATCATTTAAAGAGTTTGTCCCATGTTCAGACGCACTCTTCCCCTGCTTCCTCTTTGCTCCTGATGATTGACAGTTCAGATCCGGCCAACTTCAGAGCAACATTTGCAAGTTCTATAGAAAAAAATTGCAAGCCCTGTGCTTCTTGCATAGGAGATGTACAAGGCTGTCAGCTGCTGATTGACTGCAGAAGAGGCCAATAATCGTGGCTTTGAGCCGTAAACTATAGAACTTAAAATCTCTTCATTCTTGAGATCGAAGAGAAACTTTTGTAAGAGGTAAATTGCAAAGTACTTTAAATCAATTTAATTTTAATAAATTACATTTTAATTTAATAAGATGAGGAAAGCCCTTTAAGTTTGCCATGATATACAGCAAAGAAAGGTACGTTTTATATACTTGTCGAAGTTGCAGAATGAACGGGGCACAGAGCTGGAAATAATTGCAATATTGTGACTTGAAATAACTTCAGAATTCAGGGATTCCGACGATGACCTCCGGATTCAGCGAGAACTTGCTGCCGTTTTATTTCCTTTGTTTGAGATACTCTTGGGAAGAATTTTTTTCCCACTTCCGTGACTTCCATTTCACAAGGGTAAGCTTCCATTTAGTTGTGATATAGTATCTCCGGGAACAAGAAGTCTTGGAGTATAGGTGTTGTTTTATGAAACCTGACATTTGCTAGTCATTACTTTTTTCTATGGTTCTGGGGAATGCATGAAGTAGCAAATAAAACATTTAGTTAGAGCAGGTAATATTGATCTGTTTATCAGGTGCCGTCCATCACTTTATGACTTGCACCAAATAAAACAGCAGGATCTGATGTTCTTATAAGAAGGTTGTAATAAAAATATGGAAATATAAAGAAAGAACGTCAAGAATTCATTGCCTCTGCTCGAAAATCAATCCCGTTCTTTTCCTTGTACTCTGAAAAGGTGTTTACATGGTTATATCCTAGTTTTAAATGAAAAACAACCACAGTTTGAAAATATTTGAATGAGAGCTGGAAAATGTTATACAAAGGAGTAGAAACGTCACAACCGCCAAGCCAATCCTAAGAACGAAGCTGAACTGCCATCACACCGCTGAAGCCAAAAGTGTGCTTTTTTGGCATCCACTGGTAAACCTTGTTTTAACTATTCTATTTTATACAAAAACATCCAATAAAAACACATAGTAAGCTTTTTTTTAACCATTACAACCTATGGTCTATATGTGCCAATCCATGTCTATGCTTCCCTATGCCATTGAGGCATGGAAGCCTGTTACCATACAGACCACCATACATGTGATGATACATAGAAGCAAATGGGATAAAAAATTAATTGTACATTTACAATATAAATATAGGACATGTATTAAATCTTTGTTATGGACACCTTTGTCTTAAATAAAGATTTTTACATACCTATGTTAGTGGTTAACTTTAGTATGTAAAATTGCCCTTAGTTTGAATCTGCAATCCCCCCATTCCTCCATTTCATTTTTCAGCCTGATCCAAGTTTCAGATTTTGCTCTTGGGAGAGTGTCTTTCCCAGTAATATAGGACGTACGTGAGGTCTGTGTGCATCCAGGGTGCTGTCGTCGTGATTAGCTCATATATTGATTAGCTCATGTATCACACACCTCCTATAGTGCATTTCCTCTTTATGTCCTTTCCTCCTTTTCTACAGCCTACTTTATCTGCCTTCCCTGAGACTGATAATGCTTTCTCACCATCTACATTGTAGAAATATGTAGGTTTACCTTCCTCCCCCTCTATACTACTATGTCTAACAAATTTGACAAGGGAGGATAAAGCAGAAAGTTGTTTGAAATGATAGGGAACACGTAAGGATTTGCAAAATTATCGAGCTTGATAAAGGACTAACAGACACTCTGCAACAGCAAAATAGTAGAACATTTTTAATGAAGACTAGAAACTTGGTTAACTTTGCATTCAGGAAGCAAACAAATAATAATAATAATAATAATAATAAATCTGTACAAAGGTGTTCATAGCCTTTAAGTCAAAAGTGCCTTCAAAATATATTGTTCCAGTAATAAAAAGGACACAATAGGTAACATGTATAAAACAGTGACAGTGAGTATAAGATGGGAAAAAGAAAATAGGGACAGAAAATGTCTATTAGGTGATGATTTGGAATCTAAACAAGGAAGACATGTTAGATCATAAAGGAGAGAGGAAGGAGGAAAAAGAGGGTGGGTTATATTGTAGTGCAAGGGATGTAAAACCAGAAAATTACATATTATTGAAATACAGGGCTTAACTACTTCAGCACTATACGTGATCATGTGGCTGTGGGATCTGGGATCCAGTTGTCAGAGACAGCCGGAGTAATCTATAGAGAAGGCAGAGATGATTTATTATCGTCGGTGCCTTCTCTATCACCATATACATAGCTCTAAAGAAGCGCTGTGTGTGCAATAATAGGAAGTGCTGATGGTGTTTCCTCCTCTATACACAGCAGTCATGTCATGTAATCACTTTATATAGGGTGGGAACAGGAGCTGCTTTGCCATAGTAGACCCTGACAGCTCTGTTATGCATCCAGGAGGCTGCATTTCCCTTTAAACTGCGGCTAATATACTAGCCCCAATTACAAGGGAAATAAAATGAAAATAAAAATATTTTAATATTTAAATGCCCCCAGAGGCCTTTTGTGATCTTATAGGGGGCACAATGTGTAAAATAAATGAGAACTAAGTGAATATAAAATAACAGGTAAAAAATAGATAACTTAAAAAAAAGCTAGTGTCAATTGACCTCCCCAAGAAAAGCATGTCCAATATATAAAAATGGATAAAAATATTTGTTACAGAATGGCCAACAAATTTTTAAATGTATTTTAGGAAAGAAAGGAGAGGTTTGTGGATGATTTCCACGCTTGCTGATGAATGATGAGACATATAACCCAGATTGTCAAATGGATAGTGGTTTATTCTATGCATTTTAACCCCTTCATGACCGTGGGATTTTCCGTTTTTCCGTTTTCGTTTTTCACTCCCCTCCTTCCCAGAGCCATAACTTTTTTATTTTTCCGTCAATTTGGCCATGTGAGGGCTTATTTTTTGCGGGACGAGTTGTACTTTTGAACGACATCATTGGTTTTACCATGTCGTGTACTAGAAAACGGGAAAAAAATTCCAAGTGCGGTGAAATTGCAAAAAAAGTTCAATCCCACACTTGTTTTTTGCTTGACTATTTTCCTAGGTTCATTAAATGCTAAAACTGACCTCCCATTATGATTCTCCAGGACATTACGAGTTCATAGACACCTAACATGACTAGGTTATTTTTTACCTAAGTGGTGAAAAAAAATTCAAAACTTTGCTAAAAAAAAAATCAAACATGCACCATTTTCCGATACTCGTAGCGTCTCCATTTTTCGTGATCTGGGGTCAGGTGAGGGTTTTTTTTTGGATGCCGACCTGACGTTTTTAATGATACCATTTCGGTGCAGATACGTTCTTTTGATCGCCCGTTATTGCATTTTAATGCAATGTCGCGGCGACCAAAAAAACGTAATTCTGGCGTTTCAATTTTTTTTCTCGTTACGCCATTTAGCGATCAGGTTAATGCTTTTTTTTTATTGATAGATCGGGCGATTCTGAACGCGGCGATACCAAATATGTGTAGGTTTGATTTTTTTTTTATTGATTTATTTTGATTGGGGCGAAAGGGGGGTGATTTAAACTTTTATGTTTTTTTTTATTTTTTTCACATTTTTTTAAACTTTTTTTTTCAGTTTTGCCATGCTTCAATAGCCTCCATGGGAGGCTAGAAGCAGGCACAACTCGATCGGCTCTGCTATGTAGCAGCGATCATAAAATCGCTGCTACACAGCAGAATTGCAGGTGTGCTGTGAGCGCCGACCACAGGGTGGTGCTCACAGCTGCCGGCGATCTGTAACCATAGAGGTCTCAAGGACCTCTATGGTTACCATTCAGAAGCATCGCCGACCTCCGATCATGTGACGGGGGTCGGCGATGACGTCATATCCGGCCGCCCGGCCGGATGCGGTAGTTAAATGCCGCTGTCTGCGTTTGACAGCGGCGTTTAACTAGTTAATAGGTGCGGGCAGATCGCGATTCTGCCCGCGCCTATTGCGGGCACATGTCAGCTGTTCAAAACAGCTGACATGTCCCGGCTTTGATGCGGGCTCACCGCGGAGCCCTGTATCAAAGCAGGGGACCTGACGTCGGACGTACTATCCCGTCCGACGTCAGGAAGGGGTTAAAGTACAAAAGACTTCTTCATCAGGAAAAACCACAAGTATCGGAGTAGGAGCAATCAGATGCTGCGGTCTCCTGGCTCCAAACTGTCGCAGTAACCCTGTGACACTTTCCTTTCTTGCAAGTACAATTGGCATCTGACACAGACGTGATCCTGTGCTTCCAAAACTGAAACTCACAGGAAGGGAGTATCCACAAAGGGTAATCTGATATTGCTTTTTCTAACCTGTGCTCAGAACTGGACACAGTATTCCAGATGAGGTCTGACCAAAGAGGAGTAGAGAGGGAATACTACTTCACGTAATCTAGACTTTATGCTTCTCTTAATACATATGACAACTGTTTTTGCCCTTTTTTGCTGCTGCATCACACTGTTGACTCATTTGCAGTCTGTGATCTATTAGTATACCCAAGTACTTTTCACATGTGCTGTTGCTTAGTTCTATTCATTCTGTAAATGTAATTTTTGTTTTTCTTGCCCAGATGTGGATTCTTGCATGTCTTCCTGTTAAATACCATTCTATTAGTTGCTGTCCATTTTTCAAGCTTATCTAGATCCCTCTGAATCCTTTCTCTGTCTTCTATAGTGTTAGCTCTCCCTCCTAGATTTGCAGTAAGTATAATAAGTATAATATGGCAAATCCTCTTGTTCTCTCTTCTACCTTTTGAAAGATAAAGTTGTCAGTGAAAGAAGATAAAAACTTTCTGGACCCATTACTTTTGACTGAGAGAGATTCCCAACAAATATCTGGATAATTAAAATCTCCTGTGATCACTAAGTCATATTTTTCTGAGAACAACATCATCTGCTGTAAAAAGAGTTCATCCATATCTTTAGTCTGTCTAGGTGGTCTATAGTAAACACCTATAATACTGTCTTTTCTGTTGTTCTCTCCTTGTATTCTTACCCAGTTTCTACAGAGCTACCATTCTCTGAAGCTTGGATCTCTGTGAAGATGTAGCCTTTCAAGGTTTGCATTCCAATCATATGTGTCATCCCACCAAGTTACAGTGATGCCTATGACATCATATTTCTCCTTATGTGTTAACAGCTCCAATTCTCCTTGTTTGTTTCCCATGTTCTGTGCATTTGTATAGACACATGTTAGTTTGTAGTCGGCTTCTCTTGCTCCTCTATTTCCATTCAGAATTAGTTGTCTTTGTTCTTTATTTCCATCTCTAATAGCAAGGTTCTCAAAACAATTCATTAGCTGCATACTTTTTACTGGCCATATATTTCTAGCCCTGTATTGCTTTAGTTTAAAGCTCTCCTGGTGTTGGTGGGTTTTTTTTCAAATTTTTCATGTTATAATCTGTTTTCAAAAGTCCTGTGGTTTTCACTCTGTCCACTGAGTCTCATAATAGTCTTACTCTTACTGTACTGTAGAGATCACTTCTCAGCAGTCATCTCATTATCATCACAGGCAGGATTACAATGAAAGGTAAAAGTCCATTATAAGGCCAGAGGAAGAAAACAAAGAATCTACCATTGACAATAGACGATGCTCACAGCTCCCCTGCTTCCTCTCTGGTCACAATGGGGAAATACATTTTCTCTAAACACTTGTTCCCTTTGTCCATATAACTGGTGGAAAGCTTGCTTCTGAGCTGCCAAGATACCAACCTCCATAATTAAGAACCAAAACTATAATAGAACAATCTATAGAAGAGAAGGACAGATTAAAAGAAAAGTAAATGATTCCCGAATTCCATCCATTGGTTGTTGCTAATTTTTCCATTGTTAGAAGTTTTATTATTTAGATCAGTCAAATATTGTAGAGTTTACACTTCTTGAAGTTTCGTCTTGTAATTTGGGATTTGAATGTTTTTCTAAAACTTTCCACATTTCCTAATATGTTTTCTATATTTACAGAACTCCCTCTCTTACTGAGTGTTACATTATTACTGCTATCCATCTCTCTCAATCTTCTAAAGGTTATATTAGTTGAAATGCAAGGCGCTAATACTCATATATAATTGATATGTCGCTCTTTTCACTTATATAAAATGTCTTTTATAGAAACAGCCACACATTCTGAGTGATAACTTTCAAAATAAACCCTTGGGGTCATTAAAAATGTATAATTCTCATATCCAATGATTAATTTTATAGGAAAATGATGCACGGAAAAGAACTTGCTACACATGCCAAGCATTCCAATATAAACCAAAACAAATAACAAATACTTGACAGTACGTCTTTGCGATACAAGAGGAACGGGTCACGGTGACTTTCCGAAATAAACCTTTTAATGAGAAACAGCATGGCAGCTATTAGCAGCAGTAAGAAGTTTTGGGGAACAAGCTCGCTGCTAGAGATGAGAAAAAACTAACCTCGTCTGCTTCAAAGTTTGAGGTGACATTCAATACATTTCTTATTTAGCAATGGAGAATTGGGAATCGGAGTCAGTTTCGAGAGATAGATTACATCATGTGACAGTTTCGAAACAAAACTAAAGAAAGCTGTTACTTTGGCATTGGTGGTATTTTTATCTTCTCCCACTATGAAATACAAAAAAGTACAAAATTTTATATAAGTGTTCTATATATGAAAAACTTGAAGATAAATATTTAGTGGTTTCCATTTGTAACATCGTGTGCACTATTAAAGGGAAATGAAAGGGAATCTGACACATTGTACACAACATGTTTACGGCATTTTATAAAGAAGGAGAAGATTGATATGTAGATTTCTGGGTAAAGATTCACCACAGCCCTTATCAAGACATTATCAAGAATTTCATAATCAAGCAGTGACACGGACAGAGGGAACTATAAAAATTACCATGTGGTTTTTTTAGCTGTTTATGGGGTATTCCGAATAAATGTAGTTTTTCATTTTTAAGTAACTAATTTACATACATTTGTGCATGCTAAGTGAACAAAAGTAGTTAATAGTTCTTACTTTAAACAGGCACAGTGCCTGTGGACCAAATGTCAATTTTCGGGATATATTTTCAACTTTCCAACTAAGTTATTTACAGTTCACATCATTTAAACATGTTAGTTGTTGGTCTCCCCCTATGAAAATATATAGAAATGATAAACAACAAATATGGGGAAATCTAACAACCTGACTTAAACCACCATCCAGACAGCATAGAATATAGTGAAAAATAAGATTTTTCATAAAAATAGGCTACGTGTCTCAGTATCATACCGATGCCTTCTTTAGGCAAGTATATTATTGCTACATACCTGTCCTGAGTATCACAGGCTCCGCTTCCTTCCCCTGGTTCTGCTGCCCTCTGTTGTTCTCCATGTAGGATTTTCAAAGGAAAAGCTCAATCACAAACAAACAGTATACTGTATATTTAAGTGATGCCACTGAATGGCAGTCATCGTTCGTAGGCTTTAGTGGCGTTTGTTTAATATATATATCTCATTGAATGCTCATAAAAAGCTTATGTTAAATCAATGACAGATGCCATATAGTGCCACGCAATATTAATAGGACACTATGTTTAAAACACAAAGTAGTGTTATGTAGTATGTGCCCAGTGGATGCCCAATCTCTATGCAATCAGAAAATGGAAAACCCAATATCTTTTTTGGTCTATGGTGAATAGGGGCTCGTGGGTCCACTTGAAGTTTTTTTCGACGACCTCAAAGCTGAAAGTATCCCACTTGGGGACCCAACCCGTTATTCACAGAATGGAGTAGCTGGAGAGGAGGATTCCCAAGGTAGGAGACATGGCGCTTCAGGGGAATAAGCTTCTTCTCCACAGTTTCGCAGCTTCTTCCAGTGAATGCAACAGAAGAGCGAAAGAGATGGAGGAAAAAAAAGAGATTTTCATGAATATATTACAGTAACAACAAGTAAAACAGATGTATCCAATAAATATGAAATATTTACTGAAATATATGATATAAATCTCTGGGTACCTTGTCCAAGAAGAAGGGGAGGAAGAAGAGAAACATTTGAATGAAAAAGAATTAAAAAAAAGTTAATTCATTTACCAGAGCATCCCGAGGAACAAAATTATAGGAAAAAGTAATATTTGGAAATGCAATCGTCCCTACTGAGACCGCACAACATCAGAGTATAAGAACTGAGAGCAGCATGGAAAATAATTACCTTTTGTAAAGTCAGGCTGTTGAATATGACTGGAAGCACCAGATCTGGCATCCAGGACGCAGCATCGTCTGACATATGATTGATGTACACAAACCCATAGGAAAGTGGAAGCTGCTGCCCCATCTGCTGCTCAAGTGACAAATTCGAGGAAGATGAAATCCCAAATTATCTTCCTCTAATACAAGACAATGCCTTAAAGTGTTCTATCATTACCGTCAAAAGTAACCAGAGTCACTTGTGATTTCAGAGAAAAGGTGAAAATGCAGAGCCATCTGTCGCTCAGTTGAACAGGAGGATGCAGGTACGGAAATTAGTAGGTTTTTCCATTTGGTAATGGTGAGAAATACCTTGGGCAGTGTTTTCCCTCTGAATGGAAATACATCCTCATCACCAATGCAGTGAGACATTGTTATGGGAGAATATGTGTTCAAGAAGAGTAAGAAGCTGATGCTGCATATGGCTTCACTCCGGTCTCCAAGGTCTACTTCTGGAAGAAAAACACACATAATGACTCCTTTCCTCCAAAACCTGTTCATCACTTTCATTAGACACTAGTTTCTGGGGAGACCATGTGCTCCAAACAAAGGGAGAGATATTAAATTGTCTTTCCTTTCTTAGCCATAATTAGATGCTGATTAGTTCAGAGAACTTTGCCAAAAAGGCTTATTATATTAATATTGAATAAATTGTTATTATTTTCTATTTCAGCAACATCTTTGTATGTTTTTAAAGGGCAGATCCAATGAATGATAAGTATCCCTCCTCATTGTACCTATAATTTGTCCAAAATTTATATGCATGCAATCATTAAATGAGAAAAAAACAAATCCCAACCAACTGGGAATAGACTGAATACTTTATATATATCCTTTAATTCAACATTGTGGAAGAAATATAGGACTGAAACAGTGCAAAGTTCATAAATGCTTATAATAGACCCATTACAGATGTATCCTTTCCTACCTTTCCTGTAGTGTAAAATGTAGTTCCCAAAATAACAGATTATTCCTTATTCATAGGATAGAGGATAACTTGGGGGTCTTGGGGGTCTTGGGGGACTGGAACACCCAACTATCCCAAGATCAGGGCTTGGGAACATGCTGCCACGAGAGGTGGTGAGTTCTCCTTCATGGATGTCTTCAAACTGTTGCTGGACAGTCATCTGTCCAAGATGGTTTGGTGAATCCTGCATTGAGCAGGGGGGTTGGACACGATGACCCAGAAGGTCCCTTCCAACTCTACATTCTTTTATTTTATGATAACTCTGCTAAAATGAGCAGAGCCTAATGGGAGCTGAGCTGGTTGAGCCATGGTTGCACTTGCCCGCCAATTCTTCAAAAGTGGTGGCATTTCTTATTGCAAAAGTGTTAAGATACCTTCACACTAAGCGACGCTGCAGCGATACAGACAACGATGCCGATCGCTGCAGCGTCGCTGTTTGGTCGCTGGAGAGCTGTCACACAGACCGCTCTCCAGCGACCAACGATGCCGAGGTCCCCGGGTAACCAGGGTAAACATCGGGTTGCTAAGCGCAGGGCCGCGCTTAGTAACCCGATGTTTACCCTGGTTACCATCATAAAATGTAAAAAAACAAACAGTACATACTCACCTTTGCGTCCCCCGGCGTCCGCTTCCTGCACTGACTGTGAGTGCCGGCCCTAACAGCAGAGCGGTGACGTCACCGCTGTGCTTTCACTTTACGGCCGGCACTCAGTCAGTGCAGGAAGCGGACGCCGGGGCACGCGAAGGTGAGTATGTACTGTTTGTTTTTTTACATTTTACGATGGTAACCAGGGTAAACATCGGGTTACTAAGTGCGGCCCTGTGCTTAGTAACCCGATATTTACCCTGGTTACCATTGTAAAACATCGCTGGTATCGTTGCTTTTGCTGTCAAACACAACGATACACGGCGATCTGACGACCAAATAAAGTTCTGAACTTTAATCAACGACCAGCAATATCACAGCAGGATCCTGATTGCTGCTGCCTGTCAAACTCAACGATATCGCTAGCCAGGACGCTGCAACGTCACGGATCGCTAGCGATATCATTTAGTGTGAAGGTACCTTAAGTCCAATCCATGATAAGATAAGATGCACTGAAATCAATAAGTGGCAAGCACCTCTACGAATTCTCTGCATCTTATTTATCCACGTTCATCATTAAAACTGGTGCGTAAAATGCCAGTCTTTATGCATTGGAACCCAAGTGTGTTGGGCCTTATAACCGTAACGTTACCCTCAAGTATTGTGCACCACTGAAAACAGTGAATCTGATAGCATTGTGCCGGCTATCATCTGAATGTAATGTTGTTAATCAAATTCTACAGCAAAGGAAAATTAATTTTAACAAACTGGTGTCTCTCTGTTCCTAAAGTCTGTAAGGATTCCAAAGTTTAGTGTCAACTAGAAGGTTACGTCCACCTGGGAAAGTGTCTGGGAGATCACACATTACACAGAAGGGAACAGTTTTCACTGGTTTTAGGAATTGCTAATTTGATTCTTGGCCCATGAGACCCTATCAGATTACATATTCTTCTAGGTTGGTCCTTGTGTGCTAGAGTCATGGAAAGTCCCCGTTCTTCACTCACTGGACCTTTCTGTTTAGTGAGTCCAGTCATATATCTATGTTTTGAGTTGTTTTTGCAATCTTCGCTGGGCATTTTTGCCAAAACCAGCTCTGTGATAGTGTGATATGCTATGTGGGTATCATTTTTGTGTATATTTCTATTTTACTTATTTTCAGGGTGTTCTCTTGTAGGATGAGTTGTTATTTGCCATCTGATATTCTCCCCACAGTTCTGTATTGTTATCTCTCCACAGGGTCAGTGAATAATGTTGTTTGCTAATATGCTAATGACATGTTGTCCTAGCTTGTTGAAACGACAAGCCCCTGAGACCTTCCCCCTCCTGACCTGTGAATGAGGAGGGAGACTTGTAAAATATCAGGGAGGTGAGACACAGATCAGATCCGGTGTGGAACCCATGATGAGAAGACAGCACTTCAGAGAGAGAAAGAAGGGAATATGGACTGCTATCCTCTGTGCTGGATTGTTGGACTTTTATCCTGTTACTGAACTGCATTCGTGTTCTGGAATATTTTATCCTTTATGTGGTGGATCGTATATGGACCTTTCGTACTTTTGCCTAAATAAAGGTCTTGGGATTGTTCACTCTTCGCTGGCTCTGTTCATTGTGTGATACCGGAGTACGACCCCGTGATAAGCACAGTTTCATAAAATATGTATTCCTGGGTTATACTTTCTATCTTTCTTGACTTTTCATCAGTCCCTCCTTGTGTTACTCTCCACTGTATCAGGTGATTCTTGAGATGCAGATTTACCATATGTAACAGCATTGAGGACTAGTGAATATTTTCTTCATCTCTTTTTTTTTACTTTGTTAACAGAATTTTTTGGTAGCAGAACTTGGACAGATTTTTACTGTACTGTTTGTAAGTTCCAAATCTGAAATAATATTCTGATGAAATCAGCAATGCTATTTGTGGAAAGACTGTATTTCCAGTTATTTTATCAGCTTGAATGTGTGATAGATGTGGTGTGTAAGCTTTATATCTTTTCAGTTTGTTTGCCAGGTTTTGGTCAAAGATTCAGTCAAAACAGCAAAATGTAATTATGTTCTCAGGGGCAGAAGTGGCATGTACCTTAATGCAGAAGTTTTGGAATTTGATCTATTTCCCTTGGTACAGATTAAAAATGAAAGATTTCTGCTGATGAAAACTGCTAAATATGATACAGGTATCTAGCTTTGTGAAAAAGAAACTGTCAGGATCCCTGGATAACCCCACAGAGAAACTTCTACAGCAGATATAAATACTGTACCTACTGTTAGCATAGGCAATAAATGTAACAAGTTCTCTATTCTAAATTATTAATAGTGGATTTTTGATAAGCACTAAAAAGGGTTGGGGTTCTATTGCCAGTGAATGTATCCCTCATAGTATGCATAGGCGCCGCGATGCATCCTTACATGTGACTGTGCCCAGTACTGCTATCTTTCATCCAGTCTTATTCAAGCTTCCCATATGGACTAACCACAGTGCCCATATAAATACTAATGACCACCAAACTTTTCATTGTGCTTATTGAGTTATGGAGATTAGAAGATTTCAGCTCTGAAGCATTCAGAATTGGGAATGCAGCTTTTGCCTATAAGACAAAATGAATAGCCCCTTTTCATGTCCTGGTAGACCCTTAGTTATGTTACTTAAGGCAAGTGCAGATGACTGTGTTTCCAGTGCGATTGTGATCCGATAAAACAGGATTGCACTCTTCCCCTGCCTCCTGCTTGCCAACAACTGGTCTATGCCCCCGCCTCCTGCTTGCCAACAACCAGTGCACTCTTGAAGATAGACAATTTGGGATGAAGAAATGGCTTTCCCTCTGCGACATTGTTATCAGAGTTTGATAAAAGTGTAATTTGCAATCAGCCCGATCCTCTCGAATGAAAGAATGTACGGCCACCTACACCTGCCTTTATAGAGATGAGAAATTTTCTCAGAGGTAAATCAAATTTGTTTAAATTTAAAAAAAAAATAAATAAAACTTTACAATTTTTTTTTTTATTTCGACGCTATTTTTCTTGATTGCAAGTGACTTTGAAAGGTCTAAAAAATAAATAAAAACTATATGGTCTGTTACAATTTTCAGTCTGATTCTGTCTTCTGACATCTTCGTTGTTTCTGGCACTTAACAAGTTTCACAATAGCAACATCACATGATGAAACAAAGAAACTGAACAGGGCAGAGAAGCAGTGGGAGGTCTACGGTGTCAGTGTGACAGGTGAACGTTGAGGTATTATTATTTTTTTCTACCCTACGTTTTTTATGCTCTGCAGTCTAAGGAGGCCCCAATACCTAATATGGAACATTCAATTCACATCAAATAACTTAGATACAAATATAATTTTTCTGCCAAATACGAGCAATCTGCTGAATGCCAATCTAATCAGATTCACTCTTTTCTTCTAGCGACGGAGCCACAGTGCTGCTCAGACATTGTGGAGTTACTAGTGTGGATCCTCATTTGAAACCTCTCTCTCAGCTCAGACGGGAGTTCTCATTTCGAAAGCTCCATTAGATAGATGGCCCATTGATTACGGGTCATTTATTGCTTCATTTACCCAGGAGCAGCTGAATTGATGGATGGTGATAATTACAATAATCATGAATATATTGTGTACAGTAAGAAAATCTTAAGAATTAAAAGAAGATATGACATTTTGGAATTTTTTAAGTCAGATTTTCTTGTGACTGTGTTGCACAAAATTTATCAAAGTGTTGCCCAATTTGTAATACATTTTTTCGACTCATCTTTAAGGATAATACTACTGTTGTCTAAAACTGATTTTCCATATTTTGTTCCATTCTAATTGATTAAGTTTATGACTTGTTATGCAACTATTGAAAAAGTCACATGTTATAAACTTGGCTTAGGCTCAGTTCCAGTGAAGAGATATTTTAACTGCGCCCAAAATGCCACATCTTACAGTTCCAGTAAAGAGATTGGTATTTAGAGTAATCTCTTGTACATTTTTTTTTACCTCTGTGGAACCTGACCTACATAGCAATATTGAAATTTGCAGACTTTCCCCATAGACTTGAATGAGATACAGGGGTATAACAACTGGGCTAGTGCCGGATGAGGGCCTGCCAAAGCCAGCACCTACCGTATTTCAGCTGGATGTTTGTCCAAGGACGCACATTCAGCTGAAGTGTATTGCTGCATTGCAATACATGCCACTTTCGAATCAGAGCCCAGCAGGTGACATTGGTTTGCCTGTCACGAGTGGCGCATGGCAGTGACGTCATGCACTGCTCATAGCTGGCATGCTGAAGTCGGCTGTGGGCTATATTAGAGAATGATGCATGTCGTGGGAGAGAAGGAAGGCAAGAAGAATCTTTTTTTTTCAGGGGTTGCAAAAGAGTGCCAGATTGGACATTAAACCCAGCACAGGCCCAGGATAGAGGACATTATACAAGAAAGGGGCCCAGGATAGAGGGATTTATACCAGGATGGGAGTCATTATACCAGGAAGGGGCCCAGGAAGGAGGACAATAAACCAGGAAGGGACCCATGAAGAGATATATTATACCAGGATGGGGAACATTCTTACAAGAAGGAGTCAGGATGGGGAACATAATTACTGGATGGGTCTCACGATGGGGGACACTATACCAGGAAGAGAGACATTATACCAGAAAGAGGGCCAGAATGGGGCACATTATTACAGAAAAGGGACTAGGATAGGGGACATTATTAAAGATAGGGTTCTAGGATGGGGGACATTATTACAGAAAGTCACAGTGTGGCATGTGTAGTTCATAAGGGCAGAGAATGTGGAGGCCATATACCATAGGATGCTATTTATGTCATATTATGGAAATATATTTTTATGCAGAGGGCATTTTAATAACACTCTTATTTTTAAGGGCACTGTGTGGGCATGTGCTGCAGAAGACCGGAGAAGAGGAAAGTCTGCAGACATGAGATGTGGATGTTAAAATTCATCATGAAGTCTGGACAAGATAGAGATGAAAAAAAAGAACAACTCCAATCAGAGAAGATATCACATTTAAGGAACCTGGATGTAAATGTTTATTTGTTATCCTGCCTGCATCTCATCAGTACTCTGGTTCCTGTATGGTCCTCAGTCTGATGACTTATAACAACAACCCCCAGCATCTCCTTCTCATTGTTTAGGACATACTGAGAGTTGTAGGCTCATGCGATACAAATGTATATGAGGCTGACTTGACAATATTATTGATTGATGTACTAAGTTTGGCGATGTAGTCATGTCTAACACTTATGGTGGTTCTGGTGATGCATTCATGTACTGCTGGTGGTTCTGGTGATGTATTCATGTACTAATGATGGCACTGGTGACACATTAATGTACTGATGGCAGTTCTGACAATGTATTCATATACTGATGATGATACTGGAGATGCATTAATGTATTGATGATGGCACTAGTGGTTCTCATGATGCATTTAGGTACTGATGGTTGTTCTGGTGATGCATTAATGTACAGATGGTGGTTCTGATAATGTGTTCAGGAATGATGGTGGCTCTGGTGATGTATTCATGTACTGATGGTGACTCTAGTGACCTAATTATTTAATGATGATGGTTCTGATGCCTTATTTATGCACTACTGATGGCTCAGGTATTCTATTTATGTACTGATGATGATTTTGGTTTCATATTCATGTACTGATTATAATAGTTCTGGTGATCAAAACAGCACTAGAACAATCATCAATACATGAATACATCACCAGAACCACGATCAGTACTTGAATATGACACCAAACATCAGTTTTTTACTTTTCCTGGAATTTTTCGGTGAAAAATGAAAAATATTTAGTGTAAGTGGTCCTTAGAGCTTGTTACCTGATCCATTGCAGAGGGAGGGGTATGTGTTAGGGGACCTTTTATCTTAGTCTCTGACCCATTCCTTTTCTTGGGGGCTGAGGGTTCATCAGAGGGAGGGCACCATTGACTTCATCTGTCTATGGTACACAAATACGTTGTCCTGGCCTTTGGGGACATTATTGCAAAAGGGGCCAGGACAGGGGACATTATTGCAGGATGGTGCCAGGATGGGAGCATTAATACATGGTTGGAGAACACATATGACTTTATAGTATCTAGAATGCTACAAAGGCCCATACATCTGACAAAGGTTGAGGTGAGGGCCCAGGTCCAAATTTTGCAGAGGGGCCCATCGGACTTTAGTTATTCCACTAATAAGATGAGTAAAATTCGCAGACAAAAAGCAAATCTAAAACATAAGTTAAAAACAAATGTGCAAATGCTCTGCAGTAAGCAAATAAAAAATAAATAATAATAACAGCTAATCACGCCCAGACTACACTCACAAGTGACAAAAGTAGAGAAAATGAGCGAAAAGTTGCAAATATTTGTGCAAATAACAGTGAGACAAAATCTGCATCTTTTTTTAAAGCAAAAATCTATTGTGGAAAAAACACTTGATGAATCCCTTTGTTACCAATGTATGCCATGGTCCAACTTATGCAAATTGCATTTATGTGTTATAAATATGTAATTTTTTTGTGTTTATAATAAATTCATGGATGGTTTGTGTCTCAGGACTTGTTGAATCACTGAAATCAATCTCAAACATTTGTTACAATTACCGTAGATTTGAAGGTGAGCCCAATTAAAGAAAAACTACTTAAGAATTATGTTCCACATAATTAAGCAGGCCACAGGTTTTAAGCAATATGAAAAAAGGGGATCTCTCTGCTTTCGAAAAGCATCATATAGTGCAATGTATTGGACAAGGTATGAAGACATTAGAAATTTCCCTAAAACTTAAGTATGATCATCATGCTGTGAATGGATTTGTCGCTGATACAGAGCGCAGGTGGATTTGTGCAGATAAAGGCTTAATGAGAAAGGTTTCTTCCAGACAAATGTATCATATGGTGGATGGCCACCATGTCCCAACAAGGTTGCGACATCAGCATGGAGGTGGCAAAGTCATGTTTTGGGCTAAAATCATGGGGAGAGAGTGGGTAGACCCCTTTAGGGTCCCTGAAGTTGTGAAAATGACCTTTGCAAAGTTTCTGACTGATCACCACTTTCATGATACAAAAAGAAGACCTGTGCCATCCTGAACAAAATCATATTAATGCTGACAATGCATCATCTGCAAAGAAAACCTCTGAACCATTGACTGCTATGGGCTTAAAAGGAGATAAACTCATTATGTACCACCATCCTCCCCTGACCACATCCCTGAGATCCATGAGATCCTTTGGAGTCAATCAAAACATCTATGAGGTTGGGACTTGGAAGACAGTTCTCATCAAAATATCAGCTCTGTTCAATGGATGCAAGAATTGTGAAGGTGATATCAAAGAGGTCTTATGTTAACATACAGCTCTGGCAAAACCACCACATCCAAACCCTGCCATGGGCAGCCCAATCTCCAGACCTGAACCCCAGTGAAAACCTCTGGAATGTAATCAGGAGGATGATGGATAGTCACAAGCCATCAAACAAAGAAGAACTGCTTACATTTTTTCACCAGAAGCAGTGTGAAGGATTGGTGGAAAGCATGCCAAGACGCATGAAAGCTGTGATTAAAAATCATGGTTATTCCACAAAATATTGATTTCTGAACTTTTCCTGACTTAAAACATTTGTATTGTTGTTTCTAAATGATTATGAACTTGTTTTCTTTGCATTATTTGAGGTCTGAAAGCACTGTTATGTTTTTTTTTAATTTTGACCATTTTTCTTTTTTAGAAAAAAAATACAAAATGTATTGCTTGGAAATTCTGAGACATGTCAGAAGTTTATAGAATAAATAATCAATTTACATTTTACTCAAAAATATACCTATAAAGAGAAAAATCAGACAAACGGAACATTTTGCAGTGGTCTCTTAATTTTTGCCAGAGCTGAATAACTTGGTCTGTTAAGATGTTTTTGAAAAGCTTTTGATTTCAGTAAATATGACCTCTTAATTCTGGAAATTCAAAAAATGACCATTTTAGAAAATTTTATAAGCTATAAAATATTTGGAAACTCAGTTGTGCATAATAATTTGGAACATTGCATTGTGAGTTTTTTATAGTTTGGAGAAAAATACTGTTCGTTTGAAGGTTTATCCAAAAAGAGTTTTTTATACATCTAATGTTTGATGATTTGAACGTTATACTCACTCATTTGTATCCACCATTTAGGAGAATCAGAGAAAAATAGCATATGTGTAATAAGTCGGAACGCGGTGTATGTATTGGTCAGCAAATATAGTTTGTTAATTTTCTAAAAATGTCCACCAAGTTTATTTGATTGTAATATTTCCTTGGTGGTAGTATAAATCGCATCACATTGCAGCTTTATGTTACCTACTGAGATTTTATATAAGTCACTAAAATCTCACATGACCCAATGAATTACATGTTCTAAAGTTCACTTCTGTCTAACCAGGGGGATATTAGAGTTTACAGATTACAATACATGTATTGATTGCATTTATAGTAAGACACACGCTGGCATCATTTCATTGTATAGGAAGGACACATTGAGATCTAAAGCCGGAAAGTTCATGTCTTCAACCTACTCATTGGTAATGCTGACCATTCACATGCAGGAATTGTTGGCCAATATGCAGCAGACTTGCCAAGTTGAGTTTTTTTTAAAAAAAATAATAATTTTGGACAGTTTATCAAAAAATCATGGACAGACAATATTTTTACAGACACATTGGAAAACCATAATAAATCAATATGATTATTATAAGTCATAAATGTCTGCAGCCCATGATTCTCATATGAAGACATCAGCAGCATTCACTGTAAGCTGTAAAATATTGATAATTACAGTCAAAATAATTTGTATAAGTTTCTTTAACCACCAAAAAAAAAATTACAGATGATGTAAAAAAAATTTATGGACAGGATAAAAAACCGCCCTATTTTTACAGACCGTGGAATTTCTGGACTAATGGTGACCCTGATGTGCAGAATCTCCACTTAGTAAATATGAAGGGAAGGAAATAGAATGTTCAGATTCAATTAAGTGTTAATATAAATGTGGCAAATAAAAGTGCCTATCGTGTGAAAAAAATGTTTGACATGTCATAGTGTCATCAGATGTTTTGATAGGTGGGCGGTCTGGCAGTTGAGACCTCCACTGATCGTTAATATGAAGGCGCATAAGTACGCAACTGACCGCGTTGCCTCTTTATTTTCTGACTGGTTCTGCACTCTTTGGAAAGTGGAGCTGGTAGTGTACTGAAAAAGTGGTCTTAAAGGGGTATTCTTAAAGAGAACCTATCATTAGCATTATATATGTTAAACTAAAGGTATGGCCATACTGGCGCTATTATACTAATTTAATAGATACCTTTAGTGACACAGTGAAGAAATCCCCTGGCTGTTTTTTATTAAATTATTATTAGAAGTCTGTGTTTCTGTGCATTGGGGTGGGACGGTTGGGTGGAACTGTTGGGTGAGACTGTTGGGCTGGACTGTTGGGTGGAACTGTTGGGCTGGACTGTTGGGTGGAACTATTGGGTGAAACTGTTGGGTGGGACTGTTGGGTGGGACTGATGGGTGGGACTGATGGGTGGGACTGTTGGGCTAAACTGTTGGGTGGGACTGTTGGGCTGGACTGTTGGGTGGAATTGTTGGGTTGGACTGTTGGGCGGACTGTTGGGTGGGACTGTTGGGTGGGATTCTTGCTTTTTTCTTAAAAAAAACATTTAGCATAAATTCCCAAAACCGGTGACTCTCATCTCTTTATCTTCTTACCAATGTAAGTTTCTCTCCGGTGCCATTCTAGCCACGGGAGATACTTACACTGATTTATCTCTCAGCAATCTTCAGGAAAATGGCACCAGTAATAGCACATTCGGATATTTAGATCCTAACTCAATGACGCCACCGGCACTGTGCTCCTGAAGTTCAACATGTGCAAGCATTGCCCCAGCTAGGATAGCGGTGGCACTAAGTTTAGATCAGGAAGAAGATAAATAAGCCAGAGGCAGAGAAAAGATCGTGGCAGAGCTGAAGACTCTACCCACAATCCCGCCCCACAGTTTCACCCCATTGCATGGAAACCCAAACTTCTAATGATTATTTAACAAAAACTAGACTGCGTGTTTCTTCACTGAAGGCATCTATTAAATTAGTTATATCAGCACCATTATGCCCATATCCAGTTTATCCCCATTCCGACATTGGGCGTAATAGTACGCCCATGTCAGATTCCCTCCCTTTGATTTGGGCTCCGGCGCTGAGCCCACATTTTTCCCGGCACAAGTCAGCTGTTTTGAGACATTATTCGCTATTGCGGAGATAGGGGATAACTACAAATCTTGAAGGTTCCCCTTTCAGCAAAGTTCTCCCCATGTCTATGCATAAGTGCCATGACTTTCACGACTTGGATAGTGGATCGCCGTTGCTACCACCAGTTTCTGTTGCCTAGACCGGAGTCTTAAGGCTAAAGTTTCTTTTGACATGCTACATGGGAAATACCTGTTTTGGAGATAGTGGATAGACATGCTCCATTTTCTACAGGCCAAACTTGATTCACACCTGTTTCCAGCCCCTGAATGTTTGTATGGATGCTGTAGAACAAAACTAAATGTTGTAAGTGCCCTGCCTTCTGTTAAACAGCTTCATACATCACCAGTTGACTCACATTGTAAAAAAAGGACTCAATGTACCGTATAAGAAACAGTGAGGATATGAATTTGTTCTCTATGGGTTGTCCACTTTTGGGAGCAATTTTTATTTTTTACTTAAAGGGAATCGGTCCGCAGGCTTTTGCTATTTAATCTGAGTGCAGAATAATAAAGGGCATGAGGCCCTGATTTCAGGGATGTGTCACTTTTTATGTTCTATGTTGTAGTTTCAATACAATCAGTGTTTTATCAGCAGCAGTTTAGCATTGCGGGACTAGTTCTCACATGCAGGTCAGTCCAGCTAATCTGTGTAACTCCACCTTCACCACTGATTGGCAGCTTATTGACAATACACAGTGAACACAGGAAGCTGCCAATCATGGGTGTGGGCGGGGTTATACGGAGTGTAAAATTCTGACCACTTCTACATTTAGGCAATCCAAGAAATGTGGTGCACTCTGTATCTAGGAGCGAAAGGTGCAGGCTGAACAAAAGTCACAATGTTTATGGAAAAGCAGCCGCACACATGAAGCTTGAGGGTTTTATGCAAAAGTTACACTTTTTATTAGTACAGTCATCACCGAGTGCTCATTAGCGTAGAAAAAATTGATGGACACTTTAAGTTAGGGTTAACGTTTCGACCAAGGTTGGTCTTTGTCAAAACCACACTTTTAGTAAGGGATAGAGTGTGCCAAGTAGAAAATCAGTCCGGAGTGGGCGGAATCTGTAGAGGTCCAGGAGCGCTATGTCTGTCTCATTGGTGATACATTTAGAACAGAGAAAGCAAGGATTCTATCAAAATTGCATCAGACGGCCCAGTAAGTGACACATCGCTGGAATCAGGGTCTCTGTACCTACATAATGCTGCTCTCAGATTACATAACAAAAAAATGCTGACGATTCCCTTTAAATGCATGTACTGTATTTCTGACTTAAGGTCATTTTCACAATTGGGTTTCATTAGAATTCTGCACCCTTTGCCTTCTATAATCTGCGTTGCTCTCTTTATTGCTGGCTGCTGAATGAGTTATTTGAGAATCTGTCAGTAAACTCATTCTGATGGATTAATGGGAAAAATTGTAACTCTTTCATCTGTCTCTGCCAGATCTGCTCCCAGCTGATTTATGACCTTAGATCATAGACCCCAAAAATGGAATTTGCATGGAAACAAAGTGCCTGTAAAAGAGAAACAGTCTAAAATTTCTATTGAAACACAATAGCAAAAAAATTTGTTTTTTGTGCCAAATAGAAGTGGAGCGCCTGCCAGGGCCATGGGGTACTCAGCACTGGACGGTTCTTAAAGGGATGTGTCACGTGGCAGTGACCCGGTCCATGGCCCTGGGCGTTCAATAAAAGGGATGAATGGAATTGGAAATAAAGTCTAATTTAGGAGTTTTCGTGATGCCACCTGTGGTACTCAGCCAGGGATGGCCAACGCTGCTTAAAAAGATCTGCTGGGGCTGATGGTAATGCAGCTTAGATGGTTTTTCTCCTCACAGGTGGAGCGGAGGCCCCAGGGCTACCAGGACAGTCTAAGAGGGGTTGTAGATGTTGAGGTGCAGGAAAGAATTGGAGGACACAGGGTTGCAGTCTCTTTACCTATTTCTGGTGGAATTGCAGTCCAGGGCACAGATTACAGGTTATCTTGAAATCCAGGCAGCCTGGAAGCGGTTTGGTATTCCCCTAGCCAGGTGGGGTTGGAAGCCTTCCTTTCTGCATTGAATTCTCTGTCCCTTTCTGCCTGAGGCTTCACACAAGGTCCTCTCTCAATCTGTCTTTTTAGGTGGACACTACCAGTGTTGCAGGCAGCTTGAGCCGTTTTACAGGTGTCCCTCTCTCTTGGTGACTCTGGGCTCTAATCTGCTGCTGTGCCTTCGGGTGTCAGTGGTGGCCAGGAGACCTGCAATCTCCTCCCCTCCGGTTTCTGCTGTGGGGCATACAGTTCCCACCCAACCCCAGATGCCAGTTTCCGGTTGCTTGTGCTCAATCCTGGGAGGGAGCTCAATAGCAGCTCCACTCCCAGTTCTCCTCTCCTCACATGCTTCCTCTTCCTCAGACTAGCTCTGACTGACTAACTCCTCCTCCAGAGAAGAAATTATAGGGAAGCTACCCTGAAACTGGGTCTAGAGCTCCCCCTTCTGGCCTGGAGTCAGGAAAGTGTTGTATGTAAGTGTTACCTGCTAAGGGAATTCCTTTTTGCTTCCAGGCATGGCATCACCCTCTCCGGAAGGCAGGCAATACCACTGTGGCATCCGGATTCCTGGATTCCACAGAAGCATTGTAGATAACCCCTAGCATTGCCGGCTAATAAGGAGGATGTACACTAAATATACAGCATGAACTACGGACGAGCAGTGTGAAGTCATCCGATTTAAACCGTGATTTTGCAAACTCAGTGGAAAGATGTTTATGCTGAATGTATCAATATGAGGTCACCGATTGGTTGTGATGTAAATGGAGCACCCGTTAGAGCTGTGGGGTACTCGGGCCGGGTCCGTTGGTTCTTCAGGGGGTTGTCACGGCAGCAGTGACCCAGTCCGTGGCCCTGGGCATCCAATAAAATTAATGAAATGAAGGGAAAATATAGTCTATAGGGAGTTAGTTTGTGACGCCACCTGTGGTGTTCGGCAATGAATGGCCAACTCTGCTTAAGGGGACCGCTAGGGCCGATGGTGACACAGCTGGGATAGTTCTGCTCCCCACAGGTGGAGCGGGGCTCCAGGGCTACCTGTATAGTTGGTAAGGGATTGTAGATGATGGGGTGCAGGACTGAGGGTGCAGGAAATGACTGAAGGACACAAGGATTGCAGTTTCCTTTACCTTTACTTTTCAGTTGCAGGTGCAGTCCGGGGCACAGATAACAGATGATGATGGGGTCCGGGCAGCCTGGCAGCATCTTGGGATCCACCTAGCCAGGTGGGTTTGGAGGCCTTCCTTCTTCGCTAAACTCGAAGCTTTAAGCTCTGCACAGTCCCTCTCCTGCGTGATGCTTCTAACCTGTATGGCAGGCATCGTGAGCCTATCACGGGCACTGCCTTTTCACTGGCAGCCCCAGCTCTTGGTCTGCTGCGGTGCCTCCAGGCGTTCAGTGTGGAGAGGGAGCTTGCAGTTCCCTGCCCTCCAGATTCAGCTGTAGGGGCATACAGCACCCACACAGCCAAGGACTCTGGCATCCTGTTTGGTCAGCGCTCAGCTCTGGGGTCAGCCTGGTTAGAGCTCCACTCCCCAGGTTCTCCTCGACTTCCCTCCTCTCCTCTCACTCTCAGACTCAGACTAGACTGACTATCTTCACCTCCAGGCCAGAACTTAGAGGGAAGCTCCCCTGAAACCGAGTGATAGAGCTCCCCCTTCTGGTCTGGAGTAGGAAAGATGTTGTAGGCTGATGTTACCTGGTAAGGGGACCCCTCCTTGCTTCCAGGCATGACATCACTCCCTATGAGGGAGGCAATGCCACTGTGGCAACCGGACTCCTGGGGTGCCACATAAACTGTAGCTTGTCAATAAATTTGCTAACATCCCTTGAAATTGTGAGAATTTGGAGTAACCACAAACAAGAAAAGGGAAGGAGAGCTTCATTTTTGCATATACTCTGTATTGAATAAATTTGTTACATTTGTAAACTTTTGTAGACTTATCCTACACATGTAGAAGTGTATGTATCCAAATTTCCCTTCAAGATTAATTTTCTAAAAGTGATTTTATAGACAAGTGCATTTCCATTGCAATTTATATATTGGATATTCCCAAAAAAGCTCAGCCCTGGCATGCATAAGGTCCCCGTGTACTGGTTCAGTACACTTATAGAACGATTTTTTATTCTATTGGTTATAAGAAAGAATAAAATTAAGAAACTTTACAAACAATATAATTTAAGTCTAAAGTAACTTAAAATGAGGAATGAAGAACAAAACTGGGTCAGAAAATGTGTCAAAGCATGGGATACAATCCAATACCTGGCAAGGAGCACACAGTATGGATAACAAAGATTTAAACAAGGTTCCAATCTTCTTCTTTAGCCACCAAACTTGCTGTCATTGGTTTGCTGAATGGTCAAAGCAATCAACTGTTAAACAGGACCTTCATTTGCATGCACCATATAATGGCTGAGTGTCATAAAAGAAGCCCTTCTCCCATCAAAATTTTTATCCTCATAATATATTGCGCTCATCAAATAATATAGCACTGTCTACCTACAATTGCTCATTTTGCCTTTCTACCCAGGTCCCTTTTCCATTAGGTCTATGACATCATGTGATTAAAAACAAACTAGCTGAATCCTTCTAAGCTCTATGTAGAAACAGGAGGTCAACTTTCTCTGTATGAGTCATCAGTTACTGCAAAAGTCCCTGGCATGAGGAGGAGGAAGCAGACGGGTCAGGAATGGAAGAAGGAAATGATAAATGCAGGGAAAAGAGACTTCCTGTACATAGAGCAGAGAAAAGAGAAGAATTAGCTGGATAGAAAGGCAAAATAAGCAATTGCAAGAACACAGCTTATATAACATGATGATTGCAATATATTAAGAGCATAAAAACTTTGATGGGAGGAGGAGGGCTACTTTATGAAGTGAGCCTATAGAAATGGAGCAGTGGCACTTAACAGTGGGAGGCAGACAGTGGGGAAAGGGAACAGGTAAGGTTATTTCCCCAAATAACAGAAGGATTAGACTACACAGAGTTTGTTTGCGGTCAAAGTCAATTCTCTCTTTTTCTAAAGTGTTTAATTCTAGCCTATGATAGGAAGCATCACAAACTAGAAATGTCGGCCAGAATTTGCGGTTGAGATCTGAAGCCGTTAAACTCTCTACCGGTTCTTTCTCTTCTATTGCCTCTAGGTATTTCTTGGGAAATGAAAGGTCTTCAATGGTCCGCTTGTCTATATGGTGTAAAAAAAGACGTATGGACCCTCTCACCAAAAAAGGGAATGAGAAGACAGAGAAGTTATTTGAAAGCATCGAATTTTCTAACAGAGGAACTTCAAAATCAATTAAAGAAACTTAATGTGACTGTTACAAAGAGCAGAACCTGGGAACATTGTGAATATGGATCGTTAAATTAATCAGTGAATCAAATCTGCACCAGTTATTTCATTCTGCTTCAATTATTTCAACTCGCATGCTTCAGACCAAATGGCACTTCAGACTTAATCATGTATTACAAAGTTTCTGATGTTTCTGTAGCATTTGATTTTTCGTTAATTTTCATGGCGTGATGGTAAAGACAGCATCGTTATTACAGAAAAGCCAGAAAACTCCATGGGGTTCTGCCGGGGATCTTATTTTAGCGAGTGTGAATCCACAATACATAAGGTACTTTATATTGATGTCTTAGTTAAAACGATTCCTCCATCGAGAAAACATGCACCGCACAACGTTCTGGAGTGGATACGAGTCTTGATGGAGCTGGATAACCGAGAGGTAAATATTTCGTCATTAACATCATTTTTAAAACTTAATATCTACAGAATTACTGGCTAATTTCTTAAAAATGTTGGATACTTTATCTCACAGACTGCACAGACCTCCTGTCACCATATGGCTGCTGGTTGAGAAGCTCATGACCAAACCTGTCCATCAGCCTCCTCCAATTGAAAAATATGGCAAATGGGAAAGCGTTTTTTCAGTTGGAGGAGGCAGGTGGACAGGTCTGGTCACACGCTCCTCCACTAGTTTTTCAAGGACAGGAGAGCTGGTCAGTCTGTGAGGAAGGCTGTGCTAAGAATGCATGAGAAGAACCTGCAAAATCATGACCCGTCCCCATACGAGGAACTCCATGCAAAATTGTGTGTGCTAAGCTCCTAAGCCCCCCTTAGTACACGCTCTAAGCTATCTTTTATCATTATAGGGGAGGGGAAATTCATTAAAGGGAACCTGCCAGGGGGGAATAAATTTCACTTTCTCCCCACAGCGTTTGGCTAAATGCAGATGCCAGGTAGGTCAGTAACGCTATTAAGCTTCAGATTAACCCCATATCTGCAGGTTAATAGAGTTTTTTTCTTGTGACAGGTTCCCTTCAACTTCTTTGCTCTAGTTTTTTGCACTCTTGAATCTAATGACCCATTGATCCCACTTTAGCAACAATCACCTCTAACAAAAGCTACTGATAAGAAAAAATTGTGAGCTTACCATGTCTCAATAGTATTGATGCTTGGGTCAGCTTCATACCATGGGTGCCGAATCCCACTGCTGAAGATCAGCAATCATGAAGAAAAGTGAGAAAATCAGAACTTCCACTGATAAAATAATAAATCTTTATTTTGGTTACATACCTGCTTTTTTCTACAGTATGGGAATACTTTTTTAATGTATCCAAAATATTAATGGATTATTTTACTAGTGAAAGTACCGATTTTCTCCCTTTTCTTCAGGAAAAGTTTCTTAAAGCTATAAATAATTTGCACAACGCTGAAGAGCGATTGTGGACCACTTAAAAATGTGATTGGGCTCATCAAGATTTCTGGGATGTCTTACATACAAGACCTGTCTTTATGTCATGCCACAGCATCTCAACGGGGTCAAGGTCAAGATTCTGACTTTGCCATTACAAAGGGCAAATCTTCTTCTTTAAACATTATTTGCTTGATTTACTGGAGTGCTTTGGGTCATTGTCTTGTTGAATCACCCAATGTCAGCTTGCAGCAAAGGACTTCTACTCTCACATTCTTGTGTAAAATATACTAATGCACCTTTGAATAAATGGTTTCCACAATGACAACAAGGATGCCAGGCCATTAGTCCCAAAGCGTGATGCTCCCTCAACCATGATGCTCCCTCCACCATGCCACTCCCTCCACCATGCCACTCCTTCCATCATGCCACTCCTTCCACCATGCCACTCCTTTCACCATGATGCCCCCTCCACCATGCCACTCCCTCCATCATGACGCTCCCTCCACCATGACACTCCCTCCACCATGCCACTCTCTCCACCATGACACTCCCTCCACCATGCTTCACCAACACAGTAATGTCTGTGTGCAGTGTTCTATTTCTACTAATGCTAGTGCTGTGCATTTCTACTTTTGTAGAAATTTAACATTTTCTTAAAATCTTTGTGAAACATCAAGTGTTAGATCTTGGGCAAACTTAAGATGGGATTAAATATTTTTTCTGACAGCAGTGGCTTAAATCATGGCATTTTTTCATTCACACCATTCTCATTCAGTGTTTTTTTTAAATATTGGACACATGAGGTTTGCTGTTATGACCCCAGTGGACAGGGTCTCAGAGGAACGTGTAAGTCTGCGAGATTCAAAAATCCAGCTCATAGGGCTGTGGTAACTGGGTTGACCAAATAGCTACTCCTAACGCCAACACTAGAAGTAGCCGGGGATCATGCCTACGGATCGCTAGATGACTCGCGCCAGCCGGAGAATCTAACTACCCCTAGGAGAAGAAAACAAAGACCTCTCTTGCCTCCAGAGAAAGGGACCCCAAAGCAAGATACAAGCCCCCCACAAATAATAACGGTGAGGTAAGAGGAAATGACAAACACAGAAATGAACCAGGTTCAGCAAAGAGAGGCCAGCTTACTAATAGCAGAATATAGCAAGATAACTTATCTGGTCAACAAAAACCCTATAAAAATCCACGCTGGAGATTCAAGAACCCCCGAACCGTCTAACGGTCCGGGGGGAGAACACCAGCCCCCTAGAGCTTCCAGCAAAGGTCAGGATACAGATTGGAACAAGCTGGACAAAAATACCAAACAAAACAAAAGCAAAAAGCAAGGAAGAAGACTTAGCTTGAAATACAGGAACCAGGATCATAGGACAAGAGCACAACAGATTAGCTCTGATTTCAACGATGCCAGGCATTGAACTGAAGGTCCAGGGAGCTAATATAGCAACGCCCCTGAACTAACGGCCCAGGTGAGGATATAGGAAAAGACAGAAGCTCCAGAGTCAAATCACTAATGACCCCCAAAAGGAGCAAAAAGCAAAATCACAACAGTACCCCCCCCTTAGTGAGGGGTCACCGAACCCTCACCACGACCACCAGGGCGATCAGGACGAGCGGCGTGAAAGGCACGAACTAAATCGGCCGCATGAACATCAGAGGCGACCACCCAGGAATTATCTTCCTGATCATAGCCCTTCCACTTGACCAGGTACTGAAGCCTCCGCCTGGAGAGACGAGAATCCAAGATCTTCTCCACCACGTACTCCAACTCGCCCTCAACCAACACCGGAGCAGGAGGCTCAGCAGAAGGAACCACAGGCACAACGTACCGCCGCAACAAGGACCTATGAAACACGTTGTGGATAGCAAACGACACAGGAAGATCCAGGCGAAAGGATACAGGATTAAGGATTTCCAATATCTTGTAAGGACCAATAAAACGAGGTTTAAATTTGAGAGAGGAAACCTTCATAGGAACAAAGCGGGAAGAAAGCCACACCAAATCCCCAACACGTAGTCGGGGGCCCACACCGCGGCGGCGGTTGGCAAAGCGCTGAGCCCTCTCCTGTGACAACTTCAAGTTGTCCACCACAAGATTCCAGATCCGCTGCAACCTATCCACCACAGAATCCACCCCAGGGCAGTCAGAAGGTTCCACATGACCCGAAGAAAAACGAGGGTGGAAACCAGAGTTGCAGAAAAACGGCGAAACCAAGGTGGCGGAACTAGCCCGATTATTAAGGGCAAACTCAGCCAACGGCAAGAAGGTCACCCAATCGTCCTGATCAGCAGAGACAAAACACCTCAAATAAGCCTCCAAAGTCTGATTAGTTCGCTCCGTCTGTCCATTAGTCTGAGGATGGAAAGCAGACGAAAACGACAAGTCAATGCCCATCCTACTACAAAAGGATCGCCAGAATCTGGAAACGAACTGGGATCCTCTGTCTGACACAATATTCTCAGGGATGCCGTGCAAACGAACCACGTTCTGGAAAAACACAGGAACCAGATCGGAAGAGGAAGGCAGCTTAGGCAAAGGAACCAAATGGACCATCTTGGAGAAGCGATCACATATCACCCAGATAACAGACATGCCTTGAGACACCGGAAGATCAGAAATGAAATCCATGGAGATATGTGTCCAAGGTCTCTTAGGGACAGGGAAGGGCAAGAGCAACCCGCTGGCACGAGAACAGCAAGGCTTAGCTCGAGCACAAGTCCCACAGGACTGTACAAATGACCGCACATCCCTAGACAAGGAAGGCCACCAAAAGGATCTGGCCACCAGATCTCTGGTGCCAAAAATTCCTGGGTGACCTGCCAACACCGAGGAATGAACCTCGGAAATGACTCTGCTGGTCCACTTATCAGGCACAAACAGTCTGTCAGGTGGACAAGAATCAGGCCTATCAGCCTGAAATCTCTGCAACACACGTCGCAGATCTGGAGAAATAGCTGACAAGATAATACCATCCTTAAGAATACCAACAGGTTCAGCGACTCCAGGAGCATCAGGCACAAAGCTCCTGGAAAGAGCATCGGCCTTCACATTTTTTGAACCTGGTAAATACGAGACAACAAAGTCAAAACGGGAGAAAAACAATGACCAGCGGGCCTGTCTAGGATTCAGGCGTTTAGCAGACTCGAGATACATCAGATTTTTGTGATCAGTCAAGACCACCACACGATGCTTAGCACCCTCGAGCCAATGACGCCACTCCTCAAATGCCCATTTCATGGCCAACAACTCCCGATTGCCCACATCATAATTTCGCTCCGCAGGCGAAAACTTCCTAGAGAAAAAGGCGCAAGGTCTCATAACAGAGCAACCAGGGCCTCTCTGCGACAAAACGGCCCCTGCTCCAATCTCTGAAGCATCCACCTCAACCTGAAAGGGAAGCGAGACATCAGGCTGGCACAAAACAGGCGCCGAAGTAAACCGACGTTTCAACTCCTGGAAAGCCTCCACGGCAGCAGGAGCCCAATTAACCACATCGGAGCCCTTCTTGGTCATATCCGTCAAAGGTTTCACAATGCTAGAAAAGTTAGCGATAAAACGACGGTAGAAGTTAGCGAAACCCAAGAACTTCTGAAGACTCTTAACTGACGAGGGCTGAGTCCAATCAAGAATAGCTCGGACCTTGACTGGGTCCATCTCCACAGCAGAAGGGGAAAAAATGAACCCCAAAAAGGGAACCTTCTGTACACCAAAAAGACACTTTGAGCCCTTGACAAACAAAGAATTTTCACGCAAAATTTTAAAGACCATCCTGACCTGCTCCACATGCGAGTCCCAATTATCAGAAAAAACCAGAATATCATCCAGATAAACGATCAAAAATTTATCCAGATAGTTCCGGAAAATGTCATGCATAAAGGACTGAAAAACTGAAGGGGCATTAGAGAGCCCAAAAGGCATCACCAAGTACTCAAAATGACCTTCGGGCGTATTGAATGCGGTTTTCCATTCATCCCCTTGCTTAATGCGCACAAGGTTGTACGCACCACGAAGGTCTATCTTGGTAAACCACTTGGCACCTTTAATCCGGGCAAACAAGTCAGACAACAGCGGCAAAGGATACTGAAATTTGACAGTGATCTTATTTAAAAGCCGATAGTCAATACAAGGCCTCAAAGATCCGTCCTTTTTAGCCACAAAAAAGAATCCCGCACCAAGAGGGGAAGAAGACGGACGGATGTGTCCTTTCTCCAGAGACTCCTTGATATATGAACGCATAGCGGTATGTTCAGGTATCGACAGATTAAACAGTCTTCCCTTAGGAAATTTACTGCCTGGAATCAAATCTATTGCACAGTCACATTCCCTATGAGGAGGCAATGCACTGGACCTGGACTCGCTAAAGACATCCTGATAATCAGACAAATACTCCGGAACTTCCGAAGGTGTAGAAGAAGCAATAGACACAGGCAGGGAATCCTCATGAATACCACGACAGCCCCAACTAGACACTGACATAGCCTTCCAGTCAAGGACTGGATTATGGGTCTGTAACCATGGCAGCCCCAAAACAACCAAATCATGCATTTTATGTAGAACGAGAAAACGTATCACCTCGCGGTGTTCAGGAGTCATGCACATGGTAACCTGTGTCCAATACTGCGGTTTATTTTCTGCTAATGGTGTAGCATCAATACCCCTAAGAGGGATAGGATTTTCTAATGGTTCAAGAATAAAACCACAGCGCTTAGCAAATGAGAGATCCATAAGACTCAGGGCAGCACCTGAATCTACAAACGCCATGACAGGATAAGATGACAGTGAGCAAATCAAAGTTACAGACAGAATAAACTTAGGATGCAAATTACCAACGGTGACAGGACTAACAACCTTAGATATACGTTTAGAGCATGCTGAGATAACATGTGTAGAATCACCACAGTAGTAGCACAAGCCATTCCGGCGTCTATGAATTTTCCTCTCATTTCTAGTCAGGATTAGTGTTGAGCATTCCGATGCTGCAAGTATCGGGTATCGGCCGATACTTGCTGTATCGGAATTCCGATACCGGGATTCCGATACTCTTGTGGTATCGGGTATCGGAACAACATTAATGTTAAAATGTGTAAAAGAGAGAATTAAAATAAAAAATATCGCTATACTCACCTCTCCGACGCAGCCGGGACTTCAGCGAGGGAACCGGCAGCGTTGTTTGTTTAAAATTCGCGCTATTACTTGGTTACGTGAATTCCCGGCTTGTGATTGGTCAGGTCGGCCACGTTGCCGGGACGCGGACCAATCACAGCAAGCCGTGACGAAATTACGTCACGGCTTGCTGTGATTGGTCCGCGTCCCGGCAATATGGCCGCCCTGACCAATCACAAGCCGTGACGTCACGGGAGGCTGGACACGCGCCCATTTTAAAATGAGCGCGTCCAGCCTCCCGGCTTGTGATTGGTTGACCGCGGCGCAACCAATCACAAGCCGTGACGTCACGGGAGGCTGGACACGCGCCCATTTTAAAATGAGCGCGTCCAGCCTCCCGGCTTGTGATTGGTTGACCGCGGCGCAACCAATCACAAGCCGTGACGTCACGGGAGGCTGGACACGCGCCCATTTTAAAATGAGCGCGTCCAGCCTCCCGGCTTGTGATTGGTTGCGCCGCGGTCAACCAATCACAAGCCGTGACGTCACGGGAGGCTGGACACGCGCCCATTTTAAAATGAGCGCGTCCAGCCTCCCGGCTTGTGATTGGTTGACCGCGGCGCAACCAATCACAAGCCGTGACGTCACGGGAGGCTGGACACGCGCCCATTTTAAAATGAGCGCGTGTCCAGCCTCCCGTGACGTCACGGCTTGTGATTGGTCAGGGCGGCCATATTGCCGGGACGCGGACCAATCACAGCAAGCCGTGACGTAATTTCGTCACGGCTTGCTGTGATTGGTCCGCGTCCCGGCAACATGGCCGACCTGACCAATCACAAGCCGGGAATTCACGTAACCAAGTAATAGCGCGAATTTTAAACAAACAACGCTGCCGGTTCCCTCGCTGAAGTCCCGGCTGCGTCGGACAGGTGAGTATAGCGATATTTTTTATTTTATTTCTTTCTTTTACACATTTATATGGTTCCCAGGGCCTGAAGGAGAGTTTCCTCTCCTTCAGACCCTGGGAACCATCAGGAATACCGTCCGATACATGAGTCCCATTGACTTGTATTGGTATCGGGTATCGGTATCGGATTGGATCCGATATTTTGCCGGTATCGGCCGATACTTTCCGATACCGATACTTTCAAGTATCGGACGGTATCGCTCAACACTAGTCAGGATTCTATCACATTGCATCAAATCAGGTGTCCGTTCAGACAACACCATGAGGGAATTTGCGGTTTTTCTATCACATTGCATCACATCAGGTGTCTGTTCAGACAACAACATGAGGGAATTTGCAGTTTTGCGCTCCCGCAACCGCCGGTCAATTTGAATAGCCAGGGACATGGTATCATTCAGACCTGTGGGAATGGGAAAACCCACCATAACATTCTTAATGGCCTCAGAAAGGCCATTTCTAAAATTAGCGGCCAGTGCACACTCGTTCCAATGTGTCAGCACGGACCATTTCCGAAATTTTTGGCAATACACCTCAGCCTCGTCCTGGCCCTGAGACATAGCCAGCAAGGCTTTCTCTGCCTGAATCTCAAGATTGGGTTCCTCATAAAGTAAACCGAGCGCCAGAAAAAACGCATCAATATCAGCCAATGCCGGATCTCCTGGCGCCAACGAAAAAGCCCAATCTTGAGGGTCACCCCGTAAGAATGAAATAACAATTTTTACTTGTTGAGCAGAGTCTCCAGACGAACAAGGTTTCAGGGACAAAAACAATTTACAATTATTCCTGAAATTCCTAAACTTAAATCGGTCTCCTGAAAACAGTTCAGGAATCGGAATCTTGGGTTCAGACCTAGGATTTCTGGTAACATAATCTTGTATACCCTGCACACGAGCGGCAAGCTGGTCCACACTTGTAATCAAGGTCTGGACATTCATGTCTGCAGCAAGCTTAAGCCACTCTGAGGTAAAGGGGAAAAGAAAAAAAAAAAAAAAAAAAAAAATGAGAGAGGGAAAAAAAACTCAAAATTTTCTTTCTTATAATCCCACTTC
The DNA here is from genome assembly GCF_051348905.1 of Ranitomeya variabilis. Taxonomy (NCBI): domain Eukaryota; kingdom Metazoa; phylum Chordata; class Amphibia; order Anura; family Dendrobatidae; genus Ranitomeya; species Ranitomeya variabilis. The sequence goes on along the minus strand of NC_135237.1, from coordinate 42,807,395 downwards.
TGCAATGCATTAAACATTTAATACTGGCCTGGCATACTGTTATGACCCCAGTGGACAGGGTCTCAGAGGAACGTGTAAGTCTGCGAGATTCAAAAATCCAGCTCATAGGGCTGTGGTAACTGGGTTGACCAAATAGCTACTCCTAACGCCAACACTAGAAGTAGCCGGGGATCATGCCTACGGATCGCTAGATGACTCGCGCCAGCCGGAGAATCTAACTACCCCTAGGAGAAGAAAACAAAGACCTCTCTTGCCTCCAGAGAAAGGGACCCCAAAGCAAGATACAAGCCCCCCACAAATAATAACGGTGAGGTAAGAGGAAATGACAAACACAGAAATGAACCAGGTTCAGCAAAGAGAGGCCAGCTTACTAATAGCAGAATATAGCAAGATAACTTATCTGGTCAACAAAAACCCTATAAAAATCCACGCTGGAGATTCAAGAACCCCCGAACTGTCTAACGGTCTGGGGGGAGAACACCAGCCCCCTAGAGCTTCCAGCAAAGGTCAGGATACAGATTGGAACAAGCTGGACAAAAATACCAAACAAAACAAAAGCAAAAAGCAAGGAAGAAGACTTAGCTTGAAATACAGGAACCAGGATCATAGGACAAGAGCACAACAGATTAGCTCTGATTTCAACGATGCCAGGCATTGAACTGAAGGTCCAGGGAGCTTATATAGCAACGCCCCTGAACTAACGGCCCAGGTGAGGATATAGGAAAAGACAGAAGCTCCAGAGTCAAATCACTAATGACCACTAGAGGGAGCAAAAAGCAAAATCACAACAGTTTGCAGTGTGAGTTTTCATTAGGTCTTTTGAAAACCTAGTGTTGTGCCTTACCCGGTTTTTATTTTTTTATTATTGCCCATTGTAGAATGATCTTAGCAGGAAGCTCGATCCTAACAAGAGTAGCGACAGCCCTACATCTTCTCCATTGGTAGACATTTTGTCTAAATGTGAATCGATGTACATTTAGGTCCTTAGCATTTCTTTAGTATCCCTTACTGACTTCTTGCATTTCTATAATACTTCTCTCAAGATCTTCTCTTCTGAAAGTTTCTTGTCTCGAAATAGAGTTCACCCCAATATTTATAAGAACAGGTTTGTCAGGAATCAGGCTTTGTGTGTCTTCATTGAATGGGTAAGTCCTATGAGAAACCCATGCTTCCAATGTCATCTACTCAACTGCAACACCTCTTGAGAATTTGCTTTAGAGAAGTCATTAATAAAGAGATTTACTATTTTTCCTTGCTCAATAAATGTTACTAGTTTAGTTCCGTTGTGTTTTCTTGTAATGGTGATATTAGAAACAGATTACATTTTATTAGTAATCAGTGCAAGAATGAAGATAATTCCAAAAACTAAACTTACTGTTTTCTGTTAGCTGTATTAAGTGCATGCGTAAACATTTATAGTGGCAGAATGTTCAATTTTGACCAGGGAAGAGCTTATTGGAAATAGCTACTTAACATGGGGCAGAACCTCTCGGCAGGGGTGACCTGTTGATTTTTAGTATTTGCAAAACAAATTAATCAGAACCAGACGGCAGAAGACAGATACCACCTTCCCCGAGGCATCTGTCATGTAGCTTTATTACTGTCTCAGCATGCAGCTCAGTGTCCTTTGAAAGTCAGTTAATATATGTATTGAAAACAAAATCTTACAATTTCCAAAATTAAAGCATTTCTTTTCATTCTAGTTCTGGAATGCGAAAACAGCGTCATTGAGATACGCAAGGGTTTACAGTCTGTAAGTGCCCCTGCAGCTGTTAAATAGCCTCTGGAGTTGGGATCTATCACAGTTCGGCAATGACCCTTATTTCAATGGGAAGCTCCATCCACTGACTGCACAAGAATGAATGAACTGAAGGAGTGATGAAAGAAAATGGTCGTCAAATAAGTAATGACTACAGATGGGCAAATTTAATTCCAGTGAAATCGAATTCTACTCGAATTTTATCAAACCTCATTCTGGAGAATGCAAGTTTTTGTAATTCACATCAGCGTCAATTCAGAAAAATGGTGGCCAACTACAGCCTCTATCTTGCTGAATAGCAGAGGGCCAGCAAAAGGTTGAAAAAAAACCTCACTGCTTACCTCTCCGGTGGCCTCCATTGTTCCCTGCCCACTGTCCAGTTCTCTGCATCTCCTCCGGTCGCATCTCGGCCTAGTGTTCACTCCAGTTCGAGACTTCCGGCCACAGGCAGATGATGTATTTGATTGCAAATGTTTAGGGGTCTTTTCTCGACCCAGAAGCCCCGGCCTAAAGTGATCATTGAGCCGAGATGCAACCGTCCTGGGGGAGATGCAGAGTACAGGACAGTGGGCCGGGAGCAGCGGAGGCGGTTGGATTGAAGCCTCGGTCTAGAGTGAATACAATGCAATGGAGGTGTAAAAAACCAGGAAGGGAGCTGCGGGAGTGTCCGGACAGGTGAATTAAAGTATTTTTCTTTATTTTTTCTTTTATTATGCTCTGGGGTCTGGCGATTCTGGAGAGACCCTAGACCATAATAAGGGACAATAAATTTGTGGAGACTTCTCTTTGAATTGAATTTCCTGGTAAAATCCCTGCAAACAGACAAATTTGAATTTTGTTTCTTCATCTCAAGTAATGACATGTCTTTCCTTCGGGGGTTTGGAATAATGATTTTAACTAGTGATGAGCGAGTATGCTCATTACTTGAGTTTCTCCGAGCATGCTCTGGTGGATTCAGAGTATTTCGGAGTGCTCGGAGATTTAGTTTATGTCGACGCAGCTGCATGATTTACGGCTGCTAGACAGCTTGAATACATGTGGGGCTTGCCTGCTTGTTAAGCAATCCCCACATGTATTCAAGCTGTCTAGCAGTCACAAATTATGCAGCTGCGTCGACATAAACTAAATCTCCGATCACGCCGAAATACTCAGAGACCACCAGAGCATGCTCGGAGAAACTCGAGTTACGAGCATACTCGCTTTTCACTAATGTTAACCAGAATCAAAAAAGTGCATTTTAGTCCATGCAAGAAGGCCCATAACCGTTATGTTTGCCTAATAAGAAATTGGGATTTTTCCTCCGTGCCAATGGAAAAAACAGCAATATGCCTCGGTTATAGGAATTGTTACCATTTTTCCATTTTTAACCTGTTTGTATTATGTTTACGCTTTTTTTTCATACAGAACAAAATGATCATGTAATATGGATATTCTATCAAACCCACCTTACAGGAATTACTTTGACTGAACCCAATGCTGAATAAAATGTGCAATAGTGTTAATAAAAAGTAAGAGGTTGCCATTTATAAACATATTTCTGTCATCCGGCAGTGCGAAGTGTGTACGTCAGAACAAACCTGACATGTTGCAAATTAGTTTTCTTTAACAGTTGCCTCATATCTGATATATAGCAAGAATTTTGTCATAAATGCAATGTTCTAGCTAAAAAGGGGTTGGTCCTACAAAAATGAAAGCTTTTACTTTGTCTTCATTGACTCTATAATTTTTTTATTTTTGGGTCCCCAAAATTAAGACACAATATCAATGAGCAACATTGTTTTTATAACCCGTCATATAAAGATTTTAGAGCAGTAATTACTTTATGGCAAAATATTACTTGATAGCATAAGGAGGTGGCTATTTTGAGCTTTGAGCCAACAGCGTTTTCATTTTTGCAACTGTTTTTCAAGCTGCTTTGAATTTTTCTGTTAACATAGGCACACATGACAGCTTTTTATTGGGCACTATATGATGTATCGAAAAAAATGAATTTTTTTAAGAAGTTGAGAAACAGAAAAACTTGTGTTTTTTTAGTTTTTGTGCTCACTATATTGTAAAACTTACCTGGCAATATGATTCTCCAGGTCAGTATGAGTACGCAGATACCAAACATGTAAAGTTTATTTTTTATTTAAGTGGTGAAAAAAAATGCAGAAATTTGTATTGAAAAACATTTTTGTGTTTGATGCCATTTTCTGAGACCTGTAGAGTTTCCATTTTTCCAATCTGGGGCTATATAAAGGCTTGTTTTTTGTGCCCAGAGCTGACGTTTTAATTTATATCATGTTGGCGTACATACAATGTTTTGATCACCTCTTATTGCATGTTATTGCAATGTTGCAACAGCTAAAAAACTTATGGCGCTTCGTTACGCTTTTTCCTGATCTGATTAATTTATTTTATATTTTGATAGATCAGGCTTTTACGAATGCAGTGATACCAAATATGTGTATATTTGAAATTTATTTATTTTTGGTAGGGCAAAAAGGGGGCAATTTTGAACTTTTGTGTTCTTTTTTCCATATGTTTAAAAACTTTTATTTTTTTAAATTTCTCTGGATTTAATAGTCCCCTTAGGAGACTTGAAGCTGTGATCATCCGATCACTTGTGCTATACATAACAGTGCTTCAGCCCTGCTATGTATAGCAGAAATGATGATCTCCTATGAACGCTGGTCACGACCCGCCATTCACAAGAGATTCACAATGACAAGCAAAGGGGTCTTCTGTCAAGATAACCCATCTGCGCCCTCTGATCATGTGACACCTGCGCCGATGGGTGGGATTAATGACGCACTTCCTGCCGGTGTGTTAGATCCCGCTGTCAGAGATTGACATCGAGATTTAACTGGTCAGGGCTCATCTCCGGAGCTCGCATGAAAGATGTGGACACGATACAGGATGTATATACAGTATATGTCCTATGTTGTGACAAGGTTAAGCCCCTGGCTGCAATGACAACCCATCAACACCACATGATTGCACTACGGGAGGTTGTTGGGTGCCAGATACAGGTGCTCCACCATCATGGGGTTCCTCAAAGATCAGTCCTAGGCCCCCTCCTCTTCTCTTTGTATACTGCCCCTATTGGACAAACAATCAGTAGATTTGGTTTCCAGTACCATCTCTATGCTGACGACACCCAATTATACACCTCTTCTCCTGTCATCACACCGACCTTTTTAGAAAACACCAGTGATTATCTTACCGTTGTCTCTAACATCATGTCCTCCCTTTATCTGAAACTGAACCTGTCAAAAACTGAACTCCTCGTGTTTTCTCCCTCTACTAACCTACCTTTGCCTGACATTGCCATTTCCGTGTGCGGTTCCACCATTACTCCAAAGCAACATGCCCGCTGCCTTGGGGTCATACCTGATTTTGAGCTTTCATTCACCCCCCACATCCGATCACTGGCTCGCTCTTCTTATAGGCATCTCAAAAACATTTCTAGAATTCGCCCTTTTCTTACTTTCGACTCTGCAAAAACTCTTACTGTCTCACTTATTCATTCTCGTCTGGACTATTGTAACTCTCTACTAATCGGCCTTCCTCTTACCAAACTTTCCACGCTCCAATCTGTCCTGAATGCTGCTGCCAGGATCATATTCCTCACCAACCGTTACACCGATGCCTCTACCTTGTGCCAGTCATTACACTGGCTACCCATCCACTCCAGAATCCAGTACAAAACTACTACCCTCATCCACAAAGCACTCCATGGCTCAGCACCACCCTACATCTCCTCTCTGGTCTCAGTCTACCAACCTACCCGTGCCCTCCGCTCCACTAATGACCTCAGGTTAGCATCCTCAATAATCAGAACCTCCCACACCCGTCTAGGTTAATACGATTAATCCCCAATCCCCACAGTTTTAAGCGTGCCCTAAAAACTCATTTGTTCAGTTTGGCCTACCGCATCAATGCATTAACCTAACTATCCCTAAAAAAACAAACAAAAAAAACCATAATCAGGTTCCTCACATCATGTTCTCATACACTTTATGCAGTTAATAGCCTCTGTGTCTGTACTGCTACATACTTAGGCAGTTAACTGGTTCATGCAGCTTTACATGAACACCCGAGCCTTACACTATGGCTGGTCCAAATAACTAAAGCAATTGTTACCATCCACCTCTCGTGTCTCCCCTTTTCCTCATAGGTTGTAAGCTTGCGAGCAGGGCCCTCATTCCTCCTGGTATCTGTTTTGAACTGTGATTTCTGTTATGCTGTAATGTCTATTGTCTGTACAAGTCCCCTCTATAATTTGTAAAGCGCTGCGGAATATGTTGGCGCTATATAAATAAAAAGTATTATTATTATATTATTATCATTGCTCTATTTATCTGTCAGAGATTCATATTTAAGTTGTTATACAGCAGTGATTTCAGCTAGAAGCAGATGGTGGCGATATAACTGTATGTGCCCACGGCCTCCTTAGACGCTTGCATGCCTGCCTCGCTTTTGAAGAAGACGACATTATAGGAAAACGCCAGTGGTGTTTTTCCTGAAGAGTCTCCTTTTGCCAATGGCTTTTTTCTTTTCGAATTTTCATGTATGACATAGTGGCTACTTTAAAGTGGAAGCCACCTGAAAGTTGAGAAGTCTGTTCTTTTAGCCGCTTCACAGCTTTCGAAGACTGATATGGTTACAAAAAAACTCAACAGACTGTACATAGGCACAGCAAGTTTACATTGCTGTGCATATGTTCATTCTTTTTCATGTTTTTTAACATTCTTTTAGGCAGGTTCCAAGTAGAACGGCCTCAAAAAGACTTTGTATGCACATACCCTAAGACAGCGGACAACTGATCTGTATAGAGTAAACTCAGTTCCTGCGTCTAGCACACACTCCATAGGGTGGGTTAACACAAACGTATAAAAAATTTGTAGAAGTTTTATCCATTTTTTTCTCGCATGCAATCTGCTATTTTACAGCGGCAGTCATTAATTACAAGACCATTTATAGTTTCCTATGTTACGGAATTGCAATGTATCTGTAAAAAATGGATGCTCTGCTGTGAACCTGTATGACATACAATTTTTTTCACGCACCCATATCATTGAATGGAAAAGTCTCATCCGATTTTCAGAATTTTTTTCCATGCACAGATTTTGATCACTTGGGCCCGAAATACGGTCATGTGAACGAGCCCATATCCTCACACCCTCACCATCACATTCCACTAGAACGCAATATTATTTCCTGGAGAGTTAAGGTGTTGAACTACATGACAAAGAATCAATATAATATGTCAAAATGTAAATACAGTATTGTGATGAATACTTTGTCTTTTACAATTTTTTGTTCTAAAACATATTGTTTGGAAAATGCACAGAACTTTGCATTATTCGTAAATTCATCGGATAGGTTCCATATATTTATCTACTTTTAAGTTGACGAGACCTGCGGTGCTCATCCTGGGGCTGGGACAAACCAGGTTGTCATATTAAAGCCACTTTTAAGCTCAGTCTTTGAAAGCTGTGCTCAGCCATGTGTGAGCTCCGAATAGCCTGAGAAGCATGAGAATCAATGAGGCCTGTACAGGAACAGATGGTTAGTGTACACATGGCTTAAGGAGAAGTATGGCAGTTTAATAAAGCAGCAAACTTGGCTTTTTAAATTACAACGCTAAAGCTACATGGACAACTTTGTCTTCTACGGATGGGGCAACAGAGCAGATTGTCACGCTGTTGGTCATCTGCTCGTACATCATGTAGTCCTCGTATGTGATGCTGCATTTCCAAAATTGCTAAAGTTATCAAATCCACAAACCATCATTCATTTTCATTTGCTAATATTACACCCGCCATGTGAAATCATTTAGACCTCACAGAAAAGCTGAGCTCAGGACAGATCAGAGTGCGGCTTCCCATTACACGGTCACATATTCATGATCATCTGCGTAATACTACATTTTCCGTTGTAAGTTTTTCCTGAGAAGAAGGACAAAAAATTACCAAAATGAAACAACTGATCTTCCGCCGTTCTCATGCCTTCTGCCTCAAATCACAGCTGAGCCAAGTGATTGGCTGCAGTGGTCACAAGTTGTAGAGGAGACATCATCACTGCAGCCCGGTCAACAAAGACCATGAGGAGCAGCCAAGGGGTGGAGATGGAGCAGCAGAAACTTCAGTAGGTAATTAATACTTGTTTTTATTATTTTAAAACAGAATAAACCTTGGCCCAATTTTGTATTAAATCGAAATGTTTGATGAAGGACAAAGTTGGCTAAATGTACAGTAACAATACTGGAGAGAATCATACGAAGAAAGGTTATTTGGCAATAGCCATAACAATATAAACACCAAATATTGGTTAGGTCCAGTAATGAGGACAAAAACAGCTCTGACCCATCGAGTCATGAATGTGACACCAAGAGACCTTCAAAGGTCTTGTAAAGACATTGGAGGCAGAACTTCTTCTGGTGATTTATGGTCCAGATCTGATGCTTACTTGGCCATTTGTAGGCAGTTGGGATGGTGGACAGGGGTCAACGTGGCCAATCTTACCAGGCTTTGGTCTTACAGATCCCATAGATCACATTCTGTAGTAAATTGTATATTCTGACACACATCTAGCATAGAAAGCCTATTCCCAAAAAATGTCTAAATCGAAAGGTGTGCACCAGCAAATATATTATATCCCTACAAAAATAACGAGTCACACTTTGAAGTAACAAAATTAAATATCTTTATTTAAAAAAATAAAAATAATAAAACTGTATAATTAAAATCTGGGAGATCCAAAACATAGCATGAAATGCATTATTTATGCTATGCTTTGTATCTGCCTTATTTTAAACATACATTTTTATTATCTTTTTTAATAATGAATTAATAAAGATATTTAATTTTATTACTTCAAAGTGAATATAGGGATATAATCTATCATAGCCAAACTAAAGAGAATGTGTAGTCAGAAAACAGCCTAGAATTTAAATTAAGTTTTTATGTTAAATGTGTATTTTTAAAAATCTTTAAATAGTAATCGTCGTTTTAATTGTTATTTCATAAATCAGTATTACATGTGAAGAAAAACAACTTTGTAGTATATCTTATCAGAGAAATCTGTTTCTTTCTCTACCTGGACTGATCATTTATTTTCAAAATACCTAGGGAAAATCTATATTCAGTGAAGACAGACTTTAATATTACTGAAATAGGAAATGGCAGTTGGTGCTCATAAGATTCTATGTAGACAGGAGGGGGGAGGAGAAGGGAGGAGCTCTGCCTTTAGCTCCTCCCCCTTTACCACACCACTCTCCATAGAACTTTATGGGTAGAAACTGCCATTTCCTATTTCAGTAATGTAAAAATCTATCTTCGCCGAATACAGATTTTAGCCAGGAATTGAGAATTTTGAAAATTAATCATTGGTACTTTAGGAGAAAGAAACAGATTTCTCTGATAAGATAAATTACAAAGTTGCTTATTTTTTAATGCGTATTATTGTTTAATTACATAAAAATTAGTTACTCTTTAGTAATGTTTTTTTCAATGTATGTAAAAAAAACAACAGAAATCTTCCAAGTTTAACACTGGCTACTAGGCCTTATACTAGACTCGCACTTCCTGTTCTGTACAAAAGACTTTACAGCAGTCTCATTACCATCACAGTCAGGAATGCAATGAAACGTAAAAGACACAGGATCTATTATTCACAGTAGGTGATGTCACAGCTTCCCCTCCGTTCACAGATTAAAGCAAGGTCAAATAATGCAACTATACAATCAAATAGTGTCTGAGGCAGTCTATTGCTGCTAATGTGCACGTGCCCAACAGGAAGTTGGAGTCTAATATTAGGCTCAATGAAAAGTTAGAAAAATACTAGACTTTCTTATAGTGATATATAGAGCTATAAAAAAAATAAAGCATACATTTTCAATAATTTTTAAAATTTACATTTACCATGAAAAAGTAATTGAAACAATGTAATTTTGTAATTTCCTAGTTACTTTTTCAGCAATTTATTCTCTAGGTGCTTTTCTGTAGACAATCTAGTCTTCACTCTTCACTTACCTCAATGACACTTGGTCACCCTTGGGATCCTGTTGCCAATTTAATGTTTGTACCTTTTTTTGGATCATTTTGAACTGTTGTGAAAGATGCCAAGATTCCAATGCTTGTCCAAGAACAGACTGATCACTTGGTGTAATGTATAGTATCAATCGACAGGTGCCTTCAACAAAATGATCAATGTCGTCTATTTCACAAACATCAAACAATGACCCATTTAAAGGGTTATTTCACAAAAATCAAGTTATCCTTTATCCTATAGATAGGGGATAACAAGAAGATCATTGCAGGTCCAATTTCTGGGACCACCAGCAATTTCAAGATTGGGAATTTGGTAGCCCTAAAATGAAGCTCTGCATGAAGCATGAGTGTGCACGAGTGGCCTGTGATCCATTTATTGTCTATGGGACTGCCGAGTACAGCACTCAGCTTTTTACTGCAGTTCCATAGAAAATGAATGGAGCGTAGGTCACACATGAGCACTTCACAAAATGGTGCAGCCACGTTCTCACGTTTCATATTTCAGAATTGTTGGAGTTCCAACAGGTGGACCGCCAAAAATCAGCAAGTTTTTGGAAATAACCTTTTAATTTTGAACAGTAGAGTTTCATACATTCCATGAATTGGTGTAAATATGTACATATGACATTCATATAAACCCATGAAAATACATGGCACGTAACCAGGAAAAAAGATAACGCGGACGTCTGTAGGTTTACACTGTGTTTATTATTATAAGTTGACCTGTTGAAGACGTAGCATTTCTAGAAATGTTCCTGAGAAGACTTTGGGCAACATTTGCAAAGATCAGTTGACTTGATTTTCTATTTCAAGCACTGGCTGCAGTAGTAAGTGTATGGTCATAATACATATACATGTACTGTTACTGCTCAGGTCCCTATGGGGGACTGGTTCTACTACACAGCATGCGTCTTCAACAATTTATGGAGCTTTGGAAAGAAAATAATAGAACAAAGACTGGCCTGTCACATTCAAAAAAGATGAAGTAAGGTAGAGCTTTTTGGTTTAATCCAACTTGCTGAGATGCATATGTGTGTGCAAGCAAACCAATTTTCGTCTTGCAAAAGAAAGTATGTTAATACCTCATCAATAATTATTTGGCTTCCTTCCAGCCATGTCTTCTGCAGTGCAGATATTTACAACCCTTACCTATCCACAAGGTCATCCTCAGCACTACCGGACTGCGCCGTGATCTAAGAGGTCATCATCAAGCAGCCAACATCGGAGCAACACAAGATCTTTGTAAACGTTACGAGACAAACCAAAAGAAAAAGAAAAATGGTGCTACAAAATATCTCACAAATATATAAACTTTATTAAATGTAAAATATTATAACTATTATGTTAAAAAACACAGATTAACTCAATGGAGAGCTAACAACAAACCTCCCAAGCAGTATATAATTAGTATGCCCAGTTATCTATTGCAGTACATTCCCCAGTGGTCAACGTTATAGATCAAGATGAAGAGTGTAGGATGCAAACTTACATAGTAGTAATGTGGATCTCCAACTGTGTTTCACCCAGCTTCATCAGGGGGTTTGTCAAAAAAAGAGCAAGAAGGTGAGTTTTTTCTGACACGCCGCCTGATGAAGCTGGGTGAAACACGTTTTGAAGAGCAGGGCTACACACCTAACAGGGCTTTACATCACTAATAAGTAAGTTTGCGTCCCATAGTCTTCTACTTGATGTATCTGGTTTGACGACTAGAGAATGTACTGCAGCAGATATGTAGGCATAACTATATACTGCTTGTAGCCTTGGTAGATTTCTTGTTAGCCCTCCATTGAGCTACTCTGTTTTATTCTTTTACAAAATGAGTTACAATATTTTATATTTAATAAATTTGATATAAAACAGTGAGATATTTTGCAGCACCATTTTGCTTTATCTTGTGATACTTAGATGCATCTCTCTTCTTTAGCCAGATACTTTTGGTTCTAGTAATATTGGACGGTCCAAACTTTGTAAATGTTACTCATCATCTGCAGCTCCCCCATACTTGTTCACAAATACAGCTTACATTTTGATGACAGTGCTTGTAAAGGTTACCCCGGGTGTACCTATTTTTGGACATAAATAATAAGAATCACTTTGGCCACTTTTGTAATATTTAGATAAAGCACAATACTAAGCAGACAGCAATAAACCACTTGTATCATGGTCACGTATCTGGGTCATTGATGTCTAGGTGCACGGTTTGTAAAAATGGTTTCATAAATTCCTCATTCAGAACCTTTCATAATTCAACGCTAATATGTAGCGTTGCCTGCTCATTAGCATTTGCTAGGCTGCACCAATAATTGTCCATAAAATTTTGAATTTCCATATATATATCTCTTGTTGAAAGTTTCCTCTGAAGCCAGTAGAAGAGTCGTCTGCTGACTACTGTTGTCCAGCTATGTTGCCCAAGACGTACTACTTAATTCCACAATAGGAAGACTACCGTGAGTGGCATTCGAACTTCAGAGCAAAGGAATCTTTCATCTTGATCGAAGATCATGAGAAATAGTCGTTCTGTCTCTGGATATAGGTAGCTCACAGCATTATTTTTCCTGGAAAATATATGCAAAAATTAAACGTCTTTCACCAGAAACCAGTACTGGTGCATTGTTCCAAAAAAAAACTCAGCATTGCTCTGATACAATGAAGCCTTCTTTTTCTCCAACAGGTTCTACTTCAGCATAAGCAGGATGCCCTGATCCTCTCCTAAACTTCATTGCTGGCCACCTGCTTGGGCGTCTCTGTAAAGAAATAAATGTGAAGTGGATGAAAACTCTTCATAAGATAAAAAGAGATACAGTGATTTTTGATGGGATCTTACAAGCTCATATTATCCACCTTGACTGAAGTGGCAATGTCCACGCTTTTGTGCCTCGAGATGGACAAAGTGATTCCATCTGACTTATTTTGGGTGGATCTGTCCAAATTCTATTTTTTGCTGCTATGGATGGACCTCATCCAATGTATTATATACATTATTTAATTTTTCAGCTTTTTTGCACTTTTTATCATCTTTTTGCAGGGTGCGGCAGGGCCCCTTTATGTTGTCTCTTGTGTGTTGCAAGTATATATATATATAGTGCTGGACAGCCCGCCTGCTGATACTATGGGCGTGATCAATAGGTTGTCCAGACTCTGTGCATCACATTTATCTGTGTGAATAGTGTCTTCTGCAAGCCTTACCTGTGTGCATTTTTGCTACTAGGCAGCCAACCCCTCTAATGTTTGGCGAGTGAGTGGTTGCTCTCATCAGTAGCTTGCACCTGTGCTGCTTTAGCATTTATTATCGGGGGCCTGCTGCACCCTGCGAGTGCATTTGTCATCTGACAAGGTTTTGGTGAGTCTGCCCTTTATGTTGTGTTTTTTTTGCCTTGGATGGACGTCATGATGGAGCCACTGATGTGTGGACCATATGCAAAGTGAACCCAGCCTTAGCCAACATGCCCTGTATAGCTAGCTGGCTATGTTTACTATCTATGAGGAGCAAAGTTGGCTATACTACTTATATAGTGGTCGGCCAAACTGTTGTTCGACCAACAACTATTCCACAAAACCCTTCCATACACAAGTACACGCTATTCGACTGAGCATACATGTCTTCTCAATGCGGGAAGTTGAAGTAAGCATCTGACAGCTTATCTGCTGCGAGTACTAAGATCTTGAACATCTTAAAATCTAAAAATACCGAACCTTTCTTTCCCCTAAATCGATATGGGTAAGGTTGGTTGACATTCATCTAGTCTGTATGGCCACTTCATGACTCATTCATAGACAGTGATGCAACGCAGAGAGAGCAAAAAAGGCATATTCCCTAAGACCACCACCAAGTGGTGGCTTCTACATTGGGGCACTTTAAATTTCAACTCGTCAATTTAAATTTACATTATAGAGACATTTAGGCCTCCCATATCTTGAAATCAGAAATTCACCCAGAATGGCATTTTTTTAGCAAGGTGTGCAAAAAATTTGCCACTTTTACTTTTTTGCCTCTTTTTTTTGTAAGCTAGACTCGGGCAGGGCGAGTACCATCTGATTTTATTATTTTAACACAACAATGGCCAATAGTGGAAAACCCCTTTCAACACTACTCTATGACAATGTTTGATAGTCTTTCTTGGATGTTGAAGAAGACAGATGTGACAAGATGTTTAGCAGGGACCATAAATACTAGGGCATAACATATAGTTGCTTAGCAAAGCTTTAAGTGTACCCACGGTTCATTGGAGTAGTAATACAGCTAGTTGTCTCCTCTATCTCTACGACAGGAGAACATTCAGGGGTTCCTATCATAAAAATGACTGGGAATCAAAAAGCTTTCATGGAACATTCATCAGACAAGTACGTGAATCCTATGAGGATGGGTAGCGGAATATATGTGAAAGGAGTGAGAATGAAGAAACAAGTAAAAATCAAAAATAAATTGTAACTTCAAATGCAAATCAATATATAATTCTCTATTTCTCTAAAGTATTTTCTTCTCATGTACAAAGTATTATGCAAATGACTGTTCTCAAAAGTAACTGGTTCTGTTTGAAAAAAAGAAAAAAACAATTTCACACTTGCGGCTTTAAAGATATAGTAAGAAGAGGGATTATTTCACAAATAGTGAGCTCGGGTCTCGGGAGTGCGGTGTGATCAGCATTCTGCACAAGGTCATCGCTCTTACTAAGATCTGACAAATATTTAATAAGTTATTGTAAAGTCAGATAGAAAACCTTTATCCAGCAAAAGAGAGATCTGATGTTCATGAAAGAAACATGTTTCAGTATATTGTGCCATCTGAGAACCCGGCGCAGGAATATGTTTATCATAATTACAATTTAGACAGCACATAGAAGACTCGGAAATCACAAGACCTGTAGGTCTTATGTGAGGTTTCCATGAGCACAGTAAATGTATTTGTCAGAGGGAGCTTGTGTGTTGTACATGACATAATACTGATCAAATAATGGTCCAGTAGAACGATGCCGGTAGATCTGCCGAGATTTTTAGTGTGACCCTGCTCCAGGAAGATGCCGGTTTTCGTGTTCTTTAAGTGGTATTATTGGCGGTCTTGACATAATACCCGGTGGATTCATGACAAGAAATGTGCAGTGATCTCTGGAGGTCTCTTGGTGCCCAGAAGTCCTGGCCAAGAGTGAATAGGTTGGAGCCACGACAGCAGGAAAAAGAGACCCTTAGGACCAGCAGCACTGCCTGCCATCTGGTCATTTTCTTTCCACTTTCACATCTTTGACCTGTTCACTCTAGACAGGGACTTCTGACTGTGACCGGGCCTCAGAGATCACTGCGCATTGCACATCCATAATGCATAGATGTTAAGACCTGCTCACAGCCAGACATCCCACCTTAGAGTGAACAGAATGGGAAATGTAGATCTTGCCCGTTCATGCCTAGAATGAATAGGTTGGAGCAATGACGGCAGGAAAAAGAGACCCCGAGAACCATCAGCATTGCCTGCCATCTGGTCATTTTATTTCCACTTTCGCATCTTTGACCTGGCCATTTTAGACTGGGACTTCCGATCGACCAGGTTCATCTCTGATAACTTCTTGTCACTATTTGACCCCTTTTAATGCAGGTAAGAAAATAGTTTAAAATTGAGCTGAGTCTTGTGTAGGCCTAACCGTTTATGAGAAATATAATAATCTTACCTCAATGAAAAAGAGACTTGCAGAAGATGTCGGGTGATGGTACATGTAAATTGTTACAAGGATGGCTGCGACAACCACCAGTACGAGTACAAGTATTCCTATAATTAGTCCCGTGTGCAAAGACCCACGCTGCTTCTCCGCTGTACTGTCATCCGTTGAAGCTGCAAGGTGAGAAGAAAACATGACAAGACAGAATGAAGAGCGAAACTTTGCTTTAGAAAATATGGCACATTTATACATTGCAGCCTTTATTAATAGAAAATTTAAAACTGTAAGTTGGCCTCTGTTCACATCTGTGTGGCGGCTTCTGTTTACAATGAAAGCCACAATGTAAGATCCATTGCTCGATAAACTCCAACGACTTATCTATTCAGTATGTTAGATTTTATTATTCCTCATCAAACATGATGTAATATGAGACCAAAACTTCATTAACAATATTTACAACACTCAGGCTCTGATTTTATCAAGACTGGCGATTTTGTTGCCGGTCAGAGGCGCGGTGGTGTGAGATGTTCCTGAATCCTGAGTCATGAAGAGGTGCATGCCTCTTAATGAATAAGCAGCATCTGACGAGATGAGTTAGTGACTGGAGTGACATTTCTGGCATAGGGAATGCACCATCTTGCCATGAATTAGAGGAGCAGTGTGGTCCCACTGCTGCCGCACCCCCCTGTTCTGCCCAAGCTTGTTCCAGTTCAGCAAATAACTGGTGTGAAACACCGAAAGTCGCAACATTTTGGCACAACTTCGGGCTGCTCCAAAAATTCAAGGCTTTTACCCTACTTTTTGGGCTTAAAAGCATAAAAGCTTTTATGAATCGGGCCATAAGGCTTTGTCTACCCATTGTGGCTGTCATGCATTGTTTTTGCGTTGGTTTTTGAAGGTTGTGGCAAAAACTATGGAGGCTATTCATGAAGGTGTTTATGCCAGAAATCTGGCATAAACACATTAATAAGTTGTAATATTTTTTCTCAACTCAGGACTTGTGCAAATATATTGCTACTTTTGGCATTTACATGACAGTCCCAGCCAGCTTTGCCAATATGGGCGTAGGATAAGTGGGAGGTAGGTGAGACGTCACATCACGATACCAAACAAATTCATCATATTACAATGGCATACATTGGTGGCATGGAGGTGGCGTTTGATAAGAGAAGCGCCTAAATTATGAAGTGGCGCATTTAATGAATTAGATGACTGTGAGCAGCGTCGGACTGGAGCACCTTGGGCCCACCAGAGAAAATCATTCTTGGGGCCCACTATGCAGCTACATAGAAATAAATTCAAGACCATCAACTGTGTGGTAAAACACGCTAATATCAGGGTATAATATAAGGTAGTAGTCTTAATTATGTAGCAGTGGTTGGGATAGCCCCCTTATAGAATATAAAGTAGCCCCCCTCATAGAATATAATGTAGCCTCCCTCATGGAATATAATGCAGCCCCCTCATAGGGTATAATACAGCACCCCACAAAATATAATGTAGCCACCTCATAAGGTATAATGCAGCCCCCCATAGAATATAATGTAGCACCCTCATTTGGCATAATGCAGCCCCCCTCATATAGTATAATGCAGCCCCTCCACAGAATAGAATGTAGCTCCCTCAGAGTATAATGCAACCCCCTCATAAGGCAGCCCCCCACAGAATATACTATAGCCCCCTCATAGGGCATAATGCAGCTCCCCTCATATAGTATGATGTAGCCCCCTGAGAGAATAATGCAGCCCCCCACATATAATATAATGCAGCCCCTCCACAGAATATAATGTTGCCCCCTCAGAGTATAATGCTACCCCCTCATAAGGCAGCCCCCATAGAATATACTCTTGCTCCTCGCAGGGCATAATGCAGCTCCCCTCATATAGTATGATGTAGCCCCTTGAGAGAATAATGCAGCCCCATTCCAACACCTCATCATTGCCTCCCCCACCACCATCATCATTGTCCTTTCCACCACCTCCATCATTGCCTCCCCCTCCACATCATCATTGACTCCCCCACCATCATTGCCTTCTCCCCCACCACACCATCATTGCCCATTCTACCACCTCCACCATTGCCGCCCCAACCACCATCATCATCATTGCCTCCCCACCACCATCATCATTGCCTCCACCACCATCATCATTGCCTCCCCACCACCATGATCATTGCCTCCCCCCACCACCACCATCATTGCCCCCACCACCATCATTGCCTTCTCCCCCAACACCCCCATCACCCACATCATTGCCAATCTCTAATATCTCCAATACACACACAACACCACTATCACACAGTGACCAAACACAGACAGCACCGCACCACTCTCTCACACACACATACACAAAGCACCACACCGCACCACATATACACACAGCCGCACACACGCAGGCAGGCAGAGACAGACACACACACACACAGCACCCACTCACCTTTCCACACGTCCCCAGCAGCTGCAGCACATCCTGGCAGATTCCTCTCTGAAACAGCCGTGCTGAATGATGACGTCATCCAGCCGCACTGAGTCAGACAGGAAGTGTCGGGCAGGCGAGCAGGAAGGAGGACGGTCCCTGCAGCTCCGGTCCCAAGCTGCAGGGAGTGCAATTAGGGTTTGCTGCCCTTTAGGGGCCCACCTCCGGGGCCCCGATTCAGCAGCACCAGTGTGCAGTGTTCGCCTCAGCCTACAGCTAATGCTGCCCACTATTAAAGGGAAATGATACTCACTCCTCTCCATGCCCATGGGGGTGTGAGGAAGTGTGAATATTCATTTCTCTTTAGCAGCAGGGACAGGCTCCTGTCTCCAGCTGCTGCTCTCTGCCACTGGGAGGGCCCCCCTCGACTCAGGGGCCCCATAGCAGCTTGGTGTGCTGCTATTAGTGACACGCCACTGGCTGGGGTCCCCTGGAGCAGTGGGGGCCCTAGGCAGCTCTTGCCAATATGCCAGCAGGTGTTAGTGCCTGGGCCCACTGGAGAATCCTCCAGTTCTCCGGTGGGCCAGTACGACCCTGACTGTGAGTGCCTCATTAAGACTGGTGTGAGCCACGCCAGTCTTAATGAATCACCACATAGTCTTTGCAATGGCTATGGAAAACCATAGCTAAAAAATGCACAATGGCCACAGTGGGTTAAGAAAGACTAAGGTTGTGATTGATCAAAACAGGGCGGTAAGGAGCACATATGTTCAGTTAAAGACCTGAGTAAGATTTGTGACTTAAGGAATGCCACCTCTTGTCATGAATTTGACGAGCAAGGGTTGCACACACCCCGTCTCACCCCGACTCTGCTCACTGAATCATAGCTGGGCAAAAATGGCGTGAAAAAAGTTTCAAAATTTTATTGTAGCCTTGGGTTCCAAAAAAGTTGAGACTTTTCAAAGAATTCTGGAGAAAAAGCTTTGAAGAATCAAGGCCTAAAAGTTGATATTCTATATCACTGTAAAACTTTACATATTTTTCCAGGATTTCACCTCAATCTATGCAAAACCACAATGTTTTAAATATTACTTGAAAAACAATGCATTTTCAACGCCCCAAAAAAACGCAACACGGCTGTGTTCATCTAAATATCTAAATAAAAGACTTAAAAATGGCAAAAGACAACTAAAAATAAACAGCAAATACATTTCTCTAAGAATATCCTAACAAAATAAAGTAAAAACAATAAATATTCCCATCAGTCGCTCTTACAGACAAACTTTTTTCAGTGGCTACTTTGCCAAGACTTGTAGGGAATATGAATATATTGTTTAATGTCACATATAAATGTCCCTTTGGGGCCAATATATATTTCTTTACTATTTAATTGCTGGTTTAAACACATGACATCTTACATCTGCTTTAAAAACTAATGATACAAGCAGTAGTGATAAATCCGCCATAGCATAAAAACATAAATTGTCATATAACTTGTAAGATAAAAATTCTTCCATCATCCAAAAAATTGAAGACGCTTCATTAGCCGATGTTTTATTGCCTCCAGTTGTGTAAACAAACTATATCTGAAAGCAATTTGGACACAGCGAGCGCCTTAATTACACAGATAATAAATGAGATTTCATCTTTTTTCACCATAAATCAGCAGAGTTGCCCTGCAGACAGTACACACACTCCCATTGTCATTACAAAGTTGTAATTGATCAATGTCTAAAATATTTACATAGGCCAGAGAATGATGAATAATGTAGAATGGAGCAAAGTCCATACTTGCGAAAAACTTGTAAATAGTAAAGGAATTGGCGTAAATTGCCACTTGATTAACCTTTTTTGCTGTCAGACAATTTTCACACTTTTTACAAATAAAACCTTGATTATAAAATAGTAGCATAATATAATGGTATGTGCACACGGAATTTAAGAATTTTTTTTAAACAGGATAGCTCAAAAAATTGCCTGAAAAATCAATCAAAATGCACTTTTTCCTGTTTATTCCTATTGTAAAACCAGTTTGCTGTTCTTCATATGTTCAGTCTTTTTCTTCCGCTTCAGGTTTCGAAACATGTTTGGTGGTAAAAAGAAAGTGCAAGTCACTTTTTGAAGCATTTCCGGATGGAAGTTGTTCTTATCAAATGGAAACCAAAACAAAAAGGTTCAGGAACAGATTTCTTTTAAAACCCTTTAAAAACTCTTTAAAACTGCTTTAGGAAAGGCTTCAAGAAGGTCTGTAACATGCTCAATAAATATTGCATCTGTTTCATAATCTCCCCCGGATTCTGCTACTTTTTATCCATTTGGTGCTGCGTTGCTCCATTGCAGATACATTTATTAGTGATGAGCGAGTGTACTCGTTGCTCGGGTTTTCCAGAGCACGCTCGGGTGATCTCCGAGTATTTGTAAGAGCTCGGAGATTTAGTTTTCATCACCTCAGCTGAATGATTTACGGCTGCTAGACAGGCTGAACACATGTGGGAATTCCCTAGCAACCAGGCAACCCCCACATGTACTCAGGCTGGGTAGTAGCCGTAAATCAATCAGCTGAGGTGACAAAAACTAAATCTCCGAACACTTATAAATACTCGGAGATCACCCGAGCGTGCTCAGGAAAACCCGAGCAACAAGTACACTCGCTCATCAATAATATTTATATTTGTTTCTTCTGGAGCGCACTATGTGAAATCTCTGCTTGCAGTCCAACTGAACATTTCTTCAGGGTCTTCCCTGTGTGTCAAATTTCAACACTCCCTCCCATATGCTGCCAATCACAGCTCAGCAGCTGAGCTAGCAGTTTCACATGCTGCTGAGCATGGATTGGAGGCATCTGGGAGAGAGGGGTAAAAGCACACGCCCCAAGAAATGATTCTGAAGAAACGCCCAGTTGGGCTGCAAGCAGAGATTTCACATAGTGTACTCCAGAATAAACAAATATTAATAGTTCTGTGATAGAGTGAAGCAGCGCTAAATGGAAAAGAGTGGAAGAATCAGGGGATTTGTTATTTTTAAAAGGTATTAATTAGTGATGAGCGAGCATGCTCATAAGGTGCTATCTATGTGCATTAAATGTTAGTCTTAGGTGAAAAAAAGCCAAGCCATAGTTCTGTATGTTCTGTATGTGCATTATTCTTCAGCAAACTTTAAAAAAAACACACGCACATTAATGATCTACAGTGAATCCCTCTAAGCAGCACTGAGGTCTATAAAAAGCCACTACTAATGCTTTACTGTTATCGAGCGAGACACAGATTTAAACAGCCCAGACTATTCTATAATATAATCTACCTGGCTTGATACAAACAAGTTCATTATGGAACTTTTTTTTTATTTCAATTGCCTCGACAAAAATCACATTTCCAAACCAAATAATTCTCTAAACGGCTCCATCGCAGTGATATACTGGAAAAGAAATCTGAAATGCAAAGAACACGTCTGAGTAAGATGTAAGTCAGGGAGAAGATTGCTTCATATAACACTGTAGAGTCAGAATCAATTTTTGAATGATGTTTCTATTTTCTAGTAATAAAGTCTTGGTTTATTAGTGTATTTGTGCTTATCGGTGGACCACAATATCTACTATGGAAAACCGATCATTTCTACAATATTGTCCTAGCTTTTCGAATTTGAGATATTTCATAGATTCCAAAAAAGAATGTAATTACCAACATTCTGATCCCAGATTGTGGGACATTCTAAGCTCAACCCTGTTCCACCCCTCCCCATGAAAAATACCTTCCTTTTTTTTTAGATCTTTACAAACTCAACTTCTTTACTGTCCTATCAGTGAGACAGTCCTGCAAAAAACGGACTGATGGATTGTGCACAGTTGCTAACTATAAATTGTAATCGGAAAAAAAATAAATTGGAAAACTGGAGATGGTTTGACGAATCCTGCATTGAGCAGGGGGTTGGACACGATGACAATGGAGGTCCCTTCCAACTCTAACATTCTATGATTCTATGATAAGTGGAAACAGAGCATGATGAAAAATAGTGAAACATTATGGATGACAATAGATAGGAAGAACAGTACGCACCAAATAGCACCAAAGCAATGCACCAATTGTAATTTATTTATATTTTTTCATGCCCAATATTCACACTGCACTGTATAAAATGTTATAGCAACGTTTCGGAAATCGCCTCCTTCATCAGACATAAAGGGATAAAGCAATGGGCACTGACCGCGGCATCAAGTCCCAGGTTTTGTGCTGGATTCTCCAAGAAGAAGATCAGAAACGGTGGAGAAGAGAAGTACAGCATCCTCATCATCTCTATAAGCCTGATGAAGGGTGAAATAGCTGAAACATTGCTATTCTCCATATGGCACCAGTCTCAATCATCCCTGTGTGCCGCTATAACGGTAAGCCTTACACACATGTTACACCCACGTTCATTGGACTTTATTTTGGAGAGAATGTTTCATTACTTTTTTGGAAATGTAGAAATAAACATGAACTTTTATATGATAATTCCCAGGGAAGTTCTACTCCTCTGCTAAGATTATTTTCAGCCGAAAAAGATGGACAACTACAAAACACAAATCTGCTTATTCAATCTAAATCCTTTATTTTTACTTTATAAAGAAAATATCGTGAGCCACAAGTGTTTCCTGATACTCTCCACAGTTATCTCTAATCCAAATAGACAATTCTCTGTGGTCCAGTTGGTAAAGATATTAAAAACAGTGAGATAAGAATAAAACAACGAGGACTCGGCATGTCATAGAAGATCTGCTCATGAAAGAGGAAATCACTCTAATCTATTGTGGTTTGTTTTTTGTATTTAGTAGTAAGACAATCCCATCACTTCAAAGTGTCAGCGCCGTCCACGATACGCCTGTTATCACAGGGAACGTCTACAAGGTGACAACAAAGACCAAATTATCGGAGGCGCATTCATTTGGTTAACGAAATCAGAAATTGGCTGTACAGAATAATCAAAAATAATAAAAAATGAAGGGCGCAAAAGTCATAAAAAATAATAATAACTATAAAGAAAGCAACAAAAAAATAAGTGGTGATTTCCATAATCAGAGCTCGAATCGTTCACCTCAAGGTTACACCTCTCAAGAGAAATTGATTTCAATCTGTTTTCGCCGACACAATAAACAAAGCTGTCAACTTTGAAAATAAGCGATGCCACATATATCAAGTGACAGCTCCTAAGTATGAGAATAGCAACTGGTTCCTAGAGGCTTCTTGGATGGAAAAACTTTACTACAATCGTTATTGAGCAGCTGGTCTTACAAATTAAAGGTTAACTAACTGGGTGGAATGTCAAAAAAGTAATTGGAGTATGGATGTCCTGCGTTTTTCTAAGCCTAATGTACTTACCGTATCTTATGCATTATGCAAACACATAAAGAGGAGCATCTGGACAGATGAAATATTAATACAATGATTAAAATAAAAAGACAATTAATAGATTAAGATGTATATAAAGGAAATGAAGTGCATATAAAAAATATATTGATATGATATTATGGAGCCACCGGCAATACATAGACTACTACACGTCTGTGTACTATGTAGAGCAGAGCTCCATTAACAAAAGAAGTTGTATTATGACTCCATGCAAAAAGTTGTTCTGTATTTGTATGAGGCTGAATGATGACTGTGTGTATGAGTCCTAAAAGAGGTGATCTGGGAAAATATATTATTATTATACACCTAAAAAAGGCACTTTTATGTGTATGCTCACGTAGATAAATGAGAGAGTATTCAACTGATTTCTAATGTGTTTTACCAAGAGGCCATACAGCTGGTGTCCAAACCACCCAGACACTTTTGAATTGGGGAGAGCGGAGCAAGTCGCTGTTAGAAACCTCTGGTGATGACTTTCCTCCCAAAGATGAAATCTAAACCACGACATGACTCTTACCCATAAGATGGCCAACTGGTCCAACCAAAATTGGTGGGTTTGGCTAACATTAATCTAAAGTCCTCCCTGAATTAAACAGACTGCCCATGTAAAGATTGTAAGAACCTCCAAAGCAGGAGGTTTTTTTTAGCTCCAATCTTGGTTACTGATGAGATAGGGGACAATGTTTTACGATAAAGGGAAAACCTCTAGGACATTAATCAATGGGAATCATAGATGAGATATGGCACCGTAGCAAAGTTAAATGAGCCTCCATCATAATGCTGAATTTTGCTACCAAGCTCAGGTGTTGGTTTCTATTTCTATGCCCATTTGTTACCCCATTGATTGCTAACTACGCAATTTCTTTGGGGAAGAGCAACACAGCCACTAAAGGTCCACCATGTGATACCACACTTGCCCTCAAGAAAAGCTTGTCTGCAGACTATCACTGCGAGGTTAACTATTTCTAGGGAGAGGGAACAGCTCAGATAATTAGATGGTGTAACAAAATTTTCTCGTGAAGGAAAAGGAAAGTCATGGAAGGTGGTCCGTTGACCAAACCAGAGAAATGCTCTATAAGAGTGCCTGTGATTTCTGAGCTGTCCTTCTATTACATGGCACTCATCTGACTGCCCAACATATAATACTATATTTCTCAGAAAACATATTTGGCTGGCTGAGGCTATCCATGGAAAAACCTGTTGTCTCCTGGGGGTGCTAGATACCTGAATTTTGCGAAAGATTATCTCTGATGAGATAACCCCCAAAAAAGCTTCTGTTATATCTCAAGGTAGCATCCAGAAAAGCCAAATGAAAAATAATGATTAATCCATTTAAACAGTTTGTGGTAAATGTATCTCAGCTTGAATCCGGCTCTGTAGCACCATCCCTGATGTTGATATAGCATTACAGGAAAGGTTAACTTTGTGTGTTTTGCCTTTGCTGACAAAATGACATTTCAGAGTTTTTAGTGGTAGATTCTAAATGAGATAAAACGATGACATTTCCTGCGAGATCGAAAAGTCTAAAGCTTTAACCACCGCTGTTTTATTCTCTCACATGCTGTCAGATACAAGGGGAATTATACAGCTTAAAGCAACAGAAGTCCTGCAAAACTGTGTGCTAAAATGTTCTCTCTGAACATACAATGATTTACTGGGAGAAGAAGAGAAAGAACAGAGCTCTGCCACTTTTGCCGAAAAGGGAAACTCTCTGAAAATAGCCCCAAACTGTAGATTAAAAAAGTTTTGGTCACATTTACAGAGATATACCACATTTTTCAGATTATAAGCCACAATTTTTTACCCCCAAATTTGAGCGGGAAATGGGTGTGTGTCTTTTAATTCGAATATACCTTACTGTGGTGGAGCGGTGTCGCTGCTGGCAGGAGGCAAGATTGGTACAATGCTGCGGGCCCCAGGCTGGCAGGAGGTGGTGTTCGGAGGTGCGACACTGCAGGTGTATTGGTGCCGAGATCTTCATCTGCGCATGGCTATTTTGCCAGAGTCCACCGCAATGTAAACCATGGAACAGCAGGGACTCCGGGCTTTCACAAAATGTCGGCTGAGCCCCCTCACCACCTAACACCCACAGTGTCGCACCTCCGAACACCTCTTCATTCCAGCCTGGGGTCCGCAGCATCGCCCCACTCCTGCCTCCAACAGCAGCAACCCCGCTTCACCGCAGCCACCACCCCCGGTAAGTCATAAAACGCACGGATTATAAGAAGCACCACCATTTTATTAAAAAAAACCATTTTCTTTCCTATTTTTCTCCCAAAAATCTGGGGTGCGTCTTACAATCTGGTGCATCTTATAAACCACAACGTATAATAGATAATAAAAAAGGAAGATAAGTGAAATAGTCAAGCCATATAGGAATCTAGTGAACTCAAAACTGTCACAGCAGAAAACTTGGATGACAGATAGATAGATAGATAGATAGATAGATAGATAGATAGATAACAGATAGAGAGATACAAGATACATAGTGTATACTGTATTTTTTGGACTATAAGTCGCACCGGACCATAAGACGCTGTTAGGGCTAGCGGAACGCACCAAATGAATATAGAGATTTTACTATAATAGATGCGTTCGCAGCCCGGGGTCCACCGTGCAGGCGAACCTGCTGCTAGCAAACGGCGGAACTATATGGCGGTATGAGCTAACTCTGTTACTTCACAGAGTAGCCGTGAACTCAAAGCACTGCGCCCTGTTAGACTTCACAGTGGCACAGGCTAACTACCCAAACGAGAGCAGTCAGTGGTCATGCACGCACACAAAACACCTAGCCGGAGGTGCCAGCGTTCTAGGGGCTTATTTCAGCCAGGTCCCTGAATACACAAACACACAAACCTTTCTCCGGAGGTGCCAGCATTCTAGGGGCTTATTTCAGCCGGGTCCCTGAACACAATCATACATGATCACACTGGCGCAAAGTACATAACTTAGAACAATACTACCGCATGGACGTGTGGCCATGCGAGCCTTAAATAGTTGCAGCACATACAGGACCTTCCTAGAAGGACCAATGAGAGGCTGCCACAGAACGTGAGCACCTACAGGACCTTCCTGAAGGACCAATGGCCTAAGCTGCAGTATCTGATCATGTGACCCTCCATCTCTACTGAGAGATCTTACTCTGGGCATGCTCAGAACGAGAAAAGCAGGACTTAGTCCCAGAAGCGTCTGCTCGCCGCTGCCCAGCACTGACTTCAATGGCAGAAGCAGGGAAAGCAGCAGTAACTCTTTGTACAGAGTCAGACTGAGCGAGACGCTGGGACCAACGTCTCCGCTGAGCAGGCTCCACTGCGGCAGGAGAAGAATGGGAGACTGCAGCGGAGATGGACCGAGACTCCCCCTGTGCAGAAGCGGGAACTTGACCCCTCACAGACGCACCCCAAATTTTCAGACAAAAAATGGAGAAAAAAAAAATGAATGCATCAAATGAGGGTCCGTCTTACTGTCCTGAATTCAGCTTACCCTAGGGGGCTTGGCAGCGCTAGTTTAGCGGAGTCACATGGGGTGTTTGGTAGTCTGGCGATGATATGACCCAGACTGGTTTGACGGTGCTTGGTCGTGCGGGGGCTCTGGCGACATTTTGTGAAAGCCCGGAGGCTCCGCACTTCCATTGCCTCGATGCTGTGGCCTCCGGGAAAATGGCCACCGGAGGCGGCGCATGCGCAGATTGAAATCTCAGCACATAGCTACTGGTGCTGGTCATGGATCTTCTACTGTCGCTGCCTACGGATCTTCTACAGTACCTGCTTATGCATCTTCTACTGGTGTGGTGTTCAAATCTTACTCACAGATCAGGCCTTCTCCGGCATCTGATCACTCTTGGACCCTCCTGTAGCTATGGTGGCTGTAAGTCCAAAATGTAATGACCAGAGGTCCGAATAAGATCCAGTGAGTCACGAACCAAGACCAAGGCAGAAATCTCCAACAGTGTTTTACTCAAAGGCAGAATAAGTAAGGTAATATGAGGAATACTCAGGCAGATGCACCCAAAAGATACACTAATTCAGCAGCAGCTGAAATCACTGTGCCACTCCAAGGTCTCCTGAGAACTGTATACTCCAACCGGCTAATAATCAATTTACCTCACAGAACAACTCAATACAAGAACAAGCGTAAATTGAATGTAGTGTTATCAAGAGGAGCCCCTGGAATGACACACTGAGTATAACTTACATACATCTAATAGGCGTTACACCTCTAAAGTAACGATTAAACACTCTGCAAAGGGATACCCGGGTATCTATGACTATGGTACCGTTAACCTAAGATGAGTCTTCTCTCAGGCAGGATTCCACACAGGCTGCAGCAGTCCAAGTCTTCGGCGCCAATAAGTTACAGCACGCTTCTCCGTCTTGTCGGCCGATGCCGAGCCCAAACGCCGGGGACTTAGTTTAGTGGCCTAAAGAAGTTGTCTCTACTCCTGTAGTTCCTAGAAATGCTCTTACAACAATCCGTCCGTCTTTATATCAGCAGTCTGTCCAAACTTGTTTCTCAACTCAATGCACAGGGACTCCACAGACTCTCAAATACGTACTGGGTTTTCAGTAAAGTCTCAGTTCTCCAAAATAAAAGGTTAACTGTTTCCAGAAAAACGTTAGCAACAAAACAAGTCTCTCACAGAGTTGATTCCTCTAGAAGCTTTTCTCCAACACACTGGCAGCAAATTCACACAGTCTCTTTCTATATCACTGCTGCTTCCTTCTCCTTTCCCACCTTTTCTTCTCTGCTCTCACTTCCTTTTCTCACACTTTACACAACCGACACCAGACCCCACCCACCAGCACACATAGTCTCCGGGGGCCTGGCAGTGTCTGTCCTTTGCTGCAGCAGGCAAAAACCACAGGGTCCTAGTGCCCTCTCAGTGGGACTACAGTTCACCCTCTTACATGCCACCCCACTAGAGGTTGGCGTCCTCGACATACCTTCCCACTCAAATTCATCCTGAGCATATCGCTGAGGCGGTATTCCAGCCGTAGATCATGTAGTTCTCCTGAGTCCTACATCAACAGGTGCAACCCTAGAGGGAGCTAAAGTCACTTCCGTGGTCGTGTTAGCGGGCGCAAGTGGAGTTGCCTCCTTCTGCGGTTCGATGTCCCGTGATACAGTGTCAGGACCAAGCAGTCGACCTGATGCTCTCTCCTCAACAGCATCCTCCACATCCTCAACATTCTCATCACACAAGGCCAGATTGGTCGGAGGGGGCAAATAAGCAGGTGCAGGAACAAGCACACCATCAAACTCAAGATCATTCAGAGTTCCCGCCCCTTGGGACACGGCCCCTGGCTCTGGGGGAAGAGGCGCCGAATCTTCAAACCAGCACCGTTGTAGCATGTTACGGTGCAAATTACGGGTTGGCCCCCCTGTCCCCACCGGCTCGACCTCGTACACTGGAATCTCAGGATTCACCTGTTTTTTTTATCAGATACGGTATCGCCTCCCATCGGTCACTCAGCTTTCCTGACCGTCGTTTTGTCCTCACCAACACTCTGTCTCCCGGAGAGAACAACTCTGTTTGTACGGGTCGCGTGTCCCTATGGACCACCTAGCGAAGGCGGTCGCCCACCACCTGATGCACCACCCTCAACCGCCGCCGATGCTCTCGTACCCACTCGGATGCAGTCCGAAGGGGGGAGGAGGAGGGATCCGGCATGTTCAAATCCTCAATGTCTCGGCCAGGTCTACCAAACATCAACATGTGGGGTGAGTAACCAGTAGTACTGTGCACCCTGTTATTGTAAGCCCACATCAATTCGGGGAGATACTCAGGCCAGCGTGTCTGTTGCTGACCCTCTAAGGACCTCAACATTTGCAACAAGGTCCGATTAAAACGCTCACACGCCCCGTTACCCTGAGGGTGGTACGGCGTTGTTCTCGACTGCTCGATACCATAGAGCTGGTGCAACTCCCTCATCAGCGTCCCCTGAAAGCAGGCCCCTTGATCTGAATGTACTCTCTGCGGACACCCGAACACTTGGAAGAAATGTCGACACACGGCCTCAGCCGCCGACTTGGCCGTCTGATCTCTTGTCGGCACCGCTACAGCATACTTGGTAAAGTGATCTGTCATCACCAGGCAATAGGAGTACCCTGACGTAGAGTACCCTATCAAAACATAGTCAATCATGAGTAGCTCCAGTGGAGCTGAAGTCTTAATAGACTGTGTGGGAGCCCGCTGTTCAGGGCTTTTGTTGAGCCCACAAATTCGGCATTGCCGACACGCATCGGCCACCATCCCTCCCAACTCAGGGCAATAGAGGACTCACGCAACCACTGAAGTGTCTTTTCACTTCCAAAATGGGCCCCCTTCTCATGCGCCTCACGAGCGACCACGGGACCCATCCCCACAGGAATTATCAGTTGGTACCGATGCTGCAGCTCAGATGGCAGGTACACCTTACGATACAAAAGACCTTGTTCCACACACAATTTATCCCATTGTCGAAGGAGTTTCATTCCTTCCATGGATAACTGAGCCTTATCCTCTGCACTGGGCCAGACCTTGTTTTGTACCCAACGACGCACAAGTGCAACGTCCGGACACTCATCCGGGACTTTTGTCCAATCTGAGGGTGTTTTACCCAGGACACAGGGCATTCCGGTGGCCACCCCACTTGAGTGTACCACACTTTAGAAGATAGGTATCTGCCCCAAGCTGGAGTTTCAGTGTCCTCAAGTTGTTCGTCAACATCTTCCCCTGACGACCCAAGGGGCACTCTTGACAATGCATCTGCATTGCCGTTTTCTCGACCAGAGCGGAATTTAATGCGGTAATTGAACTTGGCCAGTCTGGCGACCCACCGCTGCTCCAACGCTCCCAGTTTCGCATTCTCTAAGTGAGCTAGCGGGTTGTTATCTGTCATGACTAGCACCTCAGCCCCTGTTAGATACTCGGCGAAGCGTTCTGTCATTGCCCACACCAGGGCCAGTAATTCCAGTCGGAATGAGCTGTAATTGGCCGGATTTTGCTCGGAGTCTCTTAAAGACCTGCTGCCATAAGAAATCACTCTCTCTCGGCCGTCCTGCACCTGTGCTAGTACTGCCCCCAACCCATGAAGACTACCATCGGTATACAACAAAAAAGGAGTGTCAAACCGGGCGTATGCCAGCAATGGGGCACTCGTGAGGGCGGTTTTCACTTCATCAAATGCCTTTTCCTGTAGGGGCCCCCATGGGATGGGGCGGTTTCGAGGACCCAGCGCTGTCCCTCTCAAAAGTTCGTTCAAGGGACCCACCACTTGTGAGAACTTAGGCACAAACCGCCGATAGTATCCTGCTAGGCCCAGGAAGGCCCGCACTTCTCGCAGGTCACAGGGAGGTGGCCACTCTTGTACCGCCTTAATCTTACTGGCTATAGGTAGTACCCCATCCGGGGTCACCAGGTGTCCCAAATACTCAATCTGGTTTCGTAACAATTGACATTTTTTTGGCTTTATTTTCAGGCCGTAGCTCCTGAGCCGTCGGAGAACTTGATGCAGCTTCTCCAGATGATCTTCAAATGTGGTTCCAAACACCACAATGTCGTCTAGGTATATCAGGACTGATTCAAAATTTAGATCGCCTAAGCAATGTTCCATCAGGCGTTGGAAGGTTCCCGGGGTGGTAGCGAGGCCAAAGGGCATCCGGTTGAACTCAAAGAGCCCCATTGGTAAGACAAACGCCGTCTTGGCCCGATCTTTTTCAGCCATTGGGACCTGCCAGTACCCGCTTGCCAAATCCAACGTGGAGAAATACTTGGCCCGACCCAGGGCCGACAGGGATTCTTCAATACGGGGTAAAGGATATGCGTCCCGTACGGTGTGGGCATTCAATTTTCGATAGTCCACACAAAATCGGAGTGTCCCATCCTTCTTGCGGACCAAGACTACAGGGGCCGCCCAGGGACTCCGGCTCTCTCGGATCACTTGGTTGTCCAGCATACTGGCCACCATGCTCTTCTCCTCTTGATAGAGCGCCGGAGGGATTTGACGATATCTTTCTCTGATGGGTGGAGTATCCCCCGTTGGAATCTCATGCTCAATCGTCTGGGTACACCCGAAGTCCTCTCCATGTCGGGAAAAGGTCTCTTGATGCTCCCACAAAACTCTCTCCAACTGCTCCAACTGCACTGGGGTCAGCTTCTCCCGATCCACCCCCATCTGCTCCATGATTACATGACCATTCCATTCTTCAGTAGGAGGTTCAGTCCGGCCTACCTCGACCGCAAATGTCCAGGATGACTGTTGATCTGGTCGCAGTTCGAATCCTGCATTTTCTGGCACCTTCTCTGCTGGCACAAACAGTTCAGCCAGTATGGTCCCAGCGGGAATTGTAACAGCCTCATCTAAAATATTGAAGCATCGGACCGGCACCCGTCCATTCTTTACAATCGCCAAAGACCGGGCCACATGTACTTTGGCAAATGAGGAACTCTCTTGGGCGGGCTCAAGTAGCACTTCAAGCCCATTCAATCTCTGTGCAGCTCCCACCGGCAGCATTAAGAGTTCCTCTTGTCTGGGTCCCAGCAGGATCGGGGCCCGCGATGGCACTCGGACCCGGCCCACCCGGCCACCTGGGACCGCACTTTTCAGCAAGTCGCAACTCAGCACTAGACGGTGTAAAATTCTCTGTGTGGGTCGGTGTCTTGTCGCCCGGGCCCAGTATCGGGGTCCTTCACTGGCATACATCTGGTGATTCAAGTCTCACAGCACGTTCATTCCGAGCGTCACCTCCATTCCTCTTCTAGGTGGGTGATCCACCAGTACTACCCCTTTCTGCCCCAGCTCTTGACCAAACATTTTTAGCTGCATCCACACGATCCCCTTGACTAACAGTTGACCATTATTTGCGGCGGTAAGTCGTATCACTCGGCCATCCTCTGGCATCACTAGTCGACTGAAGTATCTCTCATATACTTCTAGAGGCATTATAGTACATTCGGATCCCGTGTCAACCAAGCACCTCATCTTCCGCCCTTCAAACTCTGCTTCCATCACTGGACTACATGCAAACAAATCTTGCTCATCCCGTCGAGGGCTTTGTGCAGGTGGGGCCGCTGCTGCTTGCCCTCTCATGGCAGCGGCCGGAAGTTTAAAGCAGGCGACGGGGTTTCTGGGGCTGCAAGCGTCCGGCAGTAAAGAGAGATGTGTCCCTGGTGCCCACACTTCCAGCAGGTAATTGTTCCTCGTGGACGAGGGCTTGACTCATTCTGATAGGGCGACCTGGCCATCTCTTGGGTCACCGTTCCAGGGGGTGAGGCAGAAGGCCCCCGTGAGGGGGTATAGGCGGGACCAACTGTCAGTTGAGACAATTTCAGCTTCAACTCCTTTACCTCAGCATGCAAAGCTTGTACCACGCTTACCAGCCCCTCTCCCCCTGACCCCGATGACCCACCTTCCTCCAGCTGGGCACTGTTCACTGACCCCTCGGGCACATGGGCAGATTTCTCTTCCCTTTCCACTGCAGCTCGGTAAATCTGCCAGAAAGATAATTCTGGTGCAGCCTGAGCCATTTCCAACAGTTTGTCCTGGAGAAGTCTATTGACTAACCCGGTGATGAATTGATCCCAGGGCAAGCGGTCTACCTCCCGGAACGCCCCCATGGCCCCCGGGTCTAGTTGCTGCATCTCATTCAACGTCTCTTGCAAGATATTAGCGTACTGCATCAGGGACTCACACTCTCTTTGGGGACGATTAAAGAATAGGGACCGAAGCTGGGCCACACGCGCTCGGCCCCCCAAACTCCCCTCTAACAGTTCCAAAATCTTTTCTAACGTATCCCTCTCTGATTCTGGGCGCACCATCACCATACGCCTAATATCACCCTCCAGTGCATTTAATGCCAGCTCAGCGCGTAACGCGGGGGTCAAATTACACATGCGCAGAATACTCCGAACCCTCTCGGCCCAATCTTGCAACGCCATATTGCGCCCATTGTATTTCGGCATGTGCTGAAGTAAAGCTCCTACAGGCGCATACCCTCCTGGAGTCGCCGCGGCTGCCCGGGGAACCTCAACCCCCGAGGAGGATGCGGATACAGCGGAGTCGTTTCTACCCTCGCCTTCGTCCATGACAAACACTGGATCCTGCCGACTACGCCAAAAATGTAATCACCAGAGGTCCGAATAAGATCCAGTGAGTCACGAACCAAGACCAAGGCAGAAATCTCCAACAGTGGTTAACTCAAAGGCAGAATAAGTAAGGTAATATGAGGAATACTCAGGCAGATGCACCCAAAAGATACACTAATTCAGCAGCAGCTGAAATCACTGTGCCACTCCAAGGTCTCCTGAGAACTGTATACTCCAACCGGCTAATAATCAATTTACCTCACAGAACAACTCAATACAAGAACAAGCGTAAATTGAATGTAGTGTTATCAAGAGGAGCCCCTGGAATGACACACTGAGTATAACTTACATACATCTAATAGGTGTTACACCTCTAAAGTAACGATTAAACACTCTGCAAAGGGATACCCGGGTATCTATGACTATGGTACCGTTAACCTAAGATGAGTCTTCTCTCAGGCAGGATTCTACACAGGCTGCAGCAGTCCAAGTCTTCGGCGCCAATAAGTTACAGCACGCTTCTCCGTCTTGTCGGCCGATGCCGAGCCCAAACGCCGGGGACTTAGTTTAGTGGCCTAAAGAAGTTGTCTCTACTCCTGTAGTTCCTAGAAATGCTCTTACAACAATCCGTCCGTCTTTATATCAGCAGTCTGTCCAAACTTGTTTCTCAACTCAATGCACAGGGACTCCACAGACTCTCAAATACGTACTGGGTTTTCAGTAAAGTCTCAGTTCTCCAAAATAAAAGGTTAACTGTTTCCAGAAAAACGTTAGCAACAAAACAAGTCTCTCACAGAGTTAATTCCTCTAGAAGCTTTTCTCCAACACACTGGCAGCAAATTCACACAGTCTCTTTCTATATCACTGCTGCTTCCTTCTCCTTTCCCGCCTTTTCTTCTCTGCTCTCACTTCCTTATCTCACACTTTACACAACCAACACCAGACCCCACCCACCAGCACACATAGTCTCCGGGGGCCTGGCAGTGTCTGTCCTTTGCTGCAGCAGGCAAAAACCACAGGGTCCTAGTGCCCTCTCAGTGGGACTACATTTCACCCTCTTACAGTAAGTCCACCCAACAGCCACATGAAATGTCCTGGCACAGGTTCAGGCACCAACTGCCTCTTCTCGGCCTGGTCAGGCCTTTTTTTAATTAGTAACTGTGACACAAATGTCACCTGAGCTGGTGTCGTCTTCAAATTCTTCCAGTCGGAAAATAGATACCCACTATTAGGTTCCTATTACTGTACTTCTTCCCTGCCCTACAACCCTTTGCCTTGTAGGTTGCAGGCTACTGTAGTCCAGCAGCCAACAAGTTGCTGATGTTCCAGTGCCATTTGGGCAATGATATTATTGCATTATGCCACCTGTGCTGCCTCCATCTAGAATGCACGGCTGAAGCGAACTTGGTGCATCGAGGGATTAGATGGAGTATAAACATTACATTTTGAGAAGGGTATGGCACACATGGGGCATTATTACTGGGGGAAGACATTACAACTGAAGACTATGGTGGACATTATTAATCTCTTGGGGATATTATTTTTAAAATGTGCACTCTTGATGAGCATTATTACTGAACAGAGCATATTATTAAAAAGGGCACTGTGAGGGGCATTATTTCTTAAGGGTAAACTGTGCATGTTATTATTACTGAAGAGGACCCTCTTAGGGGGCATTAATACTGAAGGGGGCACTCTCATTTGCATTATTACTGAAGGGGACACTCTTGAGGGAATCAATACTTTGAGGGACATTGTTGATGATCATTATTACTGAAGGGGGCACTTAGAGCTGTTATTACTGAAGTGGGCACTCTTGTTGGAATTATTAGTGAAGGTAATACCCGTGGAGGGCATTATTACTGCAGGTGGCATTATTACTGGGGGGGGGGGGAGACATGCTGCAGATGGTTAATTACTGTAGGAGCACTATTACTGGAAGGGCACTTTGGAGCGGCATTATTACTACAGAGGATCTATGGGGCACTATTACTTTAGCCACAGAATTAGGGTACAGTCACACTAGCACTATTTGGTCAGTATTTTACATCAGTATTTGTAAGCCAAAACCAGGAGTGGGTGATAAATGCAGAAGTGGTGCATATGTTTCTATTATACTTTTCCTCTGATTGTTCCACTCCTGGTTTTGGCTTACAAATACTGATGTAAAATACTGACCAAATACTGCTGGTGTGACTGTACCCTTAGGGGTAACAGCAGAATGACGAATTTGAGTAAGATGAAAATAATAATAGGTGTGGAGGAAATAAGTGAAGTAAAATGTGCCTGTATTACACACTCTGCAAGTCATCAAGAAGTTGTCATGGTCGTCTGGGCCAGATGGAAAAGATGGCTAATGTGAATGACTCCAATCAGAAAAGAAATGTCATTTGTAAGTCACTATGTATAGCTGTACTGTAATAATCACTTACGTATGTGGTCTGAAGAACTGTTATCTACCACTATATGGTCACTGTCTTTTTTTTTTAGTATTTTTCTAAATAATTGTTTTCTTGTACAATTCAATCAGTCACTCTGTAGTGGTATATAGTATATGGAGATTTATGGTAGAATTATTAGTAATATTGGTCTTAGTACAGTGTGTTCTGTTATGTAGAAGTATTATGTATTCACTTTATTTCGATAATGGTAGTCGCACCATCAGAGACAGTGAGTAACATATGAATAACATGTGGGGGC
This sequence comes from Ranitomeya variabilis, assembly GCF_051348905.1. NCBI lineage: Eukaryota > Metazoa > Chordata > Amphibia > Anura > Dendrobatidae > Ranitomeya > Ranitomeya variabilis. The sequence goes on along the minus strand of NC_135237.1, from coordinate 42,771,391 downwards.
AAATCTGTAAGGCGCTTTATGACCATGATAACATTAAAAAAAAACACTTAGGTACTTTTTTTAAATGTCCCTGAATAACTCCTAACTCCTTCTTGAATTTGATGATAATTTTGGAAGTCTTTACCAAGGGGCGAGGCTCAGATGGTAATAATGCAAAGCAGTCTAAAGACACGCCCCTGAGGATCATGTCAAGACCCTAAAAATTGGCAATACAAGTAAACAGGCTCATATCTCTAGAACCGTATGGCAGGTTTTAAAAAAAAACAAAGCAAAACAAGAAACAGAATACTCAGGAGAGCAGCGAGAATAAATAAAAAGCAAATATCTAGTCACTTTTAACGTGGTGACAAGCCTACTTTAAGAATTTGTCTACACTGAAAATGATATTAATAGCTGACATTATAGTGGCAAGAATATGAATAGTGACAGTTTTTTAATTAATTGACTACTATGTTCAATTCATGCAAATCAAGCTTTTTCCATCTTATACTACTACAAATGATACATTATATATGCCCATTTTGTGCATGAGTCAATTCTCCCGACACATTTAATATCTTCTGTAAACCCACTGTGAAGCTGCCTTTGATCTAATTGATCTGTATATTTTTCCGCTGCTTACAAATTGTTTCCTTTGTACCTGCAGAGACTAATGGAATTGCTACTTTCCTTTTTAGCATATTACGTACAGTTTTCTTAATGTGCCTCCAATTAAGTTTTGCTTTTAATGATCCCAAAGTCCAGACCGTGTCAAAATTTAATGAGCACTCTCATCTTTTAAGAGATGCCATCAACGACATTACATCCAAGAGGTCTTCTAAATCCTTGGCTTTAATTGGAAATGTTGCACACGAGGATGCAAAAGAAAAAAAGAAAAAGTCAATGAGATCTAGTATGAAGGATTTTGGTAAAGAGGTCTAATACGATATTCCATTTCCCGGAGATTTCTCTGGTGTAAAGGCTGTATCACATAGCTACAAAAATCACAATCCAAATCTTGTCAAGTGCCAAATGCAATGTTATATAGAGACTGTATACAGAGGGTGAGCAATTGAAGAGCAGATAGCCTTGTCTTTGCCGCTTCGTACTGTGTCTTTCACATTATTGTTTGTGCAGATAGAAATGTCTGTTAATATCAAAGTCAGGAAATTCACAAAACCTATCTTTATATGGTTATTCTCATCTGTGTTCTTCAGGAGCACACCGCTTACTTGCCTCCTAGACCCTGGTTGCTGGGGGCGGTGCGCTCCTGAAGATTGACAGTTTTGCCAGTGGCATGGCTGAGCCGCTATCCCAAACTGTGCTCTCTCCCACTCTGCAATCAGAGGCAACTTTGTCTCTGCAGCATGGGAGGAACTCAGGAACACTGAAGCATCGAAGGAATGCTGGGGCACTGAAGCATCAGAGGAATGCAAGGGCACTGAAAAATCGAAAGTGTGAGGGGCAGAAACAGGGTCATAGTCATGGCCAAGGCCAGCTGTATAGTCGTGCCCTGGTCTCCCATCACATGAAAACAATACTCATTGCTCTGCATACCTGTGGCTTCACTTTTGGCACTGACAGGGTCTCTTCTGGGTTTCTGTAGGCTCCCTCTAGGCGGCTTTGCAGAAATTGAGACACACTCCATTTCAACTTTCAAATGAACAACTTTATTAGTTTCCTTACACAGCACATCCATATTCATTACAGCATCATCAACAGGTTCCATTATACACACTTCCTCCTCTTTCCCTGTACTCCTTCCTTTGTCACACGGCACGTGCGCAGGATGGACCGTATCATATGGTTCATCAGCATCCTCCCTGTCCAGACTTACTTCGCTCGGGGATTCCCTCAGCCGTTTCACACCAGATCTGTGGGCATCGGCCCATTCTATAATTTGCCACATGGTGAGCAACCTGCCCATCTGTACTGCCGTGATGTTCCTTTCAGCTCCAGTTCTCACTACTGCTGTACTGCTGCTGTTCTGTTCTAGAGACACTGGATGGCTGGGCTTTAACTTAGAACATTACGTGGTCACTGCTTCAATCCCGGGCTCTATAGCCCGTGCAGATGGTTTGAGCACCTCTTAGAGGAAGTCCTCCCTCCCTTAAGTGTAGGTGACCCCTCCTACAGTAAACTATGTACAGTGTATGAACTGTCAGCACTCCATATTGAGGACTACATGGGTACTTCACTTTCCCTATGTCAGAACTATTGTCCATAACAAGACAAGTGTGTACATTTATACAAATATAACACTAAAGAAGGGAGTGGAGTATTACACGGTCTCGGTATACCACTTACAGAGGGACGCTGGGGCACTGAAGCATTGGAGGAGTGTCGGGGCACTGAAGCATCAGAGGAGTGCAGGGGCACTGAAGCATTGGAGGAATGCAGGGGCACTGAAGCATTGGAGGAGTGTCGGGGCACTGAAGCATCAGAGGAATGCAGGGGCACTGAAGCATTGGAGGAATGCAGGGGCACTGAAGCATTGGAGGAGTGTCGGGGCACTGAAGCATCAGAGGAATGCAGGGGCACTGAAGCATTGGAGGAATGTCGGGGCACTGAAGCATTGGAGGAATGCAGGGGCACTGAAGCATTGGAGGAATGTCGGGGCACTGAAGCATCGGAGGAATGCAGGGGCACTGAAGCATTGGAGGAATGCAGGGGCACTGAAGCATTGGAGGAATGCAGGGGCACTGAAGCATTGGAGGAATGTCGGGGCACTGAAGCATCGGAGGAATGCAGGGGCACTGAAGCATTGGAGGAATGCAGGGGCACTGAAGCATTGGAGGAATGCAGGGGCACTGAAGTATCGGAGGAATGCAGGGGCACTGAAGCATTGGAGGAATGCAGGGGCACTGAAGCATCGGAGGAATGCAGGGGCACTGAAGCATTGGAGGAATGCAGGGGAACTGAAGCATTGGAGGAATGCAGGGGCACTGAAGCATTGGAGGAATGCAGGGGCACTGAAGCATTGGAGGAATGCAGGGGAACTGAAGCATTGGAGGAATGTCGGGGCACTGAAGCATTGGAGGAATGCAGGGGCACTGAAGCATTGGAGGAATGCAGGGGAACTGAAGCATTGGAGGAATGCAGGGGAACTGAAGCATTGGAGGAATGCAGGGGCACTGAAGCATTGGAGGAATGCAGGGGAACTGAAGCATTGGAGGAATGCAGGGGCACTGAAGTATCGGAGGAATGCAGGGGCACTGAAGCATTGGAGGAATGCAGGGGCACTGAAGCATCGGAGGAATGCAGGGGCACTGAAGCATTGGAGGAATGCAGGGGAACTGAAGCATTGGAGGAATGCAGGGGCACTGAAGCATTGGAGGAATGCAGGGGAACTGAAGCATCGGAGGAATGCAGGGGCACTGAAGCATTGGAGGAATGCAGGGGAACTGAAGCATTGGAGGAATGTCGGGGCACTGAAGCATCGGAAGAGCACAGGGGCAATGAAGCATTGGAGGAATGCAGGGGCACTTAAGCATCAGAGGAATGCAGGGGCACTGAAGCATCAGAGGAATGCAGGGGCACTGAAGCATCAGAGGAATGCAGGGGCACTGAAGCATTGGAGGAATGCAAGGGAACTGAAGCATTGGAGGAATGCAGGGGCACTGAGGCATTGGAGGAATGCAGGGGCACTGAAGCATTGGAGGAATGCAGGGGCACTGAAGCATTGGAGGAGTGTCGGGGCACTGAAGCATCAGAGGAATGCAGGGGCACTGAAGAATTGGAGGAATGCAAGGGCACTAAAGCATTGGAGGAATGCAGGGGCACTGAAGCATTGGAGGAATGCAGGGGCACTGAGGCATCGGAGGAATGCAGGGGCACTGAAGCATTGGAGGAGTGTCGGGGCACTGAAGCATCAGAGGAATGCAGGGGCACTGAAGAATTGGAGGAATGCAGGGGCACTGAAGCATTGGAGGAATGCAGGGGCACTGAAGCATTGGAGGAATGCAGGGGCACTGAAGCATCGGAGGAATGCAGGGGCACTGAAGCATTGGAGGAGTGTCGGGGCACTGAAGAATCGGCAGAATGCAGGGGCATTGAAGCATTGGAGGAATGCAGGGGCACTGAAGCATTGGAGGAATGCAGGGGCACTGAAGCATTGGAGGAATGCGGGGGCACTGAAGCATTGGAGGAATGCAGGGGCACTGAAGTATCGGAGGAATGCAGGGGCACTGAAGCATTGGAGGAATGCAGGGGCACTGAAGCATTGGAGGAGTGTCGGGGCACTGAAGAATCGGCAGAATGCAGGGGCACTGAAGCATTGAAGGAACACAGGAGCACTGAAGCTGGCCAAAGTCAGTGATCGAACCTGCTTTGCCGCAGCGTAGGGTGTTACTGTTGTGTTTATTTAGCGTTTGCAAGCTGTATAGCAAAAAGCCTGCAAGTGTGAGCTCTTTGCCTTCGAAATCAGATCCCTGTGACTCTGCAGCAGTGGCCGGTAACCTTTGCAATGAGCAGTAAACTATAGAACTAAAGATCCCTTTGCTCTTGAGAACGGAGATTTTTAATAAGATGTAAATTGTTGATAACAAGCACGTTTACATGCAATTTTACCCATTATAGATGATGAGAAAATCCCTTTAAGTCACCGTCTTTAAGCTTACAAATGAAATTACATGTCTCTCTGCAGAACAATGACTATGTAGTAATGGGCTCTAAAATGTACAGTAATTGCCTGTACTGATATATTAAATGAGTCAAAATAACATAATGGAATCCTTAAATGGAAATATAATGGATATTGCAGGTGTTTAGCACAACCACAAAATGTTCAATAGAAAAGCTTTTAGTTTGCTAATTGCCAAGTGCTAAAGCAGCACAACACGTAGATAAATACCTTGTAAAATCTGTGCTCACATCATAACATACATTATCAGGTATAAGTGGCCTCCACACATGGAAAGGGAATTGTCGCCAAATTGGCATCTTTTTTTTTTTTTTGCCAAATGAGACCTAAAATCAGTGCAGAAACATGTTTTAATGGTTGGAGAACTTCTGATACAAAGCTCCAATTTAATTGCCTATTAAATACATGCAGTCACTACAGGGGGCTTGAAGGGTTATTCCCCCCCAAAAAAAATCCCGAGTCATATAGGAGATGATTTATTGATTGCTGAGGGTCCAAAAGCTCTATTCAGGGCCGCAGGGTTCTAAGACACCGATCTCAGCATCAGGATCAGTGGCATCAAACTGAGGTGCCCAAACTCTTACTGGAGTGCCGCAGATGATTATCCTACTAAAGTCTAAAGGTACCGTCACATTAAGCGACGCTGCAGCGATAGCGACAGCGATGCCGATCGCTGCAGCGTCGCTGTTTGGTCGCTGGAGAGCTGTCACACAGACCGCTCTCCAGCGACCAACGATGCCGAGGTCCCCGGGTAACCAGGGTAAGCATCGGGTTGCTAAGCGCAGGGCCGCGCTTAGTAACCCGATGTTTACCCTGGTTACCAGCGTAAAAGTTAAAAAAACAAACAGCACATACTCACCAGCGCGTCCCCCAGCCTCTGCTTCCTGACACTGACTGAGCTCCGGCCCTAACAGCACAGCGGTGACGTCACCGCTGTGCTTTCACTTTCAGTTTAGGGCCAGCGCTCAGTCAGTGTCAGGAAGCAGAGGCTGGGGGACGCGCTGGTGAGTATGTGCTGTTTGTTTTTTTAACTTTTACGCTGGTAACCAGGGTAAACATCGGGTTACTAAGCGCGGCCCTGCGCTTAGTAACCCGATGTTTACCCTGGTTACCAGTGTAAAATATCGCTGGTATCCTTGCTTTTGCTGTCAAACACGGCGATACACGGCGACCTAGCGACCAAATAAAGTGCAGACCTTCTAGCAGCGACCAGCAATTTCACAGCGGGATCCAGATCGCTGCTGCGTGTCAAATACAGCGATATCGCTATCCAGGTCACTGCAACGTCACGGATCGCTGGCGATATCGCCTAGTGTGACGGTACCTTAAGGCACAAACATCAGCTAATCCTGACCATTTTTCTCATATATTGCTGCCTCCTATCTAACCATATGAACTGTTGGCTAAATCTATAAATGTCGACCTAAAATAAGCTATCTTAAAATTCACGCTGTTCTATTACTTTAGAATTTAACAAAAATAATCACAATAAGTTAGTCCCATATCCTCAGATCCAACATTAGAGAAGTTATCAATTCACTTTGCTTTAAAAATGTGCTTTTTGTCCTGATGTCCATAAGCGTGATCCTCTTCTGGCAACCTGACTGCATACACTTATTTATTTATATTTATTTATGTATGTTACTTATATAGCGCCATCATATTCCGCAGCACTTTACAGATCATCACTGTCCCCATTGCCGGTCTTTGGAGTGTAGGAGGAAATCGGAGAACCCGGAGGTACAAACTAATCCTCCTGTTCCAATCTGCTTCATGGACCTATAACACATCTGAGCCTTCTGGACTCAGGTCTGTGCATTTTTACTTTGCGCTCAGATAAAAAGCAGACTTGACCTTTTCACAAAGCCTTTTTTCTGAAAAACTTCCAATGTTTAGCGACTTTAATTGGTTAGAGAAACTTTTCACATCATCTATTCCTCGCACTATCCTCCAATGTCTAATATTTACCCATGTCTGTTGTCCCAGAATTCAAGTGTAGAAACCCTGCCTTAATAAATTCTAAGAACGAGACACCAAAACTTTTCTAACTCACATTGTTTCACACAAGGTTTGCCTGCAGAAAACAAGTTGTCACCTATCCACTAGATAGGAGATAACTTATAGATCTGTGGGGGTCCAACTGCTGGGACCCAAAATTATCAGCAGAACCAAAAAAAATTTCCCCCCATAAGGGCTCGCTCACACAAGCATATAACATGAAGAAGTGCTATCTGATATTTTACTGGACATTATTTGGCCCAATTTTATACTATGGGGCATTGTAGTTCTATGATTTTTTTCACCAGCCAGTTTGGCATGGGAAAAAAAAATCATAGCTTGCTTTGAGTGGCTCTAAAATTCGGATCACACTCACTCATCCAAAGTCTATGGGTGCGTGTGAAACCTCGGACTGCACTCGAATGCCATCCAAGTGCAATCCGACATCTGTGGACTCAGACAATGGAGAAAATGGAGAAATTAAGTTGTCCATCTTTTCCACTAATGTGTTGCAATTCTATCATGCTGAAGAATCGGATCACACCAAGATGACACTTGGATTAAACTCTGACAGAGTTTGAGCTGTGTGTCAGTAGCATAATCTGCCAGATTCTCTCGCATGAGAGAACATACACTAGTGCAACCCCAGCCTTAGAGTGTAGGTACAGTGTGCAAGCCCAACCAATGCTCCATTCATTCCTTTTGGGGCTCCCATATGGGAATAAATGGAGTGATGATCACTGGCATTCAATATTAATGAGGATAAAAGTTCCCCATAATGCCGATAGGTGCGAATACCAATGGTCAGACCATTACTGATCAATAAGTTATCAACTATCCAGTGGATAGGGAATAACTTGTTTTCTCTGGACAACCCCTTTAAAAATAATGTCAGCTATGTACCTGCCAAACCAGAACACCAACATAGTAAAGGAGAGCCAACCTTAGAAGCTCTTGGAGATGGTCTTCTGACCCAATGACACTGTTACATACAGTATATGCTTAACTTGCTCAATAATAGCTCCTTTTTTCAGAGGTTAAAAAAAGAAAAAATATCTGCCTGAAAATACCCTTTAGGCAATGACCCCCTCCTAGAATTTTAAGCCGGCTTACCAATGCCTTATCACTTGGGTCACACAAGGGGCCAAACTCTTTATACCACTGAAGAGGAATTTCTCAATGGTGTCAAAAAGTATATCAGCTCTTATTTTTGAGAAGCTCATTGGTTGGGAGAAAAACACTAGACAAAACCTCCTTAAAGGAGCTTTCCAGTCCAAATCGATAAGTCTGCAGTCACGCTGTGTGACTGCAGACTTATGAATCCCCTCAGTGCACACACTGTGCGCTGCGGAGATTCGCTGGTTACTGACCCGGGACTGGAGGGTATGTATGAGTTGTACATACTCCCGGCCAGGGCCCATCTAGTGGGTCTGGCCTCGCTCTATAAACTTGTATTTGGACTAGACAAACCATTTAATGTCTTGGATGGATGGATTAAGTATAACAGAAAAATAGAATGTAGCCCTGTGTAGCCCTTTAAAAGATAACCAGTTTATTATCTTTATGACCCCAAAGCCATGCTCTAGCAGCAAGAAATTGACTTTTGAATATGTGCATATCTGTGTCTGGTAGTACATTGGGGCATGACGATGCATTTACAGCTCCTCAGCCTCATACTGTACGCTGTAAGTGCATCATCACGCCACAGACACATATATACAGTACTTCAAAGCATGATTTCTCGCTGCCAGAGCATCACTCTGGACTCATAAAGAGGTCAACTTGCTCATGTTTAAAGGGTTACACAGTCATATGAATTGTTTGGGGACATAGAAGCTTCTAACAGGTCAGGACATAGAAGCTTCTAAGAAGTACTCAGGACATAGAAGCTTCTAACAGGTCCACTTTTACATGTGGCTTCCTCTTTCCTTTAGTTTGCAAAACTCTATTCTACTTTTATGATTTTTTTAAATGCTAAATGTTTTCTGATTCCCTAAATACAGGTGTTTCTTAGTTCAAATTAATCCCTGCTCTTTCATTGCCATCAGTATAATGATATTTTGGCCTACCTTTTACCAGACTCTCCCCGCTCCAATCTGTCCTGAATGCTGCTGCCAGGATCATATTCCTCGCCAACTGTTACACCGATGCCTCTACCTTGTGCCAGTCATTACACTGGCTACCCATCCAATCCAGAATCCAGTACAAAACTACTACCCTCATCCACAAAGCACTCCATGGCTCAGCACCACCCTACATCTCCTCTCTGGTCTCAGTCTACCAACCTACCCGTGCCCTCCGCTCTGCTAATGACCTCAGGTTAGCATCCTCAATAATCAGAACCTCCCACTCCCGTCTCCAAGACTTTACACGTGCGGCGCCGATTCTTTGGAATGCACTACCTAGGTTAATACGATTAATCCCCAATCCCCACAGTTTTAAGCGTGCACTAAAAACTCATTTGTTCAGATTGGCCTACCGCCTCAACGCATTAACCTAATTATCCCTGTGTGGCCTATTAATAAAAAACAACAACATAATCACGTTCCTCCATCATGTTCTCATACACTTTATGCAGTTAATAGCCTCTGTGTCTGTACTGTTACATACTTAGGCAGTTAACTGGTTCATGCAGCTTTACATGAACACCCGAGCCTTACACTATGGCTGGTCCAAATAACTAAAGCAATTGTTACCATCCACCTCTTGTGTCTCCCCTTTTCCTCATAGATTGTAAGCTTGCGAGCAGCAGGGCCCTCATTCCTCCTGGTATCTGTTTTGAACTGTGATTTCTGTTATGCTGTAATGTCTGTTGTCTGTATAAGTCCCCTCTATAAGTTGTAAAGCGCTGCGGAATATGTTGGCGCTATATAAATAAAATTATTATTATTATTATTATTTTCTCTTTTTATCACTGTTCAGTGAAAAATACAATACAAAAGTAGAAATAAAATAAAATAAAAAATGTAAAATCATTTTATTTCTCATAAATGCTTTAATATGTCAAAACTACTAGCAATAAAAATGCATCAGTAACTAGTGAAACTATAAAATGAATGGCTTATTTATGATGCATGGTAAATATATTGGAAAAATAATGCAAGAATTTATATCTTTTTCATCCCCTTGTCTAAAAAGAAAATGGAACAAAAAGTGATCAAAAAGTCCTTTGTACCTTAAAAAATGCAATAATAAAACTACAACTAATCCTGTAAAAAATAAAACAAGCTCTCACATAGCTCATGTTAGAGAAAAAATGAAAATTCATGATGATTTTCTGACTATGACAATGAAATAACTAACAAGTCACTCCATGCTTGTAGAGGTATGGAAACCGCTGTAGGATAACATTAGTAACATGTTATGAATTTGTATCCTACTCAAAGGGAGGAGTCCGAAATATTGTAATGTGCCCCAGTCCTCAAAAAATAAAATATAAAGAGCAAAGGAGGTTGTCCAGAACTTTAACATTGATGGCCTATACTTAGGATAGGCAATCAATGTCTGATCCTTGGGGGTGGAACACCGGGCACTACCACCGATCAACTGTTCTCAGTGTTGGAGTGGACTGAACTGCTCACATACAAAGTTGCCCAGCTCTGTCGACTGTATAGTGGTTGCGCCCGGGTACTGCACATCCGGCCCCTATTAAAATCGATAGATGGTGGATGTGCAGTATTCGGCCGCGGCCACTATTCCGTTGATGGAACTGTGCAGCTCCATAACTGAGCAGTTCTGTCCGCACCCCCACAGATCAGACATTCTAACCTAACCTAAGTATACGCCATCATTTTTAAAGTCCTGGACAACCCCTTTAAAGACATTTATTTTAGGGATAAAAATGGATGAGTTTTATATTACCGTTCCTTTGAGCTACAAGAGTCACAGAACATATTATAAAAGTCATGACTTTCTGCTAAAATACCACTTACCTAAGCTTCATGCAATCTTTGCTCTAGATTAATTATAGGGGTTACATAATGCCGGAATACCGCTCGAAGTCATGCGCTGCCGAGTTATCTTCATAGACTTCTCCGTAGGCTCTTATTGATTAAATACCTGCTCTAAAACTGGTCTTTCTGATGGCAGTTTTACAAAATCCAGCCTGGAAGGAATTAACCACTCGACATTCATCACAGTTAAAACTATTAAAGATGCCTGGAACCTCACCGACGTTGTGCCCCCCAGCAACACAGAAACTTATCTTATTAAAAATCTTCTGCTGGCATAAAAAGCATTGAATAATTGAAGTCTTCTTTACGACATACGTCCCAGCGTTGAAGGCATGTATTAAACCACAACTGGGAAACCGGTTTACTCCCTTTCAGCTTTAAAGTCTGTATCAAATATAAGAAATCTGCCCCGAGGAGGTGAATCTATAATGAGGTGGAGTCTGCGTACAGTAAACGTTCTCATACATCATGTCCGTTCACATCAAAGAAGCTCAGATCTTTGGTTATACCATTGATTTTTCTCTTTGTTTTCATATCTTGATCGGTTATGTTGAATAATTGAAAGCGGGGGGCACAATAGGTTATTTGTATACAGTCACGAGTGAATCAAGATACCATTGTTAAATTGCGAGAGTTTCCGAAGTTTTTTCCTATTCATGGTCGGAAAAAAAGGAGTAAAACTCAAAGTGGGAAAATATTCTTTGAATGGGAAAGTTGGGTAAAATTGTTTCTGATGAATCTCAAATACTCCAAGAATAAAGACACAAGGCCAGACTTCAGTTATAAAGCAAGACCAGTATTCATTTTAGAGATATTTCCATAAAGGAAAGCTATTATCAGAAAATGACTTGATTCTTGTATCACTAGTACTTAAATGGCAAGGTTTTTTTTTTTATATGTTACGATTTTTGTTAAAAAAAATAAAAGCAAAATAAGTAATCTTTCAATTTTCACACTGGCCATTGGATGTTATTTTAGACTGTTACTTCCCGTCCTTTAAGGAAGAGTTTTCAGCAGGGTTTTTGTCATCAGAGGTAGGATTCCAATGACTGAGAAGATCTCATACACAGTAAATAACACTGGATCCGCCAGTCCCAATAGATGATATCACAGCTCACCTCCTCCTCCTGTACAATGATTGATAACACCTCTATAGACAGTAGATAACACAAGATCCACCAATCACAATAGGTGATGTCACAGCTCACTTCCTCCTCCTGTACAATGACTGATAACACCTCTATATACATTAGATAACACAGGATCCACCATTCACAATAGGTGATATCACAGCTCACCTCCTCCTCCTGTACAATGACTGATAACACCTCTATATACAGTAGATAACACAGGATCCACCATTCACAATAGGTGATGTCACAGCTCACCTCCTCCTCCTATACAATGACTGATAATACCTCTATATACAGTAGATAACACAGGATCCATCATTCACAATAGGAGATGTCACAGCTCACCTCCTCCTCCTGTACAATGACTGATAACACCTCTATATACAGTAGATAACACAGGATCCACCATTCTCAATAGGTGATGTCACAGCTCACCTCCTCCTGTACAATGTCTGATAACACCTCTATATACAGTAGATAACACAGGATCCACCATCCACAATATGTGATATCACAGCTCACCTCCTCCTCCTGTACAATGACTGATAACACCTCTATATATAGTAGATAACACAGGATCCACCATTCACAATAGGTGATGTCACAGCTCACCTCCTCCTCCTGTACAATGTTGCAGCAGGCAAAAAAACTTAATTCTGGTGTTTTGATTCTTGTTACGCTGTTTACTGATCTGATTAATTTATTTTATATTTTGATAGATTAGACATTTATGAAAGCAATACCAGCAATACTAAATATGTGTATTTTCTTTATTTTTATTTGTTTTATTTTTAATGGTGCAAAAGGGGGGTGATTTGAACTTTTGTGTTTTTTTATGTTGTTCATATTTTTGAAAACCTTTTTCTCACTTTTTACTGCATTTATTAGTCCCTTTAGGGGACTTGAAGCTGTGACTGTCCAATCACTTGTGCTATACGTAGCAGTGGTAATGCACTGCTACAATGGGGAGAATAAGTACTTTGATACACTGCCGACTTTACTAGTTTTCACACCTACAAAAAATGGAGAAGTCTGTAATTTTTATCTTAGATACATGTTAACTGTGAGAAACAGAATCTTTAAAAAAATCTAGAAAAAAAATTCTATGATTTGTACATAATTAATTTGCATTTTATTCCATGAAATAAGTATTTTACACAATAGAAAAACAAAACTTAAAGGGAATCTGTCACCTCAAATTGGTGGGCTATGTAAATGTCCTGCGTGTGTTCGATGGGCGGTGTTTCCTCTTCTTTCCTACACCCCATCCTTCCCAGTTTTCCGCAATATTTTCTGGAATTTGAGTAGGTGTCCTCCGTAGTTTGTGCGTGCGCAATGCAATCTTGCCTCGCATACGCGCAGTATGCTTTGCCCAACTGCGGGCAAAGCCGAAAAGCATTACTGTGCAGGCGCACTATGTCCCGGAACACAGCGAAATACTTCTGGGACATAGTGTGCCAGCGCATGCGCAGCAATGCTTTTTGGCTTTGCCCGCAGTTGGGCAAAGCATACTGCGCGTGCGCGAGGCAAGGTTGCATTGTGCACGCACGAACTATGGAGGACACCTACTCATATTCCAGAAAATATTGTGGACAGTGGGGAAGGATGGGGTGGAAGAAAGAAGAGGAAAAAACGATGTGCCAGTCATAATTAACCAGACGTCTATTTTCAGTAAGCCAGGAGGAATAGACTGTTATCTGTATGTTGACTTTTGAACTGATGTGTTGTGTTCTTCAGTTGGTCAAGAACCATACAGTGTTGTCATATGAGTCTTAAATGTTGACTTTTTATCATTTTGAATGGCTTATGTTTGCCTCTTATATCAGCTACAGACAACTAATTGTCTGCTATCTTTGCAAGACAGTGTTGCAGGGTCATTGAACAATGGACATTTGCTTAATATGTTGAATGGCCATTGTGTGGGTCCTGTGGCTTGTGAAACAGAGGAGTAAAAACTATGCAAATTGATTAAATAGTCAAACAATGCAAGTTAACCTCATCACATCTTTCTCTTGACCTCTGGATGCTGGCTTGAAGGACAACAGTTCTCAGCCAAGAGAGCCAAATATCCAGAGATATTCAGAGAGCTTCTGTACAAACCACAGCCAGGAACACTCTACCGGACAGCACCGAAGACATCATGGCTCCATCACAAGGGACACAGATTTGCCAGGGTACAGGATGCCAGATTAAGGGACCATGAAAAAATGCAGATCTGCTCCATTGACATCAGTAAACCTTGGATACATTTGGGGTAGTCAAGATGTGTACTCACCAGTCACCTGAGCCCCATTGATGCATTTTGGAAAGTCAGGCTTGGGACCCACCACTCACCTGGCTCCATAGAGATGTTTGGAGAATCAGGTTGTGACCCACTGGTCACCTGGCCTTGTACTTCAATGGACTGTCAGCTTCCTGAGCTTGTAACTACCTCCTCTCTGTGCATGCCACAGGTAGGGGTGATCAGCCCTGGAAGCTCCGAAGCCACAGCGGCTCTTACTCCGGCGAGTCAACTGTATGGTGAGAGTCTGTAATTTTGCACCATCTTGGGTATTTTGCTGAGACTGTTTTATATGCTATGGTTTGTCAGTGGTTCAGTAAATTATTACCACACTGCTTTACCATCACCCTGTGTTGTCTGCGTTTTGTTCTTCCAACGAGAAAGGAGAGTGGGTGTTCAGTGGGATGAGCCCCGGTCAATGCGGTTTCAGCTGGCAGACCAGATCACCCGCTGACTCCCATGTTTCCACAGACCTGTATGTAGGTTTTATGGCAGACAGAAAAAAGAAGTAGTTGACTGTAGGTCCACTTGTCATGGTTCCACCCCTCAGTATGTGTGGGATGCAGTTACTGACAGCTCAGCCGTCCAATCTGGTATAGCAGTATGCTGAAGCTGTCAGTACTTTGATTGACAGAATGGCCATCCAATCTGGTACAAGGGTGTGCTGAGCTGCCAGTGTGTTGATTGACAGCTCGACTATCCAATCTGAGACTGGGAGGCGTCGGCTGTCTCCAGGTCATTATTTCAGGTAATTGCCATGCTTCTTAACTGAGCTGTGTCTCCCAGAACTCTGCCAGACGTACATTCAGCTTGTGAGGTTTGTGCTCTCTGTGCCTTGAGCTTTGTATGCTTGATTTGTTGCCTGACCTTGGACCTCGTTCTGACCATCTGCCTGTTTAACCCTTTCAGCTCTGATCCACTATCCTCCCGGTACTTTGACCTCGTAACGTTACCTTACTAGGCTTTTGTCTCTTCCTTCTGTTTATGACGTACCCTCCTGCCTTCTGACCTTGGACTCCTTGACCATTGTGACTCAAGGCTTGGCCTTGAGAAGTGACTAGTGTCACACCACCCTCCCAGAGGAACCATGAATTCGGCCTCTAAGGAAGCGTGACTTACATGCGAAATGGCTGTCAGCCACATTGTCTCCACAAAAGTGCAAATAAAGCTTATCTTAATGTGCAGTGGTGAGTGCTCCATTTTCTTCTTACATTACTATTGGACTATTTCCTGGTGAGCACCATCGAGATAGTTAATCAGCTGCTGAATCTAGTTAGTTTCATCACTGCTGCCTTAATTCACACAGTGTGAATGGAAGCAGTGCCAGTTCCTTGTTTTTCTACAACTAATAATGTATTTACTAAAAAAATAATGTAATCAATTCAATTTAATAAAATATCGTAAAGATTAAAGTATGTTTGCATTAGAGTAACAAGCAAAGGGAGGAAGATGAATGCTAAGTTTTTTTAGTGAGTTTAGTTACCTTATACATATATTGTATTACTTATGCTGTACTAATTCTGAGTCCAGGTTTTCCTTTCTTAGATTACTGTAGAATAACAGTATATAATTCTGGGAGATTTCAGGTCTGAAGCCTGCAGAACTGTGAATACATCCCTGGCTGTAAATCAGGATCAGTACAAGATAAATGATTAAGTATATTTACAAAGTTAGTGAAGAATCTTCTACGGTAATTAATAAACTGTTCATGAGTTAGTATTTTATAAACTGATAAAACTTGCTCTTACCTCCATTGTCCTTGAGATGCAGTGCAATCTTTGTGTCATCTAAAGAAAAAAAATCACAGTTTTACCATCAGCTTTTGAAAGGTAATTTAAAGCTGACAACCAATTTGGCTGTACTTCCTGATGTTGATTTAGCAAAAATGGCTACCAAAATTGAATAGAAAAAGTCAATGGCCAGCATTAACTAAAGGCCCCGTCACACATAGCGAGATCGCTAGCGAGATCGCTGCTGAGTCACAAGTTTTGTGACGCAACAGCGACCTCAGTAGCGATCTCGCTATGTGTGACACGTACCAGCGATCAGGCCCCTGCTGCGAGATCGCTGGTCGTGTCGGAATGGCCTGGACCTTTTTTTGGTCGTTGAGGTCCCGCTGACATCGCTGAATCGGTGTGTGTGACACGGATTCAGCGATGTCTTCACTGGTAACCAGGGTAAACATCGGGTTACTAAGCGCAGGGCCACGCTTAGTAACCCGATGTTTACCCTGGTTACCAGCGTAAATGTAAAAAAAAACAGTACATAGTCACCATCTGATGTCCGTCAGGTCCCTTGTCGTCTGCTTCCCGCTCTGACTGAGATCCGGCCGTACAGTGAGAGCAGAGCGCAGCAGTGACGTCACCGCTGCGCTCTGCTCTCACTGTACGGCGGCACTCAGTCAGAGCGGGAAGCGGACGGCAAGGGACCTGACGGACATCAGATGGTGAGTATGTACTGATTGGTTTTTTTGGTAACCAGGGTAAACATCGGGTTACTAAGCGCGGCCCTGCGCTTAGTAACCCGATGTTTACCATGGTTACCCGGGTGCTGCAGGGGGACTTCGGCATCGTTGAAGACAGTTTCAACGATGCCGAAGTCGTTCCCCTGATCGTTGGTCGCTGGAGAGAGCTGTCTGTGTGACAGCTCCCCAGCGACCACACAGCGACAAAACAGCGACGCTGCAGCGATCAGCATCGTTGTCTGTATCGCTGCAGCGTCGCTGTGTGTGACGGGGCCTTAAGTCTAGCATATCTCCCATCAGTGTAAGTAAGGGCAGGTACAATGCCTTGCGAAAGTATTCGGCCCCCTGGAACTTTTCCACTTTTTCCCACATATCATGCTTCAAACATAAAGATACCAAATGTAAATTTTCGGTGAGGAATCAACAACAAGTGGAGCACAATTGTGAAGTTGAATGAAATTTATTGGTTATTTTAAATTTTTGTGGAAATTCAAAAACTGAAAAGTGGGGCGTGCAATATTATTCGGTCCCTTTACTTTCAGTGCAGCAAACTCACTCCAGAAGTTCATTGTGGATCTCTGAATGATCCAATGTTGTCCTAAATGCCTAATGATGATAAATATAATCCACCTGTGTGTAATCAAGTCTCCGTATAAATACACCTGCTCTGTGATAGTCTCAGGGTTCTGTTTGAAGCACAGAGAGCATCATGAAGACCAAGGAACACAACAGGCAGGTCCGTGATACTGTTGTGGAGAAGTTTAAAGCCGAATTGGGATACAAAATGATTTCCAAAACTTTAAACATCTCAAGGAGCACTGTGCAAGCGATCATATTGAAATGGAAGGAGTATCATACCACTGCAAATCTACCAGGACCCGGCCGTCCCTCTAAACTTTCATCTCAAACAAGGAGGGGACTGATCAGAGATGCAACCAAGAGGCCCATGATCACTCTGGATGAACTGCAGAGATCTACAGCTGAGGTGGGACAGTCTGTCCATAGGACAACAATCAGTCGTACACTGCACAATTCTGGCCTTTATGCAAGAGTGGCAAGTAGAAAGCCATTTCTCAGAGATATCCATAAAAAGTGTTGTTTAAAGTTTGCAACAAGCCACCTGGGAGACTCACTAAACAAGTGGAAGAAGGTGCTCTGGTCAGATGAAACCAAAATCGAACTTTTTGGCAATGATATGTTTGATGTAAAGGCAACACAGCTCATCACCCTGAACACACCTTTCCCACTGTCAAACATGGTGGTGGCAGCATCATGGATTGGGCCTGCTTGTCTTCAGCAGGGACAGGGAAGATGGTTAAAATTGATGGGAAGATGGATGGAGCCAAATACAGGACCATTCTTGAAGAAAACCTCTTGGAGTCTGCAAAAGACCTGAGACTGGGACGGAGATTTTTCTTCCAACAAGACAATGATCCCAAACATAAAGCAAAATCTACAATGAAATGGTTCACAAATAAACGTATCCAGGGGTTAAAATGGCCAAGTCAAAGTCCAGACCTCAATCCAATCGAGAATCTGTGGAAAGAGCTGAAAACTGCTGCTCATAAACGATCTCCATCAAACCTCACTGAGCTTGAGCTGTTTGCCAAGGAAGAATGGGCAAGAAGTTAAAGGGGCCGAATAATATTGCACGCCCCACTTTTCAGTTTTTGAATTTCCACAAAAATTTAAAACCAATAAATTTCGTTCAACTTCACAATTGTGGTCCACTTGTTGTTGATTCTTCACCAAAAATTTACATTTGGTATCTTTATGCTTGAAGCATGATATGTGGGAAAAGGTTGAAAGTTGAAAAGTTCCAGGGGGACGAATATTTTCGCAAGGCACTGTACACTCAACCGTTTTTGTCTCCATCTGGGAATAATGACCCAATTACAGTAAACATAATTTGATCAGAGTGGGATCAGTTATTAGTTTCTCCACATTTTCCATGCAGTCAGTTTGTGAAAATTGGACCGCACTCTTATGTCAACCGAGTGTGGTCCGATATTTTCCACTAACTCATAGACTTGCATTTCCAATTTTTATCCGACACTTCTACCAAAAGTGGACACGTCATCGATTTTTTCCTTGGACCATTCAGTCCCAGGGGAAAATCAGATGTGAACAGCCCCATAAAATATCATTGGTACGAGTCCTATTCGTGAAAACCAGATAACACTCAATTAATATAAATCGTCTTGTGCACCTAATTGTCTAAGGGTATTAATTGATATTATTTGTGCTAAACTTAATTAAAGTGGCATAACTCCTAATACACTTGACACATGTGAAACTGTCCAATGGTCATAAAATCAAATATATGTCTGTTATGAGCTAAGTGTATATTTTCCCCATTTTCACCTATTTTTTTAACGCTTTACAAGAAAAAATTATCCAAATACAGTACACATAGATAAGAGGGTTTCCTGCTTTTCTGTATCAATGTAGTACATGTCCAAAAGCAGCAGCATTGACAACATTATACTGAGCAGTGTAGCTGTACATCCAGCACTGAGTAGAAATAGTAGAAACAGCAGCATCTGATTCTGGCTGTGTATTTATCTCACTTTGCTCCTCAATACTTGTCCTCCTCCCCTTGCCATGGACTGTAATAGGCAGTTATAATCTGATCCCTCAGTGAGCTATTAGTCCGCTTTTCTTTGATTAGGACTACATTTAACCATTTCTCAGAATGAATAATACATTTAAGAGGTGATGGGGAGAAGGAATCTATATATATAATCATCTAAGGGGTACTTCCGTCTGTCTGTTTGTCTGTCTGTAATGGAAATCCCACGTCGCTGATTGGTCCGGCCACAAATTTGCCCCTCCCTACTCTCCTCCCATCAATGCCCCTTCCCTACTCCCCTCCAGTCAGTGCCAGTGCCAGTGTGTTGCCGGACCAACTTTTTACTATTGATGCTGCCTATGCAGCATCAATAGTAAAAAGATATGTTAAAAATAATAAAAAAATAAAAAATTGTGCTATTCTCACCTTCCACCATGCACCGATGCGCGCGATGCTGCTGCCAGCTTCCGTTCCCACTGATGCATTGCAAAATTACCCATATGACTTAGCGGTCTCGCGAGACCGCTAAGTTATGTGGGTAATTTCGCAATGCATCACTGGGAACGGAAGCTAGCGCCAGCATCGCGCACATCGGGAAAGCTTCGGTGGACCCTGGAGGGTGAGTATATAACTATTTTTTATTTTTATTTTTTTTTAACAGGGATATGGTGCCCACACTGTGCTGTGCTATATACTATGTGGGCTGTGTTATATACTGCGTGTGCTGTGCTATATACTGCATGGCCTGTGTTATATACTACGTGGGCTGTGCTATATATTATGTGGGCTGTGTTATATACTGCCTGGCTGCTATATACTACGTGGGCAGTGTTATATACTGTGTGGCCTGTGTTATATACTGCGTGGCCTGTGTTATATACTATGTGGCCTGTGTTATATGCTGCGTGGGCTGTGCTATATATTACGTGGGCTGTGCTATATATTATGTGGGCTGTGTTATATACTATGTATACTATGTAGCTGCTATATACTATGTGGCTGCTATATACTACGTGGCTGCTCTATTCTACGTGGCTGCTATATACTATGTGGCTGTGCTATATACTACATGGCTGTGCTATATACTACGTGGCTGTGTTATATACTACGTGGCTGTCTGTGTTATGTGGGCTATGCTATATACTATGTGGCTGCTATATACTATGTGGCTGCTATATACTATGTGGCTGTGCTATATACTACGTGGCTGGCTGTGCTGTATACTACGTGGCTGTGCTAAGCGCGACGTACATACATACATACATATTCTAGAATACCCGATGCGTTAGAATCGGGCCACCATCTAGTGGTTTATAAGTGGAGAAAAGAGCATATTTCTCTTAAAAAACATTTTGCAAAATTTCTTGTACTCACTTGTACTATTGATTGGTGCAAATTTGGTTGAAAAAGCTGTGACCATTTAAGGCTAGGGCTACATGTGACCCTGTTTTTTTTTTTAGCCAAATCACACCTATTTGTTAGTACTGTGACACTTAACCGGGGACACATTTTTTGTCCTGTATAATTTTTGAGGCTCGATGTTATGTGGCAAGAGTTGCAATGTAGCCTTAGTCAGTAGATAAAAAAAGGCTAAATTGTTGGAAAGTCTGTATTTATTTCAACTTCATAAGAAAAAAACTCTTTAAAATATCACATTTGCCATTCCTATGGTGCAATTCTTGCTTTCGCTCACCCTCTGTTGGGAGGCTGCTCGGTAGATGCGACGTGGTCAATCTTGAAGCTGTGGTGTAATGTCTGGATGTTGTTACGTGTGATCTTCTGGTGGTGTCACGTGGGGCTGTTGTCGTCACTAAGAAGTCTTCGCAAAGCGTCTCTTTGGACTATTAAAGGTGAAAAAGAACAGAGCAAATCAAAATAATTTATGAAAAGTCCTCCCCCCAAAAAAAGGTCCATACACAACACTGCTTATGGCGGATGATCTCTGGACTCCGGAGATCTCTGGACATTTAAATGTTTGTAGAGAACACAAGTTTTTTTTTTTTTATTGTTTTTTGATCTTTCCTATTTTTGTGATGGAAAACACCCGACTAGCTGGACCTGGTATTTGTGTAAGGAGTAAGGATGCTTGTTCTCTAGTGGGGAGAGGCACCTGCCGCAGCTGGCTGTCATACAATTAGGAACATAAAAGGATGACAAAATGGCTAATTTCCTGGGACACATAGAGAGAATTGTTAATTATACGTTTCACAGTTTTAATTGCAACATGAGATAGAATAAGGACGAAGGAACGAAGGAGATCAAAACAAATTGTGAATATTTTTACCTGTATTTTCAATTTTCTTGTGTTCCTTTGTAAGGGTGTGAAAGGAGACATCACTCACCTCTCCCACTAAAGACAGCGTCTGCAAGGATTGTATTTAAATACATCTTGTGATGTGGTTTTATTGTATTTTGTGGGTAATGTGATTTGTGAATCCGTGTAGAGTTTTATAGACGCTTAGTGATGCGGTTACGCTAATGTAATGTAACTGATGTTAATGTAATTCATGTATAGTGTATAGGGGAAGTCTAGGGTTAAGTTTTGAGTATATAAAGCATAGCATAGGACTTGGGGATTAAGATAGAAAGGGGGAAGATTTAGTTGGGGGCACATTAGATATAGGACGTTCAGTGCATATTGTCAGAAGGTAGTGACTGAAGTTACATAAGTGAAAGGTAAAGTTGGCCTAGAAACCACCTGCTGGGGCAGACAGAGTAAGGAGGCAGTTGGTGACTGGTCCAGCCCAAAGTGGGAGGGGTTAGGGCTAGTAAAAAGCAACCACTTCCTGGTTTAGTCAGACAGTGAAGGCGTTCGATGGTGACAGTTGCTGAGGCAAGTTCAAGGTGCAGAGGGCTGAAGCACGGCGTGGGCAAAGAAGTTTTGGTGGTATGAGGTTGCACAAAACTCCCTACTGACATTCTTGCAACATCTGGGGCTATGGATAGTACCGACAACCCTTCCATACAATGGAAGATGGGCGTGGAACCATATGAGGGAATGAGGGAAAGGTTGCGGATCTCTGGCATACTGAGGAGCCGGATTGGGGGTGACAGGAGGATCAAGCACAGGGGTAATCCATGCTGAGAGTGAGAACAGGAGTGAGATGTTCTGTGTGAAGGAAGCAAGTGACGAAGGGTGCTGTGCCTGATACTGCATGTTAAATATGGCTGTAGCTGAACGGTTCAGTAAAGAAAAACTTGTTAAAATGAACCGGGTGACCCCTATTGAATGTGTTGCTATTCCTGGATCCGGGATCGTGGAGACAACAGAGGCCTGAGGTCAAAATGTGAGTGAACTGCATTGCATTTACACCACATGGGAACTGGAATACTGTTTATTTGTGGGGTGCCAGGGTGTGGGAGAACAAAAGCTTCTACCCCATAACTACTACATAATATTGATAGACTACAACTCTGCATTGAAGATGGATACATACATTATATCAGAGCCCCAAATGAGCAATACATAGAAAGAGTGACTGCATAAATAATGTATAGTAAAGTATATACGCAGTGATAATAGTGGAAGCTCACCCAGAGTTTGCACACCCAACATGGGTTTCACATCAGGCTTCATCAGGAACAAAGCTTAATCCTAAATCCACATCCAGTGTGTTTTCTCTGAGCTTCCATTAATACCACTGTCAGTACACTTTACTATATGTTATATCCTCTGTCTCGCTCTGTGGGCATTGTTCATGTTAGGTTTAGTGATGAGCAAGTATGCCCGTCACTCGAGTTTCTCCGAGCATGCTCAGGTGGTCTCCGAGTATTTCGGCGTGCTTGGAGATTTAGTTTATATCAACGCAGCTGCATGATTTACGACTGCTGGACAGCTTGAATCCATGTGGGGACTGCCTGTTTGTTAAGCAACCCCCATATGTATTCCAGCTGTCTAGCAGCCATAAATCATGCAGCTGCGTCAACATAAACTAAGTCTCCGAGCATGCCAAAATACTCGGAGACCACCTGAGCATGCTCGGAGATACCCGAATGACGAGCATCCTTGCTCATGACTAGTTAGGTTCTCTTATATGTATTTTTCTGAGTATGCATCTTCAATGCAAAAATGAAGACTATTATTATTAAACATTATATAATGTATTTATATGTGAGACTTTTTACCTACCAAGTCATTTTTGTCTCTTACATTGTATATTTTTTTAAATCCTTTTAATCACGTCTCAATACAGAACATATAGTTTCTACTTATTTACATATTTCTGCACATTTTTCATATAGATGTTTTATGCATATTAGTATTGGCCATATACATTGTTGTATACAGTTACATGATACCAATGTAGGTTCGGTTTACCTTTCTATCATAGCCAATAGTAACTGTTTCAGCACTTTGTGCTCGCCGTCTTTTCGGGGATCGGTACCGAAAAGCTAGGCTTCATTCCCACAAACATCAATGAGTTTTTTTGTGCCCATGACCTCATTACCAACATTGTGCACCACAAACATACCACACGATCAGCCATTTTTGGAGGTGCTTTGGCCCAGTCTTCTTGCCAACAAAATTTGCCCCTTGCCAAAATAACTTAGATCCTTATGATTGCCCATTTTTCCCAATTCCAACATATCAAGTTCATGAATTAACTTTTCACTTGCTGTCTGATATTTCCCTCTCCTTGACAGGTGTCAGGTGCCCTTCTCACAAGATCACCTGGCATTGGTGCAAGAGTTGGTGCGAATCGTTCCACAGGACCGGGTCCATTGGCCACGTGAGTAATTTGCGGCCAGCTCTTATCTGATGGCATTCGTGGCTCTTCCTTTGATTAGTTGGCTTGGCGCGATGTCACATGTGCGTCACTCCATAACGATGGCGGTGCACCAGGCTGGCTACTCAAACGAGGAGTCGCAAATGTTGAGACATAAGAGGCGGTTCTCAGAGGTCCCATTTAGCAGTCCCAGATTACTGACATGGCTGGCGGCTGGTGGACCAAGTCCTGCGAATAGATTTTCACCAACTCTACTATTTATGTCACAGCCGATCGGTGTACACTGTATGTATACTATTATTTATCACACCAGCAGGAACATTAATGGAAATCAAATGTAAGTCTTAACATAACATTGAAGAGAAACAATCCAATCTATAGGTGTATGACTTATGGGCAATGCATTAATGCCGCCTAATTATGCAGGGTTAAAATGCGACATTGTCTTGTTCTACGTGCCACTTCCATTACGAGTCCATTAGTTGTGTACGTTCTGAAGTGTTCACTTTGAGCCTTCGGTACGGAGCACTGGGTCATATGTGAATGCTTTTTAGTCTGCAGAAAAAAAAAAACCTGAAGCCTGCCTGGAATACAAAATGCGGTCGTCACGTTTACTTACAACCTGTTATCAAGAGCCAAGAAATCATTAATTTGTTCCCCCGCAGTACTAGTGGCCCCTGTTATGTGTAAGTTACAGCCAAAGATAATTGCACTTACTGTGATTTACAGAAGTCAAAAATTGGATTTGAAAATGTCCCTTAAAGGGATATGATGGAAGGTCACTTTCTATCTGCATATTATCTTCTTATATTACATATTATATAGCGATGATACAATTATACAAATATTTTTTTACTTTACTCACTTACATAACACTATTAATTACAGAGAGCTTTACAGACATTATCATCACTGTCCCCATTGGGATCACAATCTACATTCCCTATCAGTGTGTTTTTTGGAGTGTGGGAGGAAATCCTGGCAAACACCTAAACTCCTGGCAAATGTCCCTGGTGGGATTTAAACCCAGAAAACCAGCACGGCTAAGCAACAGTGCTAACCAATGAGCCGCCATACAGTGCTAACCACTGAGCCACCATACAGTTCTAACCACTGAGCCACCATACAGTGCTAACCACTGAGCCACCATACAGTGCTAACCACTGAGCCACCATGCTGCCTATGCTCTACAATTGCATATTTTAGCTGTTTAGAATCACATATTCTTACACATGAGACTGTGTCATTCTGATTTTCTGCCCTTTCTTGAACCTCTTGAAATTATGGAGAACATAGACTAATACTAATCTAACCATGACTATATACTGTACCTCTTCCGGGCAGCTATTTTCTACCCAGTCTTGTCGATGGCGATCAAATCCACTGGAACATCTACAAAAATAAGAATAAAATATTGAAAATGCAGAAAAAAATGCATTCCGTAATGTAGCGCATCGATAAGATATTCAACACCTTGCCATTTTAAGCTTATACAGTCATGGCTGAAAGTGTTGGCCCCCTTGAAATTGTTCCAGAAAGTGAAGTATTTCTCCCAGACAATTATTGCAATTACACATGTTTGGTTATACACATATATATTTCCTTTGTGTATATTAGAACAACACAAAAAAAAAATCAGAGAAATAAAGGCAAATTGGACATAGTGTCACACAAAACTCTAAAAATAGGCCGGACAAAATTGTAAACTGAGTGAAGGAAACAAAGTGGATCTCGGGGATACTGCGGTGCCAGATGGGGAGTCCCTACGCTAACAGGATCTGTTAACGTAGGGATAGTCCAAACTGAATGTAGGCAAATGCTTGAAATATACTGTAATGATGGAGCAAGAGGGAGGGTTGAGGGTGCTGTGCCCGATACTGCGTACTAAAGACTGATGTACTTGAACTGTCCAGTGAAGTTGAACTTGTTAAAATAAATCGGGTGTCCCCTGATGAGTGTGTGGCTGAACCTGGAACTCAGAACGTGGAGACATTGAAGGCCTGCAAGTGAGTACAATGCAATGTACACAGCACAATACTAATAGACTGGGACACAATTTGTTTGTAAAGTGCCAGGGCGTTATGGCGCAGCAGCTCGTCCATAGCTACGATCCTGGGCACCTTACATCAATGCTCCTGCACTTTACTGATGCAATGGTTTTGTTTCTGTGGGTGGGGATGACAGTGGAGAATGGAGAGGAGCCTTGTATCCTTAATGCATGGTGACAGGATTAACACTTAGCTAGTGTTGGCCAGATGCCACAGGAGCTGTCCAGCTGGCCAATAGTAGAAAGGATTTTGCAGCTAATCTGGGGTAGCCCCGCACCCTATATTAAAGGGAACCTGTCACCCCCAAAATCGAAGGTGAGCTAAGCCCACCGGCATCAGGGGCTTATCTACAGCATTCTGGAATGCTGTAGATAAGCCCCCGATGTATCCTGAAAGATGAGAAAAAGAGGTTAGATAATATTCAAATGGGAGACAGTCCAATCCGATGGGCATTGCGGTCCAGTCCGGGGCCTCCCATCTTCTTATGATGACGTCCTCTTCTTGTCTTCACTCTGCGGCTCCAGCGCAGGCGTACTTTGTCTGCCCTGTTGAGGGAAGAGCAAAGTACTGCAGTGTGCAGGCGCCGGGCCTCTCTGACCTTTCCCAGCACCTGCGCACTGCAGTACTTGCTGAGGCAGACAAAGTACACCGCAGCGTGAAGACAAGAAGAGGACGTCATCGTAAGAAGATGGGAGGCGCTGGACTGCGACACCCATCGACCGGACTGCAGTGGGAACGCCCCTGGGTGAGTATAATCTAACCTCTTTTTCTCATCTTTCAGGATACATCAGGGGCTTATCTACAGCATTCCATATTGCTGCAGATAAGCCCCTGATATCGGTGGGCTTAGCTCATCTTCGATTTTGGGGATGACAGGTTCCCTTTAATTCCTATTGAACACCCAGTCTTTCCCAGTTATTATATTGATTACATTGCTCCTAGTGGTTTCGACCCAGACTGAAATACCATGGGATTGACAATGTATCAATAATGAAACTATGAAAAGTTGCAAAAAACTCAATTTCTATTGTGCAAAGTACGAGAACGTTCTTCATAGCAACAAGTAATTCAGCACTCGAGAGGTTACAGTCGTTTCACAAGTGTCTGGTCCATCGTATCACCGGCTTTTCTTATATGCTGCACTTTACTAAGCAATTCTCGACCATTGTGTCTGGACAAGTGTTTCTCCAAGGATTCTCGCCGAGTGGAAATGAATTCTTGGTAGCTACAAGGTTCAAGCATCTGTTGTTAAAAAACACATGTTCTATGCATAGTACAAAACACTTAACTTCCCCGAAGAAGAAACTGAGCAACAACTAAATATTCAAGGAATGTTTTATTGATATATTGAAATCTCAAGCATGCATATGAGCGTAAAGTGGTGAATCGCATATACTCCTAAGACATCCATAGTGGGTAATGATCGAGAATGGTGCAAGCAAATATCTCCCAGGATACAATGCTGCAAACCTCAGATAATAAGCAGGAAATTTCATTCTGCTATGAGGATAATAATGAAGAAATACAGCTATATTATAGCAGCTGCTGCAAACCTGCTGGGAATGTGGAAGAATCAGAGCAGAAAGAAAAGGTTTCTATAAGTCTATCACAGAAATATGGAGGATCACTGCTTCTATCAGTCTAGGGCAGAAATATGGAGGATCACTGCTTCTATCAGTCTATCACAGAAATATGGAGGATCACTGCTTCTATCAGTCTACAACAGAAATATGGAGGATCACTGCTTCTATCAGTCTACAACAGAAATATGGAGGATCACTGCTTCTATCAGTCTAGGACACAAATATGGAGGATCACTGCTTCTATCAGTCTATCACAGAAATATGGAGGATCACTGCTTCTATCAGTCTAGGGCAGAAATATGGAGGATCACTGCTTCTATCAGTCTAGGGCAGAAATATGGAGGATCACTGCTTCTATCAGTCTAGGACACAAATATGGAGGATCACTGCTTCTATCAGTCTAGGACACAAATATGGAGGATCACTGCTTCTATCAGTCTATCACAGAAATATGGAGGATCACTGCTTCTATCAATCTAGGGCAGAAATATGGAGGATCACTGATTCTATCAGTCTAGGGCAGAAATATGGAGGATCACTGCTTCTATCAGTCTAGGGCAGAGATGTGGAGGATCACTGCTTTAATCAGTCTATCACAGAAATATGGAGGATCACTGCTTCTATCAGTCTAGGACAGAAATATGGAGGATCACTGCTTCTATCAGTCTAGGGCAGAAATATGGAGGATCACTGCTTCTATCAGTCTAGGGCAGAAATATGGAGGATCACTGCTTCTATCAGTCTAGGGCAGAAATATGGAGGATCACTGCTTCTATCAGTCTTGGAAAGAAATATGGAGGGTCAGTGCTTCTATCAGTCTATAGGCTAATTGTCCCCACTGACCCTAGCTGCCTGCCTGAGTGTACAGTCCCAAAGCTACAGCCTCACACCACATATGAATAGAGTGGTATAGTATCCACTGGCATAAGCCAAACACATTTGATACTAGGGCATGGCCATGCGGCCATGCAAACCTTTTATAGTTACAGCTCTACAGGACCATCCTGGTGGACCAACAGGAGCTGCAAGAGGGCCTGATTGGTGTGACCCCCGACCTCCAATGAGAGGTCCTCCCGTGGGCATGCTCAGTGCGTGAAAAGCAGGACTTAGTCCCAGAAAAGCCTGCTCGCCGCTGACCAGTGATGGCTACAAGGGCAGAGCCTGGAAAGGCAACAGTAACCATTCGCACAGTATCAGGCTGAGCCAGATGCTGGGACCAGCGTTACCGCTGAGCAGGTTCCACTGCGGCTGAAGGAGAATGGGAGACTGCAGCAGACATGGTTTGAGATTCCCCCTGTGCAGTGGCGGGAACTCGACATCTAACACTGCCCTCACTAAAGTCTCTAATGATTTACTAACAGCTAAATATAATAGTCGCTACTCCATACTAATTCTCTTGGATCTCTCCGCAGCATTCGACACTGTGAATTATCAAATTATCAGCTCCTCCTCACTATGCTCTGCTCCATTGACCTCAAGGACACCGTTCTCTCCTGGTTCTCCTCCTATCTCTCTGACCATTCTTTCACTGTATCTTTTACTGGCTCCTTCTCCTCTTATCTTCCCCTTACTGTTGGGGTTCCTCAAGGATCAGTCCTAGGCCTCCTCCTTTTCTCTTTTTATACCGCCCCTATTGGACAAACAATCAGTAGATTTTGGTTCCAGTACCATCTCTATGCTGATGACACCCAATTATACACCTCTTCTCCTGATATCATGCCTGCCTTTTTAGAAAACACCAGTGATTGTGTTACTGTTACCACTGTTTCCAACATCATGTCCTCCCTCTATCTGAAACTGAACCTGTCAAAAACGGAACTCCTCGTGTTTTCTCCCTCTACTAACCTACCTTTGCCTGACATTGCCATTTCCGTGTGTGATTCCACCATTACTGCCAAGCAACATGCCCGCTGCCTTGGGGTCACACTTGATTCCGAGCTTTCATTCACCCCCCACATCCTATCACTGGCTCGCTCTTGTTACCTGCACCTCAAAAACATTTCTAGAATTTGACCTTTTCTTACTTTCGACTCTGCAAAAACTCTTACTGTTTCTCTTATTCATTCTCGTCTGGACTATTGTAACTCTCTACTAATCGGCCTTCCTCTTACCAAACTCTCCCCTCTCCAATCTGTCCTGAATGCTGCAGCCAGGATCATATTCCTCACGAACCGCATTTTCGATGCCTCTACCTTGTGCCAGTCATTACACTGGTTACCCATTCACTAGAGAATCCAGTACAAAACTACTACCCTCATCCACAAAGCACTCCATGTCTCAGCACCACCATACATCTCCTCTCTGGTCTCAGTCTACCACCCTACCCGTGCCCTCCGTTCTGCTAATGACCTGAGGTTAACATCCTCAATAATCAGAACCTCCCACTCCCGTCTCCAAGACTTTTCACGTGCTGCCCCAATTCTTTGGAATGCACTACCCAGTTTAATATGATTAATCCCCAATCCGGATAGTTTTAAGCGTGCCCTAAAAATGCATTTGTTCAGACTGGCCTATTGCCTCAACGCATTAACCTAACTATCCCTGTGTTGCTCATTCAAAAAACTTAAACCATAATCAGGTTCCTCGCATCTTGTTCTCATATGCTTTATGCATTTAATAGGCCTCTGTGTCTGTACTGTTGCATACTAAGGCTGATAACCGATTCATGCAGCATTACATAACGTCCAAACAACAAAAGCAATTGTTACCATCCACCTCTCGTGTCTCCCCTTTTTTCTCATAGATTGTAAGCTTGCGAGCAGGGCCCTCATTCCTCTTGGTATCTGTTTTAATCTGTGTTTATTTTTATGCTGTAATGTCTATTGACTGTACAAATCCCCTCTATAATGTAAAGTGCTGCAGAACATGTTGGCGCTATAGAAATAAAAATTATTATTATTATTATTATTACATCAGTCTAGGACAGAAATATGGAGGATCACTGTAACTATCAGTCCAGGAAAGAAATACGGAGGATCACTGCTTCTATCAGTCTAGGACACAAATATGGAGGATCACTGCTTCTATCAGTCTAGGACACAAATATGGAGGATCACTGCTTCTATCAGTCTAGGACAGAAATATGGAGGATCACAGCTTCTATTAGTCTAGGACACAAATATGGAGGATCACTGCTTCTATTAGTCTAGGACACAAATATGGAGGATCACTGCTTCTATCAGTCTAGGACACAAATATGGAGGATCACTGCTTCTATCAGTCTAGGACACAAATATGGAGGATCACTGCTTCTATCAGTCTAGGACACAAATATGGAGGATCACTGCTTCTATCAGTCTAGGACAGAAATATGGAGGATCACAACTTCTATTAGTCTAGGACACAAATATGGAGGATCACTGCTTCTATTAGTCTAGGACACAAATATGGAGGATCACTGCTTCTATCAGTCTAGGACACAAATATGGGGGATCATAGCTTCTATCAGTCTAGGACACAAATATGGAGGATCACTGCTTCTATCAGTCTAGGACAGAAATATGGAGGATCACTGCTTCTATCAGTCTAGAACAGAAATATGGAGGATCACTGCTTCTATCAGTCTAGGACAGAAATATGGAGGATCACTGCTTCTATCAGTCTAGGACAGAAATATGGAGGATCACTGCTTCTATCAATCTAGGACAGAAATATGGAGGATCACTGCTTCTATCAGTCTATAGAAGTTTTCTCAGAGTTGATTTATGTAGCTTGTAATTAAAAGTTTACAGAGACCGACTGCATGAAGATTTACATACATTGCATCGATTGCACTGCTTTTGGGTAATAGAGAGAGTTCATAAGTTGAAGGGAACCAAATAGCAAAACAAGGGGACATTAATGAGAGTTCCCTCTCCACCTGTGCAGAATAAGGGCACGTCATCTTTAGTTAAGTCCAACTATGATTTCTTATTACGAATGAGCGACTCTTCCAAGATTCTATCTATTTGCCGCCAGATTCCATGTAGTCTGAATAAAATTTATCCGAATGGAAAATTCTCCAGTTGCCATGGAAAGACATTTATTATTCTCTTAGGTGCCTCTAAATCCAAAATAATAATAAAGAGAGGGGAGCTAAGGCCTCAGCACACCAGAGACCACAGAGGGCCAGGGAATTTCGGCAGCAATGAAACAGCACGATTGAGTTCCTCAGCTGCCATCACTCACAACATGATTATGGGGTGCTAAGGGCTTTTTATAGCATCTACTTAAGGTCTCCAAGGCCGCCATTATAGTCCAACAATGCAGATGAGCTGAAGGCTGCTATCAAAGCAACCTGGGCTTCCATAACACCTCAGCAGGGCCACAGGCAGATCACCTCCATGCCACGCCACATTGATGCAGTAATTGATGTAAAAGGAGCCCCGACCAAGTATTGAGTGCATTTACTGAACATACATTTCAGTAGGCCAACATTTCGGATTTTAAAATCATTTTTCAAGCTGATGTTATAAAGTATTCTAATTTACTGAGATAATGACTTTTGGTTTTCATTGGCTGTAAGCCATAATCATCAACATTAACAGAAATAAGCACTTGGAATACATCACTCTGTCTGTAATGACTCTATATAATATAAGAGCTTAACTTTTTGTATTGTGGGAAAGTGATCTGAGTTAGTCATTCAAAACTCCAAGCTTTGCTGTAAAAAAAACAAGCCCGATGAAAAAAAATGTTATGGCACTTGGAAGTATGGGAGGTAAGGACGAAAGCTTACAATTAAAAACTGGTCTATAGCTGGATAAAAATTGGGCAGTTTTATTAAAATAGTCTAAAACAAATTATTTCATATGCTTTATTATATAAATACTGACTTTGTTACTTACAAGCAGCCAATCACAGAGCAGTTTACATTTTTTAAACAACTTTGGTAAAATATAGGCTTCTCTGATTGGTTGTTACAGAAGCAGCTTTTTACCGATGGTTTTCATAAGGCCTCTCTTGTGTTTCGTCATCTTTATAGAGCATTAAATGGAGTCCATCAATTACAGATCAGTTAATTTAATTTTTTTTTCAATAACCGTTCTGCGTAAAGCAGCCCACAAAACTTCACAAAACTGATGGAATCCTGAAAACATGAAACAAGATTTCATATGAAGGCTGATCTTTATACACTCCACGTGCTTACAGATGTGAGTGGAATATATCAAAATGGAGATGAGTAGAGTGATCACTAAGGGATCACCGGCCTTTTTATGTGTTTTTCCCTGAATGCAGGCTTATTTTTATCTCCAAGTGAATTGTGTGTGTATATATCAAATAACCTGAAAATATACTTGTATACACATGCTCTGTCACTACCGTGCCTATAATATAATTTTGTAAGCAGCAGACTATGCAGCACAAAATGCAATACATACAATAAAAACAATCACATTTCCTGAAAATCACAATTTTTTTTTTAGAAGTTCATCTTTTTTTTTTCTTAAATTGAAAACCATGCATTGTGTTTTAAGACATGCCAAGGCTTTATGCATAAGATGTCTTTTTATGGCGAATTCTGTCCAGAATTGCCTGAAGAAGGGCAGCAAAAACGCCCCATAAAACGAATGATATGCACAGCAATGCCACAATGACATTGATTTGCACAGGTTATATCACTTAATTTATATGCTCAGGTTTCGGAAACCATTAAGTGGTAGAAAGTATTGACATGCCCATTCTTCGGGTGGCTTCCACTTGGAAGTCGACTGCTCTCAATACTTAGTAGCATAGAGTAAAAGTCGTGACGGCAAAACCCCTGGTGAAGCAACCTCAGAGAGATGACTACCAGCGTTATCCTGAAGTGTCTTTGCATAAAGAACCTGAGCAGCTGTGTCGGCGTCTAAATGGCGCCATATGCACATACCCTTAGAGAAAACTTCACAGGACCTCTAAGAAAAATGACCAATGGTTATTTCGAATCTTTAAAATACTATACATACAGTGGTGCTTGAAAAAGTTTGAGAACCATTTAGAATTTTCTATTTTTCTGCATAAATCTTACTTAAAACTATATCAGACTTAAGTACTTAAAGTAGATAAAAAGAACTAAATCAAATCAAAACAAAACGAGTCAAAAATATTAGGCTAATTCATTTTTTTAATGAGGAAAATGATCCAACATCGCATGTCCGTGAGTGGCAAAAGTTTGTGAACCTTTAGGAGTAGCAGAAGATTTAAAAGTGAAATTAGAGACAAGTATATTCAATCAATGGGATGACAATCAGGTGTGAGTGGGAGACCTGTTTTATTTACAGAATCCCTCTTAAGAGTTTTTTTTTATAAATCCGTGTATATTTGTATGCATTGTTGTGTGTTAATATACTTACCTATCGCCACCTTCTCCGGGATCCAGCGCTGTTCTGTTCCTCTTCTGAGTGATATCACCGCTATTCAGTTTCTCTAGGTCACAATGCGCTCTGTGTGACCCAGAAGTGGCTTTCAAAATGTAATCCTGTGGAGCGGCAGAACAAGGTCCCAGAGATAAGGCTGGTTTCAGACTTGCATACGGGAGTGCTGCGGATGGCAGCGTACTTCCTCCCTTCTTCCACCCTGAAACCACGCCTACACTCTGCCTACGCTACGCCTACTTTTCCTTGTGTCCTGCGTTGCCCTGCGTACCTATCTTTATCATTGGGTACGCAGGGACGTACGCTGTATGCGGATGCCTCCGCATGCCCCATTTTTGCATTGTGCTGACCGCAACAAAATGCAACATGTTGCGTTCGGCGCAGCGCCAAAACGGCGCATGCGGAGGCATCCGCATACAGCGTAAGTCCCTGTGTACCCAATGTTACAGATAAGTATGCAGGGCATCGCAGGGTGCAAGGAGGTGTAAGCGGAGCATAGGTGGAGCGCAGGCATGGTTTTAGGGAGGAAGAAGGGAGGAAGTAGTCTGCCATCCGCAGCCCTCCCGTACGCAAGTCTGAAACCAGCCTTACATTGCAAAAGAGAATTCTGGCTCATTTATACAACACAGAGTAAGCTGAATAGTCTGAAGAGTGGTGACGTCACTGAGAAGAGGAATGAACAGTGCTGCATACCAGAGAAGGCCACGGTAGCAGAGTAGGGTAACACACACTAATCAATATTCGGAGCCCACTTCATGCTGCACAGGTGCCAGTTCTGTTACATAGCTGGCAACCGAGAATATCTCATCTCCGATCGCAACAGTTTAACCTCTTAAATGCTACTATCAGGCATGACAGCTGCATTTAAAGGCTTTTGATTGGCAGTTGTCACTTTCTCACGGTCACTGACCCACACTTTTTCCCCATGCGATGCGTTCATGGGGTGCCTATTGTGTCTGTTGACAGACAGTGGCCTATAAAATCCAGTCTCTAGAAGTTCTTTCATTTCACAACATATTGCTGTACAACAATATTGCAGTGTATCAAATGTCAGATAGGTTTAAGTTCCCAAGGAGAAAACCCTCGTTCAGGTGCAACTCACAAAATTAGAATATCATCAAAAAGTTAATTTATTTCAGTTCTTCAATACAAAAAATGAAACTCATATATTAGGTAGAGTCATTACAAACAGAGTGATCTATTTAAAGTGTTTATTTCTGTTAATGTTGATGATTATGGCTTACAGCCAATGAAAACCCAAATGTCATTATCTCAGTAAATTAGAATACTTTATGACACCAGCTTGAAAAATGATTTTAAAATCCGAAATGTTGGCCTACCGAAATGTGTGTTCAGTAAATGCACTCAATACTTGGCCGGGGCTCCTTTTGCATCAATTACTGCATCAATGCGGTGTGGCATGGAGGCGATCAGCCTGTGGCACTGCTGAGGTGTTATGGCAGCCCAGGTTGGTTTGATAACAGCCTTCAGCTCGTCTGCATTGTTGGGTCTGGTGTCTCATCTTCCTCTTGACAATACTCTATAGATTCTCTATGGGGTTAAGGTCAGGCGAGTTTGCTGCCAATCAAGCACAGTGATACTGTTGTCTGTAACCAGGTATTGGTACTTTTGGCCGTGTGGACAGGAGCCAAGTCCTGCTGGAGAATGAAATTTCCATCTCTAAAAAGCTTGTCGGCAGAGAGAAGCATGAAGTGCTCTTAAATTTCCTGGGAGACAGCTGCGCTGACTTTAGTCTTGATAAAACACAGTGGACCTCCACCAGCAGATGCCATGGCCCCCCAAACCATCACTGATTGTGGAATCTTCACACTAGACCTCGAGCAGCTTGGATTGTGGCCTCTCCACTCTTCCTCCAGACTCTGGGACCTTGATTTCCAAATGAAATGCAAAATTTCCTTTCATCTGAAAACATTATCTTGGACCCACTGAGCAACAGTCCAGTTCTTTTTCTCCTTGGCCCAGGTAAGACGTTTCTGGCGTTGTCTATTGGTCATGAGTGGCTGACACAAGGAATGTGACACTTGTAGCCCATGTCCTGGATACGTCTGTGTGTGGTGGCTCTTGAAGCAATGACTCCAGCAGCAGTCCACTCCTTGTGAATCTCCCCCAAATTTTTGAATGGCCTTTTCTTAACAATCCTTTCAAGGCTGCGGTTATCCCGGTTGCTTGTGCACCTTTTTCTACCACACTTTTTCCTTCCACTCCACTTTCCATTAATATTCTTGGATACAGCACTCTGTGAACAGCCGGCTTCTTTAGCAATGAACTTTTGCGGCTTACCCTCCTTGTGGAGTGTGTCAATGACTGCCTTCAGGACATCTGTCAAGTCAGCAGTCTTCCCCATGATTGTGAAGCTACTGAAACAGACTAAGGGACCTTTTTAAATGCTTAGAAAGCCTTTGCAGGTTTTTTTTATTCATTATTCTAATTTACTGAGATAATGTCTTTTGGGTTTTCATTGGCTGTAAGCCATAATCATCAACATTAACAGACATAATCGCTTGTAATAGATCACTCTGTGTATAATGACTCTATATAATATATGAGTTTCACTTTTTGTATTGAAGAATTGAACTAAATTAAATTTTTGATGATATTCTAATTTTGGGAGAAGCACCTGTATGTTTTATGGCCGTTCTAGGGTACTGCAGCTAATCTCCCATTCATGTGAATTAGATATAAGGTACAGTACCTGGGAGCGGCCACTACACAATATAGTAAGCTGCGCTGTTCCCAGTCTGTACATTGTCTAAATCTGTCTAGTGTGGTAAATAACAGCTAATCATGGTGGTGCCTGACTTCCACAAATATGATATTGCTGGGTGTCCTGCTGCTAGGTGATCAATATGTTAATCCTGGAGAACCCCTTTAAGAATGAACACTCATCTACAAAACACCCTCAATTAATAAGAATAATTCAGAAAAGAGCAGATGTCCGACCTTTAGTTTTATGATAATGGAGTTTCATTCATCAAGAACAGAGAAAAGTTACTGCCCAAAAAAGTGTTAATAAAAGCTGCAGAGTGTTTATTCGGAAAGCACGTCGCCTGGAAACAGTAGAATTATTATGGATGTGTACACTATTTCTACACTCTGAAGTCCCGGTAACAGGAACACAACTGTCACTTTGATAAATGCACAAAATTAATTTTAGAAGAGTTTTCAAGATATGGGTCAGGTTCATTGACCGGATTCTTGTAGGAATTTTCTCCTCTCATATCTCATCCAGACGGTGGGTTGATGCTCTTGTGCTTTCTTATGTTAATCAATCGGATGCTATATGTTTTGGTGTTGTGGAAGACGGGCTTATCGTTCAACTATAAATCACTTTCTCTTGTATAAATCTTTGTTTAAGCCTTGTACGCAAACTTCATAATATATTGATAGGCAGAGAAATATTATCATTAAAGGGGTTATCTGCTGAAAATAAAGGGATTGCTGCAATATTCAATGTTGTGACCGTTAGCAATAATTTGTGGGGAAAAGCAAGTGTTCAAGATCCCTGCAGCGCCTCCAGAGGGGAAATGAAGTATTGCACAAAACTTATCGAAATTATTGGACTGTCTATGTAGTGTACCGTCATTTCAAGTTGTTCAGAGAAGACACTCTTTGTAGCTTATCTACACTCTGTCTAATAAGGCTCTAAGTGAAGGATTCTTATCTATTAACTCCTAATTCCCCAATTAAATCAACTGCACCCAAACACAGAAAACGCTGGTATGGGCAAAATTAAAGGTGTTGTCCATGATTTTTGGAAAAATTAGCTGAAATATGTTAAAACGAAAAAATGGGCATTACTTCATGAACTACTTCTTCCATCAAAGTTTGTATCCTCTTAATATATTGCAATCATCATTTTATATCACACTTTGTACTTAAAATTGCTTATTTTTCCTTTCTACTCAGGTAATTTTTCTCTTTTCCATTAGGTCAATGACATCACCTGATTAAAAATTTACTAGCTGAGTCTTTCTAAGCTCTATGTAATGCGTTTCAGGGGTCTCATGCCCCCTTCATCAGGAAATACCACACCTCAACTATACTCTCCTGAAATTCATCTAAGCGGCAGCGGGGAATTTTAACTACAAATCTCCCTTTGAAGACATTAATTTCTCTGGTCGGTGAAGACCTGTGGATCTGCAGCAGCCGCTATCCACATGCTCTAATCTCATCCTAACCAGGTGAGCAAATTTGGTGTATATTCTCCTCTATGTAATGTGGATAAGACCCTATTGCGCTTTTTGTCTCCCCATTGTTTTGCAATAAGCTCTATGTAGAAACAGGAAGTCTCTTTTCCCTGCATGAGTCAGCATTAGAACTACAATCCTACGTCAATGACAAAAGGAAACAAATAAGTGAGATAAAAATAAAAGGGGGACAGGAGCTGCTAGGTCAGGAGTAGAAATGGGCGGACACCTGGAAGTAAGGGTCCAGCTGAACAGTTACAAAAATTTTGCAGTACTGTTCTGGTACCCGAACCCGAACCTAGACCCCATTCATTTGAATGGGGAGCGATAACATCCAGTGTGCATGACAGCACGGCAAACACTGCTTCTGATCTGCAGGAAAATCATCACTGCCGGTCAGACAGCCGCAGTTCTTATGCTGTCAAAAGACAACGTGAGCGCAGCTGTGATTGGAGGTATAAAGTTTACCTTCGGTCACTGGTGTCAGCTGATGGTACTACTGCTCAAATCAGCCAACGCCTGCTGCTGCTGCAAATAATAGTGAGAGCAGGAGCGGCTGATGAGACTATTTATCAGTCGGTTCCTGCGTTGTAAATAAATATTTTAAAAAAATCGAGTGGGTTCGTCTGTATTTTTGGTAACTAGCTAGGCAAAACACACAGCTGGAGGCTGCAACCCCCAGCTGTCAACTTGAGCAAGGCTGGTTATCAAGAATAGAAGGGTCCCCATGCCATATTTTTAAATTATTTACAGAATTTAATAAAACGGCGTGGGCCCCCCCAATTTTTGACAACCAGCCAAGCTAAAGCAGGCAGCTGGGGGGCTGTTTTTTCAGGCTGTTAAGGGGCCATAGACACCCCCCAGCCTAAAAATAGCAACCCACAGCTGCCCAGAAGAGGCACATCCATTAGATACGCCAATTCTGGCGCTTTGCCAATTCTTCTCACTTGCCCTGTAGTGGTGGCAAGTGGGGTTCATATTTGTGGGGTTGATGTCACCTTTGTATTGTCAGGTGACATCAAGCCCACGGCTTAGTAATGGAGAGGCATCTATAAGACACCTCACCTGTTCGTCGTTCTGTCCCATGCCATAATCCATGTCTGGGGATTACTAGTTTTCAACCTGGACGGTGCCAAGACGCGACATCCAGGCTGAGAACCCCTGTTGATTGAGCTGATGCGAGCGCAGCCTCAGTGACTATCAGTGACGTCATCGAGGTTTCTTCTGGTCACTGAGCCAGTCTGTACTGTGGTGACCTCGGTGAGATCCCTGCTAGCACCGTGAGAAAGTCTCACAGTGCAGACGCGAGTTCACCACAGTTTACCGGGAGAATTTCACTGCTGTAAATTTGAACTTTACTGTTTGGGTTCGCCAACCTCTAGTCAGGAGTTGAAGAAGGGGTGGAAATGGGCTGCCAGGGACTTTTCAGTGCAGTTGTCGTGATGACTCATGCAGGGAAAACAGATGTACTGTATTTACATAGAGCTTAGAAGGATTCAGGTTGTCAGTTTTTAATCACGTGATGTCATAGACCTAAAGGAAAAGAGAACAATTAACTGGGTAGCAGGGAAAATTGAGAGATTCTAAGTACACAGTGCTGTATAATATGATGACTGCAATACAATATATCAAAAAGATAACCTTTATGGTAATGCTTTTTTAACTATGCAATACCCGCCACTGCCCTGGTGGTCCATGCCGTCCTGTAGAAATGGTATTATGTACATGATTCACATATGTCAACCATTGGCCTCAGCAGTCAAAGCCTGTGTATGCAAGCATGACCAATGGGACCAGTGACTGACTGCAGTGGTCATGTTGATGAAGTTTATTATGAAGTAATCACTGCCACATTGGTGACCAATGGAGCAGCGGCACTAGAGCGGAAGATTATATAGGGGTTTATTTATTATTATTTTCTGTTCTCAGACCATTTTTATTGGACACTCTCTTTACCATAATCTTTATATCTTTTACATCTACATTAACCCCCCCCCAACATTCCATCATAGGGGAACACCTCAGTACAACTACTTGCTATATTAGTAGAAGAAATTAAATGGCGGCACTCACCTATGAGTAAAAAATTCATAAAACTTTATTTCAAGTAGATAAAAGTTACAGTGTAGTAAGGAATGGCATACTTTTGGATACAACAGCCGTTTCGCACGAGTAGGCGCTTCTTCCTGGTCCCGAGTCTCTATGTTTTGGTGGTTTATTAATATTCTCTCATTCTAATTAACTACAGAATATGTCAATTGCTTCTCTGCAAAATTCTAACGGAATCCAAGAGAAGACTCCCCATAATAGGCGGCGTTCAGGGGTACAGTAAGACTCCATAGAACATTTAGGTACCCAATTATGGCTTAGTAAAACTTTGAGTCATTATGCCATCATGTGTGTAAGTCCTTACATTGTTACTTCCATTGCACAATTTAAAATAACAATATTTATTCCAAAATATATTTATATTCTGTCTATCCACTAGTATAAATTACGTTTTTGGATTTCAGTGCAAGATTGAGGAGGCATAGAT
This sequence comes from Ranitomeya variabilis, assembly GCF_051348905.1. Lineage (NCBI taxonomy): Eukaryota > Metazoa > Chordata > Amphibia > Anura > Dendrobatidae > Ranitomeya > Ranitomeya variabilis. Next base: position 42,730,935 of record NC_135237.1, on the reverse strand, counting down.
TATTTGGAAAGCTTAAATGATTGATGCCATGTGAAAGGAAAAATATGCAATCTGGTGGCAAAGTAGAGGCAAAGCAATCAAAAAGGTGACTGGCATTACACAGAATGTACCCAGTCGTAATAGCTTCCCATAAAGCAATCACCACAGGATTGTACTGGGTCAAATGTCATCATTTTTCAGAGAAAATAGGAGCAAAGTCCATAAACTTCACAATGAGATTTACCGGCTACTTCAAAGTTAAGTTCATGGATTTTCATTTGATAAAGTTTAAAAAGCTATTCTGGGATGTTACAGAATAAATGGTCATCTATCTATCTATCTATCTATCTATCTATCTATCTATCTATCTATCTATCTATCTATCTATCTATATAGAATAATGAGAGAGAGAATGTTTTAAGGTATTTTTATTACTTAATACAAAGTCAAAAGTTTACATACATTAAGATTACTATGCCTTTAAACAATTCTGGACTGCCCATATGATGATGTCATATGTTTGGAAGCTTCTAATTTTTTTTGGTAACATCAGAGTTAATTAAAGGCACACCTGTGGATGTATTTTAATGCATACCTGAAACACACTGCTTCTTTTGTGTTGGAGCGCCCCCACTGCCGCAGGGCCAAGGGGTACCAGGGGAAGGGTTGTTGAATGGTGGTGATGTTGCGGTGCAGTGTAGGTTGTGGAAAATAACGAGGACACCAGGTTGCAGTCTCTTTACCTCTTTACTGAAGGTCTCAAGGTCCTCAGTCCGGAATACGCTGTCAACAGGGCTGCCTGTGACCGGCCGGTCCGAAGGCACATCAGGAGTTCCCTTAACAGGTGGGGATCAGTGTCTACCTTCTAGCGTCTGTGTGTTGTAGTCCTTCTCTGCTGAGCTCCCGGGATAGTCCTCACAACTGGTTCTGTCTGTCTCTGATGTTCGTTCTCTCCTTCCCCCAGATGGTATGGTAGGACGCACCCGTATGACGGGGTAGGCCTGGAGTTCTTCCGGGACCCTAGAGTCGCCCCTCTCCCACAGCTGCCTCCGTTGTCTGCTTAGGTGATTTGTGTAAGACAGCCAACCTATAATTGGCTGTCCGGCCGTGGTTTGCAGTATGGCTTAGAGTCTCTTACTTGCTCGGCGTTCCGGCCACCGACTGTTGCGCCTCAGAAGGATGTTGCCTCGGTCTAACAGCACGACTCCTTCTGGTCCTAATGCCTCTTAACTGTATTCCCGTTGCTCACTGGTTTGTTCTGCTCTAAGGAGTCTGCCAGGATCCCATCCCTGACAGGTCCTCTCTCCAGCTTTCCCCAGTTACTTCTCACTGTCTTCCTGTCCAACCCCCAGTTTTACCAGAGTGTGAGGAGTGGCCTACTAGATAGAACCACCCCCCCTGGTGGCCGGAGTGTGAAGTGTAGTGTGTGTTACCTGATCAGGTGAACTCCTTTAGTGCAATCAGACGTAACATCACCCCCCTTAGTGGCAGAGCGACGTTACTGCAACGACCAGGACTCTGGGGCGCTGCAGTGTAGCATCATGGGAAAGTCTCAAGAAATCAGCCAAGATATCAGGAAGAGAATTGTGGACTTGCTCAAGTCTGGCTCATCCTACAATTACAAGATCGTACAATTTCAAGATACCTGAAGGTGCCTTGTTCATCTCTACAAACAATTATATGCAAGCGCAAACAAGATGGGAATGTTCAGCCATCATACCGCTCAGGAAGGAGACGGGTTCTGTGTCCCAGAGATGAACGTACTTTGGTCCATCATGTGCATATCAACCCAAGGACAAAAGCAAAAGACCTTGTGAATATGATGGCGGAAGCTGGTAAGATTGTGTCAATATCCTCAGTGAAACGAGTACTGTACCAACATGGGCTGAAAGGCCACTCTGCCAGCAAGAAGCCATTACTCCAAAAGAAACATAAAAAAAAGCCAGATTAATGTTTGAAAATGCACACAGGAAGAAAGATCTTAATTTTTGGAGACATGTCCTGTGTTTGATGAAAGTAAAAGTGAACTTTTGGGGCTTAACGACCATCGTTATGTTTGGAGGAAAAAGGGAGAAGCTTGGAAGCTTAAGAACACCATCCCCACTGTGAAACACGGGGGTGGCAGCATCACGTTGTGGGGTTGTTTTACTGCAGGAGGGACTGGTGCACTTCACAAAATAGATGGCATCATGATAAAAGAAGATTATGTGGCAATACTGAAGCAACATCTCAAGACATCAGCCAGGAAGTTAAAGCTTGGGAGGAAATGGGTCTTCCAAATGGACAATGACCCGAAGCATTATGCCAAAATGGTAACAAAGTGGCTTAAGGATAACACAGTCAATGTTTTGGAGTGGCCATCACAAAGCCCTGATCTCAATCCTATTGAAAATTTATGGGCAAAGCTGAAAAGGCCGGTGCGAGCAAGGCGACCTACAAACATGGACCAGTTACACCAGTTTTGTCAGGAGGAGGAACGGGCCCAAATCCTGAACAAATATTGTGAGAAGTTTGTGGAAGGAGATAACAAACGTTTCACCCAAGTCATTCAGTTTAAGGGCAATGGTACCAAATGCTAATGAAATGTATGTGAACTTTTGACTTTGCAGTAATAAAAATGCCTTAAAACATTCTCTCTCTCTCATTATTCTGGCATTTGGCAAATATTAATAATTATGGTAATCCTAATTGACCTAAAACGGGAAAGGTTTATTCTGATTTCATGTCTGATATTGGGAAAACATGCAGATGTGCCTTTTTATATAGTGGATTGAAACTTCTGGTTTCAACTGTAGAACCCCTTCGGCTGGGGTGTGATGGAATGTTAAGTTTGAAATGATTTGACCATAAATCATGGAGTGGACACTGTTACTATATTCTCCATGAAATAGTATCTTCACATTGCAGAATTCTTGCTTTTCTATTTATTTCCGGAAATGTATAAGTAAATTGATCACCGGATGATAGCAGTTGGAATTCGTCTCTATGTTCTCTAATACCGTCCAATCTGTGCTGTCAATGTGACACTTTGTAAGGAACCTACCAGTTTCCCTGAGGAATTCAGAGAAATGTCAAAATGTAGAAAAGGAATCCGTCAGCAGGTTTTTCCTATAGAATCTGATAGCTGCATGATGTAGGGTAAGAGACCGGGATTCCATCGATGTATCACGTACTGGACAGTTTTTGGTGGAGTTTTCATAAAATCCCTATTTTCTCTGCTGCAAACGTAGCAGTTCTATGAATGCTGAGCCCTGTATAATCCCACCCACACCACTGAGTGTCAGCTTCCCACACCCCAACCAATCAGAGGTGAGGGCGTGGTTACATGACACCTAGTTCTGCAGTGATGATCTCCTGCTGATAAAACACTGATTGTATTGAAACTACAGCAAGCAGCCTAGTAAGTGATGCATCCCTGGAATCAGGCTCCCTGTCCTTACATTATGCTGCTCTCAGCTTCAATCAACAAAACCTGCTGACATGTTCCCTTTAAGAAAAATTGATCTAGATAATTGTCAAAATATTTTATTTTACTGTTTGAGGTACCGAAAGAGATATCTTTCTGAAATGTATCCAAGACTCTTTATACATTTACGTATCAGCCCTTTTATACTTTCACTAATGTACTTGAACTTATGCAAATTCGCGTATGGTTAATCTGAAATCAGCGCGGAGATATTCCAATCGTTCTGGAAATGTTTATGTCTGGCATAATTACATTTCTTATACCGGAGAAGTGATTTGGAATTTGTTTAACAGTATTTGGGATTCTCAAACAGAGCGATTAGGCTTAATGACATCAATAACTGTCAGGGAAATTCTGTAAGAATGGAGAAATCAGTCTCATCAGTATAATGGAAGCGCACGATCTTCAATGACAAAAGTGGTTTACAGACTAATTACAAAAAACTGAACTGTACAAAATCTGTTCAAGTGCGTCACATTGTAACCTTGCAACCAAGCTCCAAATGTCTACATGAAGTTTAGTTTTTATGTTTTCTTTGCTTCAATGCATCTAAAATAAACAACTAAAAAAGATGCTTTCCAGCCAAGAAAAAGAAAACAAAAAATTAAATAAGTAAGTGACATAGCTTACTACAATAGTATAATTGTATGCCAGTTGCTCTCATCCTCTGGTTAAAACAAATGGTAAAGCTGGAGAGACGAAAAGCGCAAATACACTCCCTGACAGAAGTTATGTCGCTTATCCATGTTATGTAAATAAAAGCTTATAACCAGAGGTTAAATTCATCCATTGGTTGTATAAATTATTCTTTCGAAAGCTGAAACCCTCAAAAATATGGTGTAGGTTAAGAAAATAAATTGGCATCAATGCAGAAATATTGATCAGTTAATGGACACAGAATGGTCAGATTTTGGCAAGATAAAAGTTTTGTTGCCCACAGAAAGTAATGTGATATTCAAACAAATACTTAACTTAAAATACAAATATATGTTGCATAACATTGGTGATTGAAGTTGTGGTGCTATTAGAGTCATATTTAATATTTTGTGTGACTTCCATGAGCTTGAAGGACGGCATCCATGCAGTTCAACAATGATTCATACAATTTATTAATGAAGTCATCAGGAATAGCAGAGAATGCAGTCTTACATGCCTCCCAGAGTTCATCTAGATTCTTTGGTTTTGTCTTCCAAGCTTCCTCTTTCATTCTACCCCAAACATGCTCAATGATGTTCATGTCTGGTGACTGGGCTGGCCAGTCCTTGAGCACCTTGATCTTTTTTGCCTGGAGGAACTTTGTTGTAGAGATGGATGTATGAGATGGAGCACCATCCTGCTGCAGAATTAGACCCCTTTTATGATTTGGAATATAAGCGGTAGCTAATACTTCTTGATATTTTAGGCTATTGATATTGCCTTCCACCTTCCAAATGTTTTGCACACCCCCATACTGAATGTAACCCCAGACCATGATCTTTCCACCACCAAATTTAACTGTTTTCTGGGTGTATTTTGGATCCATACGGGCTCCAGTAGGTCTCCTGCAGTATTTGTGGCGGCTGTGGTGTAATTCTACTGAAGATTCATCAGAGAAATCCACCTTCTGCCACTTTTCCAACATCCATATGTTTAGCAGGCTGTGGGACTTTGCAAATGCCACACGGTTTTTTATTTGCCTTTTGTTTAGTTCTGGCTTCTGGGCACTGATTCGACCATGGAGGCCATTTCGAGACAGAATCCTACAAACTTTTCTAGTTGACACAGGGACTTGAGGTGACCAGGCCTGTTGGAGCTCTGCTGCAGTGGAAGAGGGGCTTCCTTTGGATTTCTAACCAACAAACGTTCCTCCTGAGCAGTTGTCTTGCGGGGTCTGCCAGACCTGGGCTTGTCAAACACATCTCCAGTTTCTTCAAACCTTTTTAGAATTCTTTGTACTTGACGCCGAGACACATTAAAGGTGCCAGCCACCTCTGCAGTAGATCTGGTCTTCAGCCTCTTGATAATCCAGGCTTTGGTCGCAGGGTGGATTTTTTGCATGTTGTCAGAGCTCAAGTTGCAGTTCAAGTGAAGGTCTGGGGTGCTGGGTTTCTTTTTATACACACACACTAATTAACCGATTATTTACTGAGCACAGGTGAGGATGTAAACTAGGATTGGGTGCATTATATGACCAGGTGACAAAACTTTTGTCTTGCCAAAATCTGACCATTCTGTGTCCATTAACTGATCAATATTTCTGCATTGATGCCAATTTATTTTCTTAACCTAAACCACATTTCGGAGGGTTTCAGCTTTCAAAAGAATAATTTATACAACCAATGGATGAATTTAACGTGAGGTTATAAGCTTTTTTTTACATAACATGGATAAGCGACATAACTTCTGTCAGGGAGTGTAGGGTCTCATATGATAGCAAAGTGGTATAAGCTGCCCAAGGTTCCAAAAATTTGATCACAAAAGGAGGTGAAGCATGAATGTGATTTATTTGTCAACACGTTTCAAGGTTTCCAAACCTCTTCATCAGGACTAAACCACAATGAACATTGAGAAGTGTTTGACTTCACATTTCAATAGCCAAGCCAGCCCCCCTCTGCAGTGACACAGAAGGGGACTGTCTTAGGGTGCTTTCACAATGCATTCCTTGCCACACTTAGTGGTTCCATCAAGGCTTACATCCGAACCCTTTGCAAAATGGGATTTGGGCATATGCGCCAATGGAGCCATTGACTACACTGGCACAGATGGAGTCAGCATGTGATTTGTTGTGCATCATTTTCAGGTGTATACGTCTGCTACATATGAGCTTCTGCCTCCAGTAGGCAAAATGATGCACTAGCGGGTACACGGTGATTTTGTCTGCACTATTATAGTTAAGGTCCCATTCCATTGACTGAAGATCTCCATGGACTGACATTGGAGAAGATGGAGATATTTTTTTCTCCATCTTCTCCATTGTCCAAGAGAATTGGATCACACTCTGATAAGGGTTTGATCAGAGTGTTATTTGCATAATCGGCCAGATCTTCTCAGATGAAAGAATATATGCTCATGTGTTCCCAGCCATAGTATTCAGAAGGACCCACCCTGACCATGTCTGTGGTCATTCATTGGAGGATTACTATGCCGTGCTACATTTTCCAGCAGAGGCATTGATCACCAATGATCGCCAGGCTAGTTCCGATACATAAAGGAGTCATTTGTAAAGGAAAATTAAAGTATAGATGAAAATGTTTCATGTTAACCGTGCTTCACACGCTAGTAAATATCACACCAAATGTAACTAAGAACGTCAGATCTGACTTATTCTCGATGTGCTTCCTATTAACAACGGCTGTTTATTCTGGCAGTTCTGTAATATTTATAAGATGCATTTAGAGCTATAAAACTAGGAAGGGACTTGTGGTTTTATTGTTTGCGTATTAATTAAGAATTTAGAATGACTTTTTACGCTGTGTACTTTGTATAACGCAGCAGTACTATTTCTCGTCTATTTTGTATGCAAGACCTCATGTAAAGCTGTAATAGGACTAAATATGCCACAATGTTTCACTGAAAACTTATGATGTAATTTATAAAGCATAATCACCCAAGAAACCTATGATATAGATGTTAATGGGTTTATCCGGTCACAACATATTGATGACCTATACAAGTTAGATCATGAATATCAGATTGGGGGGAGTCCAACACACAGCAACCTCACAACTATGATGTTATTTGCTCCAGCAGCCTCCCCATACAATGTGTAGTGGCCACTGCTGGGCATTACAAAAGAATAGGAGCTGTTCTGCAGCACCTGGCAGCAGCTACTACACAAAGCCACTGGAGAAAATAGAAACTAATTGGTGGGAGTTCTGGGTGTCTGACCCCCACCAATCGATTATAGATGACTTATTCTATGAATAAGTCATCGGTATATCTTGACCATTAAACCCCATTAAGGCACTATTCATACTACAATGGAGTACTCCATCCTTAAAGAAGTTGTTATTTTCACAAATGTGGCACATAATGGTATCAGAGTTAAGCCTCGATGTCTTCGTCAGTGAAGCTCCACCATCACTTATTAGTAACATCTGATCCACAGACTGTATGGGTCTCTGGTCCAATATATGACCACTGGTGGAGGAGTCCAAGAACAGCCCATCCATCAGCATCCTCTACGAAATAACGTATGCACGGAATAGGAATGATCTCATGTACAATGCCATGCACATTGTTATTCAACGCAAACCTTTGATGAATGGGTCTGATCTTGTGGTCCTCCTTTGGGAGCAACATTTAGGACCAAAGCAAAATACAGTTTGTGAATCAGAGTGTGTGTCCACTATAGGCTATGTTCCCACAATGAGTTTTTGGTGAGATTTTTTACGCTGTATATATATATTTTTTTTAAAAAGCAAGTAACCAATTTTACATAATGGGTGCATAAACGGCGCAGAAATCTACAACATCAAAAACTCACCAAAAGCTCATAGTGGGAACATAGCCTAACAGAAAGAAAAAATGTACTGTGACCGAGCTGCCCTAAGGCGGGGCTGGTGTTGTGAATTCTGCTTTTGGGTTCCCTCCGGTGGTAGTAGGTGGTAATGCAGTTGTCCCTGGGTTGCAGTTCTGGTCAGGTGTGTCTGCCGATTGCAGTTCTGACTGGGGTATTTAGGTGTGCAGGATTCATTAGTAGGGTTGAGCGAAACGGATCGGTCATTTTCATAAGTCGCCGACTTTTGGCAAAGTCGGCGTCTCATGAAACCCGTGGGGTCGGCCATGCGGTACGCGATCTTGGCGCCAAAGTCGCGTTTTGAATGACGCCTTCCCCGCCATTTTTTCAGCCAATTAATTGTGGGCAGCGTGATGACATAGGTTCCGGCCCGGTTTCTGCGGCGTCATAGAGCCATATTACCGTTTGGGCTGCAGTGATTTCCGGAGTCAAATACAATATATGCACGGAGGAGAGAGAGAGAGAGAGAGAGAGAGAGATGAATGCACATTGACTTGCATTGGGTTTCGTGTTCCGGGACCGGAACCCGACTTTACAGTAGAATCGGCCGATTTCACACGATCCGACTTTTGAGAAGGTCGGGTTTCACAAAACCCAACTCGATCCTAAAAAAGCAAAAGTCGCTCAACCCTATTCATTAGTCCTTGCCAGTTGTCAATTGTTGTTGGGAGGTGTTGGACCTCTGCCGGGTTCCTCCTGTCTTTCTGCCAAATCAGCAAAGATAAGTGTCTGGTTTTTTTTTCCTGTGGCACACATGCTGTGTGCTTCACAATTCAGTGCTATTCTTTGTGTTTTCTTGTCCAGCTTAGATTGTGTCAGTATTTTCTCAGTCTTGTTGGATTCTCTGGAGTGGCAGATATACATTCCATGTCTTTAGTTAGATTGTGGAACTTTTTGTATTATCTGTTGTGGATATTTTTGGAAGGGTTTTAATACTGACCGCCTAGTAATCTGTCCTATCCTTTCCTATTTAGCTAGAGTGGCCTCTTTTGCTAAATCCTGTTTTCTACCTGCATGTGTCTATTCTTCTCCTACTCACAGTCATTATTCGTGGGGGGCTGCCTATCCTTTGGGGGTCTGCTCTGAGGCAAGATAGCATTCCTATTTCCATCTATAGGGGTATTTAGTCCTCCGGCTGTGTCGAGGTGTCTAGGGTTTGTTAGGCACACCCCACGGCTACTTCTAGTTGCGGTGTTAGTTCAGGATTTGCGGTCAGTACAGGTTCCACCGACTCCAGAGAAAGTTTTCATGCGGCTCCAAGGTCACCGGATCATAACAGGCTGGGGTATGTGGTGCTCTGATTAGGTATTCATACTGAAGACTGCTGACAGGTCACTGATCCCTCACTGACCAGTCCGCTAGTTTGCACAATGAATACATGTACATAGTGAAGAAAAAAAAACCCTTCTGTAGGCAGGTGCCGGCCTTGGTACCTGCGCTGCAGCATAATCGCCTGTGTACTTTTCAATTAATCTCTTTTGCTGATTTAACTGGGCGAGGACAAAAAAAAAAAGGCAATTTGAAGATGGCACCTGCCGCGCACCTTTGCAGTAGCAGCTATCGGTGTGTATAGATTCGATAGCTGCTACTGGGCAGGTGCCGGTGGCGCCATCTTGCTGGAGAAGTCACCAGGCAGTCATCAGGCACCACTCCTGGGCAGAGCCTGGCACAGTAGCTGCTGGCCCCAGGGGTCAGGTATGCTGACATTGATAGGGCTAGGTCTTCGTTCAGACTGTTAAGTTCTGGCACCTCTACAGAATGGTTACTTACACAGACTCGGACTCGGGCTCAGTTCAGACACGCCAGTTTGGGACACTGGATCAGGGTTGGGCATGCACAGACCAGGGAACAATGTTCAGGCATTGGCCATTCTGAGACCAGGGGACTACGGATACAGGACTTGCAACACTGGGACCAGGGGTGCAAGTTCAGGACACCGGCTGCACCAGGACCAGGAGACTTTTGGAACAGGAATGGGCGCTCACGGACCAGGAGAGCTCAGATACAGGACTGGTCACACCAGGACCAGGAATACAGGTTCAGGACACTCACTAGTAGTGCACCTTACTCACTAATTACTCTACACGTTGCTTGGCCGCTCTCAAGGGGAGAGAGAGTATCTTGTACAAGATACCTCCTTACAGGTACACTAGGTTATACTATATGACTCTCCACTACAAGCTGAAGGCATTTACTATAAGCGCGCGATAGGTGCTCCGCCAGAGCTGTGGCATGCACACAGGAAGTAGGAGCACACCGAGGATTGCGCTGAGGGCCAAGGCAGTGAATAAGCCAGCATCCCTGCATGGAGGGAGAAGGGGTGCTGGCAATAGCGCTACAGTTATCCTGTTTGTGATACCAGCGGTAAGTGCCACCTCGGCACAATGGGCATTTTCTGTCTGTGACACTTCTCCTGCTCCGGTAGACTTTGCGCAACAATGTATCATGTGAATGAATGACTGTACATGATTCTTCCTTTTCATATTCTGGTCTATAGAATGTGACATAAGAGTAGTGTATTCCAGTGTAGCCAAAAAAAATCAGGAGGCAAAATGTAGTCAACTGTCTTTCCTTTCCTTCCTCTTCTCGGAGCCACACAAACTGTTCTACTCCTCATGGGTTCGAAAATACCCAGAAGATGGCACCTCCTGGGGTGAAGAGCACACTACAGCTGCGATGAACCTGAAGAGAGTGACATTTAGGGTTAAATTAGGTCTTTAGCAAAATCTATTTCTTATGTTTCCCGTTTGACTGGAGAATGTTCAGCCCCAATGTTAATGTTTACTGTAAATGGAATCCTTGTTTATACCAATTAGCTTTTCCTTCACATTTTCGGAAATGTTCTCTCTACTTCTTCTAATTACAAGACTTAAGCTCCGCTGTTTCACATCTTCATCTTTACACAGAGAGGAGGTACATGGAGTTTGGCACTAAATATAACAAGAAATGTATGTCTGATCCCAAAGACAATGAGTGATGGAGAATGAATCCTATCTAGCCAATTAATTTGTGATGAATCCACGACACGATCTGCTGTCCAATAATTAGCGTATCTCTTATGATCTGTACATTTTCGCTGAAGCCACCAAATGTCATTAGAGGCAGATTTCTTCACCGCGGTCCTCCGCCTGTCCAGCCTGCTTGTGTTATTATCAGGCAGGAAAATCAGAATGCAAAAACCAAGTTTGCTCCATCTGCCTTCCAGAGTCATTATTTCTACTACTTTATTTTTTATTGATTTTGGGTTATTGATTCCAACAGCTGACTGTCTAATCTAAAAATGTATCTGTTTTATTTGTTGTCTTAAAGAGATTTTCCAGGAAAATGTAGGAAAAAAAGATTAGTCATGGTCGGATTCCAGAAAAAAATATTTTTTTTTATTTTCCTTTCTGGGAAACTTCATGTAAAAATATAATTAAAATGGATCTGGTCGTCTTTCTCAAGGGAAATAATTTTACAGCTAGTATTAGATTATTGAAAATAGCATGCTGAATCTGGAATTTAAAGGGAATCGGTCAGCAGGTTTTTGCAACCTTATCTGAAAGCAGCATGAAGTTAGGGAAGAGACCCTGATTCCATTGATTTGTCACTTATTGGGCTGCTTAGTGTAGCTTTTATAAAATCATTGTTTTATCAGCAGATTATTATTACTAATAGACTTGCTGTCGGGTAGTCCAACCACGCCCCCACCACTAATTGGCCGATTTTTGCCTATGTACAGTGGTGGGGCGGAGTTACAGAGAAAGCTGCCAATCAGTTGTGTGGGCGGGGCTATACAGTGCACAGCATTCAGGGAACTGCTAGATCTGCAGCAGATAAACAGTTTTTAATCAAAGCACACAGTAAAGTAAATGACACATCGCTGGAATCAGTATCTTCCCCTTCATCATGCTGCTCTCTGATGGGGCAGCAAAAACCTGGTGACAGATTTTCTTTAAACTTTGATATCTTTCTATTTATCAACCTATTAGTGATGAGCAAACGTCCTCAAAAAAAGATGTTATCTGAGCATGCTCCGGTGCTAACCGAGCGTCTTCGGCGTGCCCTAATCATATGTTTGAGTCCCTGTGGCTGCATGTTTCTCAGTTAGTTGACAGTCGCAACACATGCAGGGATTGCCTAACAAACAGGTAATCACTGCATGCGTTGTGGCTGTCAAATAGCTGTGAGACATGAATTCGCCGGGACTCAAACATATTTTTTGAGCACGCCGCTCATCACTACTATCTATCTAATCTAAATCTATCTAGAAATAACAAAGTGAATAAGGTTTTGACCAAATATGCACTTATATAGAATCATTAGTGAAGAAAACAAAGGATTTTACTAGTCCATGGCATACGTGGGCTAATATATTCCTTTTTTTTCCACTGATTTAGATATATTTATCTGATGTAACGGATTGTGCTTGGTGGTGTAAGGCCTGCACGCAGCTGGAAACCAATGCCCAGGGCTGAAAACAGCTGAATGTAAAACAACTGAAGGCATAAAAGCCAAAACAGAAAGAAAAACCCATGCACATAATGTGTGTAGGGACTACATTTGCGTTTGGCAGCTCTCCACAATGTGGGGTCTCTGCAGCAGTCATGCAAACAACTGAGAGAAGGCACTGAGTTTGGGATTACCCTTTCCACCTGCTGCATTGTACTTAATACAAGATTTCAGAGAATATCAACTGTTTCTCCTGGTCTCTTATTACAAGTCACTGCTAACCGAGTTGGCACTGTCTGAGGATGCCTGGCAGGTGAGTACAACAATAAAAAAGTTATCTAGGGGATTGATGGCTCATACTGCCTTGAAGAGTCAGAATAACCTCTAATGTATTTAGAAGCTACAAGGAAGTGGCTGCAGGACCATCCTCCTGTGATGCCCTGTTGGAGAGTCCCCTCAAATAATACAACACAGGAAGAAAAGTAATTAGCAAAATAGGGAAAATAGTAGAGAATTTCATTATAAAGCTAATTAAAGAAGCAGTTGATAGGCATTCATAAGGGGCATTAAAGGGCTTGGACAACCCCGTTAATGTTTAATTCTTTAGCTGGTGGTTATGATCAAAGTTTCCACTTTGTAATTTTCATAAAGAAATATAAATTTGAAGGTCATACGGATATGTTCATGTTAAGCTTTAACTAAACAAATACATTTGAAAGGCCATAAAGTTGACGTTGTACGCAAATATAAAAAAAAAAACGCAGATCAGCCGATGTGACTTTTTTCCAGATTTGTCCTTATATTTCCATCCATCACCCAATCTGATCATTACGGACTTTCATTCTTTGAAATTAGTCACATCTTTGTCATATCAAAAAAAGACAGGAAACATCGTAAGAAAATACAGCATTTAAAAAATACAAGAAAAAATAAGCTAAAAATGCAATTAGCACTTGCTTTTCTAATGAAATGTTATTGAAAAGTTTCCTCCACAGATTACAATTTTACTGAGCCATTTAATTTTCTCGTTGAGCAGAAGAAGATAATTATCATTCTTGAATCTGCAGAAAACGATGACTACTTCCGTCTGAGGCTGCACAAAGCTGCTGACATGGAATTCGGCGAAATGAGCGCTTGTTCTTAAAATCCTACTAACTGTAAAATTGTGTCGTAATTTTAAATAGGTGCATAAAATCCATGAACAATTTTGTATTTATTAGAAAATAAGTAGTAAAATGGGCCAAGACAGATAGAAAACATTAGTCAAGGTAAAATTGCAGGTCGGAGGCACAATCAGCCTCATTTTATTTTTTCTATGTGTCAGGCAAACTAATGAATCTGTTTCTGTTGATTCCGAAAACCTTTGCACATACACATTGTGCATTTAGTGGAGAAGTTGGAAAGTTCCGAATGCTTATTATTTTCATACCTCCTAGTACACAAGGCTGAAGCAGCAGCATACGTATATCCAGTGTTAGTCTGAGGTGCCAAGGGACTACTAGTAGCATTGACCTTGGGGACCCACTTTTCTACTATATGCAAATATGACATTACCCACATTAACAAATTTACTTCCGTTTCAATATAATAATGAACTGGGGAGTTTGATAAATGATGAGATGCTGCCCTTGTATGTACTTTGAGAATCAAGCATAGGGTGCCAATTACTGTTCATATAGGCATCTAGAAATCCCTCTCCTGCATTGCGGCTCACCAGGGAATACACCTATTTCCGGTGTGCCAGTCCAAGCCTGTGCATATCCATAGTTATGCTGGTATCCTGTGTGCAGCCTTTTTCAGAGGCTTTGCTATAGGGACAAGGTTACAATTGGTGCCTCAGGGTGTCCAAATACACTTTTTGCCACACAAGGGAATGTGCACATAGTGTCTTTCAGATGCTGGCATACCTGCTACATTATTTCAGACGCTTCCAGCAGTGTTTTTCCTTAAGCATTTTTTAATGTCTTTTGTGGCCACTTTGCGGCTGACGTTTTCTTTTTCTAATTGTATGTAAAAATAGTGAGCATTTTCCAAGCGGAAGCGGCAAGAAGAATGGACAGGACCAAAAGACGAAACATACGCACAGCAAGTTGTTATTGCATTGCAGTGCATATGTTCATTCTTTTTGGCTGAGAAAGATGTCGTGAGCACATCCCTTAAGTAGACACCAGTTTTACAGATCTTGCACTGAGACCAATGAGATTCAAGCTAAGCCTCTGGCTTGATAGAGGAGATATAAGTTGTATAGTTATACAGTTAAAGAGGTTGTCCACTACTCTTAAATTGATGGCCTATCCTTAGGACTTGGGATAGGTCATCAATGGCTGATCGGCAGGGGATCGGTAGCCGACATCGTCGCCGATCAGCCGATCAGCTGTTATCGGTGGCAGCGTTCGCTGGCGGCCAGAACTACTAACTTATGGATCTGGCTGTCTACTTGTGGCCGCCACACGGTACTGCACATCCACCTATGCAAGTCAGTAGGAGGCTGATGTGCAGTAACAAGCCTTGGCCGCTACAAGTAGACAGCCCGATCCACAAGTAAGTTCTTCCATCCAGCAGCCACCGCCACCGATAACAGCTGATCGGTGGGGGTGTAGGGTATCGAACCCTGGCCAATCAGACTTTGATGATCTATCCTGAGGACAGGCAATCAATGTAAACGTAGTGGATAGCAATAGATTCACTAGGTACATTTTTGCTAAAAAGTCCACCTAAACCATACTAAGTTCCAAAAAACGCCATCCCAAAGAATTAATGCATAGCAATAAGACAGAAAGGAGTTTTTAGCTAACAAGACATACACTTTATTTGACAATCACATAAAATACACCCACATGGTTAAAAAAAGGACGACAATGAAACAACCAATACCTGAATAACAGATACATGAAAAGTTATATAATGTGACGAAATTGTGAGTCCCTATGGAGGAAAGTGGAAAAATGATATTATAAGGATGAAAATACGTAATGGGCTCTGGGGGGAGAGGGGCTCTGTTCTTTTGTCCTGGTGCTATTTGGCTCCACATGGGTAAGGAGCTGAAAGAACTGAAATAAATTAACTTTTTGATGATATTCTAATTTTGTGGAAGCACCTGTATAGCCTAAGAATTCACCATTAATGTAAAAGTTCCAGACTAACCCTTTAACATCTCAATTGATAAAATAGGGAAGTTCCTCTCCAGGAACGGCAGAAACCAGGCCCCTTTTTTGGGCAGGATTTGTGTAAACACCTCCCATTTTATACCATAGCCATTTAAAAAAATATATTCTAGCCCATAAATAGAGAATTCCTATAATTTTTTATTGCCTGGTCTAGTAAGAACGACCTTGTACACTGTATGGGGTTTATTAGCATTCAGTGGCAGGACACAGTTTTATTTAATGTGTTTGTCATTTATTTCTGTAAATTCTATTTTATTGGGTAATATATCTTATTGGTTTACTCTGCTCTGCAACCTAATGGCGAAGAATAAATCCAGCTATATATAGCGTCTATTAGATGACAAAGTAAATACAGTTAGCGGGTATTATCATACAAACATGCTCAGTGATATTGCCTTGTTTCCTTAGGGAAAAAGCAGAATGGGGAAAGTCTGGTACTGATCTAACCCTCCGTTATCTGGCAATAAATGGATTATATGGAATGGCAGCTACACACAAAGAGCTCAGTATTATGTACATTTAAAGAGACACTTATTTATCTAATGATGTTTGCTTTTTTCCATAATTTCTTGCGCAAGAAAATTCGTTTGGAAATTGTGTTTGCATTAAAGCAAGAGTTCACTCTAGATATTGAACAGATTTTTATGGCTCCAAACTTAACCCAAGAAAGAGGGTCCCCAAGTCCTTTGTGAATAAAGTATTGTTGAGCAAAACACTGCCCCATTCTTGTAATTGGTGGTGGTCCTTGTGGTCGAACCAATTGTCACTTTGCGTTTACCACTAGAGATGAACGAATTTGTTCCAGTAGACTTGATTTCTCTTTGAATTTTGCAACAATTCAGATGCTCCAGTATCCCATATTTTTTGAAACTTGCTCTAGCTGACCACTGTTTTGCATAACGGTAGAGGGCCGGCAAAAGGATTAAGAAAAAAATACTTAGCTCACTGGTCACCTGTCCTGCCACCCATGCAACTGTCCATCCGGTCCTCTGCACCTCTATTTCTGCCTTCCATCAGGTGCATATTCTTCAGTTTCATTCTGCACCAGTGAGTCCGGTGCTGAGTAGACCTCTGATGTCACAACGTACGTCCCCTGAAGAGCTGACCAGGTTTTGAGTGGTACATGTCGTAATGTCGTGATGTCACAACAAGAGCCACAATGGCAAGAAAAACAATATTGTCATTGGACAAGTCTGAATGAAGCAGGCTGAAGAGGGATGCATATGATGGGGAGAGGCGTGGAGGACCAGTTGGAGGGCTGAGCGAGCAGTGGGACAAGTGAGGGGGTGTGTAGCTCTCCTGTGATGGTGGTGTTGTTGCTGTGGGAGGTCCGATTCCTGGTGCCATTTTCTCTGCTGCTGTGGAGCTTAGCAGCAGAGCCTGAGCTGATTATTTTTTCCTTTTTTGTCTGTCCCGTGTTTGTCTCTTCCCCTGTTTGTTATCATCTGCAGTGGTGAGGCTTGCGTCCTTGCTGGCCAGTGCACTAGCCAGGGTACATTAAGGTAACAATCATGGACTAGGCACATGACTGCGGTGGGAGGAAGGAC
Source organism: Ranitomeya variabilis (assembly GCF_051348905.1). Lineage (NCBI taxonomy): Eukaryota > Metazoa > Chordata > Amphibia > Anura > Dendrobatidae > Ranitomeya > Ranitomeya variabilis. The sequence goes on along the minus strand of NC_135237.1, from coordinate 42,713,847 downwards.
CAGCATAGGGCATTAGGGGAGCTTAGGGACAGACAAAAGTTGGTGTCAGGAGGTGTCCCATCCCTCACTCCCTACTTTTAGAACCTTCCTCTCCCTTTTCCATCCAGTCAAATTTATATGCTGTGTCGTCCGCTGGACTTACTCGTGTCCGAGCATGACAGGTACCTTAAACTGAGCCTAAAATCACAGAAATTCCCACTGCTGAAAACCCAATTTATCAGCTGTAAACGGCCGGAATGGGTTTAATTCAGTGCCACCACAGGACAAGTGAAATATTACATAGCTCCCAATGGAATGAGTCTTCCCGTGTTTAAGGTTTGCTTTGAAGCCTCTTTTTCCTCAAGCCTCTTTTTCCTCAAGCTTATAAATAAGCAAATGGTTGTTCCCAAAATTCATAGGAAATAAATGAATGATCTTTCGTTGAATGACCACTAAGACCCACAGCGATTCTGAGTTCTGGGTTCTGCATGCACGCTGCTCCTCCAATCATAATCTATGGGACTGCTGGAAATAACTGAGCAGTGTTATTCTAGCCCTATAGACAGTGAATGGAGCAGAGGTCCAGCATGCACACCCGCACCTAATTCAAGACTGGGCTCTGCAGAGCCGCATTCTCAAGATCTCTGGCGGTCGCAGCATTTAAATAAATAAACCCCAATAGGGTATTTGAGATGAGATAAGCCACATGACCCATATAACCTTATTTTAATGTTTAGCACTAATTTCCTTTCTAAGCTCCTTTTTACTATTTGAAATGCTCGTGCTAATAAGAGAATGACCCTAAAGTTAAATTATCTCTACACCGTTGATAAACTGGATTAAAGGGCTTATCTTTGGAAATTTCCTTGAGACTTCATAAACTCCAAGTGAGACAAATAGCCCTTCGTTTTGTCAACTCATTAATTTGAGTGATTGCCCTAATGCACAATGAGCTCAGATTAAATTTCTGTAAATTGAAGAGCAACTTCAGCCATGTATGAACATTTTTCCACCTGCTCAGGTCTTGTCCATAAAGTGAAATATTATCTACAGTATATCACTAGAGAAATAAAAATGCACAGCTTGTCATGTCAGTACAATATAGAAAGATAATGGTACAAAGCAGCATTATTTAAAACACCTTATTTCCAAGATATATTGTCTAATTCAATTTGCTGTCAATCATAGACATTATATAGACCAGGTCGCCTTTTAAGACCAATAAAGGGGGTGTGGAAACCACAAATATGACCAAAGCAGTCAAAAAATACAAAAACGTGGTCTGTCCTGGTCTGCACGCTTTTTTGCACAATTGCACTTTCTGCTTGTCATTTGCATATGCTTCCCATGAAATTCCATCTGTTCTTTTTTATTTTATTTTTTCTATGTAACAATTAATAAATGTTTTTTGTACTTTTTGACTGCTTTGGTCGTATGTCAGTACAATAGTGGAATAGACTTGACAAATACTTTTACTGGAACAGAAATTTGCCAAAGGCTAAAATCTAATCTTGACAGTTACATTCAATACAGAAATGGTTAAGACAGTTTGACATCTTTGCCCTTACTTTTAATAGGCTCACAGGATCCTCTGGGGCGTATCTTTAGGCTGCTACGCGTTATTACTCTGTGAACTACGCCCCCAGTAGAGATCATAAAACTGAGCGGTAAATAAAAAGACACATATCCCTGACATTGCATGGCGGATTACAAAAAGGCGTCTTTAGGAGAACAGTGTCAATAAAATAAATGAAATGAGAGCAAAAACTTGTCGTTTTTGTCCTGTCGACAGATCTGTTTTAAAATATTCCACCACCAAATTGAATGAATGTTAAATTAAATAAATATTAAAATAAAATTGCAAAAGATGAATATCTAATTAAGCATCTGTCGAGCACAATCCAACTTCACAAACAAAAAGACCGGCGCTGGTTCAAAGAAGCAGTCCAAACACTTCCATCAAAGACAAATAAGTAGAATGCACTTTACAACAATCAAAATCTTTTGAGCATGTAAGAATATCTTTGAGGACTCCCCTCCTTCACCACATTTCCAGCATTGGTATGTACAGTAGATAGCAAACAGAAATACCGGCATAATTAAGCATAAAACTCCTTTTCTTCCCATCTTCCAATATTTAGTATCGATGACCTTAAAGAAATGATCTGAATATAGAGCATCCAAGCCAGATATTTGTATCTGAGAAAGAACTTTATTGTACTTATATGGATAATATATTTTAGAAATAAATGAAATATATTCTAAACACGCAGCACGCCCCAGGAAGAAGCTATGAGGCGAAACCCAGTGTCGGGCAAGGATTTGTGTGCCGCAAACATTTTACTGCTTTCGAAAACATATTGTCCATGTGAGCATAATAAAATCTTCTCTTGGATACAATTATCTGCCCTATATTCTGATTATTTCTTTGTGGTCATCCATATTGAACATTGAAAGATTTGGAGAAGAGTTTTGTGTGCCTAATTATGCCGGTATTGTTGTTTTCCATCAATATGCGGACACTGCAAATGTTCTGAAGGTTAGGAGTCCTGGAGGACATTTTTACGTGTTCAAAAGATCGTGATTGTGGTAGAGTTCATTCTAATATCTATACTTTCTAGGTGGGCAACTCACAGCAACTGTGAAATCGATTCATATTTTCTTCGCAGTGGGAAGAAATGTATGTGACTCCATCAGTGGAAGGATATGTGCCATATTACTCTATTTTATGGACGACAGGTAAACTCTCAGCCTTGACACATGCTCTTCTTCCAGATTCTGGGCAATGTCACTTATATCAAAACAAATAAGTCTATTCGTTGCGCATAGTTTGTCCTTAACATTACCACTGTAGTTGCATGACCTACTATGGAGAGAAAAAGTGTTGCATCTTTTTCCTTGGGTCAAGCACAAACTACAGATATAACCTAGCCAGATACTCGTCTGTAGACGCAGTTACATGTAGGAGGGATCAACTGTTCTCTTGGTATAGCTGTTCATAATTGGAACATTACTTTTTTGGGATTTTTTAAAAAGTAGAGCGACAATAAAATAAGACTTAAAAATGGGAATGAAAAGTCATATAGAGGAATAAGAAGTAGAGGGTTCCTTCTGGTTAAAGTGTGTCCACGTATAACATGTAGGGAGAAAACTGAAGAATAAAACAAAATGAGCATATGCCCTGTAGTAGTTAAATAAGTAAATAGTAATAGCACATGTAAAAAAAAATAGGGTACGGAGTTAAAACAATTTTTATAAAAAAAGCATAAAAGCCATCCTACCACAAGAAGGTGGACCCAATCGGGTTATAAGAGCAGTATGCATCATTGGCCAACTTGGAAAGAGTAGAGTGAAGCAGCTAAAAGACCTTGAGGAGTAGAATGGGCTACAACAAATGCAACTGATTGAGTGATCGAGAAGAGAAGTTGATCATCTGTAGAAAAATTAACCAAGGTAACCGGGAGTCTTGGTACTTGCCCACGTAGCAGAGACCTTCTAAGAACTAGAAACCTGAGAGAAGGAAAACTATTTCTCCGTCTGAGTCTAGTGAAGTGTTCATGTCAAATACAGAACTGTGGCCCTCTGTGGCCCTCTGTAAGAGAAGATGTGATCTTCATGGTTGACTTTGAGTTCCTGAGTAAAGTTAAGTCACTCTTGTTTATTTCTTGATCTCACCCTCCTTCTACGACTCCCCACCCACTCATCACATATGGAGACACGCTCTATTTCATTACATTTATTATAAAACTTTGAACAAAACAAATATCTAAAAAAGAAATAGCCCAAATAAGTTACTTCTGGTCCCAATCCTATTTCTATGGAGATATCACTCACAGTACACACTAGGAATAATTTATCTGCAATACATGCAAATTGTTTTACTTGGATCTCCTCTTCGGAGGCTCTTCAAAGCAGGCAACAATCAGAAGAATGTGTGATTGAAGAACTAGGGTATGCCATTACTAAGAGAACATTGCAGATGTAAGGATAGAAAGTTATAATAGGTCAGCATCTTATCCCACAGCCCATAATTACAAATAATCAGTGTGTGAAGAGGAACAAAGCAAGACATCTAGGTAGAACTACTGCACTTGAAATTATTCTAGCAAGTTATTTCCATAACTGTAGAAACTGAGAAAAGCTACTATTACTCAGTAAGGTATACAATTAGATATCTATATATTTAAAAAAGAAGTCTATCAATTACTCTATAAGGGAAATGAGTATATGCATGCGTGTATAGAGAGAGACCTGTCACTCAAAGGGAGTGGGCGGGGAGAAGCCAAAAGGGGAGAAGCCTGTACGACTAGTTTCCCAGGTGGCTTAGTGCTAAGAGCTAGTGTAGCTTGAAACGTGTCGGCCGTTGCTCTAACATGTTTTTTAAACTTTACTTATTCATATTTTAATCTATAAATAAATTTGATGTTTTAATGAATTTTGAGGTTGCTGAATTTTCCACTTTTTTTTTTTTCAGAAACCAAGACGGGCTCCTTTAAAAAGATTCTGGTACCATATAAAATCCCATCTATGCAACAATAGAATAAAAAAAAGCTACTAAAATCTGTAAGCGGCGGGGATAAACATGGACGTTGCGGCATTGAGGCTGTTGATCATGAACGGGTTAAACCCAGAGGGATGCATATTTTTTTTTTTAGTCCCTCTGCTCCCACTTCCTACTCTGTTCGGCATCTCCTCTGCATAACATGACTTAATATGAAAATGTGAAGTCAAAATAAAACTGTTTGCTGTTATTATGGAAGCTGTCAACTCCGTTTGCCGCCCGTACAGTCACTTTCATTAACATCTTTACCGCGAGGTTGTAATGTTCCAGTTAGAACATTGTTCTCCTAACATTTTCTAGAACTGCTATTTTTTGCTCCCGTGAAGGAAGGCTGCCTGCTTAGAATATCAAATCTTCCATTATTAAATGCAAATTCCCCTACAGTTTTATGCAGTTTGTGCACACAAATTATCTTGTTACATTATAACGGCACTCGGAGAGGATTTGAAGATATTGGGTGGAGAACAATTTTATGCTCCATAAACTCCCTTCCGTTATCTTCTCTTATCAGAAATAACTTTCACGTTTAGCCATTTATAATCTACCTGTTTAAATGTGTTTTTAGTGAGTGATTAGAGTTCAGCTCGTCAGAAATGATGATTATTACACTATGAAGTTAGAAAGAAAGAGAAGATCAAACAGAATGTTATCCCACCTACTGTACCGGGATATCGGCACAAACCGCCACATTGTGTCCATTTTACGGTATTAGTTTATTAGGAAAAAAAATCAATCTGGTTGAAAAAATTCAATTTTCCTACAAGAAGATTTTGGCGTACTTTGTCATCACCACTACTTATTTAGGCTTATTTGATACCTAAGGCTACTTTTACACTAGCGTCGTGCACTGCACGTCGCTATGCGTCATTTTGTAGAAGAAAACGCATCCTGCAAAAGTGCTTGCAGGATGCGTTTTTTTCTCCATAGACTTGCATTAGCAACGCAGTGCGACGCATTGCCACACGTCGCAACTGTCGTGCGACGGTTGCGTCGTGTTGCGTTGGTCCGTCGCCACCAAAAAACGTTACATGTTTTTTGGTGCGTCGTGACCGTCTTTTCCGACCACGCATGCGTGGCGGAACTCCGCCCCCACCTCCCCGCACATCACAATGGGGCAGCGGATGCGTTGAAGAACAGCATCCACCGCCCCCGTTGTGCGGCGCTTTCACTGCTTGCGTCGGTACGTCGCAACGATGCAATTCGTCGTGCGTCGTACGACGCTAGTGTGAAAGTAGCCTAAACCTCTGTATTGCAGTGTGTTATACTTAGTTTCACGCTGTTATAAGCCTATTAGATCCTGCTACTGACAGCACATAATAGGTTTCCATAGATGACGGATCTGTTGGCCACTAATAAGTCTGAGGTTGATAAGAAACATTCATTATGTTGGAGCAATGGAAGGATAGAGTGATTCCCTCCCTTCTGTCAACCATTTACATGCTGCAGTCTCCACTAACATTAGCATTTAGCGGGTTTAATGATTTACGATCAATGGAAGCACCAGCCTCATCCATTGAGCAGTGTGGCAGCTGTATGTAACAGCTGATTAGGTAGAAGGCAGGAAGGATCTCCGGCAACCACAATGGAAAGGACTGTAAAAACAGTATTTATTAGTAACTATTAAAATATCAAAATTAAATATTAAAATATCATAAATATTAAATATTTAAAATATCAAAATGAAAAAATACTGTGGCAAGTTCTGGACACCACATCTTAATAAAGACATTGCAAAACTGGAGCAAGTTTAGAGAAGAGCTACTCAGATGGTGAGCGGACTGCAAACCATGTCCTATGAGGAACCAATCAAGGATCTGGGAAGGTTTAACTTGTGAAAAAGAAGGCTAAGAGGAGACTTAATAGCCATCTACAAGTATCTGAAGGGATGTCACAGTGTAGAGGGATCATCCTTATTCTCATTTTCACATGGAAACACGAGAAGCAACGGAATGAAACTGAACGGGAGAAGATACAGATTAGATATTAGAAAAAACTTTTTGACAGTGAGGGCGATCAATGAGTGGGACAGGCTGCTATGAGAGGTGGTGAGTTCTCCTTCAATGGAAGTCTTCAAACAGAAGCTGCACAGACATCTGTCTGAGATGGTTTAGTGAATCCTGCATTGAGCAGGGGGTTGGACGCGATGACCCAGGAGGTCCCTTCCAACTCTAACATTCTATGATTCTGTGATTCTATGAAAAAATAAAAGCACCATTATTAGGCTGAATGATACCTGCCCATTTTTGCGTGAAATTATTTCCAATTTGCTTATCTTTCTGTTTTTTGTGTTGTTCCAATACACACAAACAAAATAAACATGTGTATAGCAAAACATGCGTAACTACAAGAATTGTCTGCGAGAAATACTTAATTTTGTGATACAATTTCCAGGGGACCAACACTTTACTGTATAAATATACATTCATATATGATATATTAACCCCTTTCTGACCTCGGACAGGATAGTACGTCCAAGGTCAGAACCCCCGCTTTGATGCAGGCTCCGGCGGTGAGCCCGCATCAAAGCCGGGACATGTCAGCTGTTTTGATCAGCTGACATGTGCCCACAATAGCGGCGTGTGAAATCGCGATTCACCCGCCGCCATTAACTAGTTAAATGCTGCTGTCAAACGCAGACAGCGGCATTTAACCGGCGCTTCCGGCCGGGCGGCCGGAAATGAGCGCACCGCCAACCCCGTCACATGATCGGGGGTCAGCGATGCTTCTGTATAGTAACCATAGAGGTCCTTGAGACCTCTATGGTTACTGATCGCCAGTAGCTGTGAGCACCACCCTGTGGTCAGCGCTCACAGCACACCTGCATTTCTGCTGCATAGCAGCGATCTGATGATCGCTGTTATGTAGCAGAGGCGATCGAGTTGTGCCTGCTTCTAGCCTCCCATGGAGGCTATTGAAGTATGGCAAAAGTAAAAAAAAAAAAAAGTAAAAAAAAAGTTAAAAAAAGTGAAAAAAATAAAAGAAATATAAAAGTTTAAATCACCCCCCTTTCGCCCCAATCAAAATAAATCAATAAAAAAAAAAAATCAAACCTACACATATTTGGTATAGCCGCGTTCAGAATTGCCCGATCTATCAATAAAAAAAAGCATTAACCTGATCGCTAAACGGCGTAGCGAGAAAAAAATTCGAAACGCCAGAATTACGTTTTTTTGGTCGCCACGACATTGAATTAAAATGCAATAACGAGCGATCAAAAGAACGTATCTGCACCGAAATGGTATCATTGAAAATGCCAGCTCAGCTCGCAAAAAATAAGCCCTCAACCCACCCAAGATCATGAAAAATGGAGACGCTACGAGTATCGGAAAATGGCACAATTTTTTTTTTTTTAGCAAAGTTTGGAATTTTTTTTCACCACTTAGATAAAAAATAACCTAGACATGTTAGGTGTCTATAAACTCGTAATGACCTGGAGAATAATAATGGCAGGTCAGTTTTAGCATTTAGTGAACCTAGCAAAAAAGCCAAACAAAAAACTAGTGTGTGACTGCACTTTTTTTTGCAATTTCACCGCACTTGGAATTTTTTTCCTGTTTTCTAGTACACGACATGGTAAAACCAATGATGTCGTTCAAAAGTACAACTCGTCACACAAAAAATAAGCCCTCACATGGCCATATTGACTGAAAAATAAAAAAGTTATGGCTCTGGGAAGGAGGGGAGCGAAAAACGAACACGGAAAAATGGAAAGTCCCAAGGTCATGAAGGGGTTAAGCACAGTATTGTGGACTTGAGTAAGATAGTGTTAAAGAGGTGCACGTTCTCATAAAGGCAATCTTTCAGCAAGTTTTTGCTATGCAATCCGAGAGCAGCACAATGTAGGGGCAGATACCCTTATTCCAGTCATTTGTCACTTACTTGGCTGTGTGCTGTAGTTTCAATAAAATCATTGATTTATTAGCAGAGCATCACTACAGGACTAGGTGTCTAGTGGCTCCTGATCCAACTCCACCCCCCATAATACATGCTGTACACAGAAAGCAGCCAATCAGTGGTGTGGGCGGGGTTACACATGGCTCAGCATTCCGAGCTCTGCTAGATCCGCGGCAGAGAAAACTGTGATTCTATCACAACTAAGGCTGCTTTCACACTAGCGTCGGTACGGGGCCGTCGCGCTGCGTCGGCCCGACGTTCCGACGCAAACTGTGAAGAAAATGCCCGACGCTGGCAGTGGAAGCAGTCTTAAGACGCTTCCGCTGCTTCATTGTAAAGTCTGGGGAGGAGGGAGTGGAGTTTCAGCAGCGCATGCGCGGTCGAAAATGGCGGTCCCGACGCACAAAAAAACGTTACATGTAACTTTTTTTGTGGTGGCGGTGCGCCAAAACACGACGCAACCGTCGCATGACGGTTGCAACGTGTGGCACTGCGTCGCAATGCGTCGGTAATGTTAGTCTATGGGGAAAAAACGCATCCTGCAGACAACTTTGCAGGATGCGTTTTTTCTCCACATCGACACATTGCAACGTACAGCCAACAACGCTAGTGTGAAAGTAGCCTAATGTACACAGAAGACTAAGTGACTGATTCCCTGAAAAGGGTTCTCTTGAGCAATAACTCTCTAATACCTTAATGTCCCTAATTGTAACTACAATGTTAATTTACAGCTGTGTATATTTTTATTTTATTGTATCCGCGTCTTTCCAAGCTTGATATCTGCTACTGTCCTTCTAGCTTAGACCTTTATGAGGTTAGATCTAGTCTCCTTTATATGTATGACCTATAGTTTCCCGTGCCAGCTACTTTACATGTATAATTCCATCCTTCTGGGCAATTACACCTCAAAAGTCAATATAAATATGGCCCGTTTTAGTTATAATTTGGTTTTAGAAATGTTTTGAAATGAACATGAAGGTGTTATCTATTCCCACGCAGAGTCAATAGACAGAGTTTGTAAAAAGCTCCTCTGTGCTCTGTGATGTCCGAGCAGTATTTGTGTATTACACGTGGTCAGGATGCTCTGGGAACTATATTTACCAAGACGGTCAACACTTCCACTCTAGATTTAGCAGTCCGGTACGAGACATACAGCAAGTGTTTTGTGTTCGGAAATAGAAATCACAAGCTAGACAGTGTCACTGAGATGTATCCACTCTTTCCTTTCTGCAATTTCTCTTTTTTTCACAATACAAAATTAAGACGATAATGAAGTACGCTACTGACAGCTTTGACAAGACTGCAGTACAGAACACAACCACTGGGTGGTCACATTGGGCCGCAGGAGCAGACATAGTCCTCTGGGCCCTTTGCAGTCCAATAACTCATCATAATACACAAATCCACCTGTTTTGGAGGTAGAAGTGGCCCCCTTACCTCTTAGGCTCCTATGCAGCTGCACACCTGCCCCAATGGGATTTCTCCACCTGTCGAGCCCGATTCGTCAACACCGGTTGTTCATGTTGGTCTTTTAGGGGAGCTTGCTAAAGCCACGCACTCCTGATTCATGAAGATGTGCGCGCTTCTTCATGACTCTGGAGTGTGACAAAGGGCATTCTACTCAGTGTGCTACACCAGAACTCTCACTCCAAAGCCAAGAAAGAGTGGACACATCTGTACGTAAACATTCTAGGGAGGCGATGTATGACAGGCGCCCAGAGGGGGTCTACAGATTATCATTGTATCCAATCAGCAACATGGACGGTGGGTAGACTTTGCACAAGGTCCATGATGATGGATTGTTTTAATGATATGCTGTTTGGTTACTAGTAGCGATGAGCGAGTGTGCTCGTTACTCGAGTGTTTCCGAGCATGCTTGGGTGTTCTCCGAGTATCTTGGGCGTGCTCGTAGATTATGTTTGAGTCCCCGCAGCTGCATGATTTGCAGCTGTTAGACAACCTGAATACATGTGGGGATTGCCTGTTTGTTAGGGAATCCTCACATGTATTCAGGCTGTCTAGGAGCCGCAGATCATGCAGCTGCGGGGACTCAAACATAATCTACGAGCACGCCCAAGATACTCAGAGACCACCCGAGCATGCTCGGAAAACTCAAGTAGCGATCACACTCGCTCATATCTAGTTACTACTACAAAGAATAACAATTATGGTCCTTATGTTAGCTGAGATTATCACTGACTTTGGAATCCCGAGCTTAAACTTTGGGTCATAACAAGTTCCATCACTTATCTGGGATCTCTACTTAATTCTAAAATCCTCTTACATTGCAGCTACATATCTCTCTTTAGTTTCAGGTTTAAACCATCTTTACATCTATGAAAAGTTAAAACATTTCGCATTCCTTGAGGATTCTTCAATATTCCTACGCTATGTTCGCAGAACCTGAAGAAGAACCTTCTGTGTCTGTCTGTGAGAACAGCGCCCTAGACACGTATGTGAGACACCAACACCCACCGGAAAGTCAATAATACTCTATTTCACAACGCAATACAAAATGTACTTAAAAATGACTCCATGATGGAACGGTGACAGCCCCGGCATGGGAAGCGAAGGGTGAATACTCCATTAGCAGCAAAGAAGCCATAAAGTGAAATGTAGAAAAATAAATAAATTAAATAAAAAAAAAGCTCAGACAGTAAAAAGATGCAGAAAGTCTCAGTGATATCCGATCACGCCCAAGATAGTCAGATAACATCATTTTGTGTTTTCTGCCATCATTTTTGCCGCTCTTGTGATGAATTTATTGGATATACTCTGCCATATACCCTCCTGGCTAAACTCTACCCACTGTTCAAAATGACAGCTGAAACGCCAACATTTACCATTTTTTTGTGCAACTACGAGTTTGAGAAAAACATTTTGCTGAAATTTCAAACACTTTTACTCTACAATTCTGGAGAAAACTATTTGATGAATCCGTCTCTGAGGTCCACATTTTGTTATTGCATTTGTGATATTTTTTGTTTAGTCTTTCCTGCTTTACAGCAGTTTTTTTTTGTTTTGCTCCATATATATGTTGTGCCTATTGTGAAGTTTCTATTTTTCTCTGTTCGCCCTTGTGGGCATGGTTTTTGTAAAGCAGATATTTTCTCCAATTCATTATTTCCAGCTTTTTGAAAACTACAAGACTTGCAGCCGCGGGGACTCGAACATGCTCAGATAACACCTTATCCGAGGAAATTTGCTCATCACTAATGTGCATGTATGCACAGTACATACTGTATGTATGGATGAATGCATATAAATATATATGGACAGTATAACTATATATATGTGTATGCACACGTATTTGCCTATGTGTATGGATGAATGTATTTGATAATTCAGCCATATGAATGAATGTATGATTGTGTGAATGAATATATATGTATATATTTATCTATGATGTATGTATGATTGTATATATACATATGCATATATTTTTATATGCATGTTCAAATGCATGTATGTATGAGTGGTATGAATAATAGTTAATTAAATACTTTATATAATATAGCTCATCCCTAAAAAGCAATAAATAATGACATTTTATTATGAACCCAGTGGAAACGTGAAACTACCAGCCTGAATCAGTCACATCCATCCACTACACAATTCAGCCTAACAGTGTTTTGCTGCATATTTCCACATTACATCTCTAAGCAGAATATCCACAAGGATTACCGCAGCAGCTCTCACATAAGCCTTAATATGTCAATATAATACACACAGAACTTTACGGTAAAGACGTTCTTTACATCGAGTTTTTGACCGACACAATCTGAAATTACGTTAGAAGAAACCTTTTAGTAAATCAAATTTCCTTGTGTAATTATTGGAATTTACTCATCCATCGGCCTCTAGTTTAGTATTGAAAAATGGTCAGAAATACATTATTACTTTGATGAATAACTGGTATATATGTCTATGCAGTCAGGTGAAAAAAGTAAGTACACCCATCCAAAAAATCTAATACCTGGCCCTGCCGTCATTTGGTAGGGATGACCATACCGAGCATTTCCTATAACGATTTACAAGTCTTTGACATTCTACTCTGGATCCTACGAGGAAATGATCTCTTCTCTTAACTTTTAGATCACTTGCTTGACAACCCAACTATATTAGTGAACTGGAGGAAATTGTCCATGAGGATTAGGTTAAGATTCCTCCGGAATAGGAATGATCGAGCCGAACTTTATTCCAAACGGTACCCAAACTTGAACCAGAAAAGAATGGGGACCTGAACTTTTGAGCTGGAAACGGATTCTCCCCATCCAGTATGAACCCCGAACTTTTAAGTTCAGGTTTCGCTCATCTCTACTCAGGAACGCTACCAGAAGAGTTGTCTGACTATGCATCATGTTTGTAGCAGGTCACAACAGCCAGAGGTGTTCAGATACTGTAAGTACTACACATGCTTGTCAGGAAGGGATGAATAATTCCGAGACTGCGGTGGTCCGTAACACTGGCTCTTGTGATGTATTTGGAGAAACCACTTGTTATATTAGTTATGTTGAGTTATTTACATTGTTCTTGTTTCTATGTTACAATAAGAGTTTTTATCATTTTGATTGCAACTGGACATATAAACCTAAAAACTAAAAAAAAACAAAAAAACGGCTTTTTGCCTGACCATACAGAATGTTTATTTGCCTAATGCAATCATTCTACATCCAAGTATACGCCTCAGAGAAGAGGCTTCAGGTCCTTTCCTAGATATCAGAGCGTGAGACAGCTCAGGTTTAGATAAAGATAAATGAAGTCTTTTCTCCAGTCACAAAAAGGCGAAATTCCACTGTAAGCAAAGCATCACCAACACACATAGCAGTAATGCCAGCAATGCCAGCAGTAATGCAGAAAGTCCAGGGTGTTAGAAGCCATTGCCGCAAATATCCAATCCCTTCATCTCATAAGTGGAGAAATAATTACATAGAGAAAAGCCATGTTCACTGTACCTTTGGAGACTATTGCACCAGCTGCAGTTGAAACCAATTTGGGATCTGACACAGGCACCGCAGCTGTTATACTGGAGACAAGCTAAGGGAAGACATAGGGAACAGTGTTATACCTCATTCATCATGTCACACAGGTGTAGAGCTTTCTATCTTATATCTATTGAATTGTTTACAGTGACTCATGTTTACATATCTATCTATTATCTATCTATCTATCTATCTATTATCTATCTATCTATCTATCTATTATCTATCTATCAATCATCTATCTATCTATCTATCTATCATCTATCTATCTATCTATCTATCTATCTATCTATCTATCTATCTATTATCTATCTATCAATCAAACTATCTATCATCTATCTATTATCTATCATCTATCTATCAAACTATCTATCTATCTATCTATCTATCATCTATCTATCTATCTATTATCTATCTATCAATCATCTATCTATCTATCAGCTATCTATCTATTATCTATCTATCTATCTATCTATCTATCTATCTATATATCTATCTATTATCTATCTATCTATCTATTATCTATCTATCTATCTATTATCTATCTATCTATCTATCTATCTATCTATCTATCTATATATTATCTATCTATCTATCTATCTATTATCTATCATCTATCTATCAAACTATCTATCTATCTATCTATCTATATATTATCTATCTATCTATCTATCTATCTATCTATCTATTATCTATCATCTATCTATCAAACTATCTATCTATCTATCTATCTATCTATCATCTATCTATCTATCTATCTATCTATTATCTATCTATTACTATTATCTGTCTATCTATCTATCTATCTATCTATCTATCTATCTATTATCTATCATCTATCTATCAAACTATCTATCTATCTATCTATCTATCATCTATCTATCTATCATCTATCTATCTATCTATCTATCTATCTATGGATCTATCTATTATCTATCTATTACTATTATCTATCTACCTATCTATCTACCTACTATCTATCTATCTATCTATCTATCTATCTATCTATCTATTATCTATCTATCTAGCTATCTATCTCATATTATCTATCTATATATATATATACTGTATCTATCACTATCTAATGTATAAGTCAGTCACTCAAGCCACCTATATAATATCCATATATCCACCTAATACTTATCAATCAATCATTTATCAAGGTTTATTCTATATTGATTCTTTATGTATTTTTCCGTTTAGCAGAGAAACATTAAATAATGTTATTTGGGAGCTGTGGAGTCCTGTTCCGTCTTTTCTATTTCTCTACCTGCTGTACACTATGATTATTCCTGATATCAGGTGGTTACAATGTGTTCAGCTGATTTTTCTCTTCTGTTAATAATATCTTTCTATCAGGTAGACAACGCAGTTTGCACGTATTCTAGCCGACAGCTACAATTACCCTGAAATCTATAGTATAAATTCCAGCTCTGGTCTATAAAATAATATCTGCTCTGACTGGCTTTGTATTTGCATTTTGCATGTTCCTTATTGCTGGCAATTTTGCAGAAAACCGACATGTAATGCTATGTGCTGTTAAATCCACCCAAGTGAAAACAATAACGGGGAAATGTTTCTTTCCTCCCTGTGATTGCTCCCTGGAATCGCTAACTCGCCGCCTGCAATATCTGCTCTGTAGAAAATATTCTCAATATTCCTCAATATGACTATATCATCTGGGCTACAACTCAATGTATATTTATGGCAGCTTTATTACATCACCACCGAAGAGCTCTGGATAAGATTCATCTTTACAATGGAATTTTAAAAGCTCTGAGATAACGCGTCGTCGCTATATCGCCGACGTTCTTATCCAATATTTGTAATACAGAAGATATTTTAAGTGGGAATTTGCAGAAAACAGACAGGCTGATTCAGAATATAATGAGCAGAATGTAATATAACAAAACAATCAATTTTTTATGAAAACATGGCTGCTTTTTTTTGTGATCTATTAATTTAGGGTTGAACTGCAATTCCTGATACAAGCAATTCAACATGGGTGGCGCTGTTTCTGGAAGACGGACGTATTTTCCATATTCAAACATCTATAAAGTAATGGTATGGCCCTACAGACACTTTACCGTTGGGCTATGTTCATATTGAGTTTTTTTTAAACATTCGAAAAACCACAGGTTTTTCAAGTGGAAACCACTTCAAGACATAATGGGGGCCAATTCATCCTTCTTGGCGATTTTCTTGCCGAGTTTGATGAAAGAGCGTTTTGGAGCAGATGCTCCGGATTCATTAAGAGACTCAAACCAAGCCACAAATTTTACTCCAGCCTTGGGTGGAGTAAGATTTGTGGAGTAGCAAACGCCGCTGCTTGTCATCAATTTGACAAGTTGGGGCCATCAAGCCCCTTTAAACCGCAGTTCTGTCTACTTTGTTCACGGATGAATCAAGAATGACGAGGAAAACGCTAGAAAGGCGCATTTTCTGGGCACCGTCAAATTGGACGAAAAAATCCTGTGACTTTTCAAAGCTTTTTTTCGACAGAAATCTAGTGAAAAAGTTTTTATGAATTGCCCCTAATTGTTGCCTTGCGCAGGCGTGTACTCCGGAGGACAGAGAATGAACTTCAATCCAATATTGCGGCCAGCATGCAGCCAGCGGGTAAGGAAAGGGTGAATCAAACACCCGAAAACCCCGCCCATATGACCCAAAACCGGTCCCGCCAAATTCAGGTGACAGGTTCCCTTTAAAGCATTCTTTGCAGTCTTTTCATTAGACATTACATACTTTGGAGAGGTTTCCTTCAGGATCTGCTGTAAAGAAGTGACATGAACTGACGGCAATTTTTTTCCCACTGGGAGTTTTCAAAACAAAAAACTGCTCAAATGAGCAGCAAAATGAATTTCTCATGCAAAAAAAAAAAATAGGAAGACATTTCCAAGAACTTTTGAAGCTGTTTTTTTTTGCTGAGGATTTTTTGCCAAAAAAACTGTATGTGGACATAGCTGTCATGGTTCCCAATGGCAGGGACTCAGGCAAAAACGGACTAGCTCTAGGAATGATGGAATCTCAGATGACCGCGACGCTGAACCTAACACGCAACTAATAGTAGCCAGGGGGTGTGCCTACGATTATCCCTAGACACCTCGCACCAGCCGGAGATCTAGTTACCCCCTAGTAGAGGAATACACAGACCTGGCTTGCCTCCAGGGAAACCCCAAAAGTGATAGTAGCCCCCCACATATAATAACGGTTAGGTAAGAGGAAAACACGTACGCAGTATGAATATAGATTCAGCAAAGAGAGGCCCTCTGACTAGATAGCAGAAAATACAAAAGAGGACTTCGCGGTCACCTCAAAACCCTAAGGAGCCATCCTGAAACTACCTTGACTCCGTTATCAACTCATGACACCGGAGTAGTAATTTCAGATCACTAGAGCTTCCAGCAGCAAGAGAAATATAAATGCATGCTGGACAAACAAACACAAAAAATGCCAAAGATCCAACTTAGCTGAATTGCAGACTTGGAGCAGGTAGCAAGCAACAGAGGTGCTCTGGTAACATTGATTGCCGGCACTAGAATGACTGAGAAGCCAGACTAAATAGGAAACTCCCAGTTTCCTGATGGGAACAGGTGCAAGACAAAAGTCAGCCAGTACCACCAGTAACCACCAGAGGGAGCCCAAAAACAGAATTCACAACAGTACCCCCCCCTTAAGGAGGGGGCACCGAACCCTCATAAGAACCACCAGGGCGATCTGGATGCGCCCTATGAAAGGCGCGAACCAAATCAGAGGCATGAACATCGGAGGCAGTCACCCAAGAATTATCCTCCTGACCGTATCCCTTCCATCTAACCAAATATTGAAGTCTCCGTCTGGAAACGCGAGAGTCCAAAATCTTCTCCACAACATACTCCAATTCACCCTCCACCAGCACAGGAGCAGGAGGCTCAACAGAAGGAACAACCGGTACCTCGTACCTCCGCAACAACGACCGATGGAAGACATTATGAATGGTGAAAGATGCTGGTAGGTCCAAACGAAAAGATACAGGATTAAGAATCTCCAAAATCTTATAAGGACCTATGAACCGAGGTTTAAACTTAGGAGAAGAGACCTTCATAGGGACAAAACGAGAAGATAACCACACCAAGTCCCCCACGCGGAGATGATGACCCACACGACGATGACGATTAGCAAACTGCTGAGTCTTCTCCTGAGACAACTTCAAATTGTCCACCACATGACTCCAAATCCGGTGCAGTCTATCCACCACCGTGTCCACTCCAGGGCAATCCGAAGATTCCACCTGGCCAGATGAAAAACGAGGGTGAAACCCTGAATTGCAAAAGAAAGGAGAAACCAGAGTGGCAGAACTGGCCCGATTATTGAGGGCAAACTCTGCCAACGGCAAAAAGGCGACCCAATCATCCTGATCAGCAGACACAAAACACCTCAAATAAGTCTCCAAGGTCTGATTAGTTCGCTCCATCTGGCCATTAGTCTGAGGATGGAATGCAGACGAAAAAGACAAATCAATGCCCATCCTGGCACAGAACGCTCGCCAGAACCTAGACACAAATTGAGACCCCCTGTCAGAAACAATGTTTTCCGGGATACCATGTAAACGAACCACATTCTGAAAAAATAAAGGAACCAACTCAGATGAAGAAGGCAATTTGGGCAAGGGTACCAAATGAACCATCTTAGAAAAACGGTCACACACCACCCAAATGACGGACATTTTCTGAGAAACCGGGAGGTCCGAGATAAAGTCCATAGAGATGTGCGTCCACGGCCTCTTCGGAATAGGCAAGGACAACAACAATCCACTAGCCCGAGAACAGCAAGGCTTGGCCCGAGCACAAACATCACAAGACTGTACAAAGGCACGCACATCCCGAGACAGGGAAGGCCACCAGAAGGACCTGGCCACCAAATCTCTGGTACCAAAAATTCCAGGGTGACCTGCCAACACAGAAAAATGAACCTCCGAGATGACTCTACTGGTCCATTCATCTGGAACAAACAGTCTCCCAGGCGGACAACGATCAGGCCTATCAGTCTGAAACTCCTGCAAAGCACGTCGCAAGTCTGGGAAGACAGCAGACAAAATCACCCCATCCTTAAGGATACCCGTAGGCTCAGAATCACCAGAGGAGTCAGGCTCAAAACTCCTAGAAAGGGCATCTGCCTTCACATTTTTTGAACCCGGCAAGTATGAAACCACAAAATTAAACCGGGAGAAAAACAACGACCAGCGCGCCTGTCTAGGATTCAGACGCCTGGCAGACTCAAGGTAAATCAGATTTTTGTGATCAGTCAAGACCACCACCTGATGTCTAGCACCCTCAAGTCAATGACGCCATTCCTCAAATGCCCACTTCATAGCCAAGAGCTCCCGATTACCGACATCATAATTTCGCTCGGCAGCCGAAAACTTTCTAGAGAAGAATGCACATGGTCTCATCACTGAGCAATCGGGACTTCTCTGCGACAAAACCGCCCCCGCTCCAATCTCGGAAGCATCAACCTCGACCTGAAAAGGGAGCGAAACATCAGGCTGGCGCAACACAGGGGCGGAAGAAAAGCGGCGCTTAAGCTCCCGAAAGGCCTCCACAGCCGCAGAGGACCAATTGGCAACATCAGCACCCTTCTTAGTCAAATCAGTCAGAGGTTTAGCAACACTTGAAAACCCAGTTATAAATCGACGATAGAAATTAGCAAAGCCCAAGAACTTCTGAAGACTCTTTAGGGAAGTAGGCTGCGTCCAATCACAAATAGCCCGAACCTTGACAGGATCCATCTCAACAGAAGAAGGGGAAAAATATACCCCAAAAAGGAGATCTTCTGAACCCCAAAAATACACTTTGAACCCTTTACAAACAAAGAATTGGCCCGCAAAACCTGAAAAACCTTCCTAACCTGTTGAACATGCGACTCCCAGTCATCCAAAAAAATCAAAATATCATCCAAATACACAATCATAAATTTATCCAGGTATTTACGGAAAATATCGTGCATAAAGGACTGAAAGACTGAAGGAGCATTAGAAAGACCAAAAGGCATTACCAAGTACTCAAAATGGCCCTCGGGCGTATTAAATGCAGTTTTCCACTCATCTCCCTGCTTAATCCGCACCAAATTATACGCACCCCGAAGATCAATCTTAGAGAACCACTTTGCCCCTTTAATACGAGCAAATAAATCAGTCAATAGTGGCAAAGGATACTGGTATTTGACTGTAATCTTATTCAACAGGCGATAATCAATACAGGGTCTCAGGGAGCCATCTTTTTTACCCACGAAAAAAAAACCTGCTCCTAAAGGGGATGAGGATGGACGGATATGTCCCTTTTCCAAGGACTCCTTAATATACTCCCGCATAGCAGCATGCTCAGGCACAGACAGATTAAACAAACGACCCTTGGGAAACTTGCTGCCCGGAATCAAGTCTATAGCACAATCACAATCCCTGTGAGGGGGGAGAGAACTAAGTTTGGGCTCCTCAAAAACATCACAATAGTCAGACAAAAATGCCGGAATTTCAGAGGGAGTAGATGAAGCAATGGAAACCAAAGGTACTTCCCCATGAGCCCCCTGACATCCCCAGCTTAACACAGACATTGTTTTCCAGTCAAGGACTGGATTATGAGTTTGCAACCATGGCAATCCAAGCACTAAGACATCATGCAAGTTATGCAACACAAGGAAGCGAATCACCTCCCGATGGTCAGGAGTCATACACATAGTCACTTGTGTCCAGTATTGTGGTTTATTCCTAGCCAATGGTGTGGAGTCGATACCCTTCAGAGGGATAGGAACTTCCAAAGGCTCTAGGCTAAACCCACAGCGTCTGGCAAAGGACAAATCCATAAGACTCAAGGAAGCGCCAGAATCCACATAGGCATCCACAGTAATAGATGATAATGAACAGATCAAAGTTACAGACAAAATAAACTTAGACTGTAAAGTGCCAATTGCAAAAGACTTTTCACCCTTTTTTGTGCGTTTAGAGCATGCTGATATAACATGAGCAGAATCACCACAGTAGAAGCACAACCCATTTTTACGCCTATAATTCTGCCGTTCACTTCTGGACAGAATTCTATCACATTGCATAATCTCCGGTGTCTGCTAAGAAGACACCGCCAAATGGTGCACAGGTTTGCGCTCCCGTAAACGCCGATCAATCTGAATAGCCATAGTCATGGATTCATTCAGACCTGTGGGCGTAGGAAACCCCACCATGACATCTTTAACGGCGTCAGAGAGACCTTCTCTGAAATTCGCCGCCAGGGTGCACTCATTCCACTGAGTAAGCACAGACCATTTTCGAAATTTTTGACAATATATTTCAGCTTCATCATGCCCTTGAGAGAGGGCTATCAAGGCCTTTTCAGCCTGAATCTCCAAATTAGGTTCCTCATAGAGCAACCCCAGTGCCAGAAAAAACGCATCCACATTGAGCAGCGCAGGTTCCCCTGGTGCCAATGCAAATGCCCAATTCTGGGGGTCACCCCGCAACAAGGAAATCACAATTTTAACCTGCTGAGCAGAGTCTCCAGCGGAGCGAGATCTCAGAGAAAGATACAATTTACAATTGTGCTTAAAATTCAAAAAACGAGATCTATCTCCAGAAAAGAACTCAGGTATAGGAATCTTGGGTTCTGACATAGGAGCATGTATAACATAGTCTTGGATATTTTGAACCTTAGAAGCAAGAGCACTCAGGCCTGTAGCTAAACTCTGGATATCCATTTCTCAACAGCTGAGATCTGAGCCATTCAGGGGTTAAGAGGAGAGAAAAAAGCAGCAGACTGCAATTATGGCTAGACAGAACTTCTGAGTAAAAAAAAAAAAAAAATGTCAGAAACTTCTTCTTTTCTCTCTTTCTTCAGCCAATACCTTTAATACATTTGCGGCCGGCAATACTGTCATGGTTCCCAATGGCAGGGACTCAGGCAAAAACGGACTAGCTCTAGGAATGATGGAATCTCAGATGACCGCGACGCTGAACCTAACACGCAACTAATAGTAGCCAGGGGGTGTGCCTACGATTATCCCTAGACACCTCGCACCAGCCGGAGATCTAGTTACCCCCTAGTAGAGGAATACACAGACCTGGCTTGCCTCCAGGGAAACCCCAAAAGTGATAGTAGCCCCCCACATATAATAACGGTTAGGTAAGAGGAAAACACGTACGCAGTATGAATATAGATTCAGCAAAGAGAGGCCCTCTGACTAGATAGCAGAAAATACAAAAGAGGACTTCGCGGTCACCTCAAAACCCTAAGGAGCCATCCTGAAACTACCTTGACTCCGTTATCAACTCATGACACCGGAGTAGTAATTTCAGATCACTAGAGCTTCCAGCAGCAAGAGAAATATAAATGCATGCTGGACAAACAAACACAAAAAATGCCAAAGATCCAACTTAGCTGAATTGCAGACTTGGAGCAGGTAGCAAGCAACAGAGGTGCTCTGGTAACATTGATTGCCGGCACTAGAATGACTGAGAAGCCAGACTAAATAGGAAACTCCCAGATTCCTGATGGGAACAGGTGCAAGACAAAAGTCAGCCAGTACCACCAGTAACCACCAGAGGGAGCCCAAAAACAGAATTCACAACACATAGCTTTATAATGATCTGATCGTTTTGAATTCACAGTGTGGAATTAATGCTACTGCGATTCAGAAAGATCAGGTTGGATGTCAGGGGGTCATAGACAGTCAGAGACCCCCGAGAAAATGTCCGACCTATATAGCACTCAATGAATAGTATCTCGTGAAAAGAAAAAGTGCCAATGTAACTGCCTCTATTGGGCACAAAAGACATGAAAGAATAAAAAGCGAACACTAATATTAAACTTTTTATAATTTAAAAAACTGTACATTTAAAAATATATATTTTTGATAAACTTTCTGTACTTATTACCGCTACAAAAAACATAAAAAAAAAATAATTACAGTTTGTTTCAGATAAGAAAAGTTGTTCGCTTTTTTGGCAGCCCAAGAAATAATAATACAAAAGTTTGGGCTGCTAAACCTTCACTTTCTTGAAAACTTTAAAAAGCGTTTGAATATTTACCATAAGCTAAGTTCCCATGATGAGTAGTGTTGAGCATTCCGATACTACAAATATCGGGTATCGGCTGATATTCGCTGTATCGGAATTCCGATACCAAGTTCCGATATTTTTGTGATATCGGAAATCAGAATCGGAAGTTCCTATAAGTTCCCAGGCGTGTGCGGTGCGTATGGTTCCCAAGGTCTGGAGGAGAGGAGACTCTCCTTCAGGCCCTGGGATCCATATTCATGTAAAAAATAAAGAATAAAAATAAAAAATATGGATATACTCACCCTCGGACGGGCCCTGGCTCTCACCGGTGCAAGCGTCTGCCTCCGTTCCTAAGAATGCAGTGAGTGTAGGACTTGTGATGACGTCGCGGCTTTTGATTGGTCGCGTGAGCGGTCACATGAGCGGTCACGCGACCAATCACAAGCCGCGACATCATCAAAGGTCCTTCACTCTGCATTCTTAGGAACGGAGGCTGCCGGTTACACCGCTAAGGTCCAGGCTCCGTCGGAGGGGTGAGTATATCCATATTTTTTATTTTTATTCTTTATTTTTTACATGAATATGGATCCCAGGGCCTGAAGGAGAGTTTCCTCTCCTTCAGACCCTGGGAACCATCCAAGATCACTTCCGATATTTGTGTCCCATTGACTTGTATTGGTATCGGGTATCGGTATCGGCAATATCCGATATTTTTTGGATATCGGCCGATCCAATCCGATACCGATACTTTCAAATATTGGAAGGTATTGCTCAACACTAATGATGAGTATTTGGTGCATTTTTAGGCTGTTTGCTTTACCCACGCTATTTTTTTTTCTTTCTTACACAGCATACACTAAAAACATTTTTGAAAGCCGCGTTAATTTCTCTTCAAGTCAGTTTGAGTTTTATATATGGATTTTCCCCTTCACTTGAATGAGATGAGGAAAATCTGCAGGTAAAAAAACAACATATGCGTTTTAAGTGTGTTTCCGCAAGCGGAAATGCTTTAAAAACGTATGTTGTTTGCACATGACTTTATCAATAAGCTTTATCAAAGTCAGGAAAAAGGAGTTCTATTTAAAAGATGACATACGAAAGAGAGCAAAAACAGTAGCTGAAAAAAAAAAACAATAAAAACCCATGTGACAAAAAGCACTCAAAAATGCAATAAAAAAAATGCAAGTAACTTAGCTGCAGAAATGCTGCAAAAAAATCTGTAACACCAAGAACTCACCAAAAACTCATTGTGGGCACACAGCCTTAACCCCTTCACCCCAAAGCCTGTTTTCACCTAAGTGACACGGCCAATTTTTACAATTCTGACCACTGTCATTTTATGAGGTCATAACTCTGAAACGCTTCAACGGATCCTGGTGATTCTGAGATTGTTTTCTCGTGACATATTGTACTTTATGACAGTGGTAAAACTTCTTCGATATGACTTGCATTTATTTGTGAAAAAAACAGAAATTTGTCGAAAATTATGAAAATTTAGCAATTTTCAAATTTTTCGTTTTTATGCCATAAAATTAGAGAGTTATATCACATAATATAGTTAATAAACAACATTTCCCACATGTCTGCTTTACATCAGCCCAATTTTGGAAACATAATTTTTTTTTGTTAGGGAGTTATAAGGGTTAAAAGTTGACCAGCGATTTCTCATTTTTGCAACAAAATTTGCAAAACCATTTTTTTTACGGACCACCTCACACTTGAAGTGACTTTGAGGGGTCTATATGACAGAAAATGTCCAAAAGTGACACCATTCTAAAAACTGCACCCCTCGAGGTACTCTAAACCACATTCAAAAAGTTTATTAACCCTTCAGGTGCTTCACAGGAATTTTTGGAATGTTTAAAAAAAATTGAACATTTAACTTTTTTTTCACAAAATTTTTACTTCAGATCCAATTTGTTTTATTTTCCCAAGGGTAACAGGAGAAATTGGACCAAAAAAGTTGTTGTACAATTTGTCCTGAGTACGCCGATACCCCACATGTTGGGGTAAACCATTGATTGGGCACATGGCAGAGCTCGGAAGGGAAGGAGCGCCATTTGACTTTTCAATGCAAAATTGGCTGGAATTGAGATCGGAACCCATGTCGTGTTTGGAGAGCCCCTGACGTGCCTAAACAGTGGAAACCCCCACAAGTGACACCATTTTGGAAAGTAGACCCTCTAAGGAACTAATCTAGATGTGTGGTGAGCACTTTGAACCTCCAAGTGCTTCACAGAAGTTTATAATGTAGAGCCGTAAAAAAAATTAATATTAATTTTCACAAAAAATGATCTTTTTGCCCCAAATTTTTTATTTTCCCAAGGGTAGCAGGATAAATTGGACCCCAAAAGTTGTTGTGCAATTTGTCCTGAGTACGCTGATACTTCATATATGGGGATAAACCACTGTTTGGGCGCATGGCAGAGCTCGGAAGGGAAGGAGCGCCATTTGACTTTTCAATGCAAAATTGGCTGGAATTGAGATCGGAACCCATGTTGTGTTTGTAGAGCCCCTGACGTGCCTAAACAGTGGAAACCCCCACAAGTGACACCATTTTGGAAAGTAGACCCTCTAAGGAACTAATCTAGATGTGTGGTGAGCACTTTGAACCTCCAAGTGCTTCACAGAAGTTTATAATGTAGAGCCGTAAAAAAAATTAATATTAATTTTCACAAAAAATGATCTTTTTGCCCCAAATTTTTCATTTTCCCAAGGGTAGCAGGATAAATTGGACCCCAAAAGTTGTTGTGCAATTTGTCCTGAGTACGCTGATACTTCATATATGGGGATAAACCACTGTTTGGGCGCATGGCAGAGCTCGGAAGGGAAGGAGCGCCATTTGACTTTTCAATGCAAAATTGGCTGGAATTGAGATCGGAACCCATGTCGTGTTTGGAGAGCCCCTGACGTGCCTAAACAGTGGAAACCCCCAGAAGTGACACCATTTTGGAAAGTAGACCCTCTAAGGAACTAATCTAGATGTGTGGTGAGCACTTTGAACCTCCAAGTGCTTCACAGAAGTTTATAATGTAGAGCCGTAAAAAAAATTAATATTAATTTTCACAAAAAATGATATTTTTGCCCCAAATTTTTTATTTTCCCAAGGGTAGCAGGATAAATTGGACCCCAAAAGTTGATGTGCAATTTGTCCTGAGTACGCTGATACTTCATATATGGGGATAAACCACTGTTTGGGCGCATGGCAGAGCTCGGAAGGGAAGGAGCGCCATTTGACTTTTCAATGCAAAATTGGCTGGAATTGAGATCGGAACCCATGTCGTGTTTGTAGAGCCCCTGACGTGCCTAAACAGTGGAAACCCCCACAAGTGACACCATTTTGGAAAGAAGACCCCCTAAGGAACTTATTTAGATGTGTGGTGAGCACTTTTAACCCCCAGTTGTTTCACTAAAGTTTAGAATGTAGCGCTGTGAAAATCAAAAAATCATTTTTTCTTTCCACAAAATGATGTTTTAGCCCGCAATTTTTTTTCCCCCAAGGGTAACAGGAGAAATTGGACCACAAAACTTATTGTCCAATTTGTCCTGAGTACGCTGATACCCCATACATTGGGGGGAACCACTGTTTGGGCGCACGGCAGAGCTCGGAAGGGAAGGAGCGCCGCTTGAAATGCAGACTTAGATGGATTGGTCTGCAGGTGTCATGTTGCATTTGCAGAGCCCCTGATGTACCTAAACAGTAGAAACCCCCCACAAGTGACCCCATATTGGAAACTAGACCCCCCACGGAACTTATCTAGATGTGCTGTGAGAACTTTGAACCCCCAAGTGCTTCACTACAGTTTATAACGCAGAGCCGCGAAAATAAAAAATATATTTTTTTCCACGAAAATTATATTTTAGCCCCCATGTTTTTATTTTCCCAAGGGTAAGGCTGGTTTCACACTTGTGTTTTTATCTGCATGCGTTTTTTTAAAAAACGCATGTGTGAAAAAACGCATGTAATCGCGGTAAAACGCATGCGTTTTTTTAGACGCATGCGTTTTTATAGAAAAACACAAGAAAACAAGAAAAAACCAAAAAACCCTAACCCTACCCCTAACCCTACCCCTACCCCTAACCCTAACCTGAAATACGTGGCACTGAAATACGTGGCACTGAAATACGTTTATATACGTATATACGTATATACGTATATAAGTGCCACGATATTTCAGTGGCCACGTACATAAGTCCCACGTATATAAGTGCCACGTATATAAGTGCCACGTATATAAGTGCCACGTATTTCATGTACATGCCACGATATTTAAGTGCCACGTATATAAGTGCCACGTATTTAAGTGCCACGTATTTAAGTGCCACGTATTTAAGTGCCACGTATTTAAGTGCCACGTATTTCACTTAAATGCCACGATATTTCAGTGCCACGTATTTCACTGAAATATCGTGGCACTTAAATACGTGGCACTGAAATATCGTGGCACTGAAATATCGTGGCACTGAAATACATGGCACTGAAATACGTGGCACTGAAATACGTGGCACTATGACTGTCAGAAAATGTTCATTAAACGGTTAGGGATGAGTTTAGGGGTAGGGTTAGGATTAGGGTTTGGATCCCTTTATCACCTTGATGGTGGTGGGTGACTTTTCAGTGTGTGTTCTGGTTTTTTTCTATAAAAACGCATGCGTTTTTAACGCAAACAAACGCGTTGAGATCGGACGCCATGTCGCGTTTGGAGAGCCCCTGATGTGCCTAAACAGTGAAAACTCCCCAATTCTAACTGAAACCCTAACCCCAACCCTAACCCTAGTCCTAACCCTAGCGCTACTTTCACATTAGCGTTTTTTTGCATACGTCGCAATGCGTCGTTTTGGCGAAAAAACGCATCCTGCAAAGTCATCTGCAGGATGCGTTTTTTCCCCATAGACTAACATTAGCGACGTATTGACACACGTCGCAAGCGTCGTGCGACGGTTGCGTCGTGTTGTGGCGGACCGCCGGCAGCAAAAAACGTTACATGTAACTTTTTTTGTGCTGACGGTCCACCATTTCCGACCGCGCATGCGAGGCTAGAACTCCGCCCCCACCTCCCCGCACCTCACAATGGGGCAGCGGATGCGTGGAAAAACAGCATCCGCTGCCCCCGTTGTGCAGCGCTTGCACAGTATGCGTCGGTATGTCGGGCCGACGCAGCGCGACGGCCCCCTACCGACGCTAGTGTGAATGTAGCCTAACGGGAAAATGGAAATAAATATATTTTTTTAAATTTTATTATTTTTCCTAACTAAGGGGGTGATGAAGGGGGATTTGATTTACTTATATAGCGTTTTTTGGGCGGATTTTTATGGTTGGCAGGCGTCACACACTAAAAGACGCTTTTTATTGCAAAAAATAGTTTTTGCATCACCACATTTTGAGAGCTATAATTTTTCCATATTTTGGTCCACAGAGTCATGTGAGATCTTGTTTTTTGCAGGACGAGTTGACGTTTTTGCTGGTACCATTTTCGGGTACATGACATTTTTTGATCGCTTTTTATTCCGATTTTTGGGAGGCGGAATGAACAAAAACCAGCAATTCCTGAAATTCTTTTAGGGGGTGCGTTTATACCGTTCCGCGTTTGGTAAAAAGGATAAAGCAGTTTTATTCTTCGGGTCAGTACGATTACAGCGATACCTCATTTATGTAATTTTTTTATGTTTTGGCGCTTTTACACAATAAAAACTATTTTATATAAAAAAATAATTGTTTTTGCATCGCTTTATTCTGAGAGCTATAACTTTTTTATTTTTCTGCTGATGATGCTGTATGGCAGCTTTTTTTTTGCGGGACAAGATGACGTTTTCAGCGGTACCATGGTTATTTATATCCGTCTTTTTGATCGCGTGTTATTCCACTTTTTGTTTGGCGGTATGAGAATAAAGCGTTGTTTTTTTGTTTTTGTTTTTACGGTGTTCATTGAAGGGGTTAACTAGTGATATAGTTTTATAGGTGGGGTCGTTACGGACGCGGCGATACTAAATATGTGTACTTTTATTGTGTGGTGTTTTTTTATTTAGATAAAGAAATGTATTTATGGGAATTTTTATTTTTTTCTTTATTTAGGAATTTTTTTTTTTTTTTTTTTACACATGTGGAAAAAATTTTTTTTAACTTTTTTACTTTGTCCCAGGAGGGGACATCACAGATCGGTGATCAGACCGTGTGCACAGCACTCTGTCTGATCACCGATGTGACAGGCACATTCCACAGGCTTGCCGGCGCCTGCTATGAGGATTCTCAGCAGACGCCGGCAAGCAGGGTCATCTCATGACCCGGAAGGAGTCCCGCGGCCATCTTGGATCCGGGGACTCCTTCCAGGTCACCGGAGCAGCGCGATCTCATCGCGCTGCTCCGGTGGGAGAGCGCAGGGAGCCCCCGTCCCTGCGCGATCGCCCTCTATGCCGCTGTCACTATTGACAGCGGCATCAGAGGGGTTAAATGCCCGCGATCGGCGACAGCGCCGATCGTGGGCATTGCTGCGGGGTGTCAGCTGTCATATACAGCTGACACCCGCACCCGATCACCGCGGCGCTCAGCGTGAGACCGCGGTGATCGGGGCGCCGTACTAGTACTGCGGCTGGCACTAATGCAGTGCCGGCAGCGCCGTACTAGTACGGCGCATGGCACGAAGGGGTTAAAACAAAACCACTCTGGTTGTTAGACCTTAAAGAGCCTTATAGGGGTGACCCACTACTAGGACAACCCCTTTTCAAACTAAATGTTTGGCCCCGATAAAATTATACAGCTTATACTCACCTCTTGTGCTTGCGCCATTCCCGGTTCCGGGACTGTGATGTGGTGGAATGACATGCGGAATGACAGCCCAATCAGCGCCGTTTTTTTAATGCAATTTTTTGTTGCGTTTTACAGTTTCAGCTATAGCTGAGATTTCAGAAGTCTCATGCACACAGCTTGGATTTTTTGTCCTCAGTATTGTGTGCAAAACCTGAGATTTTACAGAATGGAGCATGTCATTCGTTTCAACATTTTTTCAGCGTATTTCACCCACTGAAAGCAATGGGTAGTGAAA
Organism: Ranitomeya variabilis; assembly: GCF_051348905.1. Classification (NCBI taxonomy): domain Eukaryota; kingdom Metazoa; phylum Chordata; class Amphibia; order Anura; family Dendrobatidae; genus Ranitomeya; species Ranitomeya variabilis. The sequence continues at coordinate 42,684,369 of NC_135237.1, read as the reverse complement.
AAAAAATGCTGAATGAAGGGCGGTATCAGGTTTTGCTTTGTTTCTGGTGCAAAAACCTGATGAAGTATAATCAGATAATTTGTTGCCACTAAACGTTATCAGCATGCACAAGAGACAACTGTAGTATGACAAAAACGATGCAAAAAAAAAAAAAAACGCAACAAAAATGAAGCAAAAAAACGCAACAAAAACTAAGCAAAACCTGCTTTTTTGCAACAAATTTCTACTTGCAAGATAGCAGGTTTTGCCTGTGGGAAAAAAAGCACAAAAAACTCAACGGGTGATGGCGCAGATACCAACTCGGATGCACCATATGAAGTGACTTCATTAGATACACTTGGTGTGAGTGAAACACATACACCTAACATTTGTAATAATTTCACCCCCCTGAAGAAGCGAAACGTGCATTGGGGCAGTTGGCTTACACTCACGGACGTGGGTAAGATACTATGTATTTAATTACATGTTTGATCTGCCTTGGTCATACTTGTAGTTGGTCTTAAATGGCTGTATACGGATGTGTGTGATACAAGTAATAGCACATTTGCACCTTTGTGCTTATCTTTTTGCCTTTCATACATGACTACTTTTTGTCTGTGCTTGAGTGACTACTATTGTTCTTAATTGTTGATTAATAAAATTTAATTTGTTATTTTATCGAACCTTTTGGAGATATATTGACTCATTTGTTCTTTGGTAGGTCTTTTAGAAATAGGCTTATTGATCATGAAAGGAGAATAATGGGGGAATGAAATGTAGCCAAGCCCTTCTATCTTGGGTGGAAAAAAATTGTCACTATAATGGAAGCTATTTTTTTTTCTTTCTGCCCTTTATTATTCACACTACTTAGATCCTCAGGGGTGGGGCTACTACAGAATTCAAATTTTTACAACATGGGAGCCTGTATTTTAGGGTGGTCAGTCACTAAATCTTTGCTTTTTTAAGGAAATGCATGATTTTTCATTGAGAACTTCCCCCTTTTCAAGAGCATAATTTTCCTTTGTCTTTTGGAAGTCAAACTTACTAAATAGATTCACACACTAAAAGCATGAAAAATTGACATTTCTTTTTATGACTGTATCATTTAAAAATATATGTCACTTTAAAGCATTACACATATTATAATCTTATTAAATTGCTTCACCAAACCTTTCTTTCCATACCTCTAGAACATAAATCCATAAAATAATATTCAAATGGAACGAGTGCATCCATCTATATAATGATAAGACATGGAAGATACACAAGGCATATGTGATTAGGTAAGAAACTGTATAATATATCTCCTGGCTGTCTATCCTTAGGATGATATACATAACCTATATGTTTTCTTAGACATTTCTTCCATTAGAATAATTCTTCAAACTCACAGCCACTTCTCAGCTCATTAAATCAATGGAGTGATATGTCCTTCCAATAGTGACATATTATCCAGTAAATGACTCACTTGGAAGTGGCAGCATCTCAACTGTAGAGTAGTTCATAATTTTAGACATTTCCAGTTCCACCCTGTGATACTCAAAGATTGTCCTCCTGCGAACATCTGGCAAAATATAACATTGAAAACATCATTTAGAATAAAAATATATATACTTTTATTAACGAGGTTGCCACTACCTGAACAACCCCTTCTGAATCCCTATGTTTCCCCCTTGTAAAATAATAACACCTTTATTCCCTCCGATGCTGGTGCTGTTCCAGCGGTGTCGACAATGGCTCTCCTTGGGATCGCGTGACATTGCTATTGGAAGCTCTCACTTCCTTTGGGTGTTTGTGATTTATCCAAAAGCAGGGAGAGTGAAGCCTGCGCTGATTGGCTGCAGGGATTGCGTGACACAACAGTGTTATCCAATCCCCGGGAGAGCTTTGCCGACACGGCTGGAACAGCACCGGCACTGGAGGAGACTATACAGTAGGTGTTAATATTTTGTAATGGGAAAACATAGGGATACATTATATTTTAACTGGTCAAATAACTCTATTGGCAAATACTTTACAATAAAGTCAGCTCCAAAGAGGATCATCTTCTGCTGGACCTGTGGTCCATAATTGTATCATTCACACGTAATAAAGGATCTTTTGACTCTTTCATTTTTTTATTTCCATCAAAAGGCTGATAACATTAACCTAATGGGTACAGTTACTTGAAAATGAAGAAAGAACAGATTGGCAGTCAATAAAATATTTTTTTCCTTTTTCTCTTTTAGTCTTTTAGGAATTTAACTGAACCATTTAGAATCTCACACCATACTTCTCTTCAGCTCTGACATTCTAGAAATAGGAAAACATTTGTTTTCAAGGTTTATATCTGTGGCTCAACAGTTAGCACTTTAGGATGAAATTAGTGGGCGGAGTTATGTTGGCTCGTTAATTTCTAAAAAGAAATATTCCTCTCTTGTTGTAGACAAGAATTGGCAAGTATTGGGAATTATTTTGGCTTTGGCATTGTATGAAATGGGATATCACCCCCCAAAAAAAGTTTGTCATTTTTTTAAGACTTTGTGTTTTCAGTGGTGCTGTGTTCTGTTCCATCGGAGATCTGATTTTTATTGGCTGGAACAATGCAGTGTGCAGTGCTATTCTTCCCATAAAAAGACACCAGGACATGACAGATCCTATTGTGAGTCAATGAGATTTGTCAAGTTCTATTGGGATCTAGTTGGTCATGATAGCAGTATGAGATGAGCTTGGTCTGCGAGAACAAAAAATGAACTCATTGATTAGTTTTTAAATTTTATGATTTTTATTTAATTACTTCATGCTTAAGTCATGATATGAATGTCCTTTCAGTATCACATAGACCTATTCTGCCCTTTAAACATTAAGATTATATCAATCCGGTATTTATACTATCTATCTCAGAGTACTAAAATCCGGTAAAATCCAGCAAGATGCGAATCTTCAAGTTTTACGAAAGGTCCTTAGAAGAGTTCTTATTGTAATTACTTCCAGTGACATCTTTTATTTTAATATTTCCATAACTTTTAGATTATAAAATTTCCATTTTCTGCCCACCTAAAATGATTTTTTTCTGATGAATATTTGTTCTTTGGAGACTCTGGTTCCCACTGGATTGCACTTCATGGAATCTAGATAAGCATTTACAAGAAATGCATGGTATTATGTACAGCTGTACCATTATGCTACTTGAAGACCTTAAAGTTCCAGTCTGATAGGACACTTGTATGTATGTGTCAGTATCACTGCTTTCTATGTTTCTGGCTTCAGACATTAGACAGTTTGAATATAATTTTTCTCCCAACCTGATGTCTCTGTTCACGCAAGGGATCAATGAGAATGGGATGTGTATAGGGACCGCCTAATTCTCTCCAATAGAAGACGTCAGGAAAGTGAAGGATTAAACAATTGGGTTTTATGTTCTCTAGAGTGATTCTTCTCTGGGGACACCAGAGATGTCTACCGTCCAACACTTAAAGGGAACCTATCACCCCGTTTTTTTCGGTATGAGATAAAAATACTGTTAAATAGGGCCTGAGCTGTGCATTACAATAGTGTAGTTTGTGGACCCCGATTCCCCACCTATGCTGCCGAAATACGTTACCAAAGTAGTCATTTTCGCCTGTCAATCAGGCTGGTCAGGTCGGATGGGCGTGGCTTCTTCCCCCAGATATTGCGTAGTTTTCCGTTGGTGGCGTAGTGGTGTGCGCATGTCCAACGTCCCCAATCCTGCACGGGGGGGTGAAAACAGCAGCGATGTCCGTTATTCCATTGGTGGTCGGTGGGCGCGGCCATCTTCCTTTGGCCGCGCGTGCGCAGAAGCGGCGCTCTGCTGGCCGCGGCTTCAGGAAAATGGCCGCCGCGATCTCCATCTGCGCACGCGCGGCATCCCGCGGCCATTTTCCTGAAGCCGCGGCCAGCAGAGCGCCGCTTCTGCGCACGCGCGGCCAAAGGAAGATGGCCGCGCCCACCGACCACCAATGGAATAACGGACATCGCTGCTATTTTCACCCCCCCGTGCAGGATTGGGGACGTTGGACATGCGCACACCACTACGCCACCAACGGAAAACTACGCAATATCTGGGGGAAGAAGCCACGCCCATCCGACCTGACCAGCCTGATTGACAGGCGAAAATGACTACTTTGGTAACGTATTTCGGCAGCATAGGTGGGGAATCGGGGTCCACAAACTACACTATTGTAATGCACAGCTCAGGCCATATTTAACAGTATTTTTATCTCATACCGAAAAAAACGGGGTGATAGGTTCCCTTTAAGAATTCATGTGCATTGGTGTGGTTGGGTCAGGCTCATTGGACCAACAGCTATCCAATGTAAATGTAAAATAAGGAAGCCTTACTTAGAAATTTATTCATTAACCATGTCTCCATAAATGTTCCCTCTGACAGATTGTTAAATCCATCCCTCCAACTGAACTCAACTTTTGTAGAGAACAGAACCATCGCTGGAGATCTTATTGGAAGAAACTACACTAGTTCTATATTTAGTCCAAACAATAGTTTAAAGTTTAAATTCCCCAAAGCAAAACATGTAACAGGTCCTTACTACCAGATTTAAAAAAAAATGGTGTGATTGCTACCTCTGTACCGCCTATGCAATGGCATGTAAAAGTTTGAGCAACCCAGGTCAAAATTACTGTTATTGTTACAGTTAAGCAAGTTGAAAGTGAAATGATCTCTAAAAGGCCTAAAGTTCAAAATGACACATTTCCTTCGTATTTTAGACAAAAAAAATATATATATACCGTATATATATAAAAATAAATAAATAAATATATATATATATATATATATATATATATATATATATATATATATATATATATATATATATATATATATATACAGATGCAAAAGTTCGGGAACCCCCGAGATTTGTGTGCTCAGATAACTTTGACCAAGGAATGTTTCTCTGTGTGTCTTTCTTACTTTTGAATACGACGTAGTAATGGGGATGTGTGATAGACACCTCTGCATAGGCTTCATGTCAGGTGACATTACAAAACTGACATCAACTCCAAAATATTAATCCACTTGCCAATGCATCAGGGCAGGTGGGGAGAATTGGTGCATCTAAGCCCACAGCTTTCTGTTTTGCCTGTGTTTGCTATCAAAAATAGAGGGACCTCACTTTTTTTTTTTTTTTACATTTCATCAGCCAATCACAGCCATGCCAATACTTGACATGGCCATGATGGGGTGATGGGGCCAGAAGTGCCCACACAGGAAAAGCTTGTTAACTGACTGCGCTGGAGACTTTCAACAAGCTTTGTTGGGGCTTCTGACCCCAAACAGTACCACAGACTTCCAGTAAAAGTCCATGGTTTCGGGGTCCATGCACAGACACTAGGTGTCCAGTAAGTACTCTGAACTTTACCGTTTGGGTTCGCCCATCTCAATTTACAAGCTATGATAATTTATAAAGGGGATGCTACTAGATACTAACAATGCAGGGTGCCCAAACCTTTGCATCAGTCCATTTTCCTTTTTGTAACTTTTAAAATGTAAAATATGAATATATATATATATTTTTTTTATATTTTTTTTTGCCTAAAATACAAAAGAAAAGCTTTTTAGAGATTATTTAATCTTCAACTTGCTTAGCTTTTCACAAAAACAGTAATTTTGACCAGGGGTGTCCAAACTTTTATATGCCACTGTATAAACATGTATTATCTAGTACTCACTACTTTTTTCGGCCCATGTTTATGTGGTCTACTGAAACCACTAATATTGCCTTGATCTTCATTTGAAATGTAATCATGTTTTTAATAAATTCAAAGTAAAAATTATTTTTATATCGCTTGCTGACTCCAAGCGCTCTTCTTCTTATTTTTTTATATGACATCCAAAGATGCTATGTTATAACATAATAGTATTATCGTATCGATACTCATATCTGGCAGTATATAGGAATTAAAATACTTGACTAAGACTTGGTTAAAACAAAACAAAACCAAGGAAGCGATATCACAACATAAGCAAAAACACAAAGCTGAGTGAAAGTCCTTGTTTTTCTTTTTTTATAGCTTGACTGCCTTTTGAACATGGAACAAAGAAGGAAGCAAAGTTGAAAGTGTCCTGCCTCTCTACGGGATGATACATTTGCCCGTTCTATGTTTTGTTTTATTTTTTTCAGACTTCAAATACAGTTTATGTGCTGTAAACATATGCTAAATGTGAGCCAATGTCTAAAACTTAAATTATTCTCTTTATCTGTATAAAACACGCTGAAACTGAGATGTAAAAGGACAAAGCAGACGGCTTTCATTTACATTCTTTTCATATAGTACAAAGCTAGTGATGTATAGAAATAACACATATGTAAAGCTGTATTAATCACCACCATGACAGATGGCTCACTACTTTAATAGTGTAGTGTATGTCACTGTCTGCACTAGTTTTGCAAATAGTTAAATCAAATTCGCACAGCGTGAAAAATATCCCTCGAAATGTCAAAATAAAATAATATATGTGTGAATCACAAGGACCAAAAAAAAGGGACAACCGATTAACAAACACAAAATAAAGGAGGAGGGATTGGTAATAAAACCACAATGATAGCAATATATAACATAACCAATACAACCACTTAGTTTAATGCAACTATATATATATAACCTATAAATGGTTGTCAGTTTTTTCGCTGCGTCTTTTAGTTTGACGGGAGGCATCCATTTTATTTTATTTACTTTTTGCAAATGTATTAATAAAATCTTGTTTCTTGCTGTATACATTCCTTGTTCCCTGTTCTTTGGGTTCTGATAAGTATATCTTGATATGAAGTTTAAACTTTGTTAAGATTGTCTATGGACTAATGTATGCTTACATAACATAAGATGTAAACTTTATTGATTAAAAAAGTCACAATAAAAACATGTCCATCAGTGAAAAGAATCAAAAAACAAACAAAAATGTCATAATCGTCAGGAAAGTATGACAAAGTAGTGGAAAAAGTTATTAGGTATCCAAGAAATGGATGCAAAAAGTATGAGGTTCATACAACATGCCAGCACATGTCCAGGCACATTTAAAGTTCCCCAATGACTATCTGGATGATCCAGAGTAGGCATGGGAGAAGGTCACATGGTCAGATGAGACCAAAGTAGAACTTTTTTGTATCAACTCCACTTGCAGTGTTTGGAGGAAGAAGAAGGATGAGAACAACCCCAACAACACTGTCCCCACCGTGAAGCACGGTGGGGGAAATATCAAACTTTGGAGGTGCTTTTCTGCAAAGGGGACAGGACGAATGTGGAGCGGCCCCCAGACACAGGACGATGGGGTACTCGAATCCGGGTCTCTCGGTTCTGAGGATGTCACGGTGGCCTGACCCGGTCCATGGTCCTGCTAAGGCGCGCCCAATAAAAGGTGTAGGTGGTGGTGTAGGTTGCAGTAAATAATGAGAACACAGGGTTGCAGTCTCTTTACCTCTTTACTGAAGGCTTCGGCATCCGCAATCCAGAGCACTGCTAACAGGGCTGGCTGAGACCGGCCGGTCCGAAGGCACATCCAGAGTTCCCTTAAAAGGTGGAAATCAGTGTCCTTCCCACCAGCGCCTGTGTGTTGTAGTACCTCCCTGCTGAGCACCACGGGATATTCCTCACAACTGTCGTGTATGTTTCTGTTCTTTCCCTCTACGTCCCCCAGATGATATAGATAGGACGCACCCGTATGACGGGGTAGGTCTGGAGTTATTTTATAGGGACCCTAGAGATGCCCCTCTCCCACAATTGCCTCTGTTGTCTTCGTTAGGTGTAAAGGTGAGACAGCCAACCTAAAGTTAACTGCCCGGCCGTAGTTCAAAGTAATGAGTAGAGTCTCTTACTTCCTCGGCGTTCTGGCCGCCGGCTACGCGCCTCAGAAGGATGTTGCTGATCTTAAAGCACGACTCCTTCTGGTTCTATCTCCTTTGTGCTGTGATCCCGTTTCTCACTTCTCCACAATATGCTTCGCTTCGTGTCCTTTCTTAGGAGTCTGCCGCTATAAGGCACAGGCACGGCTCCATAACCATCTGTCCTTTTCTATGACTCTGCCAGGATCCCACCCCTGACAGGTCCTCTCTTGAGCTCTCCTCAGCTACTTTCTCCCTAACTTCCCATCCAACCCCCAGTTTTACCCATGTGTGAGGAGTGGCCTAGTAGATAGGACCTTTTGCTCCCCCTGGCGGCCGGAGTGTGAAGTGTAATGTGTGTCTGTGATACCTGCAAGGTGAACTCTTTTAGTGCAATCAGACGTACCATCACTCCCCTTAGTGGCGGAGCGACAGTACTGCAACAACCAGGACTCTGGGGCGCTGCACTCCCCCCCGGTTAAATCCAGTACTCCCAGACTGGGAAAAGAAGAACAACAATACATGTTAGCAACAGACATACAAAATTTTTAAATGCTATGAACAAGTAAATGCTATGAACAAGTAAATATAACAGGGCTTCCCTTTATGGGAGGTAAGGACACTTGAACGTTGCAAAAGTTTGGTCATGCACAGTTCATGACTACCAGTTCAGTGGGTGCAACCTTGAAACAGCAGGGACCCCGGGTAAACAAAAGGGTCCCTGTGAAAGTTTTGGAGCAATTCACTGTCCATTACTCCATTGTCCATTTTTAAACCTGTAACAAAGATATTTACACAAACATTTTCAACCAAATAGCAACTATTGTTAATATCTCCAAGTTTTGTAGCGAAGTGGAGTTTGATTCTTGGTGCTACGAGTAGACCTCCGCAGTGCAGGGGTGGCTATTGGCCTAACAGGGCCCGCTATGCTTGCTATCGCTGGTGTAATGCACTGTCTCCTAGCTACACTTCTAGTGAGTCTGGGTAGCACTGGCATGCTGGAGCTCTCAGGGCTGCTGCTACTACTGGTGGGTATGGCAGATTCTCCAATAGCAGAGGGAGGACTTGCCGGTTCAACGGTTGGCATAGCATCCTCTGGTGGGGTCTGCTGTGATTTCGGGTCTGGATGATCTGGCACCATATTTAGTTCTGGCGGTTTCAGTTGACGAAACGTTAAGACAGGTACCACGATGGCCTGATTTATTTGAGTCCAAGACTGGGGAAAATCGCCAAGAACAGTGTGTATCATCTTCTCCTCTTCTACAGGTGGAGAGGTTCCTGGATATGTTTCCCTCTCTCTCAACTTATCAGGGCATATTTTAAGGTGGTCTCTGGATATTGCCGTTGAGGTTTCCCCTCCATCTTTGCTGATGAGGCAGACCTTCGTGTTGTCGAAATCGGATGGCAGGATGGTATACGGTTCCGCTTCCCATTGATCGTCAAGCTTGTGTAGCCTCCTCTTCCGTTTGAGTACTTGCTCACCGGGTGACAAGGGAATCGCAGGGGCATGCTGGTTGTAGTCCCTTTCTTGTTTTTGTCTGGCTTGGGCGAGACTTCTTTCCACGCATTCCTGTACTTTGCGGTATCTTTGCTGCCTTTCTGTATCCCAATCCGCATCTGGCGAGGTATCTTCGGGGGTTAGGACCCCCATGTCCAGATCAATAGGCAACTTACTAGATCTTCCTCGCATCAGGTATGCTGGAGTGCAGTTGGTGGAATTCACTGGGATGTGGTTGTACATGTCTACCAAGTCGGGCAACTTTGTTGGCCATAAGTTCCGTTCCTCCACAGGTAAGGTCTTCAGTAAGTCGATTACCACTTGGTTCATCTTCTCACACATCCCGTTGGTTTGTGGATGGTACGGTTTGGTTCTGATCTTCTTACACCCGTACAGATTGCAGAACTCCTGGAACACCTCCGCTTCAAATGCTGGCCCCTGATCGGTCAGTACCTTTTCTGGGTACCCATGGGGTCTACAGAAGTACTGCTGGAAGGTTTTGGGGCCATCCTGGCTGTTAGATCTTTGACGGGCACGACTACCAGGAATCTAGAGTAGTGGTCCACGATGGTGAGGGCGTAGATATAGCCTGACCGACTAGGTGTTAGCTTCACATGATCTAGCGCGACCAGTTCTAGCGGCCGTTTGGTGATGATGGGCTGCAAAGGAGCCCGTTGGCTGTCACAGTCCTTCCTTCGTAGGCTACAGGGGCCACACTCCCGACACCACTTCTCGATGGCTTTCTTCATGCCAATCCAGTAGAACCTCCCACGGAGTAGCCTCTCCAGCTTCCTCCATCAGAAGTGTCCTGCCCCATCGTGGTACGCTCCCAGAACCATTGGCACATCTTGTCTTGGGACCACTATCTGCCATACCAATTCATGAGTGCGTGGGTCAATGCTTCTCCAGCACAGCTTACCGTCATGAATAAACAGTTTGCCTCTCCCCCTGCACAGCTGTTGTGTCTCTTGTGGGTCATCCGGGCCGGGATGCAAACCTGCCTGCGTCAGGAGCTCTTTCACCCGACGGACCGCAGGGTCACCATACTGGGTTTCTTCCCACCCGTGATGGGGCAGGGGGTTCAGCGTGGTGCCCTGCTTATTCCTGCTTCTGTTCTCCTCCTGATTTGATGAGACCAAGGGTCCGGGTGCCTGTATCACACTATTATTAACAGTAAACAGTTTGGCAAGTGTGGCATATTTGGTTAGATGGACTTCCTCCTCCGCACAGTTAAGAACACGTACTGGCACCCTCCCCTTGTGGACGTCAACCACCCCTCTGGCTGTCAGGAGGGTAGGCCTATTATCTGAATATACGGGTTCTACCAGGTACTGATAGTCTTTACCCCTGAGGCCTATGGCTGCCCGACACCATATTAACAGTTCACTCCTGGGGGTTATCGCAATGGGGTTTGAATCACTCACTGTGACACAACCAATTTCACCACCAGTCAGCTCCACCTGCTGTCTCTGCATCAGAGCCCTGATTTCTTTTTGCAGGGCGCATTGTTCACTGTAGCCAGCTATTTCTGCTACCTGTTGTAACAAGACAATAACTTCTTCAAGACAGTTTTCTATGACATTAGTACCGATGGTCATCATGGGATTACATTCGCGGCGGTCAATATCAACAATTACAATCCCTTGGGCCTCCAATTCTACCCGCCCCACTTTAATGATGACCTCTTTATACCCCACTTGTGCCAATGGCTGACCATTACTGGCTATTATGGTGAAATCATCATCGGGGCCACGGGTAATGTCGGTGTCCTCCCAATAACGTTTATAAAGGATGTAAGGCATAGTCGTCACCTGGGAAGCGGTGTCCAGCAAAGCGTTCATGGGGATACCGTCGATCACGATGGGGAGAACTGGTCGCCCCCGATGTATTTGGCTCTCCAGTTTTGCGGGCCTGATTGTCCTACTCCTGGGGGTTGGCCCTCTGCCCCAGGGGTTGCTCGTTTAAATGACAGTACCTTGCAAGATGGCCCACCTGGTGGCAGCGGCGGCAGATAGGTCGTCCGTCCCGATGAAAGCGATCGTCGTCCCTGCCTCTGGTCGGTGGAGTCTTCCTCTGTCGCTGCCAGGGGACATCTTCCGGTCTGGAAGCCAGCTGGATGTTCTCCTTGGGGGCCTCCTGTAGAGACTGTATGGTCCAGGCTAGGGCAGCAACGCTCTTGGTCAGCTCCTGCAGGGGAGTCATCTTCCAGGATCTGGGCATCGGCCTCGGCGGAAACTGGCGTTTCCGGCGCCACCTCCTGGTGGTACGTGAGGGCTTGACGCCTGGGAAGTACGGCACGGCTGGGCTGTCGCTCCGGTAGCGCCTGGATGGCTTTATCTTTGAATTGCGCAAAAGTCAGGTCCAGATTCTGCATGGCCAGGAAGTGTTAGTGAGCCCTTTGGTGACTGCACAAGAGCCCCTCGATGAACCGCTCTTTCAGGAGTTTATCTTCATCTTGCATGCTGTCTGGGTCACTCTGCTTGATGGCCTGCAGTGCCTCCTGGAGCTTAAGGGCATAGTCCCGTAAGCTATCCTGCGGCCTCTGCTTGTACCCATAGAATGACAATTTAATTTCCGTAGCGGTGCGGGTGTCAAAGGTGGCTTTAAGCTTTGCAAAGACCTGCTGCGCAGTTCTCTTATCCGCGGCAGGCCAGGACTTCACTTCTCTCAGAGCCACTCCAAAGAGTTGGCCTGTTATCATATGAACTTTCTGGGGCTCTGTCAAGGGGTAGAACTCGAGCAGGCTGCAGATCCCTTCTTTAAAGTCAGTTAGTGTGTGTGATTCTCCAGAGTATCGCGGGAGCCAGGCTGCTCCAGGTAGGTACGGCAAGAAGAAGGGCATTATGGCTGCTGTTGCCGTGGCATTATCCGGTTGGTTGATGGGGGCGGCAAGCTCTGCGGCAACCGGCGGTGGTACAAGGCCCGCGGCGGCGTCTACTGCGGGGCCCCTCCTGAATCAGACATGGCCGTTCCTCCCCCTGCTAACCTGCTGGAAGTCAGGGTTCCTCTTCTGGAATCGGCACCTCAACGCATCTTCTTGTTCCACGCTCTTTTTGGCCGGCTCTGCCCACGAAGCTATGGCTCCTCCTCTCGTGCGCGGTGATGGCGGATTTTGGCGGCAAATAGCAACACACAGTCTTTGCAATAAATCACGATTCAGCACAATTCAGTCACAGTTCCAAGGCACACATGACCTGATTCTTCAGGCTTAAGTATATCCTGTTCGTGACGCCAAGTTGGAGTGGCCCCCAGACACAGGACGACGGGGTACTCGAATCCGGGTCTCTCGGTTCTGAAGATGTCATGGTGGCTTGACCCGGTCCGTGGTCCTGCTAAGGGGCGCCCAATAAAAGGTGTAGGTGGTGGTGTATGTTGCAGTAAATAATTAGGACACAGGGTTACAGTCTCTTTACCTCTTTACTGAAGGCTTCGGCATCCACAATCCAGAGCACTGCTAACAGGGCTGGCTGAGACCGGCCGGTCCGAAGGCACATCCAGAGTTCCCTTAAAAGGTGGAAATCAGTGTCCTTCCCACCAGCACCTGTGTGTTGTAGTACCTCCCTGCTGAGCACCACGGGATAGTCCTCACAACTGTCATGTATGTTTCTGTTCTTTCTCTCTATGTCCCCCAGATGATATCGATAGGACGCACCCGTATGACGGGGTAGGCCTGGAGTTATTTTATAGGGACCCTAGAGATGCCCCTCTCCCACAATTGCCTCCGTTGTCTTTGTTAGGTGTAAAGGTGAGACAGCCAACCTAAAGTTAACTGCCCGGCCGTAGTTCAAAGTAATGCGTAGAGTCTCTTACTTCCTCGGTGTTCTGGCCGCCGGCTACGCGCCTCAGAAGGATGTTGCTGATCTTGAAGCACGACTCCTTCTGGTTCTACCTCCTTTGTGCTGTGATCCCGTTTCTCACTTCTCCACAACATGCTTCGCTTCGTGTCCTTTCTTAGGAGTCTGCCGCTATAAGGCACAGGCACGGCTCCGTAACCATCTGTCCTTTTCTAGGGCTCTGCCAGGATCCCACCCCTGACAGGTCCTCTCTCGAGCTCTCCTCAGCTACTTTCTCCCTAACTTCCTATCCAACCCCCAGTTTTACCCATGTGTGAGGAGTGGCCTAGTAGATAGGACCTTTTGCTCCCCCTGGCGGCCGGAGTGTGAAGTGTAATGTGTGTCTGTGATACCTGCAAGGTGAACTCTTTTAGTGCAATCAGACGTACCATCACTCCCCTTAGTGGCGGAGCAACAGTACTGCAACGACCAGGACTCTGGGGCTCTGCAAATGCATCATATTGAAGAAAGGATGGATGGGGTCATGTATCATGAGATTTTGACGAACGACCTCCTTTCCTCAGTAAGAGCATTTAAGATGGGTCGTGGCTGGGTCTTCCAGCATGACAATGACCCGAAACACACAGCCAGAGAAATGAAGTAGTGGCTCCACAAGAAGCATTTCAAGGTCCTGGAGTGGCCTAGCCAGTATCTAGACCTGAACCCAAAAGTAAATCTTTGGAGGGAGCTGAAACTTAATGTTGCCCAGGGACAGCCCCGAAACATTAAAGATGTGGAGAAGATCTGTATGGAAGTGTGTGCAAACTTGGTCAAGAACGACAGGAAACGTCTGACCTCTGTAATTGCAAACAAAGGTTAAGAGAAGAATTAACTGGGCAGAAAGGCAAAATGAGAAATTGTAATTACACAGTAATGTATAAAATGATGATTGCAATATACTAAGAGGATAAAAACTTTGGGAATGCGCTTTATGTAATGAACAAAACAAAAATCTAAAAAAATATTAACTAACTCTAAATTATTAAAAATGCTATAAAATCAAAATGATGTTCAATAGTGGACAACCAAACTGAATTTTAAAAAAGACCCTTAAAAACAAGGATGAATGAGCATATCCGGAACATCAAAAAGAAATTTAGGGGTCATCCACTTTCCCAACATTTTTTGGAATATCATGGCGGAACATTGCAAGGGATGAAAATAACAGGCATTGCGGTGGTACATCGCCATTGGAGAGGTGGCGACTTTATAAAAGCAATGTCACGGGCAGAGACAAAATGGATTTTTATCTTGGACACTCTGGCACCGAGAGGATTGAATGTGAATGTTGAACTTTTTGGCTTTTAATGAAACAGTCCTTATCAAGCAGCTATATAAGGTTGATGAGTACGAGGCAGGGACCAACCCTGAGGAAGGAGACACGCGTCTCCGAAACGCGTTGGTTGTTTGGTCCTAGCTGCACTTCGTACTCACTCTCCGGGGGTTACGGTCATGTGGCGATCACGTCACTCAGGTCTTGCGCACCGCTCGTATTCACCGCCGCTACTCCACACAGCGGTGGCTCTGCAGGATCCCGTTCCCACCCGGAAGACTCTTGGTGGTGGCTTGCCGCCGGCCGGGGCAGCCACCCGCTCATATCTCACATCTTACTTGCCAGAAAGCTTCTGGAACAGAATCAAGGTCTAAGACTGTCAGCCAGCAACAGAGGTAGGAAGGAATTTTTCTGAAAGCTTCTATTACGCTCTTTGCGCTTTGAAGTGAAGACACCGGGTTCTTAGTAGCACCCATTTGATTGTCAGAACTTTATTCAGGGTTAGTTAAAATTTAAGTTGTTTTTATAGGTTCTTCGGCCCTTTTAATAGCACAATTTAACTCTCTATTATCCGTTCCGTTACCTGTACCAGCGCACACCTATATATACCCTGTGTATATATATATATATATATATATATATATATATATATATATATATATATATATATATGAATATATATATACACTCACCGGCCACTTTATTAGGTACACCATGCTAGTAACGGGTTGGACCCCCTTTTGCCTTCAGAACTGCCTCAATTCTTCGTGGCATAGATTCAACAAGGTGCTGGAAGCATTCCTCAGAGATTTTGGTCCATATTGACATGATGGCATCACACAGTTGCCGCAGATTTGTCGGCTGCACATCCCAAAGATGCTCCATACAAGGCAGGATGGATCCATGCTTTCATGTTGTTTACGCCAAATTCTGACCCTACCATCCGAATGTCGCAGCAGAAATCGAGACTCATCAGACCAAGCAACGTTTTTCCAATCTTCTACTGTCCAATTTCGATGAGCTTGTACAAATTGTAGCCTCAGTTTCCTGTTCTTAGCTGAAAGGAGTGGTACCCGGTGTGGTCTTCTGCTGCTGTAGCCCATCTGCCTCAAAGTTCGACGCACTGTGCGTTCAGAGATGCTCTTAGGCCTACCTTGGTTGTAACGGGTGGCGATTTGAGTCACTGTTGCCTTTCTATCAGCTCGAACCAGTCTGCCCATTCTCCTCTGACCTCTGGCATCAACAAGGCATTTCTGCCCACAGAACTGCCGCTCACTGGATTTTTTTTCTTTTTCGGACCATTCTCTGTAAACCCTAGAGATGGTTGTGCGTGAAAATCCCAGTAGATCAGCAGTTTCTGAAATACTCAGACCAGCCCTTCTGGCACCAACAACCATGCCACGTTCAAAGGCACTCAAATCACCTTTCTTCCCCATACTGATGCTCGGTTTGAACTGCAGGAGATTGTCTTGACCATGTCTACATGCCTAAATGCACTGAGTTGACGCCATATGATTGGCTGATTAGAAATTAAGTGTTAACAAGAAGTTGGACAGGTGTACTTAATAAAGTGGCCAGTGAGTGTATATATACAGTGGGGCAAAAAAGTATTTAGTCATTCAGCAATAGTGCAAGTTCCACCACTTAAAAAGATGAGAGGCGTCTGTAATTTACATCATAGGTAGACCTCAACTATGGGAGACAAACTGAGAAAAAAAAATCCAGAAAATCACATTGTCTGTTTTTTTATCATTTTATTTGCATATTATGGTGGAAAATAAGTATTTGGTCAGAAACAAAATTTCATCTCAATACTTTGTAATATATCCTTTGTTGGCAATGACAGAGGTCAAACGTTTTCTGTAAGTCTTCACAAGGTTGCCACACACTGTTGTTGGTATGTTGGCCCATTCCTCCATGCAGATCTCCTCTAGAGCAGTGATGTTTTTGGCTTTTCGCTTGGCAACACGGACTTTCAACTCCCTCCAAAGGTTTTCTATAGGGTTGAGATCTGGAGACTGGCTAGGCCACTCCAGGACCTTGAAATGCTTCTTACGAAGCCACTCCTTCGTTGCCCTGGCGGTGTGCTTTGGATCATTGTCATGTTGAAAGACCCAGGCACGTTTCATCTTCAATGCCCTTGCTGATGGAAGGAGGTTTGCACTCAAAATCTCACGATACATGGCCCCATTCATTCTTTCATGTACCCGGATCAGTCGTCCTGGCCCCTTTGCAGAGAAACAGCCACAAAGCATGATGTTTCCACCACCACGCTTTACAGTAGGTATGGTGTTTGATGGATGCAACTCAGTATTCTTTTTCCTCCAAAAACAACAAGTTGTGTTTCTACCAAACAGTTCCAGTTTGGTTTCATCAGACCATAGGACATTCTCCCAAAACTCCTCTGGATCATCCAAATGCTCTCTAGCAAACTTCAGACGGGCCCGGACATGTACTGGCTTAAGCAGTGGGACACGTCTGGCACTGCAGGATCTGAGTCCATGAAGGCGTAGTGTGTTACTTATGGTAGGCCTTGTTACATTGGTCCCAGCTCTCTGCAGTTCATTCACTAGGTCCCCCCGCGTGGTTCTGGGATTTTTGCTCACCGTTCTTGTGATCATTCTGACCCCACGGGGTGGGATTTTGCGTGGAGCCCCAGATCGAGGGAGATTATCAGTGGTCTTGAATGTCTTCCATTTTCTAATTATTGCTCCCACTGTTGATTTCTTCACTCCAAGCTGGTTGGCTATTGCAGATTCAGTCTTCCCAGCCTGGTGCAGGGCTACAATTTTGTTTCTGGTGTCCTTTGACAGCTCTTTGGTCTTCACCATAGTGGAGTTCGGAGTCAGACTGTTTGAGGGTGTGCACAGGTGTCTTTTTATACTGATAACAAGTTTAAACAGGTGCCATTACTACAGGTAATGAGTGGAGGAAAGAGGAGACTCTTAAAGAAGAAGTTACAGGTCTGTGAGAGCCAGAAATCTTGATTGTTTGTTTCTGACCAAATACTTATTTTCCACCATAAAATGCAAATAAAATGATAAAAAAACAGACAATGTGATTTTCTGGATTTTTTTTTCTCAGTTTGTCTCCCATAGTTGAGGTCTACCTATGATGTAAATTACAGACGCCTCTCACCTTTTTAAGTGGTGGAACTTGCACTATTGCTGAATGACTAAATACTTTTTTGCCCCACTGTATATATCTGTTTTGTTTTTATTCTTACAAACCTAGGTGGAGGTTTGTTGGTACTGCAGCAGGTACTGGGAATAACGGTGACAATTTGCGCCACCAATCTTTAATTTCGATATACAAACTAAATTTTAGATATGGCGTGGTTGTAGAATAGAAAAACAGAAACAACCCCAGTCTTGTTCTTCGAATTTAAGTTGAACTCCAGCTCATCCCCATCCACTTGGATGTGGCTACCCTACAATTCCAGATACCAATCTAATGGATTCATGGACCCTTCTGGTGCTCTTTATAAAAAAAAGCTGTCCCCTTTTTCTAATTATGGAAACCCGTTTAAAGTCATTCGGACAGATCAGTTTTTTTCCTTGGTTTAACAAATTTTGCATTGATTTGGGAGGTGCTTATATTTTCCTTCCGCTTAAGAAAACTAATAAAATAATACAATTAATGACATTTAAACAAGTGGTAAATTCTCCACCTAGCAGTCCCCTCTGGAACATAAAAGTGCCACGAAGTGCCATTAGGATGGTCCTTGTGGACTTATTGCACTTCACTAACACTGCTCTACATGATGTAATTACGGATCGTCCCTCATTACCACTTCATTATGATAACTGGTAAATGGAAAAATCCTGAAGAAAATTAGGCTGAAAGATTGTGTAATGGAAGCTGGAATTAGAGAATATCCATTGTCAATGTATGGTCTTCTAATGCCTTAATGTATTACACACTTAATATATTATACACTTACTAGGAATCTGCTGAATCTTATGGACCACGACAAAAGCATCCGACAGTCCAACCTTCACAGGATGATTGGTAGAGCTGATCTCCATTACTGGAACTGGTATCTGGAAGAGAAGGATTTATAATTATACTCAACCTGTAAGTTAGATGGAGATAGGCTTTCAAGTTCACTGGAAGGCAGTCAATTTTCTTAAGGAACTATAGATTCAACATTGCTTGACAAGGACTACAACATCTCAAAAATTATTTAAAAGTTTAGTTATACTTTAACGATTCAGATTTCTCACATAGATTCAACTCAATATGGAGACAAGCTTGTAAAATACTTGACACTTTGCAACTCACATCACATCACATCCACCGGGTTTCCACAGAAAAATACACATAGCATAAACATCTCATAGCAGAGTATCGGGAAACAATTTTTTGTTCAAAGATGATCATCTCTTGCCAGACATCTGAGCCAAGAGTTAAGATAAGAAAGGATTTGTATAGAAAAGCAGGCAACAGAGGACAATCCCCGGAATATCAGGGAGATGAAATCTTACGGGTATGTAGTGCGCCATTAAAAGGTCCACAAATGTACAAAAGGGAAACTATAATCAGAAAATGACCTATTGCTTAAATTAGGTTTTCGTGTCAAAGGTATTTTTAGGACATTTCGTCAACTTTTTTTACATATTACAGTCTGTATTAAAAAAAAGAAATCTTGCAACTGTCACACGTGTCACTGTGACTTTAACTTCCTTGATCGCATATCAGGTTGTTTTAGCATTTTTTTCTTGCTACTGATCCATGTTCTGATTATGCTTTTGTCTTTTGATTTGGTAACTAGACAGTACTCCTGGTTCTGACCCAGCTACCTAACCATTCCTGCCAGCCTGCACCAACGGCCAGCAACCACCTCTGTGGCTCCATTACAGCAGTCCATGGGGATGTCTATAGCTCTATTCAGGTATTAACGGGTGAAGGCCAGGGCAACATGTTGGATCTGGTAAATGGAGTGCCTTTTGTAATGCTTGTCCATGGTAGCCATTTTTTAGAGCAGCCAGGCGACCACTAACAGAGCTAACTTGAATAAAAGTTATCAGGCTTTTTTTTAAAAAAGTATACTCTTGTATATAAAAGCATACTTAGCCATATTAAAACCATAAAGATGCCATAAAGAGTGTTAAAATAGCAGCCATGTATTCTAATGTCCAGTCATCCCCGTCACATGACGGCTAAACTTTGTGATTGTCAGCAGAAGGCTTCGCACTGTTATTAGATAAAAAGGAAGAAATAGGGAGGTATCTGTTCATGGACTCCCTTTAATATTCAATGTATCCCAAGCATCCGGACCTGCGGTTTCTATTATTGGCATGGATTTGGTAGCAAGGAAAAAAGAAATAAAAAATGATGATGCTACCGCTCTCTTTGTGTGCTGTTATAAATATTACAATTTATTACATTACGCTATAAGAATATCAATGTCATTTATATGCACTTTACGTAAGGATTTTTATGGATGTCTCTATGAAAACTAAATAAACCCATCTTTCATTTCTATAAAAGTAACGAATAGAGAATAGCTCAGCGATGATATTTATAGAGTCACTTTATGTGTTTGAGAGATTGACAATAAGAAAGAAAAACAAGAAAACAACTGACTACCGGATACGAAGAGAATAAGCGACAATAATTTTTTAAATAAACTGATCTTGACCAAATTTAAGCCTAAAGGTCCACAGATAAGAGGTTTTCCAAACCAATGATTTTGGCACAAATTGCCGACTATCCAGTGTTTATTGGAGCCTTCTGTGTCTCCCATGATGGATGGTGTTGGGGATGAAAAGTTTACAGGGGAGATAATCACCTGCAAGAGGTGTCTGACACTTACTTCACTCTCCATGTTGCGAACATATGAACGCTTGGCCGGGATTAGCTCACATGTGCGTAGGATTGTCGACAAAAAAATAGTTGTCTGCACAATTAATGTTTGGCCGACAGTTATCTCATGTGTTTTGCCACACTGGCACAGCGGGCAGGACTTATGGAATGGCAAGTAGAACATTGAGGACTAGGAAAACAAGGTAAGGTGGACAGCTGACAGGCAAGCAGGGCTCGATACACCAGGAGAAAGTGGTGTAAATAAACACATATTAAACTGAAGATGAATAGTCAGTCCATGAATGCAACAGTGTTTTTAATGTGAACTAGTCCAGAGAAGAGTTTTTTTATGCTTACAGCAGATGAAAGGTTAATCAGCAAACGAATGGATAGCTACAGGAAGCTGAGATGAAAAAGCAAACTTGTTTATAGAGAAGGTGTAGGCTGATGTAAGAGTGTTTGAAGTGTGAACAAATCCAAGTAAAGGTACCTTCACACTAAGCGACGCTGCAGCGATATCGACAACGATGCCGATCGCTGCAGCTTCGCTGTGTGGTCGCTGGAGAGCTGTCAAACACGACGATACACGCCGATCTGACGACCAAATAAAGTTCTGAACTTTCAGCAACGACCAGCGATATCACAGCAGGATCCAGATCGCTGCTGCGTGTCAAACACAACGATATCGCTATCCAGGACGCTGCAACGTCACGGATCGCTGTCGTTATCGCTGCAAAGTCGTTTAGTGTGAAGGTACCATTAGAGTGCATTATGCTTACAGCAGATGAAGGGTTTATCAGCAGATCTAACTCAGGAAGTAGATGCAGGTTATTGGAACCAAAAGCATTTGCAGAGATGATTGCAGCTGAGAAAATTGGATGGTGAACATATGACTATAAATAGGCAATTCAATAGTTCACAGCGGTTACTGCTGTGACTAGGGTCAGTGGGTGATGGGCCCCCTGATGCCAGCAAATACTTCACCTGGATGTGCTTCCTCAGATGTACATTTAGATGAAGTGGATGGCGGTGCACAGACCCATCAGGTCCATACTGAGATAATAACTTTTGTGTTTTCATTGGCTGTAAGCCATAATCATCAACATTAACAAATATAAACACTTAAAATAGATCACTCTGTTTGTAATTACTCTATATAATATATGAGTTTCACTTTTTGTATTGAAGAATTTTGTGAGAAGCACTTTTACATACCAGGATGGAGGACATATATATATATATATATATATATATATATATATATATATATGTAATTGTCTAAGGACCACTTCCGTCTATTTGTCTGTCTATTTCTCTGTCACGGAAATCGCGCGTCGCTGATAGGTCAAGGCCGGCTGAGCGCGACCAATCAGTGACAGGCACAGTACGGCAGCATCAATAGTAAAAACATATAATGTTAAAAATAATAATAATTAAAAAAAATCATTATATTCCCACCTTCCGGCGTCCACGGCAGCCTTTCCTGCTCCTTGCGACGCTCTGGTCCCCAGAATGCATTGCAGCAATGACTCCAGATGACATCTCGCAAGACCGCTACTTCATCAGGTGTTATTGCTGCAAGGCATTACTGGGAACAGAGCGTCGCGACGAGCATCGCTAAAGGCCTGGGCTGGATCCGGGGGCTGACGGAAGGTGAGTATATAACTATTTTTTATTTTAATTCTTTTTTTAACAGGGATATGGTTCCCACATTGCTGTATACTATGTGGGCTGTGTTATATACTACGTGGCCTGTGTTATATACTGTGTGGGCTGTGTTATATACTGCATGGCCTGTGTTATATACTGCATGGGCTGTGTTATATACTATGTTGCTGTGCTATATACTATGTGGGCTGTGCTATATACTACGTGGCTGTGCAATATACTACGTGGCTGTGCTATATACTACGTGGCTGTGTTATATACTATGTGGGCTGTGTTATATACTGCGTGGGCAGTGCTATATACTACGTGGGCTGTGCTATATACTACGTGGGCTGTGTTATATACTGCATGGGTTGTGCTATATACTACGTGGCTGTGCAATATACTACGTGGCTGTGCAATATACTACATGGTTGTGCAATATACTATGTGGCTGTGCTACATACTACGTGGCTGTGCAATATACTACGTGGATGTGCAATATACTACGTGGGCTGTGCTGTATACTACGTGGCTGTACTATATACTATGTGGCTGTGCAATATACTACGTGGCTGTGCAATATACTCCTTGGCTGTGCAATATACAACGTGGCTGTGCTATATACCATGTGGCTGTGCTATATACTACGTAGCTGTGCTATATATTATGTGGCTGTGCTATATACTACGTAGCTGTGCTATATACTATGTGGGCTTTGTTATATGCTACGTAGGCTGTGAGACTTTTTCGCCCCCGGGGCCCTCAAAAACCTGGAGCCGGCCCTGGCTTCACTGATTGGTTGCGCCCGGCTGTGAACAATCAGCGACAGACGCAGTCCAGCCACGAATTGGCGCGGGATTTGAACCACGCTTCATTAATTGGCTGGCCGAATCCTGTGTATTCATTGCATTATTCTGAAATATTCATAAATAAACTACATACATATTCTAGAATACCCGATGCATTAGAATCAGGCCACCATCTAGTATATATATATATAAGACCAGGATGGGGGGACCCCGATCCAAATCTTGCACAGAGGCTCATTAGACTCTAGTTACCTAACATTGTACCTAACTAAGCCTAAGTTGGAGTCCAGTGGCACAAGCTACAATTTTAAAAAGTCAGACTGACACAATGGAAGCCTTATGTACCTCTATGTAAGCCCTATTATATTTCAGAACCGTGTCTGAACCCCATAGTTGAATGCATGTGCACTTCAGTACAATAACCTCATCTTCTCATAGATTTAGCTACGTGTTCACACAACAGATGCAAATCTGACAAGTATTTTCTGCCACAGAAATCTAAAAGCAATAAATGTGGATTTCTGCCATTCTGTGGATGGACTGATGTAAAACAGCAGAATCTTGTTATTTCCCTCCAAAGTAGCTAACTTGACACTTATTTCATGGCTAGTTTACTTTCCATTACACAAATGCCATCTCTCACCTAGCCAAACCTGTCTTCCTGCTTTGCACTGATGGGAGGCAGACACCCGAAACACATCTGGAAATAGAATTTCTAGATTGGTTTCTTATCCTAACTCATGTGCAAGGCGCATTAAAGGGAATCTATCACAAGGTTTCTTCAGCGATGTATAATTTACTTTACTGCAGTTTTAATTAAAAAAATGTTTTATCTGGTGCAGATCTAGCAGTTCTCTGAATGTTGAGCTCTGTATAACCCCACCAACATCACTGATTGGTAGCTTTCTGCATACACTGTGCATGGGTAGGAAACTGCCAATCAGTGTTGGGGGGCGTGGTTGGACTATCTGGCAGCAGGTTTACTAGTCCTCTAGTGATAATCTCCTGGTGATAAAACAGTGATTTTATAAAAATTACACTAAGCAGCCTAGTAAGTGACACATCAACGAAATCAGGGTCTCTGTCACAACATTATGCTGCTCTCATATTAGGCAGCAATAACCTGGTGACAGATTTTCTTTAAAAGGTATATTCTATATAGACTTTTAGGATTGCTACTTCCAAAGGTGGCATTAGAATTCCAGTCTTCTTCTTCCCTGTAACGCTTTCCCTGTAACGCTTTCCCTGTTGAATGTGAACAGGGATTTCACACACATTTTTCTCATGGAATCTGTGCTGAAATTCACACGAAATCAGTCAAATGTGAACAGGGCCTTAGGGTATAAATTAAAAGACAGAAAAGAAAATGTATAGGAAAACTGGAAAACTGGCTACCATACAAATGAACATCTCCCATACTGGCTGAAGGTTACTTGTCTTCTACAAAACCCTACGCATGACTATGAGAGATACATAATTGTACTCCAGTTCTGGCATTTAATTTTTAAATCTCACTTTTGATTGTAAATCTGAAAAGGAAACCAACAACGCGTGAAGGTTACTGAAAATATCAATGTTTCCATAGCACAGATAAGTAAATGAGCCTCTCCAGAGATCAAACAAGTCTGCTCGGAGAATGAACAATGCCGCTCGGCTTCATTCACTTGTATGTTGGGATTTCAAGCATCTCCGTTGAAACAGAGAAGCAAAGCCAAAAACCCACACAGGAGCGAACAAACAAACTCCATCATCCCTGCCAGGTAAGGTGGAACAGAATGCCAAGTTTGGCCTAAGAAGAATAAATTCCCTGTATTACAATTGTTTCGTGGGGACAATGCAGAGTTTACGAAAATAAAACCCTCCATCCGTGTACAAAGACACCGAAAGGCGAACGCGGAGGGGATGGCAAGGCCAACTATTAGATAAAGGAACATCTGTTGTAATTTAGAACGTAATCAATGCTGATTAATGGGAAGATTTAATCCAGGTTTCTATATTATCCACTGTTTTCTTGGACAAATTGGGGGCAAAATCCCAGAGAAACTTCGGATATATTACACATCTGACTTTCACATTGACACAGATTTGGCTCATAAACATCGGGCATACATCAGGGGATCATATCGGGGTCCTGAAGCCTAAAGGACGCTATAAGTCAGGGGTGGTGTTAGGGCCTTTGTAAATATGGGGCTTGGACCCAGGGTAATTAACTACCCCAATCTCCATCATAACCGATGTGTATTTACACCACAATTAGGCCGCGATTCATTATTCCCTTGGCTCCTATTTTTTGTCTAGTTGTCTGCTTTTTTTTGTTAGCATCCAATTCATTATTCTATTTGCACCTTTTTTGAAGTTTATTTTATTTGCGCCCTCCTTTTTATTTTTCCCACTTTGTGGTCTGAATCTAGCAATTTCATCTGATTCATCAATTTTTGAGACCTTCGATGACAAAAGTCTGTATCTGTTGCATATCTGCCAACAAATGTCTCTGCATTATCATCACCCATTGGCCCTATCATCTGTTAGGTAACCATTTTCTTTTATTCATGTGTCCATAGCAGAGGTTTGCTTTACATTTTTGTAATCCTCACCCTCCAGCTTCTATGCAGAACATGATGCTCATTTTTCTGTCCTACAGAGGTTCATTGCACCAATTATAACACATAAAACTGTAAAGTCACTCATACATGGCTTAATGCAATTGGACGCATGGTCAGATTTTGCAAAATTCCAATGGCTCTTGTAGGACGCCGGCTCTTGGTTAGTAAATGATCATTAGAGTTTTGCGCAATGAAACAGAAAGTCAAATATATGTGAAAATTGGAAATCTTCTTTACACTTGCGCTTATCATGATTGTTACTGGTTCAATAGGGCCCTGTAGGAGAAGAGTTGTCAAATATTCAGCTCCGAATGAATTCCCTCATTGAATGTATTATACTTTTCTCTATTCAGTCCATTGATTGTTCCTGTAGTTTCCACTTCAAGGGCTTTAACAATGATAAGTCTCTTTAGAAAACAATGAAATATCCTGGCATAGAAGTTTCTTACATACAGGTAAATGCTATTTATGCTATAAAAAAGGAGATCATTTTCCTAATATTGATATAAAGGATTATATAATTGTCGCCTTATTATGCGTTGGTTGAATCGGGAACGACTTTTTATGTTGCATATCTTCTTAGAAATAAACTTTAGCCAGAGATGTAGCCCAGGTTTCTCTTACCCACGGAACAAATTCACTTTGCTGCCATTAACCTGCGTTTCTAAATTCGGGCCAAAGCAGAAAACGATATTTTTTGCCACCTTGCCATCAGCACTTTGCATCTGGGGGAACAGGCCCCTTCTCTGAGAATGCCTGTTTCCCAAGCCTACGGGAATTTATTGAATACATACAGGTGCTTCCCACAAAATTAGAATATCATCAAAAAGTTAATTTATTTCAGTCACTCAGTACAAAAAGTGAAGCAGTGACCTATTTCAAGTGTTTATTTCTGTTAATGTTGATGATTATGGCTTACATCTAACGAGAACCCAAAAGTCATTATCTCAGTAAATTAGAATACTTTATAATAGCAGCTTGAAAAAATGATTTTAAAATCCAAAATGTTGTCCTACTGAAATGTATGTTCAGTAAATGCACTCAATACTTGGTCGGGGCTCCTTTGGCATCAATTACTGCATCAATGCGGCGTGGCATGGATGCGATCAGCCTGTGGCACTGCTGAGGGGTTATGGAAGCCCAGGTTGCTTTGATAGCAGCCTTCAGCTCATCTGCATTGTTGGGTCTGTCGTCTCTTATCTTCCTCTTGACAATACCACATAGATTCTCTATGCAGTTAAGGTCAGGCGAGTTTGCTGCCAATCAAGCCGAGTGATACTGTTGTATTTGAACCAGGTATTGGTACTTTTGGCAGTGTGGACAGGTGCCAAGTCCTGCTGAAGAATGAAATTTCCATCTCCAAAAAGCTTGTCGGCAGAGGGAAGCAAGAAGTGCTCTAAAATTTCCTGATAGATGGCTGCGTTGACTTTGGTCTTGATTAGAGATGGGAGGACACCTGGATGTTCGGGTCTGGTGGGTTCTGCCAAACAGTTACAAAAAGTTTGGGTTCAGGTACCAGACCAGTACCTGGACCCGAAACCGAACTCGGACCCCATTCACTTGAAACATTCAGTGTTTATGTGCATGACAGCGCGGTAAACACTGCATCTTATTGGCCGTGAAATCATCCCCGCAGGTCAGAAAGCCGCGGTTCCCATGCTGTCAGAAGACAGCGTGAGAGCTCAGCTCTGATCGGAGGTATCAAGTATAAACCGCTCCCATCATCCGACACCTGCTGCTGCTAATAACAGCAAGAGCAGGAATGGCGAATGGGAGTAATCATCAGCCGCTCCTGCGCTGCAAATATTTGAAAAAATCCGGCATTGCTCCTCCTGTATTTTTGTTAATCAGCCAGGCAAAACTCACAGCTGGGGGCTGCAACCCTCAGCTGTCGGCTTCAGCAAGGCTTGTTATCTGAAATAGAGGGGTCCCCACGCTGTATTTTTAAATTAATTAAATAAATAATTTAAAACATCGGCGTGGGGTCCCCCCATTTTTGACAACCAAGGGGCCATGGATATTCCCACCCCCAGCCTAAAAATAGCAGCCCGCAGCTGCCCAGAATAGGCACATGTATTAGCTGCGCCAATTCTAGCACTTTGCCCCGGCTCTTCCCACTTGTCCTGTAGCGGTGGCAAGTGGGGTGATAGTAGGGTGATTGATGTCACCTTTGTGTTGTCCGGTGACATCAAGCCCCGAGGTTAGTAACGGAGAGGCGTACTTCCCCACTGTATGCATACATCATGCTGACCTCAGAGAGGGTAACAAAAACATGGTGACAGATTCCCTTTAAGTCTTGTTTCATACTAGAGATTATTTTGACTAGATCCAGGAAACATATGACAAATACAGTCTGACGATCTATTAGCTGTTGTTTTTTTTATTACCAGTGATGACTCATAATAGGTTCTTCAGCCTTCTAGCAGGTTCTTAATTTTGTACTGAATATAATTAGTTCAGTAAGTTACATTTTCTAACAGTCAAAATGCCAACAGGAAATGTCTAGACAAAGAACTAAGTGTGAACAGGACAGGACAATTTATTTTATAAGATTTTGTCTTCTTAGGCAACAATCTTAAAATCCTGGAAAATGATTTAAAATTTATTGAAAGCATCTTAAATTAAAAAAAATAACAGTGCAGATAATTTAGATTAAAGGCATCCGACCATAGCAATTTTTCGTGACAGATCCTATGCAGATCTATGTAATTTCATGAAACAAATGCTGTGATTAATCTAATTCTGCTGTTTTGCGCTCTTCCATCTGTCACTTACTTCTAGCTAATCTACCGAATGTATGTTAGACAGAATTAAAGAATCGATTGATTCTACAGTCCAGTAACAGGAGCTAAAGTGGAAGTACATACTGTATGACTGAGAGCTGAAGACACAAAACATTATTTTGATTACATTATGCTTTTTTTTACTTTCAATGCATTTATTTATGCTTTATCAAGTCTTACACAAATTGCATTAAAAAAACATTTTGAGAACAATTCATGATGGTTTTTATGCGACAATTCTGGCACAAAACTCCTTAAGTCACAATATTTTTGCACAATTCGGAAGTTGCATAAAAATATCACAACTTTTGTTGTTTTCACGCAAATACCAGCCAGCTGCGTCAATATGGGCAGTGCATGGGTGGGATGAGACGTGGCCATGTCCAACCATAAAATTCATGAAAAGTTTCACCACTTAAGTGCGTAACTTACTCCAGAAATATACTTCAATCCCTGAGTCTGATCTATGAAATAAAAAAATTAAATAGCGCAAATGGAAAAGCTGCAAAGGAAAAAAAATTGAAAAGCCAGAATTGCTATTTACTTGATCGCTGCACGTCTCTCCTGAAAATGCAATAAAAAGCTATCTAAATGTCATGAATATTCTATTAAAATTTTCAGTTTGCCACCCCAAAAACAAGCCCCCATAAAGGTCCATCAACAGAAAACTAAAGATAATTGGGTCTTAGAAAATGGTGATGAAGACCCAATATTTATTTTAAAAAGCTCTGAACTTTTTGACCACCAAAATGTAAAAATATAAAAAAACTATGCAAGCTTGGTATCACAATAATCCTAATAATGCAAACTAGGTTGCTAAGTAAATTTAACTACACAATGAATGCCATACAAATGAAACCGTCTACCACAATGCCAGAATTGTGCTTTTTTTCACCATTTGAACCCATGTAGCATTTTTTTCCCATTTTTAATACATTACAGTTGGGTGGAAAAGTATTTGCCCCGTACACGATTTCCTATTTTTTTTGCATGTTTGTCACACATAGATGTTTCAGATCACCAAACAAATTTAAATATTAGACAAAGAAAACAACACAAGTAAAAACAAATAGCTGTTTATAAATGAAAAAGTGATTATCCCTCACCACCCCCCTTAAAACATAAATTAACTGTGGTTTATCACATGTTTTGGAAGCTGAATTCAAATTCTCTAGCCACACTCATGCCTGATTACTGCCACACCTGTTCTCAATCAAGAAATCGCTGAAATAGGACCTGCCTGACAAAGTGAAGTAGACCTAAAGATTCTCAAAAGCTGGAGATCACCCAAAGAAATTCTGGAACAAGTGAGAAACAAAGTAATTGAGATTTATCAGTCTGGAGAAGGTTACAAAGCCATTTCTCAAGCTTTGGGACTCCATCGAACCACAGTGAGAGCCATTTTCCACAAATAGCAAAAACATGGAACAGTGCTGAAACTTCCCAGGAGTGACTGGCTGACTGAAATGACCCCAAGAGCGCAGCAATGACTCATCCAAGAGGTCATAAAAGACCCCACAACAACATCCAAAGAACTGCAGGCCCCACATGCCTCAGATATAGTCAATATTCATGACTCCACCATAAGAAAGAAACAGTTAAAAAATGGCCTGCATAGCAGAGTTCCATGATGAAAACCACTGCTGAGCAATAAGAACATAAAGGACCATCTCAGTTTTGCCAGAAAACATCTTGTTGATCCCCCAGACTTTTGGAAAATACTTTGTGGACTGACGAGACAAAAGATGAACTTTTTGGAAGATGTATGTCCCATTACATCTGGTGTAAGTAGTACAGCATTTTAGAAAAGAAACATCATACCAACAGTAAAATATGGTGGTGCTAATGTGATGGACTAGGGCTGTTTTGCTGCTTCAGAACCTGGAAGGCTTGCTGTAGTGAGTGAAACCATGATCTCTAAAAGGCCTAAACTTAAAGATGACACATTTCCTTTGCATATTAGGCAAAAAAAATATTTTGGTCGGATGCAAAAGCTTGGTCACCCTGCATGGTTAGTGTTATGGACCTGGTGGTTAGGAGCACCCGGAATGACCTGATGAGTAAACTCAAAATCGGGACTAGCTCTGGGGAAGGGGGAACTCTGCTGACCACAAACCCTACTCCTATCACACACACTAGAAATAGCCGTGGAGCGTACCTAACTCTCCCTAGATGCCTCTTCACAGCCTAAGAGCTAACTACCCCTAAAGATAGAAATAGAAGCCTTACCTTGCCTCAGAGAAATTCCCCAAAGGTAAAGGCAGCCCCCCACATATATTGACTGTGAGTTAAGAGGAAGGTCACAAACACAGGAATGAAACAGGTTTTAGCAAAGGAGGCCAGACTTAACTAAATAGTCAGAGGGAAGAAAAGGGAACTATGCGGTCAGCACAAAAACTACAAAAAGCCACGCAGAGTAAGCAAAAAGACTCCCCACACCGACTCACGGTGTGGAGGTGCCACTCTGCACCCCAGAGCTTCCAGCTAGCAAGGGAATATCATGATAGCAAGCTGGACTAGAATTTAGCAGTACCAAGAAATATAATCAGGAAGCAGTAACAACAAATGAACTAGCAAAGACTTAGCTTCTGCTGGAGTAGACAGGTCCTCAGAGAAGTCCAAGAGAGTTCTGAACCAATACTGAAACATTGACAGCTGTCATGAAGTAACGATCTGAGTGGAGTTAAATAGGGAAACCAGCATAGCAATAAACGAGGGCAGCTGATAAAGCCAACCTCAGTGACCAGCAGTTCCGCTCGAAGCCACCAGATGGGGTCCAAGAGCAGAACTAACCAAAGTACCATTCATGACCACAGGAGGGAGTCTGTCATGATCTCCATGGCCAGAGAACTAGCATAAGCCTCAATAGGAACAAGCTCTTGGAAGATGTAACTATACTGACCATGAACTAAACCTACCGCATCATCTAGAAGTAGCCAGGTAGCATGTCCTACTTTTTATCCCTATATGCCCAGCGCCGGCCGGAGAACTAAATAATGCTAGCAGAGGGAAATATAAGACCTGACTCACCTCTAGAAAAATGCCCAAAAAGGAGACAGAGGCCCCCCACATATATTGGCGGTGATATGAGATGAAACAACAAACGCAGCAGGAAAATAGTTTTAGCAAATTTGAGGTCCGCTTTCTAGATAGCAGAAGACAGAAAGCATACTTTCATGGTCAGTAGAAAACCCTAACAAAACACATCCAGAAATTACTTTAGGACTCTGGCATTAACTCATAATACCAGAGTGGCAATTCCTGATCAACAAGAGCTTTCCAGACACAGTAACGAAACTGCAGCTGTGAACTGGAACCAAAATACAAAAACAAAACATGGACGAATGTCCAACTTATCTAGTAGATGTCTGGGAGCAGGAACAAGCACAGAGAGGCTTCTGATAACATTGTTGACCGGCAAGCATCTAACAGAGAAGCCAGGTTATATAGCGACACCCAGATCTAATCAGAACAGGTGAACAGGGAAGATGATGTCACAAGTTCAATTCCACCAGTAGCCACCGGGGGAGCCCAGAATCCAAATTCACAACAGTACCCCCCCCTCAAGGAGGGGGCACCGAACCCTCACCAGAACCACCAGGGCGATCAGGATGGGCCCTATGAAAGGCACGAACCAGATCAGAGGCATGAACATCAGATGCAGTGACCCAAGAATTGTCCTCCTGGCCGTATCCCTTCCACTTGACCAGATACTGGAGTCTCCGTCTGGAAACACGGGAGTCTAGGATTTTTTCCACAACGTACTCCAACTCACCCTCAACCAACACCGGAGCAGGAGGCTCAACGGAAGGCACAATCGGTGCCTCATACCTGCGCAATAACGACCGATGAAAAACGTTATGAATAGAAAAGGATGCAGGGAGGTCCAAACGGAAGGAAACAGGGTTAAGAATCTCCAATATTTTATACGGACCGATGAACCGAGGCTTAAACTTAGGAGATGAGACCCTCATAGGGACAAAACGAGAAGACAACCACACCAAATCTCCAACACAAAGCCGAGGACCAACACGACGGTGACGGTTGGCAAAAAGCTGAGTCTTCTCCTGGGACAACTTTAAATTGTCCATCACCTGCCCCCAGATATGATGCAATCTCTCCACCACCGCATCCACTCCAGGACAATCCGAGGATTCCATCTGACCGGAGGAAAATCGAGGGTGGAACCCCGAATTACAGAAAAACGGGGACACCAAAGTGGCAGAGCTGGCCCGATTATTGAGGGCGAACTCCGCCAATGGCAAAAAAGCAACCCAATCATCCTGGTCAGCAGACACAAAACACCTCAGATATGTCTCCAGGGTCTGATTAGTCCGCTCGGTCTGGCCATTAGTCTGAGGGTGAAAAGCAGACGAAAAAGACAAATCTATGCCCATCCTAGCACAGAATGCCCGCCAAAATCTAGACACAAATTGGGTTCCTCTGTCAGAAACGATATTCTCAGGAATACCATGCAAACGAACAACATTTTGAAAAAACAGGGGCACCAACTCGGAAGAAGAAGGCAATTTGGGCAGGGGAACCAAATGGACCATCTTAGAAAAACGGTCACACACCACCCAGATGACAGACATCTTCTGAGAAACAGGCAGATCTGAAATAAAATCCATCGAGATGTGTGTCCAAGGCCTCTTAGGAATAGGCAAGGGCAACAATAATCCACTAGCCCGAGAACAACAAGGCTTGGCCCGAGCACAAACGTCACAAGACTGCACAAAGCCTCGCACATCTCGTGACAGGGAAGGCCACCAGAAGGATCTTGCCACCAAATCCCTGGTACCAAAAATTCCAGGATGACCTGCCAATGCAGAAGAATGTACCTCAGAGATGACTCTACTGGTCCAATCATCAGGAACAAACAACCTATCAGGCGGACAACGATCCGGTCTATCCGCCTGAAACTCCTGCAAGGCCCGCCGCAGGTCTGGAGAAACGGCTGACAAGATAACTCCCTCCTTAAGAATACCTGTGGGGTCAGAGTTGCCGGGTGAATCAGGCTCAAAACTCCTAGAAAGGGCATCCGCCTTAACATTCTTAGAACCCGGTAGGTACGATACCACAAAATTAAACCGAGAGAAAAATAATGACCAGCGCGCCTGTCTAGGATTCAGGCGCCTGGCGGTCTCAAGATAGATCAAATTTTTGTGGTCAGTCAATACCACCACCTGATGTCTGGCCCCCTCGAGCCAATGGCGCCACTCCTCAAACGCCCACTTCATGGCCAAAAGCTCCCGATTCCCAACATCATAATTCCGCTCAGCGGGCGAAAATTTACGGGAAAAGAAGGCACAAGGCCTCATCACGGCGCAGTCAGAACTTTTCTGCGACAACACTGCCCCAGCCCCGATCTCAGAAGCGTCGACCTCAACCTGAAAAGGAAGAGTCACATCAGGCTGACGCAACACAGGGGCAGAAGAAAAACGGCGCTTAAGCTCCTGAAAGGCCTCCACAGCATCAGGGGACCAATTAGCAACATCAGCACCCTGTCTAGTCAAATCGGTCAATGGCTTAACGACATCCGAAAAACCAGAAATAAATCGACGATAAAAGTTGGCAAAGCCCAAAAATTTCTGAAGACTTTTAAGAGAAGAGGGCTGCGTCCAATCACAAATAGCTTGAACCTTGACAGGATCCATCTCAATGGAAGAGGGAGAAAAAATATATCCCAAAAAGGAAATTCTCTGAACCCCAAAAACGCACTTAGAACCCTTGACACACAGAGAATTAGACCGCAAAACCTGAAAAACCCTCTTAACTTGCCGGACATGAGAGTCCCAATCATCCGAAAAAATCAGAATATCATCCAGATACACTATCATAAATTTATCCAAAAAATCGCGGAAAATATCATGCATAAAGGACTGAAAGACTGAAGGGGCATTAGAAAGACCAAAAGGCATCACCAAATACTCAAAGTGGCCCTCGGGCGTATTAAATGCGGTTTTCCACTCATCCCCCTGCCTGATCCGCACCAAATTATACGCCCCACGGAGATCAATCTTAGAGAACCACTTGGCCCCCTTTATGCGAGCAAACAAATCAGTCAGCAACGGCAATGGGTATTGATATTTAACCGTGATTTTATTCAAAAGCCGATAATCAATACATGGTCTCAAAGAGCCGTCTTTTTTTGACACAAAGAAAAAACCGGCTCCTAAGGGAGATGACGATGGACGAATATGTCCCTTTTCCAAGGACTCCTTTATATATTCTCGCATAGCAGTATGTTCAGGCACAGACAGATTAAATAAACGACCCTTTGGGTATTTACTACCCGGAATTAAATCTATAGCACAATCGCACTCACGGTGCGGAGGTAGTGAACCCAGCTTGGGTTCTTCAAAGACGTCACGATAATCAGACAGGAACTCAGGGATTTCAGAGGGAATAGATGATGAAATGGACACCAAAGGTACGTCCCCATGAGTCCCCTTACATCCCCAGCTCAACACAGACATAGTTCTCCAGTCAAGGACTGGGTTGTGAGACTGCAGCCATGGCAATCCCAGCACCAAATCATCATGTAGATTATACAGCACCAGAAAACGAATAGTCTCCTGGTGATCCGGATTAATACACATAGTCACTTGTGTCCAGTATTGTGGTTTATTATTAGCCAATGGGGTGGAGTCAATCCCCTTCAGAGGAATAAGAGTCTCCAAAGGCTCTAAATCATACCCACAACGATTGGCAAAGGACCAATCCATAAGACTCAAAGCGGCGCCAGAGTCGATATAGGCGTCCGTAGTAATAGATGACAAAGAGCAAATCAGGGTCACAGACAAAATAAATTTAGACTGTAAAGTGCCAATGGGAACGGATTTATCAAGCTTTTTAGTACGCTTAAAGCATGCTGATATAACATGAGTAGAATCCCCACAATAGAAACACAACCCATTTTTCCGTCTAAAATTCTGCCGCTCGCTTCTGGACAGAATTCTATCACACTGCATGTTTTCTGGCGTCTTCTCAGTGGACACCGCCAGATGGTGCACTGGTTTGCGCTCCCGCAGACGCCTATCGATCTGAATGGCCATTGTCATGGACTCATTCAGACTTGCAGGCACAGGGAACCCCACCATAACATCCT
Source organism: Ranitomeya variabilis (assembly GCF_051348905.1). Taxonomy (NCBI): domain Eukaryota; kingdom Metazoa; phylum Chordata; class Amphibia; order Anura; family Dendrobatidae; genus Ranitomeya; species Ranitomeya variabilis. The sequence goes on along the minus strand of NC_135237.1, from coordinate 42,649,187 downwards.
TAATGGCATCAGAAAGACCCTCTCTGAAAGTAGCCGCCAAGGCACACTCATTCCACTGAGTAAGCACAGACCATTTACGGAATTTTTGGCAGTAAATTTCAGCTTCATCTTGCCCCTGCGATAGGGACATCAAAGTTTTTTCTGCCTGAAGTTCCAAATGAGGTTCCTCATACAGCAAGCCCAAGGCCAGAAAAAACGCATCCACATTGCGCAATGCAGGATCCCCTGGTGCCAATGCAAAAGCCCAATCTTGAGGGTCGCCGCGGAGCAAGGAAATCACAATCCCAACCTGCTGTGCAGGGTCTCCAGCAGAACGAGATTTCAGGGACAAAAATAACTTACAATTATTTCTAAAATTCTGAAAGCTAGATCTATTCCCTGAGAAGAATTCCGGCAAAGGAATTCTCGGCTCTGATACCGGAGCATGAACAACAAAATCTTGCAAACTTTGTACTTTCGTGGCGAGATTATTCAAACCTGCAGTTACACTCTGTAGATCCATTATAGACAGGTGAACATAGAGCCATTCAAAGATTAGAAGGAGAGAGAAAAAAAAGAAAGACTGCAGCATAGACAGACTGGCAAGTGATCCAATTAAGAGCACACTAACTACTAGAGAAAAAAAAAAAAAAAAAAAAAAATTTTCAGCAGACTTCTTATTTCTCTCCTTTCTCAGCCAAGGATTTTAACCCTTTAGTGGGCCGGTCAAACTATCATGATCTCCATGGCCAGAGAACTAGCATAAGCCTCAATAGGAACAAGCTCTTGGAAGATGTAACTATACTGACCATGAACTAAACCTACCGCATCATCTAGAAGTAGCCAGGTAGCATGTCCTACTTTTTATCCCTATATGCCCAGCGCCGGCCGGAGAACTAAATAATGCTAGCAGAGGGAAATATAAGACCTGACTCACCTCTAGAAAAATGCCCAAAAAGGAGACAGAGGCCCCCCACATATATTGGCGGTGATATGAGATGAAACAACAAACGCAGCAGGAAAATAGTTTTAGCAAATTTGAGGTCCGCTTTCTAGATAGCAGAAGACAGAAAGCATACTTTCATGGTCAGTAGAAAACCCTAACAAAACACATCCAGAAATTACTTTAGGACTCTGGCATTAACTCATAATACCAGAGTGGCAATTCCTGATCAACAAGAGCTTTCCAGACACAGTAACGAAACTGCAGCTGTGAACTGGAACCAAAATACAAAAACAAAACATGGACGAATGTCCAACTTATCTAGTAGATGTCTGGGAGCAGGAACAAGCACAGAGAGGCTTCTGATAACATTGTTGACCGGCAAGCATCTAACAGAGAAGCCAGGTTATATAGCGACACCCAGATCTAATCAGAACAGGTGAACAGGGAAGATGATGTCACAAGTTCAATTCCACCAGTAGCCACCGGGGGAGCCCAGAATCCAAATTCACAACAGGAGTCCGAGAACGGAATTCACAACAGTACCCCCCCCTTGAGGAGGGGTCACCGAACCCTCACCAGGGCCCCCCAGGCCGATCAGGACGAGCTAAATCGGCAGCATGGACATCGGAGGCAACAACCCAGGAATTATCCTCCTGATCATAGCCCTTCCACTTAACCAGGTACTGAAGCTTCCGTCTCGAAATACGAGAATCCAAAATTTTTTCCACCACATACTCCAACTCCCCCTCAACCAACACCGGAGCTGGAGGATCAACGGAGGGAACCATAGGCGCCACGTACCTCCGCAACAACGACCTATGGAACACATTATGGATGGCAAAAGAAGCTGGAAGGACCAAACGAAATGACACAGGGTTGAGAATTTCAGAAATCTTATAAGGACCAATGAAACGAGGCTTAAACTTAGGAGAAGAAACCTTCATAAGAACATAACGAGAAGACAACCAAACCAAATCCCCAACACGAAGTCGGGGACCAACACAACGACGGCGGTTAGCGAAACGTTGAGCCTTCTCCTGGGACAACGTCAGATTGTCCACTACGTGAGTCCAAATTTGCTGCAACCTGTCCACCACAGAATCCACACCAGGACAGTCAGAAGGCTCAACCTGCCCTGAAGAAAAACGAGGATGAAAACCAGAATTGCAAAAAAAAGGCGAAACCAAAGTAGCAGAACTAGCCCGATTATTAAGGGCGAACTCAGCCATTGGCAAGAAGGTCACCCAATCATCCTGATCAGCAGAAACAAAGCATCTCAGATAGGTTTCCAAAGTCTGGTTGGTTCGTTCGGTTTGGCCATTTGTTTGAGGATGGAAAGCCGAAGAAAAAGACAAATCAATGCCCATCTTAGCACAAAAGGACCGCCAAAACCTAGAGACAAACAGGGAACCTCTGTCCGAAACAATGTTCTCCGGAATGCCATGCAAACGAACCACATGTTGAAAAAATAATGGCACCAAATCAGAGGAGGAAGGTAATTTAGGCAAGGGTACCAAATGGACCATCTTAGAAAAGCGATCACAAACCACCCAGATGACAGACATCCTTTGAGAGACAGGAAGATCTGAAATAAAATCCATGGAAACATGCGTCCAAGGCCTTTTCGGGACTGGCAAGGGCAAAAGCAACCCACTGGCACGAGAACAGCAGGGCTTAGCCCGAGCACAAGTCCCACAGGACTGCACAAAAGAACGCACATCCCGCGACAAGGAAGGCCACCAAAACGGACCTAGCCACCAAATCTCTGGTACCAAAAATCCCAGGATGACCGGCCAACACCGAGCAATGAACCTCAGAAATAACTCTGCTAGTCCACCTATCAGGGACAAACAGTATCTCCGCTGGACAACGGTCAGGTCTATCAGCCTGAAACTCCTGCAGCACCCGCCGCAAATCAGGGGAGATGGCAGACAGAATTACCCCCTCTTTGAGAATACCAGCCGGCTCTGGGACTCCCGGAGAATCAGGCACAAAACTCCTAGAAAGGGCATCCGCCTTCACATTCTTAGAACCTGGAAGGTATGAGACCACAAAATCGAAACGGGAGAAAAACAGCGACCATCGAGCCTGTCTAGGATTCAACCGCTTGGCAGACTCGAGATAAGTCAGATTTTTGTGATCCGTCAAGACCACCATGCGGTGCTTGGCTCCCTCAAGCCAATGTCGCCACTCCTCGAATGCCCACTTCATAGCTAGCAGCTCCCGATTGCCAACATCATAATTACGCTCAGCAGGCGAAAACTTTCTAGAAAAGAAGGCACATGGCTTCATCACAGAGCCATCAGAACTTCTTTGAGACAAAACAGCCCCTGCTCCAATCTCAGAAGCATCAACCTCGACCTGAAAAGGGAGCGAAACATCTGGCTGACGCAACACAGGGGCCGAAGAAAAATGACGTTTCAGCTCCTGAAAAGCCTCAACGGCCGCAGAGGACCAATTCACCACATCAGCACCTTTCTTGGTCAAATCAGTCAAAGGTTTAACCACACTAGAAAAATTAACGATGAAGCGACGGTAAAAATTAGCAAAGCCCAGGAATTTCTGGAGGCTCTTCACAGATGTAGGTTGAGTCCAATCATAAATGGCCTGAACTTTAACAGGATCCATCTCGATAGTAGAAGGGGAAAAAATGAAGCCCAAAAAGGAAACCTTCTGAACTCCGAAGAGACATTTAGACCCCTTCACAAACAAGGAATTAGCACGAAGGACCTGGAATACCATTCTGACCTTTTTCACATGAGACTCCCAATCATCCGAAAAGACCAAAATATCATCCAAATATACAATCATGAATCTATCCAGATACTTTCGGAAGATGTCATGCATAAAGGACTGAAACACAGATGGAGCATTTGAAAGCCCGAATGGCATTACCAGGTACTCAAAATGGCCCTCGGGCGTATTAAATGCTGTTTTCCATTCATCGCCCTGTTTAATACGCACAAGGTTATACGCCCTCGAAGATCTATCTTGGTGAACCAACTAGCCCCCTTAATCCGAGCAAACAAATCAGACAGCAGAGGCAAAGGGTACTGAAATTTGACCGTGATTTTATTGAGAAGGCGATAATCTATACAAGGTCTCAGAGAACCATCCTTCTTGGCCACAAAAAAGAACCCTGCTCCCAACGGTGATGAAGACGGGCGAATATGCCCTTTCTCCAAGGACTCCTTTATATAACTCCGCATAGCGGCGTGCTCCGGCACAGATAAATTGAAAAGTCGGCCCTTAGGAAACTTACTACCAGGAATCAAATTTATAGCACAATCACAATCCCTATGAGGGGGTAGGACACTGGATTTGGGCTCATCAAATACATCCTGGTAATCCGACAAAAACTCAGGGACTTCAGAAGGAGTGGAAGAAGAAATTGACACCAACGGAACATCGCCATGTACCCCTTGACAACCCCAACTAGACACAGACATTGATTTCCAATCCAATACTGGATTATGAACCTGTAGCCATGGCAAACCCAACACGACCACATCATGCAAATTATGCAACACCAAAAAGCGAATATCTTCCTGATGTGCAGGAGCCATGCACATGGTCAACTGAGTCCAGTACTGAGGTTTATTCTTGGCCAACGGCGTGGCATCAATTCCTCTTAATGGAATAGGATACTGCAAAGGCTCCAAGAAAAAACCACAGCGCCTGGCAAACTCCAAGTCCATCAAATTCAGGCTAGCGCCTGAATCCACAAATGCCATAACCGAGTAGGATGACAAAGAGCAAATCAGAGTAACAGACAAAAGAAATTTAGGCTGTACAGTAGCAATGGTGACAGACCTAGCGAACCGCTTAGTGCGCTTAGGACAATCAGAGATAGCATGACCGGGGTCACCGCAGTAAAAACACAGCCCATTCTGACGTCTGTGTTCTTGCCGTTCAGTTCTGGTCAAAGTTCTATCACATTGCATAAGCTCAGGCCTCTGCTCAGAGGACACCGCCAAATGGTGCACAAGCTTGCGCTCACGCAAACGCCGATCAATTTGAATGGCCAAGGACATTGATTCATTCAGACCAGCAGGCGTGGGGAACCCCACCATAACATCCTTAAGGGCTTCAGAAAGACCCTTTCTAAAAATTGCTGCCAGGGCACACTCATTCCATTGAGTAAGCACAGACCATTTTCTAAACTTCTGACAATATACCTCTGCTTCATCCTGACCCTGACACAAAGCTAGCAAGATTTTCTCTGCCTGATCCACTGAATTCGGTTCGTCATAAAGCAATCCAAGCGCCAGAAAAAACGCATCTACATTAAGCAATGCAGGATCTCCTGGCGCAAGGGAGAATGCCCAGTCTTGAGGGTCGCCACGCAACAAAGAAATAATAATTTTTACTTGCTGAATGGGGTCACCAGAGGAGCGGGGTTTCAAAGCAAGAAACAGTTTACAATTATTTTTGAAATTCAGAAACTTAGATCTATCCCCAGAAAACAAATCAGGAATTGGAATTCTTGGCTCTAACATCGGATTCTGAACTACATAATCTTGAATGCTTTGTACCCTTGCAGTAAGTTGATCCATACAAGAGGACAGACCTTGCATATCCATATCTACACTTGAGTCCTGAACCACCCAGAGGTTAAGGGGAAAAGAGAGACAAAACACACTGCAAAGAAAAAAAATGGGTTCAGAACTTCTCTTATCCCTCTTTTGAGATGCATTAACACTTTGTCGGCCAGCTGTACTGTTATGGACCTGGTGGTTAGGAGCACCCGGAATGACCTGATGAGTAAACTCAAAATCGGGACTAGCTCTGGGGAAGGGGGAACTCTGCTGACCGCAAACCCTACTCTTATCACACACACTAGAAATAGCCGTGGAGCGTACCTAACTCTCCCTAGATGCCTCTTCACAGCCTAAGAGCTAACTACCCCTAAAGATAGAAATAGAAGCCTTACCTTGCCTCAGAGAAATTCCCCAAAGGTAAAGGCAGCCCCCACATATATTGACTGTGAGTTAAGAGGAAGGTCACAAACACAGGAATGAAACAGGTTTTAGCAAAGGAGGCCAGACTTAACTAAATAGTCAGAGGGAAGAAAAGGGAACTATGCGGTCAGCACAAAAACTACAAAAAGCCACGCAGAGTAAGCAAAAAGACTCCCCACACCGACTCACGGTGTGGAGGTGCCACTCTGCACCCCAGAGCTTCCAGCTAGCAAGGGAATATCATGATAGCAAGCTGGACTAGAATTTAGCAGTACCAAGAAATATATTCAGGAAGCAGTAACAACAAATGAACTAGCAAAGACTTAGCTTCTGCTGGAGTAGACAGGTCCTCAGAGAAGTCCAAGAGAGATCTGAACCAATACTGAAACATTGACAGCTGGCATGAAGTAACGATCTGAGTGGAGTTAAATGGGGAAACCAGCATAGCAATAAACGAGGGCAGCTGATAAAGCCAACCTCAGTGACCAGCAGTTCCGCTCGAAGCCACCAGAGGGAGTCCAAGAGCAGAACTAACCAAAGTACCATTCATGACCACAGGAGGGAGTCCGTGAACGGAATTCACAACAGGTTAGTACCTAGTAGCACCCAATTTTGAAAAGTATTGCAGCTTGTAAATGCATTTTGCAGCCAGACAAGTGTCTTTCAATTCTTGTTTAAGGGATTTTCATCCATTCTTCCTTGGAAAATTATCCAAGTTCTGTGAGATTCCTGGTTCGTCTTGCATGCACTGCTCTTTTGACGTCTAGCCACAGATTTTCAATGATGTTCAGATCAGGGGACTGTGAGGGTCATTGTAAAACCTGCAACTTGCACCTTTTGAAGTAGTCTATTGGGGATTTTGATGTGTTTTTAGGATCATTATCCATTTGCAGAAGCCATCCTCTTTTCAACATCATCTTTTTACAGATGGTGTTATGTTTGCATCAAGAATTTGTTGAAATTTCATTATCCAAGGAGTATCATTTCTCCTTGCGGAGATCAACATGCTAAGCATGCCGAGATGAGGAGACTTAAAGCCGCAATGCTCCTCTGGGTAATATGCTAATTATGCAAATTGTCTCTTCAGAGAGGAAGAGAGCTAGAACTCTAGTGCCAGCCATGTGACAAGGCTCGTTAAAGGGTCAACATTGACTTGTAGGATTGCTACCTTACAATAGGTGGCACTAGAGTTCTAGCTCTCTTCCTCTCTGAAGAGACAATTTGCATAATTTGAAATTTCCTTGGATCCATTCTCTCCTCTACCTGTGAAATGTTCCCAGTGCGATTGCCTGCAACACAACCCCAAAGCATTATCGGCATTATTCGATTATTGATCGACCCCCATGCTTAATGGTTGGCGAGATGCTCTTTTCCTGAAATTCTGTGCCCTTTTTTCTCCAAACATAACTTAGATCATTGTGGCCAAAGAGTTCTATTTTAACCTCATTGATCCACAGAACTTACCATATATACTCGAGTATAAGCAAATACAAGTATAAGCCGAGGCACCTAATTTTGCCACCAACAGCTGCTTAGAAGAAACCATAGCTATTGTTTTTTGGCACAAGGTTAGAGGAGGCTGAGTTTTTAGAAAGCTGAGAAATGTGCATCACCTGGCCCTTCCTAACAATGATGATGGACAAGCCATAACCTTCACAGGCTAATTAAGGTCTGAAATATTGGTCAAAGTTTTCTGAGAACACAAATCTCTAACTTTTGCTTCGGCACATTTTCCTTTTTGTAATTTTTAAAATGAAAAAAATGACTATATTTATATATATAAATATATATATATATATATATATATATATATATATTGCCTAAAATACAAAGGAAATGTGTCGTCTTTAACTTTAGTCTTTTTAGAGATCATTTCTAGAGATGGGCGGACACCTAGATGTTCAGGTCCAGTGGGTTCAGTGGAACAGTTATAAAACATTCAGGTTCAGGTACCAGAACAGTATCCGGACCCAAACCCAGACCCCATTCACTTGAATGGGGGCCTGAACATCCAGTGTTTGCTGCGCTTTTATGTGCATGACAGCACGGAAAACACTACTTCTGACCCTGCTGGTCAGAGAGCTGCAGTTCCCACGGTGTCAGAAGACAGAAGACAGCGTGAGCTCTCAGCTGTGATTATAGACACCTCTCCATTACTAACTTCAGGGCTTAATGTCACCTGACAATACAAAGGTGACATCAACCTCCCCAACTTTCACCCCACTTGCCACCGCTATAGGGCAAGTGGGAAGAGCTGGGCAAAGAGCCAGAATTGGCGCATCTAAAAGATGTGCCTCTTCTGGACAGCTGCGGGCTGCTATATTTAGCCTGGAGGGCAATATCCATGGCCCCTTACCAGCCTGAGAATACCAGCACCCAGCTGTCTGCTTTAGCAAGGTTGGTTGTCAAAAATGGGAGGGCATTTATTTAAATAATTAAAAAATATGGCGTGGGGAGCCCTCTATTCTTGATAACTAGTCTTGCTGAAGCTGACAGCTTAGAGTTGCAACCCCCAGTTGTGAGTTTTGCCTGGCCGGTTAACAAAGATACAGGGGAACGCACGCTGTTTTTTTTTTTTTTAATTATTAATTTACACCACAGGAGCGGCTGATGAATACTCCCATCCGATGCTCCTGCTCTCGCTTTATTAGCGGCTACAGATGTCTGATGATGGGAGCAGTTGTCCCATCAGCTGACATCAGTGGCCGGAGGTAAACTTTACACCTCCGATCACAGCTGAGCTCTCGTGCTGTCTTTTGACAGCGTGGGAACCGCTGCTGTCTGACCGAAGGGGGAGATTTCACCGCCGATCAGAAGCGGTGTTTGCCACGCTGTCATGCACATGACAGTGCGACAAACACCCGGGGTTCGGGCAGCCAAACCTGAACAGTAATATGGACTTACTAGTGAAGGCCGTGTTCGGTGTCCGAGTCTGTGTTCGCCCATCTCTAATCATTTCATGTTCAAATTACTTAACTGTTCACAATTACAGTAATTTTGACCAGGGGTGTCCAAATTTTTACATGTCACTGTATCTATAGGACTCCCTCCTCCCTGTCGGACACAGGCAGAAAAGGATGCCTGTGAAAAAGCAATATAAGGGCCCTTTGTAGTAATAGGTCTTCATAGTGCACAATTCCACCTGGAGGTGGTAGTGGGCCCTCTTACTTTTTCGGCCACAGTGCAGACATTGCACTAATAATTTTGTCCGCTCCTGCACCTCCTATCAGGAACATGAGTGTTAGTTAACCCTTTTACACTCGGTAGGATGGCAGGTATTGGCTACTTTCAAGCAGAGCTTCATCACTACAGTTCATCGTATTCACACGCCAACAGATGACTGCATAGACAGAACACGCAAATTAAATCCCTCGTCCAGATACAATCATTTCATTAGGCTTCTTAAATGAAGACGCATTCACAGACAAGGAAACAAACGACCCTTCATTCACTCTCCAAACACTGGTAGAGAACCTGGATAAATTAGAATAGAGCGCGTCTTCTGTCTGACTTATAATATCCTTAGCTGAGCACACAAGAACTTTAAATTGCAAAACCTCTCAGTTGTGACTTATTAAGGAAAATGCACATTCTGAGGAAACTCAAAGAACTGCTAGGAGAATTAGCTGGGCTAGATGACAATGGCATTACATCAGCATTACTGCAAATGTCCTTAGAATAAAATTAACTAGAGCATTGCCGGGCAGGGTTGGATCAAGAATATAGAAAACCCAAGGGACAAACACTTTGGTGGGATTCACTCTCAATTGTAAATTCCTGCAGAATATGTTTAGACAATATTATTCTTATACTAAGCACTGGGTGCACAACTATTTTAATAACTTAGAGGAGTACTCCATCTTAATAAGTAATGGCTAGTGTTGAGCATTTTAAAATGCGCGCGTGTCCTGCCTCCCATGACGTCACGGCTTGTGATTGGTCGCGTCGCCCATGTGACCGCGACGCGACCAATCACAAGCCAGAACGTAATTTTAAAATCCTGAAGGACCTGAAATTACGTCACGGCTTGCTGTGATTGGTCGCGTCGCGGCCACATGGGCGGCACGCGACCAATCACAAGCCGGGACTTCACGGAAGGAAGTAAACGCGCGAATTTTAAGCAAAGAACGCTGCCGGTTCCCTCCGTGAGGTCCAGGCTGCGTCGGAGAGGTGAGTATAGCAATATTTTTTATTTTAATTCTTTCTTTTACACATTAATATGGATCCCAGGGCCTGAAGGAGAGTTTCCTCTCCTTCAGACCCTGGGAACCATCAGGGATACCGTCCGATACTTGAGTCCCATTGACTTGTATTGGTATCGGGTATCGGTATCGGATTGGATCCGATACTTTGCCGGTATCGGCCGATACTTTCCGATACCGATACTTTCAAGTATCGGACGGTATCGCTCAACACTAGTAATGGCATAATGGTAGGATATGCCATCACTTATTTATCACTAAGGGGTCTGACCTCTTAGATCCCCACTGATTCTGAGAAAGCAAGGACTGCACTTCTCCCCTTTCATTCTCAGGATCTGTTGGAATCCCAAAGGTTGATCCCTTGTGATCATTAGCTGATGGTTAGAATTGACCGAATCTACCAAAATTCATCTAAAGTTCCCCCAAAATAAGCTTATTAGGTTGAGTTCTCTCCAGATCACAAAGCTTAATAAATCCAGGGGAGGGAAGGTGCTAAAGATAATAAAAAGTGATGAGCGAGTGTACTCGTTGCTCAGGTTTTCCCGAGCACGCTCGGGTGATCTCCGAATATTTGTAACTGCTCGGAGATTTAGTTTTCATCACCCCAGCTGAATGATTTACAGCTACTAGCCAGGCTGAGTACATGTGGGGGTTGGCTGGTTGCTAGGGATGCTAGGGATCCCCATCCTCCTCCTTCTCGACCTATCCTCTGCTTTCAACACAGTCGACCACTGCCTACTGCTACAGATTCTTTCTTCCCTTGCCATCAAAGGCCTTGCCCTGTCCTGGATTGCTTCATACCTTTCCGACCGCACATTTAGTGTTTCCCACTCCCACACCACCTCCTCATCCCGCCCTCTCTCTGTTGGAGTCCATCAAGGCTCTGTCCTAGGGCCCCTACTTTTTTCCATCTATACCCTTGGCCTAGGACAACTCATAAAGTCCCATGGCTTCCAGTATCACCTGTATGTGGATGGAACTCAGATCTACCTCTCTGGCCCAGATGTCACCCCTCTGCTGTCCAGAATCCCGGAGTGTCTATCAGCCATATCCTCCTTCTTCATCTCTCGCTTCCTAAAACTCAATGTAGACAAAACCTAACTCATCATCTTTCCCCCATCTCGTGAATCCCCCCTTCCTGATCTATCTATTATGGTAAACTGCATCACACTCTGTCCTGCACCTGAAATCCGTTGCCTCGGGGTAACTCTCGACTCTGCCCTGTCCTTCAAGCCACACGTCCAAACTCTTGCCACCTCCTGTCGCCTCCAACTCAAAAATATTGCCAGAATCCATCCCTTCCTCAGCCCACAATCTACTAAAACTCTTGTGCATGCTCTCATCATCTCCCGCCTCGATTACTGCAACACCCTCCTCTGTGGCCTCCCCGCTAACTCTCTTGCACCGCTTCAGTCTGTCCTTAACACTGCTGTCCGGCTAATCCACCTCTCTCCACACCACTCCCCTGCTTCTCCCCTCTGCAAATCCCTCCACTGGCTCCCAATCCCCCAACGAATCCAGTTCAAACTACTAACACTGATCTACAAAGCCATCCACAACCTGTCCCCTCCCTATATCTCTGAACTTATCTCCCAATATCTTCCCTCACGTAATCTTCGATCCTCCCAAGACCTCCTACTCTCCTCCACACTTATTCGTTTCTCACACAACCGCCTCCAAGATTTCTCCCAAATATCCCCCATCCTCTGGAACTTCACACCTCAACACGTCCGATTATCCACCACTCTTGGATCCTTTAGACGGAACCTGAAAACCCATCTCTTCAGGAAAGCCTATAGCCTGCAATAACCATTATGCCGCATCACCAACTGCCAGAGCTGCCGCGTCACCACCGCCAGAGCTGCTGCCTCACCACCACCAGAGCTGCCGCCTCACCACCGCCAAAGCTGCCGCCTCACCACCACCAGAGCTACCGCTCTCCCGACCTTCTGTCTCTTCCCCATTACCCTGTAGAATGTAAGTCCACAAGGACAGGGTCCCCTCCCCTCTGCACCAGTCTGTCATTGTAAATTTGTTTACTGTAGAGATGTTATGTGACTGACCGTTAGATATGGAAAATTATTTAAAAAAAATGTAATTAGATTAAAAACATATTTTTGTTAGCAATTTAATTTATTTAAAAATCATTAAAGGTTTTCTTTAGATGAGATTTAGAAGCTTTAGTAATACAATCTTGGGAAAACGCAGATTTTATGTTTTATGGTATTTTCAAACATTTATGGCATATGTGGCCAAGTTGTCTGTAGATCGATGTGGGAACCACTTCTGGCTGAACAGTCATTATGAGTACTGGGGTTACCAAAGGCAGCCACTCATGACTTGTCATGTACTTTTGCTATGGGATGGTATGGGTGGTATACAGAAGAAAAAGAATGGACCATTCCTTGTGTTTAGATATTGAACTGATATGACAGATACTTTTTCGGAGACTTACTTCTTTGTATCCAAACACTATTCGACCATCATTGATTAATGTGGCCTGAAAGGTGAAGCTTCCGAGACTGTAGTTATCTTGCAGGTGAACATGATCCCACTGAACCACCAGCGCAGTACCTGGAAAAGAAATGTAAAGATGAAGAACATTTCCCAACAATACATTCTTCTTTTTGCTTAAAGTGTCCATGTCATTTCAGGTAACTGCTTAAAAAGCTGAAGGTTAACAGTATTTCAGTCTACTATATGGCTTGTGTCCTGCATGTTTCACCAGTTCTTGCTTCTTCAGGTGCTATTTCAAATTTTTAGCTCTCTCTGAGCAATTGGGTTGAAACTAGTTGCTTTGATGTCTCCCATACACAGCACTCACAGATGTGAGGGATTCCTAGTCTTCTGTCTCTGTGTAGCACATGTTCAGAAGTAGTAGCAGCAGTGCAGGTCTGTGTGTGACTGTGCCTACCCCTGCCCCTCTCTCTGCTCCCCTCTACATAGACTACAATAGTCAGCTGTAATCTGACGCCTCAGTGAGCTGGCAATATGTCTTGTTTTGACCAAGATGGGTTTTAATGTGTTTCAAAGTGAATTATTTTGAAGTGAAGTTGACGAGACAAAGAAAAACTGGCTCATAAGTGGAGAAAATAGATTTCTCTGATCGGATATACTAATAAGTTTCCAATATTCCCTTGTACCATTGAATAATGTAGAGTTTGTTGAAATTACAGAGACCATTTAAAAGGGTTATCCGGTCTAAAACTACAAGTCTGCAGTCACTCTAGGTGATTAGATATGGGGCTGTGTGAAAGCTTATCTTTTGTGACCTGAGCTGATGTTTTTACTGATACCATTTTTGAGGTAGATATGAAATTTTGATTGCCTTTCATTGCATTTTATTGCAATTTTGCGGTGGCCAAAAAAAAGTAATTCTGGAGTTTAGGTTTTTTTCCCTCATTACTCCGTTTGCTGATCGGATTAATTTATTTTATATTCTGATAGATCAGACATTTCTGAATGCGGCAATCCCAAATATGTGTATTTTTTATTTTTTTAATGGTTTTATTTTCAATGGGGCAAAAGAGGGGTGATTTCAACTTTTGTGTTTTTTTATCACATTTAAAAAAACATTTTTTTTACTATTTACTTTATTTAATAGTCCCATTAGGGGACATAAAGCTGTGATTAACCAATCATTAGTGTTATATATAGAATTGCTGCAGTACTGCTGTGTTTAACAGAAATTACGATCGCCTATGAACATTGGACACTGGCTTGCATTCACAGGAATATCGTAATGACAGACACAGGAGTCATCAACAAGCCCCAAGGTATCATGACAACCCATCATTGCCTAACCATCATGTCACTGTTGTGCTGATGGGAGCGTAGAATGATGTGCGCCCCTGTCACCATGTGTTAAATTCTGCTGACAGAGATTGACAGCAGGATTTAACAGGTTAATAACGGCGCATGATGGCTGATTAAATCAGCTGTTATGTGTCAGGAAAGATGCGGGCCCACATGACATATGACATAAATATATGTCATATACCATGTAACCATGAAGGATTTAATCCACCATACATTTCCAGAGATATGGGCCTTTTTATTTAGTGTTGATTTTTACAGTCTATCCAAGGGGGCTTGGCTAAAAGAATTCACTGGGGGGTGTACCTTTAGCATTTTCTAAATTATTTCCCTGCAAGTCATGCCCCCCTGCAAGTCCATTAAAATTAGCATTAATTAGAAAAAGGCCCACATATCTTTAAACGTAAGGTGGAATTTAAATAACATGGAATATTTAGGAGAGCAGATCCACATCACTGGGAGAACCATGAAGTGGTACAGCTTTATCTCCTCCTGCCCCCACAATGATCAGTTTGATTGGTTCAGGGCAGGAGAGAAAGTTATCAGGACCTGCACATGATTAAAGATGATATAGCAGATGTCACGGGTTTACTGAGACAGAAGACCGTGCTGTCTGATTTCTCGTACCCCTGCACTGATTAGAAGCACTTCACCTGCATATTAAACAGTGCAGGTTTCTCCTAGCAGTGCAGGGGTTAAGCTGTTCAGTGTTGGCCAGTCCCCTCTGCTATATATACTCGCCTCTGGCAAACTTGCATTGCCAGATTTAGTTTGATACTGCTTGGTTCTGAAGTTGGAGGGGTTGGTTATTTGAGGAGGCATTTTTGAGTGTTGTTGTTCAGGAGACTGTTGCTTGAGGATTGATTTGTATGCACATCCTCATCCTCTCCTATTTGATTTTCCCTTCCATTACTTTCCGGTGTTCCACTCTGTTTTTTATGAGTGCATATTTGTATGACTGGTATTTTAATTTATCCCTGTACATCTTCCCTTGTTAGTCTGCTTTGTGTATTCATATACACAACAACTCCCAACTTCCCTGGGTTGGGGAGGGGATAGATGAGGGCTGATTAAGGAGCTCCATAAGGCATGTAGCCTTGGCATTTTCACCATCAGAAGTAATCAAGGGAGCAGGGATAACTAGGGCACCCCGAGTTTTAGGGATAGGGAAGGAGCCACTAGCCCTGGGATATCTTGCAATTGCGCCGTGACAGCAGAAGTGAGTGTGTATGTGGCACAACTTTGAGAATGTAGTAGAGCTGAGTATGTGTTTATATGTAGCATAGCTATGTGTGTATATTTGTGTATGTAGCAGAGCTATGTGTGTATAGAGCAGACATGTGTATGCAACAGAGCTCTGTGTGTAGCAGAGTGGTGTTTTGATGTAGCAGTGTTGTGTGTATGTAGCAGAGCTGGGTGTGTATGTATAGCAGAGCTGAGTGTGCATGTACTGCAGTGATGTGTACGGTATATGTGTGTTCTGCAGAAAATGTATATCATGTGTGTGATGTAAAGCTATATATGTATAATACACATGCTGCAGAGAAACACTAACACAAGATCCTCCATATTCTACTATTGTGCATTAAAATTAAGTAATATTAATTAAGACCCTTCCACTCATCTCACATAAAATTTTAATTAGTAAGAAATATGTTTTTTCTTGGTTTCTGTTGTCTAAACCTAGGGTGCATACTATACTACAAAAATACGGTAGATAGTAATTACCTCCTAAGGAAAAAAAACTGTGATTTGTTAATTAAAGTGTTTAGGAATCTATTGATATCTATTATCTACATTTCCTTTGCGTAAACTTATTTTTTTATTCCTGGTGAACCCCTTTTTGAGCATGTACATCAACATGACTTTGATACATACCATTGTCAAAGTATCTGACTGTAGAGTTTCTGGACACGCTCGGATCAAAATTGGCCATCAAGGGAGCGATATATTGTGTTGCTGTGAGCATCCGATGAACAACTTCTCCTGTGTATATAAAACCTGTAGAAAGCAGAACGGATAATATAATCAGAGTTCTTCTAGCGAGTTTAACAGCAGGGAACAGAAAATGCTAACAGCAGCTTTATGTGTACCCACCGGAAGATCGCTTTATCACTTTGCTGATCTACTACGTGCCAAAAATTTGCCAATTAAGTGTATTTTATATGTGTTTTGCTAAATTACAGAGGTTCATATACAGCGAAGCAGAGGGAAATACATCTGTTTGTAGGACAGGAAAATGTCAGATAAGCATATGGATAGTCATTCTCATTTCTACTTTTCCGTGCTTACCTATTTTCTGCGTAGGTTACTGGATTTTGTTTTATGCCATCAGAATTACCTTTATCATATTTTATAAAACCCCCGAAGAAGTTAATGAACGTTGGAAAAAAAGAGAACCTAGAAATCTTTATATCTTTTAGGTTCTACAGAGAATGTGGAAGGAAGATTTCATCCTCCAAACTATTTATATGTACATGTAGATCTTTCAAAGAAATGTCCAGCAATACCTTTACATGGCCAGTCTGTTCCTCTGTTCCTGGGAAATCAGTCTTTGAAATGATACACAAATGAGGCTGAAGAGCAATTGCAGATCTGAAGACTCTGTCACTCCAGCTCTATTCCCCTCCCAGCTCCGCCTCCTCCTTCTTAATTGATAACTCCTTTGCCCGAAGTCAAACAGCATAGAGGGTGTCAGTCAAGCAGGAGGAGGCAGTGCTAAGTGGGGAATAGAGCTGGAGTGACAAAGGCTTCAGATCTACCATAGCTCTTCAGCTTCATTTGCATATCAATTTAAATGCTAATTTCTCAGAGAAACGTGTCATGTAAAGGACTCATTTTTGAAAAAGCTACATGCACAACTAAATAGTTTGGGTATGAAATGCATATGTTAGGAGCAACATGGAATAGAGGAGGTGAACCTAAGTTCAGGGGTGTATATTTTTCCATCATTTTATTCAGTATTTTCATTTAAAAAGTTGTGTAAATGGAATTTTTTTTAAAAAATGTTTGTACAGTTGAAGAATAGGAAGTGAGAGTCTAGTATTAGGCACAGTGATGGTGATAGTGATATGAAAATTAAACAAAGCTTTTCTTTTCAGAAAATAAGTTTAACATAAAAAGCTGATTTTAATAACATATCATTTTCCTGTTTCCCCACCCACCCATAGAGAAACCTTGTTAGTCCTGCTTCCCCCTCCACCAGGTAGAGAAATCCTGTGAGTCCTGCTTCCCTGCCCACCAGATAGAGAGGAACCCAGAACTCACAGTCTTTCACTATCTGTTGGAGAAGGAAGCAGGACTCAATTTCAAAGGCTTTATATAACAGATAAAATCCTGCTTCCCCTCCACCAGATAGAGAAAGCCTATGAGCCCTGCTTCTGTCTCCAACAGATAAAGAAAGACTGTGAGTCCTGCTTCCTTCATCAGATAGAGAAATCCTGTGAGTCCTGCTTCCCTGCCCAACAGATAGAGAGGAGCCCAGGACTCACAGGAGTTCTCTATCTGTTGGAGAAAGAAGCTGGACTCACAGGCTTTCTCTATCTGGTAGAGAAGGAAGCTGGACTCACAGGCTTTCTCTATCTGTTGGAGAAAGAAGCTGGACTCACAGGCTTTCTCTATCTGTTGGAGAAAGAAGCTGGACTCACAGGCTTTCTCTATCTGGTAGAGAAGGAAGCTGGACTCACAGGCTTTCTCTATCTGGTAGAGAGGGAAGCTGGACTCACAGGCTTTCTCTATCTGGTGGAGAAGGAAGCTGGACTCACATGCTGTCTATCTGTTGGAGGAGGAAGCAGGACTCCAACTAAACTGAATTAAACAATAGGCAATTTTCAGATGACACATTTTTTAAGGTAAGCTGTTTCCTAACAATAGTTCATGAATTTATTTCAAGAAACCCCTTTAAGTGTAATTTTATATTATCCACTATCCACTTAGTCATTTAGTCATTATTGGTGCCAACCGAAGCATAGATACATAAATACTTTTGAAGCCACTAACTAGACATTACAGTTGCCCTTAGGATTTGTCACACATAATGCTTTAATACTTTCCGCTGTGTTTTAATCTTTAATCCTATGTTTGCTCGGAACAAAATATGTTTATTTAATGCCTTCAGTTAAGCACCAGACTACATGCTTATTCCCATTAAGTCTGTTTATTATGCAAGAAGCTTGTTCTGATGTGTCTCGCAAGCGGAATGTAAGAATTTTTTTTCTTTTAATATGGCCGGCTTTATACACATACAAATATTAGTCTTATCAAACATTTATCCTTGGGGGAACAGCATATTATTTGTTTCTCGAACATAATCCTCTGGTTCCTCGTTTATCTTATATGTCCTTCAGATGTATCTTCCATAAATCTGCTCTCCCATAACAACTGTTCATTATATTGCTTTTCTCGTGGTACTTTGCTTGTGAAGAATGTAATTCTCTTCGTTTGGAGGTTTATGATAGAAGCCGCCATGTGTTGCTACTTTTCATTGATGGAATTCTTTCAACTTAAAGGCTTGGTGCATAAAATATTTTCTAAAATGTACTGGCACAGATGAGCCCACAAGTACACATCTGCAAATTTCACCAAGGTCTCTAGTTTCTCACAATTAGAGATGAGCAAACCCGAACTGTAAAGTTCTGAGTTCGGACCGGTGCTGAACTCCGAATACGGACTTCTCCCGGAAGTCTGTTTTAGTGCTGAGAGTTCCGGGACAACAGAGAGAGACCCCTAACCCTTACTATGAAAGTCTTACAGCCCTTTTAGACCACCAAAGTTTGGGTCAGTATTGACTTCCATGGCATTCGGGTTCAAGTTTGGGTGGAGTCTTGGTACCCAAACCAAACTTTGGTCACAAATTTGGTCGAACCTGATGGACCTGAATGTCCATGGGTCCGCTCATCCCTACTCACGGTACAATACAGTGAATGACATGCCAGATAAAAAACATCACAGGCTACAATTCACACCTCAGCCATTGGGTGGCCACATATAGACATATAACAGAAACATCTCCTGACAGAATATCACAAAGTCATTTTTTTATTTCAAACCTGTTCGTCTTGTGCCACTTATTTTGGGGCATGTGGCACCAAGAAGATTGCTAATAAAGGATAGATCTTTGGTATGACAAAGAATAGCAATAGTATAGTCGAAAGGGTGGAATTCAAAAGGTTCTATTTCTATATGTTTTTGTCCATAAACAGCACCAGCATCTGGTATTGCAAAAAAAGTAATCGAACAAGGGTTAGCAGCAAAACCAGACTCAGTTCATAGACAAGAGTGGCGCTATTTCTGGATTGTTTCTATTTTGGCTGGCGTTATGCCATTTTTGCATGATCCATTACAATCTGGTATGATATATCATGGACTGGTTTTTTTTCCACCTTCAATCTTGTCTAAGGGATCAGTCAAGTTTCCATCAGGCTTGGTTTTCTGCTGGATCATCTTGGCCCCCTGAGGAAGCCATTGTGAAACGCACGTCGGGGCACGTGGCTGCAGATGGACACTAACATGGGTAAGACCATTCATAATACATATGGCCCCTGAGTGCTGTAAGTAGGGAGTTTTCTATGATAGGTCACTGACCGAAGAATAGAGAGAAACCTCCAGGATATTATAATGTTATCTCCCTCCATGACACTTAGGATTTGGTCATCTCTATATCTTTGATGCACTAGGCCCTTTAGTTGAATCTGAAACCTTGATTGGGGATATTACTGGTCATTATATATTATTTATACCCATGTTTTTTGTCTTATATGTAGCAACCTAAAGGTACCTTCACACGAAACGACTTTGTAACGATATCGCTAGCGATCCGTGACGTTGCAGCGTCCTGGCTAGCGATATCGTTTCGTTTGAAACGCAGCAGCGATCAGGATCCTGCTGTGATATCGCTGGTCGCTGAATAAAGTCCAGAACTTTATTTGGTCGTCCGATCGCCGTGTATCGTTGTGTTTGAAAGCAAAAGCAACGATACCAGCGATATTTTACACTGGTAACCAGGGTAAACATCGGGTTACCAAGCGCAGGGCCGCGCTTAGTAACCCGATGTTTACCCTGGTTACCAGCGTAAAAGTAAAAAAAACAAACAGTACATACTCACCTGCGCGTCCCCCAGCGTCTGCTTCCTGACACTGACTGAGCGCCGGCCCTAAAGTGAAAGTGAAAGCACAGCGGTGACGTCACCGCTGTGCTGTTAGGGCCGGAGCTCAGTCAGTGTCAGGAAGCGGACGCTGGGGGACGCGCAGGTGAGCATGTACTGTTTGTTTTTTTTACTTTTACGCTGGTAACCAGGGTAAACATCGGGTTACTAAGCGCGGCCCTGCGCTTAGCAACCCGATGTTTACCCTGGTTACCCGGGGACCTCGGCATCGTTGGTCGCTGGAGAGCGGTCTGTGTGACAGCTCCCCAGCGACCAAACAGCGACGCTGCAGCGATCGGCATCGTTGTCGCTATCGCTGCAGCGTCGCTTCGTGTGAAGGTACCTTTACATCTTGGCATCTGTGGCCTTATTCGAATAGGTCTGTTTGTATATGAATAATTTAATGACTGCTGTTTTTATCTGTTTAATTAAAGAATATAATTTTATTCTAAAAAAACCTTTTTTTTGTGGTGGTGTATATGCTCCATATCTTGGTGATCTAATATTGGTTTTCTGCTGAATAGAAAATCTGAGCATGTAAATCTGCCCTGACCATCAAACAATAATGGCAGTGATTCTGTGAACAGAGCCACATCTTAGAAAATTTCTTCAGAGGGGTTGTTTAGGATTAGAAAAACAAAGCTATTGGCACTAGAGTTCAAGTCCTCATCCTCTCTGGTGAATTTGCATATTTAATTTCCCATAAGAGTATGCAAGGCATTTACGCCTACTCATACTGGCATGTCAGACCTGGCATGTCACTTTCCACAAGGAGAAACCTTATCCCTTATATAGGGTAGATTCATCAATCATGTAGCTGTGCAAATTTTTTGAAGCTTTCTTACATTTTTTTGCTAACTTTGCTAAGTTTTTGGAAAGTTGGTGAAGATTATCAGGAGGGACATGACCTAACATGGCATGGACAAATTCCATATAATTTATGACAAAAAATTGGCACAGCTGTGTACACCTGTTCCTCTATAGGAATCCACAGGTGAAATCCGCACAAAAAACACTGATACTGTATGTATGCAGCATCAATAGTAAAAAAAAAAAAAATAATAATAAAAAAAGGTTATTCTCACCCTCCGACGTGGCGCGCTGTCCTCGGCAGTGCAAGCGGCAGGTTCCGGTGCCAAGGATGCTATGCGAGAAGGACCTGCCATGACGTCACGGTCATGTGACCGCAACATCATCACAGGTCCTGCGCTCATACCAACCCTGGAACCGGAAGCTGCCGCGTGCACCGCACACAGGCGCCAAGACTTCAAGGGGCCTTCGGAAGGTGAGTATGTTTATTTTTTATTTTACGTCACTGGGCAATATACTACTTTACTGGGCAATATACTACGTGGCTGGGCAATATACAGTACTACGTGACTGGGCAATATACTACGTGACTGGCCAATATACTACATACTACGTGGCTCTGTGCTGTATACTACGTTGCTGTGCAATATACTACGCCACTGGGCAATATACTACGTGGCTGCGCAATATACTACGTGGATGGGCAATATACTACGTGGCTGGGCAATATACTACATCACTGGGCAATATACTACGTGGACATGCATATTCTAGAATACCCGATGCGTTAGAATCGGGCCACCATCTAGTTAATAATAAATATTTAAGGTTTTATACCAGTGATGGCGAACCTATGACACGCGTGTCAGTGCTGACATGCGTAGTTATTTTCAGTGACACGCGGCCGCCGGCTGCGGCCCCATAGAAATTGCATCCTTAAATTGCATGGCAAGCCGTTCCGATTTTTTATTGGATCGGATGCCATGCAGGAGGTCTGTAGGACCAAACAACAGAGCTCCGGCGCAGAGTGTCTAGGCCTGGGACTTCCGGTAGGCCCGGCGCAGCTCCCGGAAGTCCCAGGCCTAGACGCTCTGCTCCGGAGCTCTGTTGTTTGGGCGGCATTGCGCTGCTCCCTGCTGCGCCGGCCGGAAGTTCGGGCCTAGACGCTCTGTGCAATGCCGTGGGGGATGCACTTCTGAGGCCTGAGGTGATCGCTGTCTTGAGGCCCTGTGATTGCTGTCTGCAGGCCCTGTGACTACTACAGCAACCATCATCCAGTGAACTGTGGGGTGTCATTGGCCATTACTGAGATAAGTGAGGGGGAGGCTGGAAGAGGCCTGTGCTATGGGTGCCGTTTCCCGCCATTAGGAACGCCATCTTGCAGCATAGTACAGACTCCATTTCACCACCATTACTGTTGTGCATCCTTATTAAC
Source organism: Ranitomeya variabilis (assembly GCF_051348905.1). NCBI lineage: Eukaryota > Metazoa > Chordata > Amphibia > Anura > Dendrobatidae > Ranitomeya > Ranitomeya variabilis. The sequence continues at coordinate 42,626,896 of NC_135237.1, read as the reverse complement.
CCCTATTTCTGCTTATTAACTCTGCCCTTTCCTAAAAGACAGTTACATGTGCCATCATATGGTCAGTTAGGTTAGTTAACCCCTAATTGCCTGCAGGGCTAACTATAAATCTTCTCTCACTGCCCCTCTCATGGAGAAGCCACAAAATAAAAAAACAAAGTTAAGTAAAGGGAGTGGTAGTAGCAGTAGCCGACCCTTTCAAGAGACATGGACTGAGATGTATGGCATTATAGAAAAAAATGGCAGATCATTTTGCGTTCTATGTAGTGAAACGGTAATAAGCAGAACGTGGAATATAAATAGACATTTTGAAACTAATCATTCCCAGCTCTTGAAAAAAAGTGAGGATGAAAGGAAGGAATACATTTCCAGGCAGCTACACCTTCATAAGAGCCAATCTAATTCCATCCTTAAATTTGTGAAAAGCTCTACAAATTTAACATCTGCAAGTCTGAGCATTGCTCACTCCATAGCTCAGCATGGAAAAGTGAGGGAGAATTTAGGTTCGCCATCACTGGAAGAATTCCCCCTCCCCCTCACTTATCTTAGTTCACGGCACCCCACACAAGTTAAATAATAGCAAGACCAACAAAAGAAACCAACTGACAGATGAACAAAGAAGTAACTAAACAGGTAAGTTAAAGGGCCACTGTCACCCCCTCCAGCCGTTATAAACTAAAAGAGCCACCTTGTGCAGCAGTAATGCTGCAGTCTAACAAGGTGGCTCTTTTAGTTTTTGATTAAGTTATTACCTCAATAAAGCGATTTGAAAATTGTCCACAAAGACCAGCTATTGTACCGGGAGGCGGTCCGAAGCGTCCTGTATGAATCCCCCAACGGCCGTCACTCTTCTCTTCAGGGGCGCTGGTTTCCGCCCCCTGAGCGCTGTTATCTTCTGAAATCCGGCGCCTGCGCTGTTCTTTCCTGCCTGGGGCCTGCGCAGTGTTTACTGTGAGTCACAGCACAGACGCAGGGTGCCTGACTGCGCCTGTGCCGGCAGTGCGGCCGCCCTGTTACTGAATCCCCGCCCCGCACTGTGCATAATGAATAACACAGTGCAGGGCGGGGATTCAGTAACAGGGCGGCCGCACTGCCGGCACAGGCGCAGTCAGGCACCCTGCGTCTGTGCTGTGACTCACAGTAAACACTGCGCAGGCCCCAGGCAGGAAAGAACAGCGCAGGCGCCGGATTTCAGAAGATAACAGCGCTCAGGGGGCGGAAACCAGCGCCCCTGAAGAGAAGAGTGACGACCGTTGGGGGATTCATACAGGACGCTTCGGACCACCTCCCGGTACAATAGCTGGTCTTTGTGGACAATTTTCAAATCGCTTTATTGAGGTAATAACTTAATCAAAAACTAAAAGAGCCACCTTGTTAGACTGCAGCATTACTGCTGCACAAGGTGGCTCTTTTAGTTTATAACGGCTGGAGGGGGTGACAGTGGCCCTTTAAATAATTATAATTATACATATTTGTTATTTAAACTATACATGTCGCAAAATTATGGTTTTTTTTATCAAGGTGACACACCACCCAAGTTATGTTCGTTTTTTTGGCGAATTTTGACACACCAAGCTCAAAAGGTTGCCCATCACTGTTTTATACAGTAATGTTTTTTACTATGAGCCTAAAAAGTAACGGAGGTACTTACAATCTACCTGTGGGTTCTACCTGGCACCGGCACAGAGCAGTCACCGACTGCTCCTGTTGACAATGTCAACAGAGCAGCTCTTCTTCTTCCAGGCTCCTCTGTCGACGGGGCATGACTGCCAACATCATGGTCATTGACAGCCGGCTCCACACAGCTAGGCAGCGGGAAGCCGACTGTAAATCACCATGATGTCAGTAGTCATGCCCCATGAACCGAACCGAGCAGAAGAGAAGCCGCTACTTTGTGGACATGACATCAGCAGAAGTCATTGAATCGCCAGCAGAAGCATTCTGTAAAAGCTTTCTTGTGGCAGAGATCGGTGCGCAGTATTACAGGTAGGTAGGTAGCCAGTTTTTAGGCCCATAGTAAAAAAAATGGTCCTGGATAAACCCTTTAATATTACTAAAAAAAAAATAACAAACAAGGAGGGATTGACAATGTAAACTTTGCATTTTCCATATGTCTCAAGCTATTTTTTCATTACAATTAGATGGATACAAAAACAGTATTTATTAATGGCTGCATTCAGTTAGAGTATCTTTTTTTGCTTTATGTCTATGTAAAAGATTTACTTATGCTAGAGTCTAAAATTACCAAAAAGACAAACAACACACAGGGTATATCAACACCTGTGTCCGTAAGGAAACAATTATACCTACGGTCCCGTACAAAAAAACATTATCAACCTATAATAAATTGCACAATAAGACCTCAAAATATAATTAATAAACAACTTTATTGAATAAGAACAAACAGCAAAAGGACAGAAATGATGGTGGTAAGTACCAATGGTCAGGCACCATGCACCTGAGGTAATACAAGTAATGAATGTTACAAATGCCTCTTACAAAGCCCTCCCATCAAACAATACACTGTTACGCCCAGTGGCCTGATAGTACACAAAGGGAGGCAAAATTAACATATACTGAGACACAATATAAATCACATATAACAATTACCTCAGGTATAATGGCGCCAGGAACCCCTACCCACGTTTCACTCCCCCGGAAGAAGGCCTATACGGCCGAAACGTGCGTAGGGGTTCCTGGCGCCATTATACCTGAGGTAATTGTTATATGTGATTTATATTGTGTCTCAGTATATGTTAATTTTGCCTCCCTTTGTGTACTATCAGGCCACTGGGCGTAACAGTGTATTGTTTGATGGGAGGGCTTTGTAAGAGGCATTTGTAACATTCATTACTTGTATTACCTCAGGTGCATGGTGCCTGACCATTGGTACTTACCACCATCATTTCTGTCCTTTTGCTGTTTGTTCTTATTCAATAAAGTTGTTTATTAATTATATTTTGAGGTCTTATTGTGCAATTTATTATAGGTTGATTATGCTAGAGTCTGTGAGAAAGAGGACAACCTAAAATCCTGTGGATAAACCCATATGACAATTCTACAAGGGTGGATCACTCCGTAAGAGTAGGGTTCCACTTCTGAGAAAAACAATCTGATTATTCTGATCAGAGTAGCATCAGTTTTTCTCTGGCATAGGGAGAAAAAACATTTCTCCACCTTCTCTATTCTGTCAAAAATTGGATCGCACTCGGATGCCACGTTTAATCTTGCATCTATAATTTGTTTCCCATTACTGACCCAGTTGTTCCATCCTGCCTGATCTTTCTGCTCCTGACCTTGGATATATCTTTTGATCTTGTGCTGCCTGCCCATGCCTTGGACCGGCTGCCCAGACCTCAGACCGTCTGATCACGTCTTTGCCCTCCTATACTGCGTACTCGTGACTCTTACTTTCTGGGCAGCTGCTGCTGGTCTGGGGACTGGCCTGAAGTGACACCTGGTGACTAGCCTATCCTCACCACTAGGGGCTCCAGTGAAAACCAGGTAGTTGCATAGTCACGCCCCTGCAGGGTAACCCCGGTCCACGACGGAGTGGGTCCACACCCACCAGCGTTACACAATTCACATCACTAGCATTAACATTTTCCAACAGAGAATCACAAAATTATGTTCATTTTCAAAGCTAGTAATCTCACGCCACCCATATCAGGATATGTTTAGCCAATATAAAAGGTAAGGAAGTAAACATTTATAGGTCTCTAAGGGTACCGTCACACAGTACCATTTACATCGCTACGACGGCACGATTCGTGACGTCGCAGCGTCGTATAATTATCGCTCCAGCGTCGTAGACTGCGGTCACACGTTGCAATCACGGCGCTGGAGCGATGCCGAAGTCCCCAGGTAACCAGGGTAAACATCGGGTAACTAAGCGCAGGGCCGCGCTTAGTAACCCGATGTTTACCGTGGTTACCAGCGTAAAAGTAAAAAAAAACAAACAGTACATACTCACCATCTGATGTCCGTCAGGTCCCTTGCCGTCTGCTTCCTGCTCTGACTGAGATCCGGCCGTACAGTGAGAGCAGAGCGCAGCGGCGACGTCACCGCTGTGATCTGCTCTCACTTTCCGGCCGGCGCTCACAGTCAGAGCGGAAAGCAGACGGCAAGGGACCTGACGGACATCAGATGGTGAGTATGTACTGTTTGTTTTTTTTTACTTTTACGCTGGTAACCACGGTAAACATCGGGTTACTAAGCGCGGCCCTGCGCTTAGTTACCCGATGTTTACCCTGGTTACAAGCGAACGCATCGCTGGATCGCTGTCACACACAACGATCCAGCGATGACAGCGGGAGATCCAGCGACGAAAGAAAGTTTCAAACGATGTGCTACGACGTACGATTCTCAGCTGGGTGCCTGATCGCTGCTGCGTGTCAGACACTGCGAGATCGTAACGATATCGCTAGAACGTCACGAATCGTGCCATCGTAGCGATAAAAATGCCACTGTGTGACGGTACCCTAAAACAAACCAACAGTAATTGTGAGCCATTAAACTCATTCATTCAGTCCTTTACAAGCCCTTTGACAATTGTTTAATAGGCAAACTTTGCCCGTACACAACATTGACCCCTTGATAGCTAAACTCCTCGGTAAAAGATGTCTCCCTTGTCTAGCATAGTCTATTAACCCATTACTTGACAAATTAAAATTTTTACAAGTACGGATTTTTCAGAAAAGGGCGTCCAAAATTCAATTAAAAATAACAATGACATGATTTCCTATTTTGAAAACATTCATTTTACAAACAGAACACAAAAAATTGGACCTAATTATAAAAATTATAAAATCTTAGTTGCTAGAAGCTAAAGATTAGGCGTCCCCCAAAAAATACATTGGTAGATAATGGGTTAAGATGTCTCCATGTTCTCAAGTGTCGCCGCCAGTTCCTTTTTAATCCGCTGGATATATTTCCATCCATAATACAGAATCAGCGCTTCCACAATCAACGTTCACTTTAATTTCCCTTTTATGCTCCACGAATGTAAAGTGTCGCTAATGTTTATGCTGTGTTCAAAAGGAAATCACTTAGTTAATTTTCCCCAAGCTTCTACAACTATACGTCCTAACAAAAAGTGACTCAAAAAAAGAATTGTAATTGATTTTCACTCAGAAAATATTAAATTCAATTTTCTTATCACTTGTTCTTTTTAGCCCAGTAAAAACTTGCCGAGCCTGGTGCGAAAACAATTCCACGAATTTTAATGGTATTTAAACATTCCAGACAATGGTTTTATACTAATCCAATTCCACACTATTTTCTTAATTTAATTTCAGCGCATTCATTTGAATCAAAGGCAAGTGACATAGAGCTGTTTCATCAAGAAACTTCTCAACCCGAAAGCTATAACCAGCCACACGTCACCTAAAACAAAGAAAAAGATGGATTCACGAAAATGGAACAAATGGAAAATGTACTCCACTCTTCGAGCCTATTTTCCCTTAAACAATTGGAAAAGTCAATATGTGTGTGGTTCATTGTGTACGATGAGAAAATACTACGAAAACAGACAGCAACACCAACGCAAAAAAAATCTATATACAATGGTGCATAAAAGTTTGTGAACCCTACAGAATTTGCCATATTTTTGTACAATTTTTCTAAAAATAGACTTGAAAATGATCCAATATGAAACTTTTATGAGTGGCAAAAGTATGTGAACCTTTACAATTTGCAGATAATTAAATGGTGAAATTAAATTCAATCAAAGGGATGACAGTCAGGTATGGCTGGGTAACCTATCAAACTCTGATCTATATGTCATCTGCTATCTACTCCAGCAATTTTTACACTCCAAAAGTCGAATGGTGCCCCTTCCCTTCCAAGCACTGCCTTGCACCCAAACAGTAGTTTTCCACCACACACGGGGTGTCAGTGTATTCTAGAGAAATTGCACAACAAATTTTATCCTCCATTTTTTCTGCTATTATCCTTGTGAGAAAGAAAAATTTGTGACTAAAGCAACATTTTTGCGAGAAAAATGTATTTTTTTCAATTTCACGGCTCAAAGTTATAAAATTCTGTGAACCTCCTGTGGTTCAAGGTGCTCACCACACCTCTAGGTAAGTTCCTTGAGTGGTGTAGTTTCTAAAATGGGTTACCATTGTGGGGGTTCCACTGTTTAGGCACATCATGTGCTCTTCAAATGCAACATGCCATTTGCCCCAAAAGTCCAATGGTGCTCCTTCCCTTCCGAGTAGTTTTCTACCACATATGGAGTATCGGTGTACTCAGGAGAAATTTAAAATCACATTTCATGATTCTTTTTTTCCTGTTTTCCTAGTGAAAATGAAAAATTGGGGCTAAAGCAACATTTTAATGTTGCTTTAATTCCTGTGAAGCATCTATAAGGTTAATAAACTTCTTGAAAGTGGTTTTGAGCTGTTTGAGGGGTGCAGTTTTTAATATGGTATCAATTTTGGATATTTTGTCTCTCATAGGCCCCTCAAAGTCACTTTAAATGTGATGTGGTCTCTAAAAAAAATTGGATCTTATAAATTTTGTTGGAAAAATTAAAAATTGCTCATTAACTTTTAACCCTTTTAATTTCGTAAAAAAAGTTTCAAAAATTATGCTGGTGTAAAATAGACATGTGCTAAATGTTACTTATTATCTATTTTGTTTGGTATAACTATTTGGCATAAAAATTCAAAGTTTGAAAATTGCGAAATGTTCTCATTTTTCGTTAAATTTATGATATTTTCCTAAATAAATGCACGTTATTTTGACCAAAATTTACCACTAAGGAGAAGTTCAACATGTCTTGAAACAACATTTTTAGAATTACTGGGATATGTTGAAGCATTCCAGAGTTATTACCACATAAAGAGACACTGGTCCAAAGGGGTTAAAAATACAATCATATCTCTGGGAATGTTGTATCTCTCTGTATATGGACAATCTTACCATCAATAAAAGTTCATCAGCATTTGGCAGCACTGAGATAATAATGACTTTAGGTTCTTATCTGTATTTTAGTGACAATTTGTCAGCTTGTCTAACTCTTCAGCAATTACTAAGAAAAAGCATACAAAAGATAAAGCTGAGTAAAAAGATTCATGCCACCCTGGTCTGATGTCCAAGTCCAGTACTCCATTGCTACTCCAACACAAAGCCATGATCTCAATCCTATTGAAAATGTATGGAAAAAGCTGAAAAGGCCGTAGCGAGGAAGGCGACCTACAAACCTGGATCAGTTACACCAGTTTTGTCAGGAGGAATGGGCCCAAATTCCGACCAACTATTGTGAGAAGCTTGTGGAAGGAGATCCCAAACGTTTGACCCAAGTCATTCAGTTTAAGTAATGGTACCAAATACTAATGAAATGTATGTAAACTTTTGACTTTGCGGGAAGTAATAAAAATGCCTTAAAACATTCTCTTTCTATCAATTATTAACAATTATGGTAATTATGGTAATCCTAAGTGACCTAAAACGGGAAATGTTTATTCTGCTTTCATGTCAGATATTGAGAAAAACATGCAGATGCATCTTTTTATATAGTGTATTTAAAAATCTAGTTTCAACTGTGTGCTATTACAACAGCAGACCAAATGAGAGAGGATATATGAAGCGTGTGAGGAAACTCTGGATTGATAGAAGACCTTCATGTCCAAGCAATTATCACAACTTGAGATGGATCAATTGCACTGCAGATCCACCACACATGAAGATCTGCAACAACAACATGTGCAACCCCCTGAAAATCCTGATCCAATCCTGCAACTAGAGAGCTCTGCAGCTGATCTGAAACAGAAGATCTTAGATAAACTAAATACCATCAATACCAGAGATTGGCTGCCAAGGCTCAGCAAAGAAACACCACCAGACAGTATGCTAGAAGCAGCCAATAGAGCACTTGCATCAACACCTACCAACTCAATCCAATAAACTAATCTATGCTACTGCCTCAGCAATCATGGAAATGCTTGGCTCTACATCGAGCAAGAACAACAGAGGTACGTGCCATCCTTGGAAAAGAAGACTGGAGACCAAGATCAAGGTGACATGAAGGGAAGTCAGTCAACTAACAGAAATACAGAAGGGTGTAAAGATCAAGAATAAGACCAAGCTGGACAAGTACAAAGGCCTGACCCCAACTGAAGCCCAAGACATTGCTAAACAAAGGCTCACAGCACTCGCTGCAAGACTAGGGGGATACACTAGAGACGCTGAGGCCAAGAGGATAAATGCCCTGTACTCCAAAGAACCATCCAAGATGTACTCCCAACCTCAGAGTAACAGCACAAAGGCAGCAACTCCACCACTAGCAGAGACTGAACAATACTGGAGGAACACATGGGAGAAGGAAAAAACACACAACACCAGTGCAATGTGGCTGTAAGATCTGAGAATGAAACACAGAAAACACCTAGAGCAAGAACGAGTCACCATTACAGACGCAGACATCCAGCAGCGGGTCAAGAACATGAAGAGCAGGACAGCACCTGGCCCAGACATGATCCATACCTACTTGCTAAAGAAATTAACAGCCGTTCATGAACACATGGCAAAGCAGATGAACCAACTGTTAGAAGCAGGCCACCCAGCTTGGCTAACACAAGGAAGAACACTGCTGATCATGAAGGATCCTCACAAAGGAACAGTTCCTTCCAACTACCGCCCAATAACCTGCCTTACAACAACATGGAAACTTGTAAGGCATCATAGCCACCAAGCTACAGAATCATATGAACCAGTACATGAATCCAGCTTAGGGTGGTTTCACACTTGCGTTTTTGTAAGCTGCGTTTTAGTGCTAAAAAACGCAAAAAACGCATGTGTTTTTTTCCTATACTTAACATTAAAAACGCATGCGTTTTTTCGCATGCGTTTTGACGCGTTTTCAGCAACGCATGCGTTTTTTGATGCGTGCGTTCATTTGCAGAAATGCAACCTGTAGTATTTTCTTGCGGCATTTTTTTGCCGCGAAAAAACGCATGCGTTTTTTCGCGGCAAAAAATGCATTGCTGTCTATGTAAACGCATGCGTTTTTAAGCACATGCGTTTGTTTGCGTTAAAAACGCATGCGTTTTTATAGGAAAAACACAGAAAACACACTGAAAAGTCACCCACCACCATCAAGGTGATAAAGGGATCCAAACCCTAACCCTACCCCTAACCTCACCCCTAACCGTTTAATGAACATTTTCTGACAGTCATAGTGCCACGTATTTCAGTGCCACGTATTTAAGTGCCACGTACTATAAATACTATAACTACGTGGTTATACGTGGCACTGAAATATCGTGGCACTTAAATGCGTGGCACTGAAATACGTGGCACTGAAATATCGTTGCATTTACGTGAAATACGTGGCACTTAAATACGTGGCACTTATATACGTGGCACTTAAATACGTGGCACTTAAATATGTGGCACTTATATACGTGGCACTTATGTACGTGGCACTAAAATATGTGGCACTTACATTCGTGGCACTTAAATACGTGGCACTTAAATATCGTGTCACTTATATACGTATATACGTATATAAACGTATTTCAGTGCCACGTATTTCAGGTTAGGGTTAGGGTTAGGGGTGGGGTTAGGGTTAGGGGTAGGGTTAGGGGTAGGGTTAGGGTTTGGATCCCTTTATCACCTTGATGGTGGGGGGTGGCTTAGGGTTAGGGGTAGGGTTAGGGTTTGGATCCCTTTATCACCTTGATGGTGGGGGGTGGCTTAGGGTTAGGGGTAGGGTTAGGGTTAGGGTTTGGATCCCTTTATCACCTTGATGGTGGGGGGTGGCTTAGGGTTAGGGTTAGGGTTTGGATCCCTTTATCACCTTGATGGTGGGGGTGGCTTAGGGTTAGGGGTAGGTTTAGGGGTAGGGTTAGGATCCCTTTATCACCTTGATGGTGGGGGGTGGCTTAGGGTTAGGGTTAGGGTTAGGATCCCTTTATCACCTTGATGGTGGGGGGTGGCTTATCAGTGACCTGGTGACCAGGACAGTCTAATAAAAAGCTACCCCTAACCCTAACCCTAGGGATCCTGACCCTAACCCTAACCCTAACCCTAGCTAATTCTATTAATAGTGTGTTTTCTAGTTGATTTTGATGTTTGGCAGCTGTCACACACTTCTCAGCATGCGTTTCAAAAACGCAAACGCGGGAAAAAACGCATGTAAACGCGGGAAAACGCCGCGTTTTGCCGCAAATTTTTTTTTGGAGCAAAAACGCATGCGTAAAAAAAACGTGGCGTTTTGCCGCGTTTACATGCGTTTTTTCACCACATGCGTTTTTTAAAAAACGCTGCAGATCAAAACGCAAGTGTGCAACCAGCCTTAGAACGGCATTGGGACCAACACCAGATGCTCTAAGCACCAGCTCCTAGCAGATAGAGCAGTCGCTCAAGACTCAAAATCCAGACAGACCAATCTCAGCACAGTCTGGATTGACTACAGGAAAGTCTATGACTCAATGCCACACACATGGATCTGTGAATGCTTGGCTCTCTACAATGTCAACAGGAAATTAAGAACCTTCCTCAGAAACTCAATGGGGCAATGGAGAACAACATTGGAATTCAACTCAAGACAACTAGCACAAATGACCCTCAAATGCGGCATATACCAAGGTTATGCACTTTCCCCATTGCTGCTCTGCATAGGCTTGAACCCCCTCAGTCAAATAATTACAGAGTCTGGCTATGGATACAAGTTCAAGAGTCTAAGCATCATCAGCCACCTCCTCTACATGGATGACATCAAGCTATGTGCAAAAAACGAACGAGACATCAATTCACTGATCCACCTGACAAAGATCTACAGCGAAGAAGACATCGGGATGTTCTTCAGACTGGAGAAGTGCAGCAGGATGGTAATAAAAAGAGGCAAGGTAGTCAAGACTGATAGAGTGGAATTACCAGCAGGGCAAATAGCAGATGTACAGACATGCAACAAGTACCTCGGCATCCCACAGGGATATGGTAACCATGATGAGGAGGTAAGGATAGCAGCAACATCCAAATACCATCAAAGGGTAAGACAGGTCCTGAAGAGCCAGCTCAATGGGAAGAATAAAAGAAGAGATGGAAGCTGCAGATGTGAAGACACGAAAGCTCCTCACAATGCATGGAGGTCTCCATCATAAGTCTAGCACCCAAAGATTGTATACCAACAGAAAGGAGGGTGGTCGAAGCTTTATAAGCATACAAACCACCATCACGGATGAAACAAGGAGTATCCAAGAATACATCAGAAAAATGGCACCAAAAGATGAGATGCTAAGAGAAAGCCTCAGGCAGCAACCACAGATCTGGAAGGAAGAACAGGAACATGAAGCACCATGGCAAAACAGGCCGCTACATTGGATGTACCATCGAAAGATAATGGAGGTGGCGGACACTGAGAAATTCTACCAATGGCTGGAGAAAGCTGGACTCCGAGACAGCACAGAGACACTAATCAAAGCGGCACAAAAGCAAGCACTAAGAACCAAATCCATAGAAGCAGGAATCTACCACACAAGACAAGACCCAAGGTGCAGACTTTGCAAAGAAACCTCAGAAACCATCCAACACATAGTGGCAGGAAGCAAAATGCACGCAGGAACAGTGTATACCGAATGCCACAACCAAGTGGCAGGAATTGTATACAGGAACATCTGCACAGCATATGGGATAAGTCCCCCTAAGGCCAGGTGGGAGACCCAGAGAAAGTGGTGGAGAATGAAAGGACTAAAATCCTGTGGGACTTCAAGATCCAGATGGATAAGCACGTGTTGGCTAACCAACCAGACATTGTGACAGTAGGCAAGGATCAGAAGACAGCAATGATAATAGATGTGGCAGTGCCAAGTAACAGCAACATCAGAAGGAATATGAGAAGCTGGAGAAATACCTGGGCCTCAAAGGAGAACTAGAGAAGATGTGGAAGGTGAAGACAACAGTGATTCCAGTGGTGTTAGGAGCACTTGGAGCAGTGACCCCTAAGTTGGAAAAACGGCTACAACAGAACTCTCTGTCCTGAAAAGCGCAATGCTGGGAACAACTAAGATCCTATGCAGAAGCCTCAAACTCCCAGGCCTCTGGTAGAGGACCCAAAAATGAGAAAGGACAAAAAAGACCCCCCCATTGGGGGGTGAGATAGAGTTTATATACACTCACTGGCCACTTTATTAGGTACACCTGTCCAACTTCTTGTTAACACTTAATTTCTAATCAGCCAATCACATGGCGGCAACTCAGTGCATTTAGGCATGTAGACATGGTCAAGACAATCTCCTGCAGTTCAAACCGAGCATCAGTATGGGGAAGAAAGGTGATTTGAGTGCCTTTGAACGTGGCATGGTTGTTGGTGCCAGAAGAGCTGGTCTGATTATTTCAGAAACTGCTGATCTACTGGGATTTTCACGCACAACCATCTCTAGGGTTTACAGAGAATGGCCCGAAAAAGAAAAAAAATCCAGTGAGCAGCAGTTCTGTGGGCAGAAATGCCTTGTTGATGCCAGAGGTCAGAGGAGAATGGGCAGACTGGTTCGAGCTGATAGAAAGGCAACAGTGACTCAAATCGCCACCCGTTACAACCAAGGTAGGCCTAAGAGCATCTCTGAACGCACAGTGCGTCGAACTTTGAGGCAGATGGGCTACAGCAGCAGAAGACCACACCGGGTACCACTCCTTTCAGCTAAGAACAGGAAACTGAGGCTACAATTTGCACAAGCTCATCGAAATTGGACAGTAGAAGATTGGAAAAACATTGCTTGGTCTGATGAGTCTCGATTTCTGCTGCGACATTCGGATGGTAGGGTCAGAATTTGGCGTAAACAACATGAAAGCATGGATCCATCCTGCCTTGTATGGAGCATCTTTGGGATGTGCAGCCGACAAATCTGCGGCAACTGTGTGATGCCATCATGTCAATATGGACCAAAATCTCTGAGGAATGCTTCCAGCACCTTGTTGAATCTATGTCACGAAGAATTGAGGCAGTTCTGAAGGCAAAAGGGGGTCCAACCCGTTACTAGCATGGTGTACCTAATAAAGTGGCCGGTGAGTGTATATAATCAGGTAACAGGCACAATACTTTATGAATAGTTCTGCATAATCCAGAGACCCTTTCTTTACAGTTACACATGGTGGTACATTACTTCCATTACATATTATACAAGTTCAGCAAACTATTATGAGAACTTCCATATTCCCCTGTTAGGACCGCATGGGTGTGTTACCATGGCCCCTCACAACTAGTCTCAACCCCCAGTAGATTTGCGGAAACCTTACTGGTTGAGGTGCGTCGCTACGACTCCTGTCTACTATTCCCCAAGCGCATTTGATGACAGCCGCCTTGGTGTGCCATTGCATCTTTAGTTCACCATAGGAGAAGGCCTGGAGACATTCTAGCTCCTCTAGTAGTCTAGATAAACATTTGCTTAAAGGCCCCGTCTCACTTAGCGATTTACCAACGATCACGACCAGCGATACGACCTGGCCGTGATCGTTGGTAAGTCGCTGTGTGGTCGCTGGGGAGCTGTCACACAGACAGCTCTCTCCAGCGACCAACGATCAGGGGAACGACTTCGGCATCGTTGAAACTGTCTTCAACGATGCCGAAGTCCCCCTGCAGCACCCGGGTAACCAGGGTAAACATCGGGTTACTAAGCGCAGGGCCGCGCTTAGTATTCCGATGTTTACCCTGGTTACCAGACCTGCTTGCCTAAGATAAGGAAACCTTCTTTCAGCTTATCCCTTGCTTTAAGTTTCCTTGCCTGAGATAAGGAATCCTGCCTCCACTTAATCCTGGTTTCCTTCAGAACATTGTTATCCGATATGGTGTCCCTTTCTGGACATACAAACACGTCCTTTAATGCAGGTCTGCGAGCAGCAAGACCGTAGTTCTATTCACTTCTCAAAACTGGACTGACCCCAAAAGATAACCCTGGCAGCAGATAACCCACTAATGCAGGTCACAAAATAGATAAAACAACATCAAGATGATGGCAATGCCTTATATAATCATAAGATCTTCAGTCGCAGTTTGGGCAGCTTCTCCACTCCTTTACAATGCCGCTCAGAAGTGAAGTCTGCCCTCCTGGTGTAGATGCCACGGAGGACCAGAATGGATGCCAGACCAGGGCAACGCAAATCTTTTTGATCAACTCTAATAAAAGAATTAGCTCTGATCAGATTTATTAAATAAAGGGCTAATAACTCAGAATGTAGAAAGTGATCCCTAAACAAAAAATATATTTTTAGAAGAATGTAAGTTCAATTTGTCACAATCAGTAATTTTTAATAAAAAGTCATGAGTGGATTCAAAATAAAATGGGAAATATAAGGCTCATATACTTTTTCTTCTTATGTCCATAACTGCCATTAACACAAAAACTAGGTGGATTACAAGAAGTGATGTTGAAAGCATGCTGGAAAGTAAAGAGACAGGAAGTCCTAGTGCCTACAGAGAGGATAACATTAGGTGAGAATCTGGACACAGTGATATGTACACCAGAAGCAGGTTTAACTTGTTGTGGGGAGTAGGAGCAGTAAGGCAATGCCTTTCTACAGATTATATAAGTCTAAAAATATGAAAGAATTAAACACAGAAACGTGATAATCAAACATAATAGCAGTAACTTCCATAAGATTACCCCTGAAAAAGCTAGCTGCCTGGCAATACGTCTGTATTGCCAGGCAGCTAGCTTCTTCAGGGGTAATCCTATGGATATGTCCATAGAAAAGAAAGCGGATTGGCACATACCGTCCCGTGCAACAAAATCTTTTATTGTGGCATCATCATACCAGCAGCAGGCAGATAAAACAGTGGAGCAAATACAGATGACCATCGTTTCACGCTTACATTGCACTTCAATAGGTTATGACCTGTTTTATCTGCCTGCTGTTGGTATGATGATGCCACAATAAAGGATTTTGTTGCACGGGATGGTATGTGCCAATCCGCTTTCTTTTCTATGGACATAAAGATTCTTTTTCTTTGGAAGTGGCACCCGTAATCCCTGACGTGTGTGCAGCTTCATCAACCCGAGATCATACAGCTGTGCCTTTGTCCTGCTTCTCTTCTATGGTATGTGAATCCTATGGATATGAATGTAAATATCGTGACTAACTATTTTTAATAGAAAAAAAAATTATATCACTTCTAGAGCATTTTATTATCACATTGTCCATTTTCAACTATTTTCTATGAAGTGAATTTCTAGAAGTACTGATAAGGAATACACATTAGCCGAAATCTACGGAAGATAGCACAATTATTAAGAAACATTTTCAGAGCAGTAAAAAGAGCCACCACAAATGTGCACCACTTGATTCTTTTATACGCTGATAGTCTGTTACATTTATAGGCACTTAAATGTCAGTAGGTTTCGATATCATTTTATAGCTCTCTGTCTGCCAACTATACTGTTCATGTAACGTAACATGACAGCAGAAAATTACAAAGAAGACAGGAACGTCTATTCTGTTGTTGTAAAGAGTAGCAATGCTTATTCATGGAAGGTGTGATTCATTTGTTTATTGCACACATCAATTTCCGAGGATGACTGTTGCCTGGCAACAAGTCTTTTTGTAAATGGACCTTAATTTCTTGACAGGACACCAAGACTTGTGTCAGGCATCACATTTGAATAGATGTTCTTCCTCCGATCTGATTCCACTCATGATTATTAAAACAATACAATTCAATGAATTTGTAAGCAGAAAATACTTCAAAGAGACTATATTGTCACTTTTTCAGTAAATATCAATCCATTCTTTTTTTTTGGGGGGGGGGGGTGGCGAAGTATTTGGCACACCAATTAATTAACTGAGCTGTTCTCTAAATCAGCAAAGCTACCTTTTAAGAAGACCTGTGAATTACCAAAAAAAATAAGATGAATACTTTATAAAAATCTCTGAGCTACTCTGATTCTATAGCTCTTTTCCTTTTTTAGCTCCTTTGCAGAGATATTTGTTTCTTTTAGGCCTCCTTCACATGTCCTGGTGATTCCTGTATAGGAAAAACCAGTACTGGTGAGATCCGTGGTCCATGCCATGTGCCATTTGTATGTACGTACGTGACATCCATTTGTCCATGTGTCCATGTATCACATCCGTGTGCATGTGCGACATGTACCGGCTCCTGGGAAAAAGTGGTACAGTTAGCTATTTCCGCGTGCCGGCTGCTAAAGACAGTTCTCTTCCTGTGATCAGCACAACCAGGCGACAATGATGGGAGTTGTATTCAACACCCACTATAGGCATCATGTGTAAAATGAAGAATTACATTAAAAAAATGGAGTGGTCTCCCACATAATTTTGCTAGCCAGCAGAGGGAAAGCCAACAGCTGGTGGCTGATGTTACTAATCTGGGAAAGGCGACAATTTCACAAAAGGTTCCCAGGCTATTAATAACAGGTCACAGCTGTTTGCTTAGCCTTTACTGGTTAATTTACGGGTGACCAACATCAGCACTCAGCAGCTACAGAAATGGCTTTCCTTCTGCTGATTATCAAAATTACACCATTTTTGTAAAATTAATTTTTCATTTTACCCAAAATGTACAAAGCTGCTGCTGCTGAATACAGCTCACATCATTGTCGCACTGAACATAGGAAAACCAGGCGACAATGATGAAAGCTGTAGTCAAAATAAACTTGGCACTCAAAGCTTTGAAATTATAATTTTGTGTTCATTTATTTTGCATCCAGACAATGTATAGTTTAAACGTTTTTGGCCCACCATTGGGCCTTCATCAGAATATACTGGTTCAGTATTGTAGGTATCCCTCAAAATATAGTGACTCAGAGGAAATGTTATGGTGCCTGGATTAATAGGGTCCAATGCATAAAGGAGTGGTATGCGTATACCCCCAGCAACATAGCATGCGGAGAACAGAAGCGCCATTACTCAGACCCGACACACAGCTTATATCCTTGGCGACATACGGTCGCACTACGTGGACATACCACTCCTTTTGTCTGGATGCAAAATAAATGAACACAAAATTATAATTTCAAAGCTTTGAGTGCCAAGTTTATTTTGACTATTGGATACTACGGGTTAGACGCCCTACTTGTGCACCTACAACTACTCCATACAGAGTGCCGTGTTTTCTCATATAAATGATGAGAGCTGTGATCAGCAGCCAGCGCCTGTGAACAGCATGAAGTATATGACTTTTTCCCAGGCACCTGTACGTGTCATGTTGATGACACACAGATGTGATCCTTGCGTCATCAGTATGCGGCGCACATTTTGTCCTTGGTATGTGTCAAAATCTGACATGTCTGTGGGTTTTTCACACAGACACACGGTCCTGACACGTGCACACCACCATTGAATACATGTGTGAAGGAGGTCTTAAAGCACAGTATGTGAAATCCCTACTGAAAGTGCAATTGGGCATTTCTTCGGAGGATTACATAGGGTTGTATGCTTGTGTTTTCATCCCTCTGTCCCAGATGCTGTCAACTTCTGAGAATGCTAGATCAGTTGCCGAACTGTGATTGTCAGCATCGGGGAGGGAGGGATGAAAACTTTTTTTTTTTTTTTTAACTAACTGCTTAGCCATACGAGCAGGGCTGAAGTCGCCAACCGGCCCACCCTGGCAAGTGCCAGGGCCCTGGAAAGGCAGGGGCCCACTCGCCATCTGGGACACCGGCACACTATGGGGCCCATAAGTCAGGGTGCCCGGTGCCAGCACTGTCAACCTCCCCTGCACTGCACCTTAAAGTGCTTCCAATACTGACATCTCCCCTTTCCCTTCTGCTCCGGTCTCCTCCAGCATTTTCTGAATCTTTGTGACATCTCAGCGCAGAGGGCATGATGATATCACTACGGTGTGCCCTCTGTGCAGAGAGTCAGAAGATGCTGAGGAGACTAGAGTAGCGGAGACCGGAGCAGCGGGGAACCGGGAGACTTGATTATTTGATTATAAAATTATTTATGAATGTAGCAATATATGGGGTGCATTATTCTGTATGGAACAATATAGAGGGCTCATTATATTATATGGAGCAAAATAGTGGGCCATTATACTGTATGGTGCACTATAGGCTGCTATTATACTGTATGGAGCACTATGTGGTGACATTACATTGTATTGAGCAATATATGGGAACATTATACTGTATGTGGCAATATACAGGGCCAATTATGCTATATAGAGCAACATAGGGGGCCAATATACTGTATGGAACAATATATGGGGCCATTATTCTGCATGTAGCAATATAGAGGGCACATTATATTATATGGAACAATATATCAGGCCATTATACTGTATGGAGCACTATGTGGTGACATTACACTGTATGGAGCAATATATGGGAACATTATACTGTATGTAGCAATATAGAGGGCCAATTATACTATACTAGCTGAAGAGCCCGGCGTTGCCTGGGCATAGTAAATATCTGTGGTTAGTTATAGCACCTCACTTCTCTTATTTTCCCATCACGCCTCTCATTTTCCCCCTCACGTTTCATTTTCGCCCTCACATCTCTCATTTTCTCCCTTACACCTCTCATTTTCCCCCTCACTCCTCTTATTTTCCCCCTCACTCCTCTCATTCCCCCCTAACACTTGTCATTTCGACCTCACATCTGTCATTTTCCGATCACTCCACTATTTTCCCTCACTCCTGTATGTCATCTCCTGTATAAAGTATATACCTGTATGTCATCTCCCCTGTAAATAGTATATACCTGCTGTATGTCATCTCCTCCTGTATATTGTATATACCTATGTCATCTTCTCCTGTATATAGTATATACCTGTATGTCATCTCTTCTGTATATAGTATATACCTGTATGTCATCTCCTCCTATATTTAGTATATACCTGTATGTCAATTCCTGTATATAGAATATACCTGTATGTCATCTCCTCCTATATATAGTATATACCTGCTGTATATCATCTCCTCCTCTATATGCCTATGTGTCATCTCCTCTTTTATATAGTATATACCTGTATGTCATCTCCTCCTGTATATAGTATATATGTGTGTCATCTCCTCCTGTATATAGTATATACCTGCATGTCATCTCCTCCTATATATAGTATATACCTGTATGTCATCTCCTCCTGTATATAGTATATACCTGTATGTCATCTCCTCCTATATATAGTATATACCTGTATATCATCTCCTCCTACATATAGTATATACCTGTGTGTCATCTCTCCTGTATATAGTATATACCTGTATGTCATCTCCTCCTATATATAGTATATACCTGTGTGTCATCTCCCCTGTATATAGTATATACCTGTATGTCATCTCCTCCTGTATATAGTATATACCTGTGTCATCTCATTCTGTATATAGTATATACCTGTAAGTCATCTCCTCCTGTATATAGTATGTACCTGTGTGTCATCTCCCCTGTATATAGTATGTAACTGTATGTCATCTCCCCTGTATATAGTATATACCTGTGTGTCATCTCTCCTGTATATAGTATATATCTGTGTGTCATCTCCTCCTGCATATAGTATATACCTGTGTGTCATCTCCACTGTAAATAGTATATACCTGTGTGTCATCTCCTCCTGTATATAGTATATATCTGTATGTCATCTCCTCCTGTATTAGACCTCATTCACACGTTATTTGGTCAGTATTCTTACCTCAGTATTTGTAAGCTAAATTGGCAGCCTGATAAATCTCAGCCAACAGGAAGCCCTCCCCCCTGGCAGTATATATTAGCTCACACATACACATAATAGACAGGTCATGTGACTGACAGCTGCCATATTTCCTATATGGTACATTTGTTGCTCTTGTAGTTTGTCTGCTTATTAATCAGATTTTTATTTTTGAAGGATAATACCAGACTTGTGTGTGTTTTAGGGCGAGTTTCATGTGCCAAATTGTGTGTGTTGAGTTGCGTGTGGCGACATGTATGTAGCGACTTTTGTGAGATGAGTTTTGTGTGGCGACATGCGTGTAACAACTTTTTGTGTGTCGAGTTGCATGTGAAAGGTTAGTGTAGCAAGTTGTGTGCAGCAAGTTTTGCGCATGGCGAGTTTTGCGTGTGGCGAGTTTTATGTGTAGTGCGTTTTGAGTATGTGCAAGTTTTGTGTGAGGCAACTTTTGCATGTGTTGCAACTTTTGTGCATGTGGCAATTTTTCCGCGTGTGCAAGTTTTGCGTGTGGCGAGTTTTCCACGAGGTGAGTTTTGCACGTGTGGCTAGTTTTGCGTGAGCCTAGTTTTGCATGTGGCGAATTTTGCGCTTGGCGAGTTTTGAGCGGTGACTTTTGTGTTTCGACTTTTATGTGGCGAGGTTGGTGTATGTGTGGTGAAATGTGCGCTGAGGGTGGTATATGTGTTCAAGCACGTGGTAGTGTGTGGTGCACTTTGTGTGTGTGTTCATATCCCCGTGTGTGGTATCCCATGTCGGGCTCTACCTTAGCAACTGTACGGTATATACTCTTTGCGCCATCGCTCTCACTCTTTAAGTCCCCCTTGTTCACATCTGGCAGCTGTCAATTTGCCTCCAACACTTTTCCTTTCACTTTTTCCCCATTATGTAGATAGGTGAATTTGGTGAATTGGAAAGCGTGGGGTTAAAATTTTGCCTCACAACATAGCCTATGATGCTCTCGGGGTCCAGACGTGTGACTGTGCAAAATTTTGTGGCTGTAGCTGGGACGGTGCAGATGCCAATCCCGGACATACACACACACACACACACACACACACACACACACACACACACACACACACACACACACACACACACATTCAGCTTTATATATTAGATGGAGCAACATATGGGGCCATTATACTGAATGGAGCACTATGTAGGGACATTATACTGTATGAAGCAATTTATGGGGCCCATTATACTGTATGGAGCACTATGTGAGGCCATTATACTATATGGAGAAATATATGGGGCTATTATACTATATGGACTAATATATGGGGCCCATTATACTGTATGGGGCATTATGTGGGGCCCATTATACTGAAATCTTTGGCATTATACTATACCTATATTTCTCTGCCATATCCGAGTCATGGTAAGTGTTAAAGGGACCCACTGAGATTCTTTCACCCAGGGCCCACAAAACCTGGAGCCGTCCCTGCATACGAGGACATGGGTTTTGCAGGACAAATTGTACTTTTGAATGACAGCATTCACTTTATCAAGTAATGTAATAAAAAACAGAAAAAAATCCATATTAGGTGACTTGTTAAACATAAATTGCAGGCATTGTTTACCAGGTTTTCTTTTTACGAAATTTAGTGAAAACATGGCTCTTGAGATCAGTGCGATTACAGCGATAACCAACTTGTATCTTTTTCTATTTTTTTTATTTTAAAGGTTAAAAAAATGGTTTATGTCACCATTTTATAAGACCCATAACACTTTTGTTTTTTCATTAATGGATCTGTATGTGGGCTTGTTTCCTGTATGATATGTTTTTGGGGTGCATACAATATTTTGAATGCTTTTAATTGTATTTTTTGGGTGACGTGGGATAACCAAAAAATGACAATTCTATTGTTCCCATTTTTTTATTTGATTTATGCTGTTTACCATACATGTTTAATCATCTTACATTTATTTTTTTTAATTGGAAAACCTTTTATTTTTCATTTTTTTAGGCACCCTAGTTGACTTGAACCTGTTAGTCATTTGACATTGGATTGCAGCATACAGTGAAATGACCAATCCCCTATCAGGCCCAGCCTCAGGCTGGACTTCTCGGGAGTCTATTGGGAGTCTTTTGTGGGGGTTTTACAATGATGACATGGGCGAATATCGCCTGAACAGATGTCCCACGTGGATCATGCTGCTATCATGGACTGACAAGGGCATTTAAGCAGTAATCGGAGTTAGCTCCGGTCACTGCTGTTCTAGACAGGAGCAATCTGTATAACACAGCTGGCACCCATAGTGTATGGAGCGGTGATTAAGCTAATGAAGACTCCAATTCCAATTATGTCTGCTTTTCTAGACAGTTTTATAAATCTTAACCTATATCTTTAGCTCCATTGGGGGACATATTAGAAAAGGAAGGGTGTAGTTGGGTGTAGATGGGAGCTGTCAACAGGGATTTGATGGGTGATGATGTCATCCCATAGTTTGCAGAAAGTCAGAGACTGACTTCCTGTCTACACAGTAGTGCATGTAGTCAACTGGTTGTCAGACTGGAGATTTGCACTGCCCAAATTCCTATTATGATGGGGGAGGGATGTAATTAAGATGCAAGAATATTGATGGTGAGTAAGAATTATATTTAAAAATATATTTAAAAAATATGAAGCACTTCTTTATTACTATGATAAAATTTAGATGCTGGAAGTTCCCGCTGGGAGAGAGGGAGATAGAGCTGCCTCATTTAGTCTTGACAGAGTAGCTTATTGCTAAAATCCAAAAGTTTCATGATTTTGGAAGGGGAAACCTTTTTAAACACCCTTTCCTCTCCCAAATGTATGGGTTTTGCTCGAAGGGTTCTTTTATTTGTGAATTTGCTGAAGGCTTAAGTTCTCAACTCAACTAAACTAATCAAGTGAAAAGTTTATAGCAAATGTTTTGCTCCTAAATGTAAAAGTGTTAAGTCTGCTTCTGTAGTTTGACTTTGTGGAAACAAGTGGAGCATTCCTCACCACGGTGGCTGATGAAATAGAATATATGAATGTTCTATTCCAACATCAGAGAGTCTGGAAGTCGAAGCGGCACACTAGATGCCCTGCATTAATTCTCTAGAGAAAACAAAAACTTCCAAAAGTCACTTAGAAGAATTAATCTACCTACAGTTCCCAACTACAAAATACAACAAGGCGAACATAAAGTGGATTCTTGCTTGACAAATTGATACATGAAAGCTTCTATCTTTGTCCTTAAATTGAACATGTTTTCTTTTTCTTTACTTATTTTAATGTTTAATCTTTATCTTTATTTTTTTTCAAATCGATTGTAAAAATTCAACATGACGATAAAACTCCAGAGAGCACGGTGAAGGCTTTTAACTTGACATCTTGACTTGAATTCAGAATATTTTTTTTTGTATTTTACAGTTTATCTATTAGAAATAAGAAAAAAGAAGAATTATTTACTGGATAAAAGAACCACTGAAACTTTCTTATTGGACTCGCCCTCAATCACAATGCATCCACTGCTTAGTGGAGGAAATCGAAAACACCAAAGCTTTTAAGCTAATAAAGGGGGTGCAAAAGCTTTGAAAAG
This sequence comes from Ranitomeya variabilis, assembly GCF_051348905.1. NCBI lineage: Eukaryota > Metazoa > Chordata > Amphibia > Anura > Dendrobatidae > Ranitomeya > Ranitomeya variabilis. The sequence goes on along the minus strand of NC_135237.1, from coordinate 42,603,733 downwards.
TGACATTTTGGGGCAACTAGGAGTTCAATAATATATCTAAATCATTAAAAAATGACACAGGAAAGAAATATATCTTGGTACCGTGTTAGCCAGTAGATAGAAAAATATTTAGAATTGAGAGTCCTCAGTGGTTGATACCTTTTAATGGCTAAGGCTGGTTTCACACTTGCGTTTTTGTCTGCATGCGTTTTTTAAAAAAACGCATGTGTGAAAAACGCATGTAAACGCGGTAAAACGCATGCGTTTTTAGACGCATGCGTTTTTATAGAAAAACACAAGAAAACACAAGAAAAAACAAGAAAACCCTAACCCTACCCCTAACCCTAACCCTAAACGTGACTGAAATACGTGGCACTGAAATACGTGCAACTGAAATACGTGGTACTTAAATACGTGGCACTCAAATACGTGGCACTTAAATACGTGGCACGTGGCACTTAAATACGTGGCACGTGGCACTTAAATATGTGGCACGTGGCACTTTAATACGTGGCACGTGGCACTGAAATACGTGGCATACGTGGCACTGAAATACGTGGCACGTGGCACTTTAATACGTGGCACGTGGCACTTAAATATGTGGCACGTGGCACTTTAAGTGCCACATATTTAAGTGCCACGTGCCACGTATTAAAGTGCCACGTGCCACATATTTAAGTGCCACGTGCCACGTATTAAAGTGCCACGTGCCACGTATTTCAGTGCCACGTATGCCACTTGCCACGTATTTAAGTGCCACGTGCCACGTATTAAAGTGCCACGTGCCACATATTTAAGTGCCACGTATTTAAGTGCCACGTGGCACATATTTAAGTGCCACGTGCCACGTATTAAATACGTGGCACGTGGCACTGAAATACGTGATACGTGGCACTTAAATACGTGGCAATATGACTGTCAGAAAATGTTCATTAAACGGTTAGGGGTGAGGTTAGGGGTAGAGTTAGGGTTAGGGTTTAGATCCCTTTATCACCTTGATGGTGGTGGGTGGCTTTTCAGTGTTTTCTGGTTTTTTTCTATAAAAACGCATGCGTTTTTAGCGCAAACAAACGCATGTGCTTAAAAACGCATGCGTTTACATAGACAGCAATGCATTTTTTTGCCGCGAAAAAACGCATGCGTTTTTTCGCGGCAAAAAAAAGCGCAAGAAAATACTGCAGATAGCATTTTTGAAAATGAACGCATGCAGACAAAAAACGCATGCGTTTGAAAACGCGACCAAACGCATGTGCAAAAAAACGCATGCGTTTTCAATGTTAAATATAGGAGAAAAAAACGCATGCGTTTTTTGTGCAAAAAACGCTGCAGACAAAAACGCAAGTGTGAAACCAGCCTAACTGAAAAGATGGTAACAAATTGCAAGCTTTCGAGACTACATACGTCTCTTCATCAGGCAAAGACTAAAACAAATTCTGAAGAATCACATATTTATGCACAACATAGTATAGAGAAAAAAAAAAAAAAAGGAGGGGAAAAAAAACCATGGATAAGCTAGGTGACATGAAACAGAATTACCATGGGTGATAAACAGTTACTTCCATAAATATTGGGCCAATTCTTAGATAAGGATTGTTTTATTGTCCTGTGATTAGGGTCTCGTTCTGTTGTGATGACCCCACATGGTCTGAGGGGCAAGTTCATTAGTTGATGTAAAAAGACATAAATCCGTGTGACACATTCATTCCTGCATTTAGAGTGTCAAAGGTCGTCATCAGTTTATACTCCCAGACTCTTCTGTCTCTCTGAGTTTTGAAGTTACTTTTCAATACAAGTAATTTCATGTCCATAATGCTATGATTTGGGAGACAGAAATGTATTACCACAGGTATATCCATTCTTTTTTCTTTTATTGTATGGCGATGAGAGTTCATCCTTGTTCTCAGTTTCTGCCCTGTCTCCCCCACATACAGACCCCCAGTTGGACATTTAGTACAAATAATTAGGTACACCACATTAGAAGTGATGCAGCTGAATGTACCTGGTATCTTGTAGTCCTGGTGTGAATTGGGGATCTTTATCTTGTCCGTGGTCATTATAAATGGACAGGTTTTACATTTTTTCTGATTGCAGGGAAAGGTACCTGCAGCTGTTGGAGAGGACAGGGAGCTTCTGACAATGATGCTTCTTAGATTTGGGGGCTGCCTAAAACACAGTAGTGGGGGGTCTGGAAAAATGGATTGTAAGCGGGCATCTTTTTGCAGTAAAGGTTGTAATTTCCGTGCAGCTCCCCTTAGCGCCTCCAGATTTGGATTGTAGGTAACCACTAGAGGTACCCGGTTATTTTCTTCTTTAGTTTTGTAATGTAGCAGGTGATTCCTTGATATTCTGGTGGCTCTTGTAATCTGATTTTCAATTGTTCTTGGATGGTAGCCCTGATTCAAAAAGGTCTTTCTGAGGCGACCCAGGTGTTCATCTCTATCCATTGGGTTGGAACATATACGATTGTATCTGATGGCTTGGCTGTAGACAATGGAGTTTTTTATGTGTTTTGGATGGAAACTGTCCCATTTAAGGTATGTTGGACGGTCGATTGGCTTCTGATACAGGGATGTCTCTATTTTATTGTTCTGCAGCTTAATGATGGTGTCCAAAAAGTTAATTTCAGTGCAGGAGTAGTTGAGTGTCAAGTTGATGGTAGGATGAAATTGATTAAACTGTTCATGGAACGACTTTAGCTGTGGCTCAGACTCCGTCCAGATGATTAAAATGTCATCAATGTAGCGGTAGTACGCCAGAGGCCTGATGGGACATGAGGACAAAAAGTCGCTTTCAAGCTTGGCCATGAACAGATTTGCATACTGTGGGGCCATTTTACTTCCCATTGCTGTGCCAGTCTCCTGTAGATAGATCTTCTTGTCAAACTCAAAGTAATTGTGGGTGAGGATAAATTTTATAAGTTTCACCACAGAATTTGCATCAGTCCCTGTGTTTTCCAGGAAGAATTTGCAGGCATTTAATCCATCCTGATGTGGGATATTGGAGTACAAAGATTCCACATCCATGGTGACCAGGATGGTTCCTTCTGGTAGAGGACCAATTGCTGATAGTTTATTCAATAGGTCAGTTGTGTCCTGAATGAAGCTGGGTGTATCTTTTACTAGGGGTTTAAGAATACCCTCTACCCATCCAGATACCTGCTCAGTAAGGGTGCCACATGTGTGGGCACCCTTACTGAGCAGGTATCTGGATGGGTAGAGGGTATTCTTAAACCCCTAGTAAAAGATACACCCAGCTTCATTCAGGACACAACTGACCTATTGAATAAACTATCAGCAATTGGTCCTCTACCAGAAGGAACCATCCTGGTCACCATGGATGTGGAATCTTTGTACTCCAATATCCCACATCAGGATGGATTAAATGCCTGCAAATTCTTCCTGGAAAACACAGGGACTGATGCAAATTCTGTGGTGAAACTTATAAAATTTATCCTCACCCACAATTACTTTGAGTTTGACAAGAAGATCTATCTACAGGAGACTGGCACAGCAATGGGAAGTAAAATGGCCCCACAGTATGCAAATCTGTTCATGGCCAAGCTTGAAAGCGACTTTTTGTCCTCATGTCCCATCAGGCCTCTGGCGTACTACCGCTACATTGATGACATTTTAATCATCTGGACGGAGTCTGAGCCACAGCTAAAGTCGTTCCATGAACAGTTTAATCAATTTCATCCTACCATCAACTTGACACTCAACTACTCCTGCACTGAAATTAACTTTTTGGACACCATCATTAAGCTGCAGAACAATAAAATAGAGACATCCCTGTATCAGAAGCCAATTGACCGTCCAACATACCTTAAATGGGACAGTTTCCATCCAAAACACAAAAAACTCCATTGTCTACAGCCAAGCCATCAGATACAATCGTATATGTTCCAACCCAATGGATAGAGATGAACACCTGGGTCGCCTCAGAAAGACCTTTTTGAATCAGGGCTACCATCCAAGAACAATTGAAAATCAGATTACAAGAGCCACCAGAATATCAAGGAATCACCTGCTACATTACAAAACTAAAGAAGAAAATAACCGGGTGCCTCTAGTGGTCACCTACAATCCAAATCTGGAGGCGCTAAGGGGAGCTGCACGGAAATTACAACCTTTACTGCAAAAAGATGCCCGCTTACAATCCATTTTTCCAGACCCCCCACTACTGTGTTTTAGGCAGTCCCCAAATCTAAGAAGCATCATTGTCAGAAGCTCCCTGTCCTCTCCAACAGCTGCAGGTACCTTTCCCTGCAATCAGAAAAAATGTAAAACGGTAAAACCTGTCCATTTATAATGACCACGGACAAGATAAAGATCCCCAATTCACACCAGGACTACAAGATACCAGGTACATTCAGCTGCATCACTTCTAATGTGGTGTACCTAATTATTTGTACTAAATGTCCAACTGGGGGTCTGTATGTGGGGGAGACAGGGCAGAAACTGAGAACAAGGATGAACTCTCATCGCCATACAATAAAAGAAAAAAGAATGGATCTACCTGTGGCAATACATTTCTGTCTCCCAAATCATAGCATTATGGACATGAAATTACTTGTATTGAAAAGTAACTTCAAAACTCAGAGAGACAGAAGAGTCTGGGAGTATAAACTGATGACGACCTTTGACACTCTAAATGCAGGAATGAATGTGTCACACGGATTTATGTCTTTTTACATCAACTAATGAACTTGCCCCTCAGACCATGTGGGGTCATCACAACAGAACGAGACCCTAATCACAGGACAATAAAACAATCCTTATCTAAGAATTGGCCCAATATTTATGGACGTAACTGTTTATCACCCATGGTAATTCTGCTTCATGTCACCTAGCTTATCCATGGTTTTTTTTCCCCTCCTTTTTTTTTTTTTTCTCTATACTATGTTGTGCATAAATATGTGATTCTTCAGAATTTGTTTTAGTCTTTGCCTGATGAAAAGACGTATGTAGTCTCGAAAGCTTGCAATTTGTTACCATCTTTTCAGTTAGCCATTAAAAGGTATCAACCACTGAGGACTCTCAATTCTAAATATTTTTTTAAAAAATGACAGAAATTATTATTATTTTTAAATGTTTCAATTTTTTATTGATTAAATAAAGTATTTGTTTTTAATATTGTAGCATTACTATACACAGTGGGGAAAATAAGTATTTGATACACTGCCAATTTGCAAGTTTTCCCACCAACAAAGAATGGAGAGGTCTGTAATTTTCATCGTAGGTACACTTCATCTGTGAGAGACAGAATCTTAAAGAAAAATCCATAAAATCACAATGTATGATTTTTACATAGTTAATTTGCATTTTGCTCCATGAAATAAGTATTTGATAGAATAGAAAAAATTTGGTACAGAAACCTTTGCAATTACAGAGGTCAGACGTTTCCTGTAGTTCTTGACCAAGTTTGCACACACTGCAGCAGGAATTTTGGCCCATTCCTCCATACAGATCTTCTCCAGATCTTTCTGGTTTCGGGACTGTCACTGGGCAACGTTGAGTTTCAGCTCCCTCCAAAGATTTTTTACTGGGTTCAGGTATGGAGACAGGCTCGGCCACTCCAGGACCTTGAAATGCTTCTTACAGAGCCACTCCTAAGTTGCCCTGCTTGTGTGTTTTGGTTCATTGTCAGACTGGAAGACCCAGTCACAGCCCATCTTCAATGCTCTAACTGAGGGAAGGAGGTTGTTGGTCAAAATCTCAATACATGTCCCCATCCATCCTTCCTTCAATATGGTGCAGTCGTTCTCTCCCCTCTGTTTAAAAGCACACCTCAAGTATGATGTTTTCCCTACCATGCTTCATGGTTAAGATGGTGTTCTTGAGTTTGTACTCATCCTTCTTCTTTCTCCAAACACAGCACGTGGAGTTGACACTAAAAAGTTCTATTTTGGTCTTATCAGACTGCATGATCTTCTCCTACATCTCCTCTGCATCATCTAGATGGTCATTGGCAAACTTCAAACGGGCCTGGACATGTACTGGTGTGAGCAGGTGGACCTTGTGTGCCCTGCAGGATTTTAATCCATGACAGTTTAGTGTGTTACTAATGGTAATGTTGGAGACTGTGGTCCCAGCTCTCTTCAGGTCATTGACCAGGTCCTCCCATATAGTTCTGGGCTGATTCCTGACCCTTCTCAGAATCATCCTTACCCCACATGCCAAGATTTCTCATGGAACCACAGACTGAAGAAGATTGAGACAGTCATCTTGTGTTTCTAATAATTGTGCCAACAGTTGTTGCCTTCTCATCAAACTCCTTGCCTATTGTCCTGTAGCCCATACCAGTCTTGTGCAGGTCTACAATTTTGTCCCTGGTGTCCTTAGACAGCTCTTTGCTCTTTGGTCTTGGCCATAAAGGAGAGGTTGAAGTGAGATTGAGTGTGTGAACAGGTGTCTTTTATACAGGTAATGAGTTTATACAGGTGCAATTAATACAGGTAATAAGTGCAGAGTAGGAGGCTTCTAAAAGAAAAACTAACAGGTCTGTGAGAGCCAGAATTCTCGCTGGTTGGTAGGTGATCAGATACTAATTTCATGCAATAAAATGCAATTTAATTATTTAAAAATCATACAATGTGATTTCTGTCTTATTTTAGTTTTAGATTCTGCCGCTCACAGTTAATGTACCTGTCATAAAAATTACAGACCTCTCCATTGTTTGTAAGGGGGAAAATTTGCAAAATCAGCAGTGTATCAAATATTTAGATTGCCCATTGTAGGCAATAATGGATTAATTTTTATACATAGAGCCTGAGAGGGGAACTTGTTAAACTACATAATCACAAAGAAGGGGCAATATTAATATTTGGGGGCAGAGAGGGTTCATTATTAATATACTGAGGCACACAAGGAGACACTATTAATATATGGAGATATGGAAGAGGGCATTTTAACATATTGGGGCACAAAGGGGGTAATAATGCATGGAAATACAAAAGTGGCATTATTAGCCCATTCACAACATGCGGCGTACATGAACAGCGCATGTCGTGTCCCTCCCTTTGATATGGACTCCTGTTATGACCCCAGTGGACAGGGTCTCAGAGGAACGTGTAAGTCTGCAAGATACAAAAATCCAGCTCATAGGGCTGTGGTAACTGGGTTGACCAAATAGCTACTCCTAACGCCAACACTAGAAGTAGCCTGGGATCATGCCTACGGGGATCGCTAGATGACTCGCGCCAGCCGGAGAATCTAACTACCCCTAGGAGAAGAAAACAAAGACCTCTCTTGCCTCCAGAGAAAGGGACCCCAAAGCAAGATACAAGCTCCCCACAAATAATAACGGTGAGGTAAGAGGAAATGACAAACACAGAAATGAACCAGGTTCAGCAAAGAGAGGCCAGCTTACTAATAGCAGAATATAGCAAGATAACTTATCTGGTCAACAAAAACCCTATAAAAATCCACGCTGGAGATTCAAGAACCCCCGAACCGTCTAACGGTCCGGGGGGAGAACACCAGCCCCCTAGAGCTTCCAGCAAAGGTCAGGATACAGATAGGAACAAGCTGGACAAAAATACCAAACAAAACAAAAGCAAAAAGCAAAGAAGCAGACTTAGCTTGAAAAACAGGAACCAGGATCAGAGGACAAGAGCACAACAGATTAGCTCTGATTTCAACGATGCCAGGCATTGAACTGAAGGTCCAGGGAGCTTATATAGCAACGCCCCTGAACTAACGGCCCAGGTGAGGATATAGAAAAAGACAGACGCTCCAGAGTCAAATCACTAATGACCACTAGAGGGAGCAAAAAGCAAAATCACAACAGTACCCCCCCCTTAGTGAGGGGTCACCGAACCCTCACCACGACCACCAGGGCGATCAGGATGAGCGGCGTGAAAGGCACGAACTAAATCGGCCGCATGAACATCAGAGGCGACCACCCAGGAATTATCTTCCTGACCATAGCCCTTCCACTTGACCAGGTACTGAAGCCTCCGCCTGGAGAGACGAGAATCCAAGATCTTCTCCACCACGTACTCCAACTCGCCCTCAACCAACACCGGAGCAGGAGGCTCAGCAGAAGGAACCACAGGCACAACGTACCGCCGCAACAAGGACCTATGAAACACGTTGTGGATAGCAAACGACACAGGAAGATCCAGGCGAAAGGATACAGGATTAAGAATTTCCAATATCTTGTAAGGACCAATAAAACGAGGTTTAAATTTGGGAGAGGAAACCTTCATAGGAACAAAGCGGGAAGAAAGCCACACCAAATCCCCAACACGTAGTCGGGGACCCACACCGCGGCGGCGGTTGGCAAAGCACTGAGCCCTCTCCTGTGACAACTTCAAGTTGTCCACCACAAGATTCCAGATCCGCTGCAACCTATCCACCACAGAATCCACCCCAGGGCAGTCAGAAGGTTCCACATGACCCGAAGAAAAACGAGGGTGGAAACCAGAGTTGCAGAAAAACGGCGAAACCAAGGTGGCGGAACTAGCCCGATTATTAAGGGCAAACTCAGCTAACGGCAAGAAGGTCACCCAATCGTCCTGATCAGCAGAGACAAAACACCTCAAATAAGCCTCCAAAGTCTGATTAGTTCGCTCCGTCTGTCCATTAGTCTGAGGATGGAAAGCAGACGAAAACGACAAGTCAATGCCCATCCTACTACAAAAGGATCGCCAGAATCTGGAAACGAACTGGGATCCTCTGTCTGACACAATATTCTCAGGGATGCCGTGCAAACGAACCACGTTCTGGAAAAACACAGGAACCAGATCGGAAGAGGAAGGCAGCTTAGGCAAAGGAACCAAATGGACCATCTTGGAGAAGCGATCACATATCACCCAGATAACAGACATGCCCTGAGACACCGGAAGATCAGAAATGAAATCCATGGAGATATGTGTCCAAGGTCTCTTAGGGACAGGCAAGGGCAAGAGCAACCCGCTGGCACGAGAACAGCAAGGCTTAGCTCGAGCACAAGTCCCACAGGACTGTACAAATGACCGCACATCCCTAGACAAGGAAGGCCACCAAAAGGATCTGGCCACCAGATCTCTGGTGCCAAAAATTCCTGGGTGACCTGCCAACACCGAGGAATGAACCTCGGAAATGACTCTGCTGGTCCACTTATCAGGCACAAACAGTCTGTCAGGTGGACAAGAATCAGGCCTATCAGCCTGAAATCTCTGCAACACACGTCGCAGATCTGGAGAAATAGCTGACAAGATAATACCATCCTTAAGAATACCAACAGGTTCAGCGACTCCAGGAGCATCAGGCACAAAGCTCCTGGAAAGAGCATCGGCCTTCACATTCTTTGAACCTGGTAAATACGAGACAACAAAGTCAAAACGGGAGAAAAACAATGACCAGCGGGCCTGTCTAGGATTCAGGCGTTTAGCAGACTCGAGATACATCAGATTTTTGTGATCAGTCAAGACCACCACACGATGCTTAGCACCCTCGAGCCAATGACGCCACTCCTCAAATGCCCATTTCATGGCCAACAACTCCCGATTGCCCACATCATAATTTCGCTCCGCAGGCGAAAACTTCCTAGAGAAAAAGGCGCGAGGTCTCATAACAGAGCAACCAGGGCCTCTCTGCGACAAAACGGCCCCTGCTCCAATCTCTGAAGCATCCACCTCAACTTGAAAGGGAAGCGAGACATCAGGCTGGCACAAAACAGGCGCCGAAGTAAACCGACGTTTCAACTCCTGGAAAGCCTCCACAGCAGCAGGAGCCCAATTAACCACATCGGAGCCCTTCTTGGTCATATCCGTCAAAGGTTTCACAATGCTAGAAAAGTTAGCGATAAAACGACGGTAGAAGTTAGCGAAACCCAAGAACTTCTGAAGACTCTTAACTGACGAGGGCTGAGTCCAATCAAGAATAGCTCGGACCTTGACTGGGTCCATCTCCACAGCAGAAGGGGAAAAAATGAACCCCAAAAAGGGAACCTTCTGTACACCAAAAAGACACTTTGAGCCCTTGACAAACAAAGAATTTTCACGCAAAATTTTAAAGACCATCCTGACCTGCTCCACATGCGAGTCCCAATTATCAGAAAAAACCAGAATATCATCCAGATAAACGATCAGAAATTTATCCAGACAGTTCCGGAAAATGTCATGCATAAAGGACTGAAAAACTGAAGGGGCATTAGAGAGCCCAAAAGGCATCACCAAGTACTCAAAATGACCTTCGGGCGTATTGAATGCGGTTTTCCATTCATCCCCTTGCTTAATGCGCACAAGGTTGTACGCACCACGAAGGTCTATCTTGGTAAACCACTTGGCACCTTTAATCCGGGCAAACAAGTCAGACAACAGCGGCAAAGGATACTGAAATTTGACAGTGATCTTATTTAACCCCTTCACCCCCAAGGGTGGTTTGCACGTTAATGACCGGGCCAATTTTTACAATTCTGACCACTGTCCCTTTATGAGGCTATAACTCTGGAACGCTTTGACGGATCTTGGCGATTCTGACAATGTTTTCTCGTGACATATTGTACTTCATGTTAGTGGTAAAATTTATTCGATATAACTTGCATTTATTTGTGAAAAAAACGAATATTTGGCGAAAATTTTGAAAATTTCGCAATTTTCCAACTTTGAATTTTTATGCCCTTAAATCACAGACATATGTCACGCAAAATACTTAATAAGTAACATTTCCCACATGTCTACTTTACATCAGTACAATTTTGGAACCAAAATTTTTTTTTGTGACGGAGTTATAAGGGTTAAAAGTTGACCAGCAATTTCTCATTTTTACAACACCATTTTTTTTTAGGGACCACATCTCATTTGAAGTCATTTTGAGGGGTCTATATGATAGAAAATACTCAAGTGTGACACCATTCTAAAAACTGCACCCCTCAAGGTGCTCAAAACCACATTCAAGAAGTTTATTAACCCTTCAGGTGTATCACAGGAATTTTTGGAATGTTTAAATAAAAATGAGCATTTAACTTTTTTTCACACACAATTTATTTCAGCTCCAATTTGTTTTATTTTACCAAGGGTAACAGGAGAAAATGGACCCCCAAAGTTGTTGTACAATTTGTCCTGAGTACGCTGATACCCCATATGTGAGGGTAAACCACTGTTTGGGCGTATGGCAGAGCTCGGAAGGAAAGGAGCGCCATTTGACTTTTCAATGCAAAATTGACTGGAATTGAGATGGGACGCCATGTTGCGTTTGGAGAGCCCCTGATGTGCCTAAACACTGAAACCCCCTACAAGTGACACCATTTTGGAAAGTAGACCCCCTAAGGAACTTATCTTGATGTGTGGTGAGCACTTTGACCCACCAAGTGCTTCACAGAAGTTTATAATGCAGAGCCGTAAAAATAAAAAATCATATTTTTTCACAAAAATGATCTTTTTGCCCCCAATTTTTTATTTTCCCAAGGGTAAGAGAAGAAATTGGACCCCAAAAAATGTTGTGCAATTTGTCCTGAGTACGATGATACCCCATATGTGGGTGTAAACCATTGTTTGGGCGCATGGCAGAGCTTGGAAGGGAAGGAGCGCCATTTGACTTTTCAATGCAAAATTGACTGGAATTGAGATGGGACGCCATGTTGCGTTTGGAGAGCCCCTGATGTGCCTAAACATTGAAACTCCCTACAAGTGACACCATTTTAGAAAGTAGACCCCCAAAGGAACTTATCTAGATGTGTGGTGAGCACTTTGACCCACCAAGTGCTTCACAGAAGTTTATAATGCAGAGCCGTAAAAATAAAAAATCATATTTTTTCACAAAAATGATCTTTTTGCCCCCAATTTTTTATTTTCCCAAGGGTAAGAGAAGAAATTGGACCCCAAAAAATGTTGTGCAATTTGTCCTGAGTACGCTGATACCCCATATGTGGGTGTAAACCATTGTTTGGGCGCATGGCAGAGCTTGGAAGGGAAGGAGCGCCATTTGACTTTTCAATGCAAAATTGACTGGAATTGAGATGGGACGCCATGTTGCGTTTGGAGAGCCCCTGATGTGCCTAAACATTGAAACTCCCTACAAGTGACACCATTTTGGAAAGTAGACCCCCTAAGGAACTTATCTAGATGTGTGGTGAGCACTTTGACCCACCAAGTGCTTCACAGAAGTTTATAATGCAGAGCCGTAAAAATAAAAAATCATATTTTTTCACAAAAATGATCTTTTTGCCCCCAATTTTTTATTTTCCCAAGGGTAAGAGAAGAAATTGGACCCCAAGAAATGTTGTGCAATTTGTTCTGAGTACGCTGATACCCCATATGTGGGTGTAAACCATTGTTTGGGCGCATGGCAGAGCTTGGAAGGGAAGGAGCGCCATTTGACTTTTCAATGCAAAATTGACTGGAATTGAGATGGGACGCCATGTTGCGTTTGGAGAGCCCCTGATGTGCCTAAACATTGAAACTCCCTACAAGTGACACCATTTTGGAAAGTAGACCCCCTAAGGAACTTATCTAGATGTGTGGTGAGCACTTTGACCCACCAAGTGCTTCACAGAAGTTTATAATGCAGAGCCGTAAAAATAAAAAATCATATTTTTTCACAAAAATTATCTTTTTGCCCCCAATTTTTTATTTTCCCAAGGGTAAGAGAAGAAATTGGACCCCAAAAAATGTTGTGCAATTTGTCCTGAGTACGCTGATACCCCATATGTGGGTGTAAACCATTGTTTGGGCGCATGGCAGAGCTTGGAAGGGAAGGAGCGCCATTTGACTTTTCAATGCAAAATTGACTGGAATTGAGATGGGACGCCATGTTGCGTTTGGAGAGCCCCTGATGTGCCTAAACATTGAAACTCCCTACAAGTGACACCATTTTGGAAAGTAGACCCCCTAAGGAACTTATCTAGATGTGTGGTGAGCACTTTGACCCACCAAGTGCTTCACAGAAGTTTATAATGCAGAGCCGTAAAAATAAAAAATCATATTTTTTCACAAAAATTATCTTTTTGCCCCCAATTTTTTATTTTCCCAAGGGTAAGAGAAGAAATTGGACCCCAAAAAATATTGTGCAATTTGTCCTGAGTACGCTGATACCCCATATGTGGGTGTAAACCATTGTTTGGGCGCATGGCAGAGCTTGGAAGGGAAGGAGAACCATTTGACTTTTCAATGCAAAATTGACTGGAATTGAGATGGGACGCCATGTTGCGTTTGGAGAGCCCCTGATGTGCCTAAACATTGAAACTCCCTACAAGTGACACCATTTTGGAAAGTAGACCCCCTAAGGAACTTATCTAGATGTGTTTTGAGAGCTTTGAACCCCCAAGTGTTTCACTACAGATTATAACGCAGAGCCGTGAAAATAATTTTTATTTTTTTTCTCAAAAATGATTTTTTAGCACCCAGCTTTGTATTTTTACAAGGGTAACAGAATAAATTGGACCCCAAAATTTGTTTTCCAATTTGTCCTGAGTACGCTGATACCCCATATGTGGGGGGGAACCACTGTTTGGGCGCATGACAGAGCTCGGAAGGGAAGGAGCGCCATTTGGAATGCAGACTTAAATGGATTGGTCAGCAGCCGTCACGTTGCATTTGCAGAGCCCCTGATGTACCCAAACAGTACAAACCCCCCACAAGTGACCACATATTGGAAACTAGACCTCCCAAGGAACTTATCTAGATGTGTTTTGAGAACTTTGAACCCCCAAGTGTTTCACTAAAGTTTATAGCGCAAAGCCGTGAAAATAAAAATTCTTTTTTTTTTTCACAAAAATGATTTTTTAGCCCCCAGTTTTGTATTTTCACAAGGGTAACAGGATAAATTAGACCCCAAAAGTTGTTGTCCAATTTGTCCTGAGTACGCTGATACCCCATATGTGGGGGGGGAACCACTGTTTGGGTGCATGACAGAGCTCGGAAGGGAAGGAGCGCCATTTGGAATGCAGCCTTAAATGGATTGGTCTGCAGGCGTCACGTTGCATTTGCAGAGCCCCTGATGTACCCAAACAGTACAAACCCCCCACAAGTGACCCCATATTGGAAACTAGACCTCCCAAGGAACTTATCTAGATGTGTTGTGAGAACTTTGAACCCCCAAGTGTTTCACTACAGTTTATAACGCAGAGCCGTGAAAATAAAACATCTTTTTTTTCCCACAAAAATGATTTTTAGCCCCCCAAATTTTTATTTTCCTAAGGATAACAAGAGAACTTGGACCCCAGAAGTTGTTGTTCAATTTGTCCCGAGTACGCTGATAACACATATGTTGGGGTAAACCCCTTTTTGGGCGCACGGGAGAGCTCAGAAGGGAAGGAGCACTGTTTTACTTTTTCAACGCAGAATTGGCTGGAATTGAGATTGGACGCCATGTCGCGCTTGGAGAGCCCCTGATGTGCCTGGACAGTGGAAACTCCCCAATTCTACCTGAAACCCTAACCCAAACACACCCCTAACCCTAATCCCAACGGTAACCCTAACCACACCCCTAGCCCTGACACACCCATAATTCTAATCCCAACCCTAATCCAAACGTAAATGTAATCCAAACCCTAACCCTAACTTTAGCCCCAACCCTAACTTTAGCCCCAACCCTAACTTTACCTCCAACCCTAGCCCTAACCCTAACCCTAACCCTACCCCTAACCCTAACCCTAAACGTGACTGAAATACGTGGCACTGAAATACGTGGCACTGAAATACGTGGCACTGAAATACGTGGCACTGAAATACGTGGCACTGAAATACGTGGCACTGAAATACGTGATACGTGGCACTTAAATACGTGGCACTGAAACACGTGGCACTGAAATACGTGGCACTGAAATATGTGATACGTGGCACTGAAATACGTGGCACTGAAATACGTGGCACTGAAATACGTGGCACTGAAATACGTGGCACTGAAATACGTGGCACTGAAATACGTGATACGTGGCACTGAAATACGTGGCACTGAAATACGTGGCACTGAAATACGTGATACGTGGCACTGAAATACGTGGCACTGAAATACGTGGCACTGAAATACGTGGCACTGAAATACGTGGCACTGAAATATGTGGCACTGAAATACGTGATACGTGGCACTGAAATACCTGATACGTGGCACTGAAATACGTGATACGTGGCACTGAAATACGTGGCACTGAAACACGTGGCACTGAAACACGTGGCACTGAAATACGTGGCACTGAAATACGTGGCACTGAAATACGTGGCACTATGACTGTCAGAAAATGTTCATTAAATGGTTAGGGGTGAGGTTAGGGGTAGAGTTAGGGTTAGGGTTTGGATCCCTTTATCACCTTGATGGTGGTGGGTGGCTTTTCAGTGTGTTTTCTGGGTTTTTTTCGAAAAAATGCATGCGTTTTTAACGCAAACAAATGCATGTGCTTAAAAACGCAAGAAAATACTGCAGGTTGTATTTCTGAAAATGAACGCATGCAGAAAAAAAACGCATGCGTTTGAAAACGCGACCAAACGCGTACAAAAAAAACCACATGCGTTTTCAATGTTAAATATAGGGGAAAAACGCATGCGTTTTTTTGTGAAAAAAACGCTGCAGACAAAAACGCAAGTGTGAAACCAGCGACGCTTTTTATAGCAAAAAAGTTTTTGCGTCTCCACATTTTGAGGCCTATAATTTTTCCACATTTTGCTCCACAGAGTCATGTGAGGTCTTGTTTTTTGCGGGACGAGTCGACGTTTTTATTGATAACATTTTCGGACACGTGACCGTTTTTGATCGCTTTTTATTCCGATTTTTGTGAGGCAGAATGACCAAAAACCAGCTATTCATGAATTTCTTTTGGGGGAGGCGTTTATACCGTTCCGTGTTTGGTAAAATTGATAAAGCAGTTTTATTCTTCGGGTCAGTACGATTACAGCGATATCTCATTTATATCATTTTTTTATGTTTTGGCGCTTTTATACGATAAAAACTAAAATATAGAAAAAATAATTATTTTGGTATCGCTTTATTCTCAGGACTATAACTTTTTTATTTTTTTGCTGATGATGCTGTATGGCGGCTTGTTTTTTGCGGGACAAGATGACGTTTTCAGCGGTACCATGGATATTTATATCAGTCTTTTTGATCGCGTGTTATTCCACTTTTTGTTCGGCGGTATGGTAATAAAGCGTTGTTTTTTGCCTCGTTTTTTTTTTTTTTTTTCTTACGGTGTTTACTGAAGGGGTTAACTAGTGGGGCAGTTTTATAGGTTGGGTCGTTACGGACGCGGCGATACTAAATATGTGTACTTTTATTGTTTTGTTTTTTTTATTTAGATAAAGAAATGTATTTATGGGAATAATATATATTTTTTTTATTATTATTTATTTAGGATTTTTTTTTTTTTTTTTTTTTTTTACACATGTGGAAAAATTTTTTTTTTACTTTTTTACTTTGTCCCAGGGGGGGACATCACAGATCATTGATCTGGCAGTGTGCACAGCACTCTGCCAGATCGACGATCTGCTGTGCAGGGCTGCAGGCTTACCAAGTGTCTGCTCTGAGCAGGCACTCGGTAAGCCACCTCCTTCCCTGCAGGACCCGGATGCCGCGGCCATCTTGGATCCGGGACCTGCAGCCAGGAAGGAGGTAGGAGACCCTCGCAGCAACGCGATCACATCGCGTTGCTCCGGGGGTCTCAGGGAAGCCCGCAGGGAGCCCCCTCCCTGCGCGATGCTTCCCTATACTGCCGGTACACTGCGATCATGTTTGATCGCGGTGTGCCGGGGGTTAATGTGCCGGGGGCGGTCCGTGACCGCTCCTGGCACATAGTGCCGGATGTCAGCTGCGATATGCAGCTGACACCCGGCCACGATCGGCCGCGCTCCCCCCGTGAGCGCCGCTGATCGGTGATGACGTACTATCCCGTCGGCGGTCATACGGGCCCACCCCACCTCGACGGGATAGTACGTCAAATGTCGGGAAGGGGTTAAAAGCCGATAGTCAATACAAGGCCTCAAAGATCCGTCCTTTTTAGCCACAAAAAAGAATCCCGCACCAAGAGGGGAAGAAGACGGACGGATGTGTCCTTTCTCCAGAGACTCCTTGATATATGAACGCATCGCGGTATGTTCAGGTACCGACAGATTAAACAGTCTTCCCTTAGGAAATTTACTGCCTGGAATCAAATCTATTGCACAGTCACATTCCCTATGAGGAGGCAATGCACTGGACCTGGACTCGCTAAAGACATCCTGATAATCAGACAAGTACTCCGGAACTTCCGAAGGCGTAGAAGAAGCAATAGACACAGGCAGGGAATCCTCATGAATACCACGACAGCCCCAACTAGACACTGACATAGCCTTCCAGTCAAGGACTGGATTATGGGTCTGTAACCATGGCAGCCCCAAAACAACCAAATCATGCATTTTATGTAGAACGAGAAAACGTATCACCTCGCGGTGTTCAGGAGTCATGCACATGGTAACCTGTGTCCAATACTGCGGCTTATTTTCTGCCAATGGCGTAGCATCAATACCCCTAAGAGGGATAGGATTTTCTAATGGTTCAAGAATAAAACCACAGCGCTTAGCAAATGAGAGATCCATAAGACTCAGGGCAGCACCTGAATCTACAAACGCCATGACAGGATAAGATGACAGTGAGCAAATCAAAGTTACAGACAGAATAAACTTAGGATGCAAATTACCAACGGTGACAGGACTAACAACCTTAGCTATACGTTTAGAGCATGCTGAGATAACATGTGTAGAATCACCACAGTAGTAGCACAAGCCATTCCGGCGTCTATGAATTTTCCTTTCATTTCTAGTCAGGATTCTATCACATTGCATCAAATCAGGTGTCCGTTCAGACAACACCATGAGGGAATTTGCGGTTTTTCTATCACATTGCATCACATCAGGTGTCTGTTCAGACAACAACATGAGGGAATTTGCGGTTTTGCGCTCCCGCAACCGCCGGTCAATTTGAATAGCCAGGGACATGGTATCATTCAGACCTGTGGGAATGGGAAAACCCACCATAACATTCTTAATGGCCTCAGAAAGGCCATTTCTAAAATTAGCGGCCAGTGCACACTCATTCCAATGTGTCAGCACGGACCATTTCCGAAATTTTTGGCAATACACCTCAGCCTCGTCCTGGCCCTGAGACATAGCCAGCAAGGCTTTCTCTGCCTGAATCTCAAGATTGGGTTCCTCATAAAGTAAACCGAGCGCCAGAAAAAACGCATCAATATCAGCCAATGCCGGATCTCCTGGCGCCAACGAAAAAGCCCAATCCTGAGGGTCACCCCGTAAGAATGAAATAACAATTTTTACTTGTTGAGCAGAGTCTCCAGACGAACAAGGTTTCAGGGACAAAAATAATTTACAATTATTCCTGAAATTCCTAAACTTAAATCGGTCTCCTGAAAACAGTTCAGGAATCGGAATCTTGGGTTCAGACCTAGGATTTCTGGTAACATAATCTTGTATACCCTGCACACGAGCGGCAAGCTGGTCCACACTTGTAATCAAGGTCTGGACATTCATGTCTGCAGCAAGCTTAAGCCACTCTGAGGTAAAGGGGAAAAGAAAAAAAAAAAAAAATGAGAGAGGAAAAAAAAAACCTCAAAATTTTCTTTCTTATAATCCCACTTCTGCAATGCATTAAACATTTAATACTGGCCTGGCATACTGTTATGACCCCAGTGGACAGGGTCTCAGAGGAACGTGTAAGTCTGCAAGATACAAAAATCCAGCTCATAGGGCTGTGGTAACTGGGTTGACCAAATAGCTACTCCTAACGCCAACACTAGAAGTAGCCGGGGATCATGCCTACGGGGATCGCTAGATGACTCGCGCCAGCCGGAGAATCTAACTACCCCTAGGAGAAGAAAACAAAGACCTCTCTTGCCTCCAGAGAAAGGGACCCCAAAGCAAGATACAAGCCCCCCACAAATAATAACGGTGAGGTAAGAGGAAATGACAAACACAGAAATGAACCAGGTTCAGCAAAGAGAGGCCAGCTTACTAATAGCAGAATATAGCAAGATAACTTATCTGGTCAACAAAAACCCTATAAAAATCCACGCTGGAGATTCAAGAACCCCCGAACCGTCTAACGGTCCGGGGGGAGAACACCAGCCCCCTAGAGCTTCCAGCAAAGGTCAGGATACAGATAGGAACAAGCTGGACAAAAATACCAAACAAAACAAAAGCAAAAAGCAAAGAAGCAGACTTAGCTTGAAAAACAGGAACCAGGATCAGAGGACAAGAGCACAACAGATTAGCTCTGATTTCAACGATGCCAGGCATTGAACTGAAGGTCCAGGGAGCTTATATAGCAACGCCCCTGAACTAACGGCCCAGGTGAGGATATAGAAAAAGACAGACGCTCCAGAGTCAAATCACTAATGACCACTAGAGGGAGCAAAAAGCAAAATCACAACAGACTCTGGCGCTGAGCCAACATCTTTCACAGCACATGTCAGCTGTTCAAAACAGCTGACATGTGCCCCTAAAAGCTGCTGGTGGAATCGTGCTATTAACCCATTAAATGCAGCTATGAATTTCTGACAGCGTAATTTAAAGTGATCGCGCCTGAAGAGCATCACAAACCCCACCCATCGGCGCCTTTGTCACATAATCGCGGTTCGCCGGTGGGATGGCATGACAACCCAGGGTCTGCAGGAGACCCCTGTGGTTGTCATTGATGGATTGCTATGAGTGCCACCCAGCGGTCGGAGCTCATAGCAAGTGAGCATTTCTGCTACACAAAGACGATCTGATCATCACCTGTGTGTAGCAGAGGCGATCGGATTATTGCAGCTTACAGTCTCCCATGGAGACTATTTAAGCAACTGAAAAGTAAAAAAAAAAAATGCTTTTAAAAATATTAAAAAATATATAAACGTTTAAATCACCCCCATTCAAAATAAAGCAAAAAAAAAAAAAAAATGTGGTATTGTTGCATTCACAATTGCCCAATCTATCAATTTAAGAATAATTAATCCAATTAGTAAACCATGCAGCGAAAAAAAAAAGTGAAATCACCACAATTACGTTTTTGGTTGCAATGCAATAACGGGTGATCAAAAGATTCTATCCATACCAAAATGGTATCATTAAAAACTTCAGCTCGGCACGCAAAAAATAAGCCCTCACCTGACCCCAGATCACAAAAAATGGAGACGCTATGGGTCTTGGAAAATGAGGCATTTTTTTTTTTTAACAAACTTAGGATTTTTTTCACCATTTAAAGGGGAGTCTGCCACCCGAAAAATCGTATCTGAGCTAAGCCCACCGGTATCAGGGGCTTATCTACAGCATTCTATAATGCTGTAGATAAGCCCCCGATGTTACCTGAAAGAGGAGAAATAAAGGTTATATTATACTCACCCAGGGGTGGTCCCGCTGCGGTCCAGTCCGATGGGCGTCACGGTCCGGGTCCTATCTTCATTCGATGACGTCCTCAGAGAGCCCCGGTGCCTGCGCACTGCAGTACTTTGCTCCGCCCTCAACAGGGCAGACAAAGTACGCCTGCGCCGGAGCAGCGGCAAGAAGACAAGAAGAGGACGTCATCGTATGAAGATAGGAGGCGCTGGACCGGACCGCGACGCCCATTGGACCCGGAAAACAACGGCACCGCCCCTGGTTGAGTATAATATAACCTTTATTTCTCATCTTTCAGGTTACATAGGGGGCTTATCTACAGCATTACAGAATGCTGTAGATAAGCCACTGATGCTGCTGGGCTTAGCTCAGATACGATTTTTGGGGTGACAGATTCCCTTTAAATAAAAAACAACCTAGACATGTTTGGGGTCTATGAACTTGTAATGACCTGGAGAATCATAATGGCAGGTCAGTTTTAGCATTTGGTGAACATGGTAAAAAAAATCCAAAAAACATTTGTGGGATTGCACTTTTTTTGCAGTTTCACCGCACTTGGAATTTGTTTCCCGTTTTCGAGTACATTATATGGTAAAACCAATGATGTGGTTCAAATATACAACTCATCTCACAAAAAACAAGCCCTCACATCGCCATATTGATGAAAAAATATAAAAGTTATGGCTTTGGGAAGAAGGGAAGCAAAAAACAGAAACACAAAAATGAAAAAGGGCTGCGGCATGAAGGGGTTAGTATATTGGGGTACTACAAATTTACTGTAAATTGCTATTTTTTGTAGGGAAGGGGAACCTATATAGACCATCAGTTTCTTTTGAGAGAAAAAAACTGCAGCAATCCACTCGGATTATTAACATATATGGACCTTTCCAGCCTTATTGTAGCATAAAAGAAAAAAGCTAGCGGCGGGGGATGTAGATCCAAAAGTTGCACTGGGGCCCATAGATCTCAGTTACACCCTTGTTTCTACAGCATATACACTACAGATGGAATTGATGTGCACTCACACAACCTACTGTGCATATTTTAATAAACATTTAAATCAAAATATTAAAACTATCCAAGCATCTCCAGCTGTTGTCAAATAACAAGCTTCATGGACTGGTGCTAACAGTGGGGACTGATGGTTTTGTCGACCTGTGATAGGATGTGCATCATGTATTCAGCTTATGCATTGTACTTCTATGCAAGAGCAGTTTGTTAATATTCCCACACCTTGCTGTTGTTTGAAATGCATAGTAATAATATTGATTGAATTGTGACCTTGTCTAGAGCGTCTGTGCTCTCTATACTGGAGGTCAGGAGCAGAACACTCACTTTTATTTCAGATCTCCTGTACACAGATCGTGTGCTACTGAAAAAAATGGTGGAAACCCGTCCTAAGGTTCACAACACAAATAGTATCCTGCACGAGCATGAACACAAATACCGTAACTACTATAAGGCCTCCTTCACATGTACGTCTCTCCGGTATGTGTGTTGCATCGTTGCATCCATTTTCACAAGAGACACGTCTCCACACGTATCCATTATATCTATGAGGCTGTGCACATGACCGGACTGTGTGTATGTGTGACCCACACGGAAACATGTCTGTTTTTTCCAGATGCAAAGACCAATAAACCTCTATGGGTCCATGTAAACATGCACAGCTCATGGATGGCATCTATGTGTCATCCATGTGCTGTCCTTGTAACGCGTACCGGATTAGAATGCAGAATAGAAATGACTGATTTTTAAGTGTTAGAGATGTGCAAAGATATACAGTGGGTACGGAAAGTATTCAGACCCCTTTAAATTTTTCACTCTTTGTTTCATTACAGCCATTTGGCAAATTCAAAAAAGTTCATTTTCTTCTCATTAATGTAAACTCTGCACCCCATCTTGACTGAAAAAAATAGAAATGTAGTAATTTTTGCAAATTTATTAAAAAAGAAAAACTGAAATATCACATGGTCATAAGTATTCAGACCCTTTGCTCAGACACTCATATTTAAGTCACATGCTGTCCATTTCCTTGTGATCCTCTTTGAGATGGTTCTACTCCTTCTTTGGAGTCAAGATGTGTTTAATTAAACTGATAGGACTTGATTTGGAAAGGCACACACCTGTCTATATAAGACCTCACAGCTCACAGTGCATGTCAGGCCAAATGAGAATTATGAGGTCAAAGGAACTGGCCAAGGAGCTCAGAGACAGAATTGTGGCAAGGCACAGATCTGGCCAAGGTTGTAACAGAATTTCTGCAGTACTCAAGATTCCTAAGAGCACAGTGGCCTCCATAATCCTTAAATGTAAGAAGTTTGGGACCACCAGAAGTCTTCCTAAACCTGGCCGTCCAGCCAAACTGAGCAATCGTGGGAGAAGAGCCTTGGTGAGAGAGGTAAAAAAAGAACTCCAAGGTCACTGTGGCTGAGCTCCACAGATGCAGTAGCGAGATGGGAGAAAGTTCCACAGAGTCAACTATCATTGCAGCTATTCACCAGTTGGGCCTTTATGGCAGAGTGGCCCAATGGAAGCCTTTCCTCAGTGCAAGACATATGAAGGCCTGCAAAGAGTCTGCTAAAAAACACATGAAGGACTCCCAGACTATGAGAAATAAGATTCTCTGGTCTGATGAGACAAAGATAGACCTTTTTGATGATAATTCTAAGCGGTATGTGTGGAGAACACAAGGCACTGCTCGTCATCTGCCCAATACAATCCCAACAGTGAAACATGGTGGTGGCAGAATCATGCTATGGGGGTGTTTTCCAGCTTCAGGGACAGGACGATGGGTTGTCATTAGTGTTGAGCATTCCGATACCGCAAGTATCGGGTATCGGACGATACTTGCGGGTATCGGAATTCCGATACCGAGATCCGATACTTTTGTGATATCGGGAATCGGTATCGGGATTAATATCAATGTGTAAAATAAAGAATTAAAATAAAAAATATTGATATACTCACTTCTCCGACGCAGCCTGCACCTTACCGAGGGAACCGGGAGCCTTCTTTGCTTAAAATGCCGTGACGTGATTTCAGGTCCTGAATGCCTAATTCTAGGCATTCAGGATTTGAAAATTACGTCACGGCTTGTGATTGGTCGCGTGCCGCCCATGTGACCGCGACGCGACCAATCACAACAAGCCGTGACGTAATTTCAGGTCCTGAATGCCTAGAATTAGGCATTCAGGACCTGAAATTACGTCACGACTTGTTGTGATTGGTCGCGTCGCCGTCACATGGGCGGCACGCGACCAATCAGAAGCCATGACGTCACGGAAGGCAGTAAACGCGCGCATTTTAAGCAAAGAAGGCTCCCGGTTCCCTCGGTAAGGTGCAGGCTGCGTCGGAGAGGTGAGTATAGCAATATTTTTTATTTTAATTCTTTATTTTACACAGTAATATGGATCCCAGGGCCTGAAGGAGAGTTTCCTCTCCTTCAGACCCTGGGAACCATCAGGGATACCGTCCGATACTTGAGTCCCATTGACTTGTATTGGTATCGGGTATCGGTATCGGATTAGATCCGATACTTTGCCGGTATCGGCCGATACTTTCCGATACCGATACTTTCAAGTATCGGACGGTATCGCTCAACACTAGTTGTCATTGAAGAAAACACGATTGCGGCCAAGTTCAGAGATGTCCTGGATGAAAACCTCTACCAGAGTGCTCTGGACCTCAGACTTGGCCAAAGCTTCCAACAAGGCAATGGCCCTAAGCATACAGCAAAAATAACAAAGGAGTGGCTTCAGAACAACGCTGTGACCATTCTTGACTGGCCCAGCCAGAGCCCTGACCTAAACCCAATTGAGCATCTCTGGAGAGACTTATAAATGGCAATCCACCAACGTTCACCATCCAACCTGACGGAACTGGAGAGGATCTGCAAGGAAGAATGGCAGAGGATCTCCAAATCCAGGTGTGAAAACTTGTTGCATCATTCCCAAGAAGACTCATGGCTGTACTAGCTCAAAAGGTGCTTCTACTCAATACTGAGCAAAGGGTCTGAATACTTATGGCCATGTGATATTTCAGTTTTTCTTTTTTAATAAATTTGCAAAAATTACTACATTTCTGTTTTTTTTTCAGTCAGGATGGGGTGCAGAGTGTACATTAATGAGAGGAAAATGAACTTTTTTTAATTTACCAAATGGCTGCAATGAAACAAAGAGTGAGAAATTTAAAGGCGTCTGAATACTTCTGTACCCACTGTAGATAGATAACCGTGATATATATTATTTGTGCCTTGCATGTGTAGCTTACTGTACATGTATTACCCTTATAAATAATGGAGGGAACACGGACGGTACACATGTACAAATGAACGGCCAATAGAAAATCACATGGATAGTAAAAACAAACCGTCTCACGCTTACGTTTTTTGAAGTGGATGTGTGAAGGGGGCCTAAAGATGTGTTCACGGACAAGGGGAATCATCAAAAATTTTTGGTGCAAATTCTGCAACAGGGCCGGCTCCTGGTTTTTGTGGGCCCTGGGCGAAAGAGTGTCAGTGGGTCCCTTTAACACATACCAAGATTCATGATGCACAGATACGGCAGAGAAATATAGGTATACTACAATGTCAAAGATTTCACTTACTTCTTACATTAAATTGTAAATTCTATAATAGCTCAAAAACCAGCAAATCCTCACAACGCACAGTGTATGCACTGGGGGGATTCACAAGTCCTCAGTCACACAGAATGACTGCAGACTTTTCATTTTCGACAGGACAGTATGGTTCTCCATACAATATTATGGGCACCACATAGTCCTCCATACAGTATTATGGACACCGCATAGTCTTGCATACAGTATTATGGGCACCACATAGTCCTCCATACAGTATTATGGACACCGCATAGTCCTCCATACAGTATGATGGGCTCCATATTTTATTATTAATTATTTATATAGCACCATTGATACCATGGTTCTGTACATGAGAAGAGGTTACATACAAATTACAGTAAACAGACTAGCAAAGACAGACTGATACAGAGAGGAAAGGACTCTGCCCTTGAGGCTTACATTACACAGGATTATGGGGAAGGAGACAGTAGGTCGGGGGTTGCAGTAGCTCCGATGGTGTTGATCTACCTTTATACTATGATTAGTATTGGTCACATTGGTCACGAATATGTGGAGGTTATACAGTAAATGTCATACATCAGTATAAAATGAGGAGGAGGACCACCATATAAACCCCAATGAGGGTAGACTTGATGGCCACACCACAAGAGCCTTTAGTGGTCAGCAGTGTGGGATTTCAGATCAATCAGACTTTGCAAATGGGCAACTGACCAAAAAGTGGGCAAAAAAAAGAATTATTTATTTCTGACAGTACTTTTACTTTGATGTATGAATGCTAAAAAATTGGAGCTTTGACTTGTGTGCCAGAATAACAAAGATGAAAACAATAATGTTATGCAGTAAGTTCCTTGGCAATAATTTTCTAGTATCTCTTCCATTTAATAGATCCAGGCAATTCGCCAATAATGCTATGAATACAGAAAAGAAACAAACACATAGGTAGAAACTGTGATAGGAGAATTTTGAATCAGCATTTCTCGTCTACCACCCACTGACACTCCAGCAACATAATTCATTAAAGTCGTTCATGCACTTTCCTGGCCACTAAACACTTCATTAATATGCATTAAGGAGTACATCAGCCTTATCTTTATAATTGAGGGGAATACTAGTTTTCTAGCCATTACACTTAGTGCTTATGCTAGCACCTGAATCCCTTCCCAACTACTAATTGTAATGCCCTTTATACAAACCGATTTTAAAAAAATCTCTAATGATTAGTGTTGAGCATTCCGATACCGCAAGTATCGGGTATCGGCCGATACTTGCGGGTATCGGAATTCCGATACCGAGATCCGATACTTTTGTGGTATCGGGTATCGGTATCGAAACAACATTAATGTAAAAATGTGTAAAAGAGAGAATTAAAATAAAAAATATTGGTATACTCACCTCTCCGACGCAGCCTGCACCTTACCGAGGGAAGCGGCAGCGTTTTTTGTTTAAAATTCACGCGTTTACTTCCTTACGTGAAGTCCCGGCTTGTGATTGGTCGCGTGCCGCCCATGTGGCGGCGACGCAACCAATCACAGCAAGCCGTGACATAATTTCAGGTCATTCAGTATTTTAAAATTACGCTCCGGCTTTGTGATTGGTTGCGTCGCAGTCACATGGGCGACGCAACCAATCACAGCAAGCCGTGACGTAATTTCAGGTCCTTAAGGATTTTAAAATTACGTCCCGGCTTTGTGATTGGTTGCGTCGCAGTCACATGGGCGACGCAACCAATCACAAGCCGTGACGTCACGGGAGGCTGGACACGCGCGCATTTTAAAATGCGCGCGTGTCCAGCCTCCCGTGACGTCCCGGCTTGTGATTGGTTGCGTCGCGGTCAACCAATCACAAGCCGGGAGGCTGGACACGCGCGCATTTTAAAATGCGCGCGTGTCCAGCCTCCCGTGACGTCCCGGCTTGTGATTGGTTGCGTCGCAGTCAACCAATCACAAGCCGGGAGGCTGGACACGCGCGCATTTTAAAATGCGCGCGTGTCCAGCCTCCCGTGACGTCACGGCTTGTGATTGGTTGCGTCGCCCATGTGACTGCGACGCAACCAATCACAAAGCCGGGACGTAATTTTAAAATCCTTAAGGACCTGAAATTACGTCACGGCTTGCTGTGATTGGTTGCGTCGCCCATGTGACTGCGACGCAACCAATCACAAAGCCGGAGCGTAATTTTAAAATACTGAATGACCTGAAATTACGTCACGGCTTGCTGTGATTGGTTGCGTCGCCGCCACATGGGCGGCACGCGACCAATCACAAGCCGGGACTTCACGTAAGGAAAGAAAAGCGCGAATTTTAAGCAAACAACGCTGCCGGTTCCCTCGCTGAGGTTCAGGCTGCGTCGGAGAGGTGAGTATAGCAATATTTTTTATTTTAATTCTTTCTTTTACACATTAATATGGATCCCAGGGCCTGAAGGAGAGTTTCCTCTCCTTCAGACCCTGAGAACCATCAGGAATACCGTCCGATACTTGAGTCCCATTGACTTGTATTGGTATCGGGTATCGGTATCGGATTGGATCCGATACTTTGCCGGTATCGGCCGATACTTTCCGATACCGATACTTTCAAGTATCGGACGGTATCGCTCAACACTACTAATGATCTAAAACTATCTAGTTTCATATTTATATAGTGTCTTCTGAATAGATCTGCATTAAAAGGATTGCACACTTAAAAATATATTAATAGTGTCCTATACTCCTATTACTTTATTAAGCAATTGCAGATTATGTGAAAATTCTCCCTTTCACTGATACTTACCTGTCCCGGCTCCAGCACCAGCCTTGCTTTCTTTGGCAATGACTGCCTTCCTTTGCAATACTCCATGCCATGTTTCTCAGGTTACCTGGCAAAAATGCTCTGCCATCACCCAAGAGGTTTTATGGAATGCTCAGGCAGAAGTCAGGTGCTTGGCTATTAAGTAGCATGTTTCAGAGTTATCTCAAATTTGTCAGGAGTTCGCTTCTACTTCCCTTGGCTCAGCTACAATCAGGGTTCTATCAATCATCTCTGCTGCTCCTGACGTCCATGCAACAAACACCATCATTTCCAAACTCACCCTACACCTACCTCTCAGCAAGCAAGTTACTAAACTTATCTCAACTAATTGTCATAATGTTTACACCTAGCATCTGCAATCAAAGTATCCCATATCTTCAATCGATTCTCCGAGGCTGTCTATACTTAACTGCTATATAGCATTTAACCATTTCCTAGTCACAAGTCCTAGTTTTCATGCATCACTGCAATTAACCATTGCCCTTCTGGAAAATTCCTGACTAATCTATATTCCTGTTATTAACTACTTCCCTGCTTAATGATTATATTTATAGTTTACAGTAGAGTTACTGTTCCCATCTGATATCCTAGCTCTGCTTAATTTTTTGCCACCTGCTCCACTTATTTAAAACCTAACATAGAAATAAAATGAACATATACCCTGCTGTAAGTTAATTAAGAAAAGCAACAGTGTATATAATAAACACAGAATACTTAGTAAACACTATTTTTTATTAAAAAAAAGCATAAAAACCATTCCACCAGCGACAAGGTAGATCCAAATCGGGATGGACCTAACCAGTAGTATTAAAACCTTACCATGTGTCAATTAATCTGACACTAATGTGAACATGCTCCTATGTTTAGCATACATACCAACTTATACTCCAGTTCATTTTTTTCTGCTCCACTTATTTGTCTGCCGTTCACGCATGTTTTCTCATTCTGCTCCTCATTCTTCCTCCTCCTCTCCATAGAGTATAAGAACATATTTTGTAATATTTCATGGGTATGGCCACCTTATTATTCTTCCTAGCATTGACTTTCCTAAACTCAACATGTCTTGCTGCAAAAAGTGGTTGATCTATAAACAAGATTTTATGTAGAGTGAAGACTTTTGGGTCGTCCAGTTCCCAGTGCTGCAGTAATAAGACATTGGCTTAGGAAAACGGTTTGTGATTCTATTTAATCTGACACATTAGGTTCAAGAGCACATTCTCCAGTCTCATAATAACCAAACTCTCGTTCTTCTAATTGTAGCTCAGCGTAGTACTGTACATTGCGCTGGATCCTCCAGCCCTCAACTATTTTTTTTTAACTGTTATAAACAATGATATAAGTAAAATGTGATGCTGAGTACAAAGAAATGAGTAAAAACATCTCTAATTTCAGTAATTTAGCACAAATTAAAAGTAAATTATAAACATCCATTCTGTCGGAAGAGGAGCTGGACACTTGGAAAAATGATTAAAAAAGTGTAATCTTGTTAGAATAAAAGGAGAAAAATAAAAAAATATAATCAGGGCCCTTTGTGCACAAGGCAGAGAAGGATCTTGTATTTGCAATCATGGTAGAAATCCTTTGTGGAGAAAATTACCTTTGGGGATAAACTTTTTTTTTCTTACAACCTAGCATGAAATAAGAAAATGCCTGTATAAGAAGCAGAGGTGGACTGGGAAAATTCAATTTACACTGCAAACAAATAGTGGAAAATCCAAAGGAAAATTAGTTTTCTGGTAAATATTGGATTAGTGTTTATTTTATTACATGTGATGGATCAATCTGCGGATAATTATTAAATTGAAGCACAGTTACATGCACGGTTGTTACAATTTCACACTGTAACTCAATGTAAGCACCAAACTGTATCGTGCAAGAAAATAGTGCCATATATTGGTTAAATAGCACTCCCATACAGTTGTCTAAATAATGATGCTACCGTCATACACTACAAGAATAACACATTGTACATTGTCTACATAGCAGTTCTATAGTAAATACCACCAAACAGTGCTCAAATAATACCATACCCCCGGATGAAGCTAACGCGAAACGCGCGTTGGGGCTCAGGATCGCACAAAACAGGTCATGTAACAGAACTTGCATTACTAACTAAGCTATGTAACATGTGTGTATGCAGATTTATGGGGCCAAATAGGCTATATGCAATAATAGAATTCCCCATTGGTGACTGTGATGTTGCTGTGGAGGTGAGGTATGGATAAAAAGTTTAGCACAATGCACTAAAGCACTTTACTTTATCATATATACCACTGCCTCTCATTCGCAGGAATAATCGCCTTCACCGAATATTGGGGCAGCTCCACATATGTGAATTAGGCATTGTAAAAGGTTCAGCCATCTAACAAAGGAGCATTAATATTGTCTCAAGAGGTTCCCCATATGCCTGTATACACCTAAACATATATATAACATGTGTTTCATGTGAAGGTTATGTGCGTTTTTTTGTAAATGCTGTCTCCATTTTTTAACTTGTGTTTCATGGTAGTTTTAAAACATTTAATAAAGTATACCTGCTTTTGAAAGAAATAGGACGTTTTACTTCCGTTTTTTCTTGTTTTGGATTTGTTGACCTTTTGGAAGTGTCACTTATATAGGCCTGCAGTTTTCTATATATGCAAATAATACCAATATATAGTACAGTGGCCAAAGAAAAGCTATGCGCATAATTTATTAACAGTACCAGTATCATAACTGAGCTCCGATGGGCCCCAGAGCAAGATTTGGATCGGGCCCCCGATCCTAGTATATACAGTTATATGAAAAAGTACAATAATGTTCATGAATCAGTGATAAAGTTGAAGTTACGCAGGGGATGGATCTTTCAGCAAGACAATGATCCAAAACACCGCTCCAAATCTACTCAGGCATTCATGCAGAGGAACAATTACACTGTTCTGGAATGGCCATCCCAGTCCCCAGACCTGAATATCATTGAACATCTGTGGGATCATTTGAAGACGGCTGTCCATGCTCGGCGACCATCAAACTTAACTGAACTGGAATTGTTTTGTAAAGAGGAATGGTCAAAAATACCTTCATCCAGGATCCAGGAACTCATTAAAAGCTACAGGAAGCGACTAGAGGCTGTTATTTTTGCAAAAGGAGGATCTACTAAATATTAATGTCACTTTTCTGGTGAGGTGCCCATACTTATACACCTGTCAAATTTTGTTTGAATGCAGATTGCACATTTTCTGTTAGTACAATAAACCTCATTTCAAGGCAGAAACATTACTGTGTCCAACAGTTATTAGATATATGAAACTGAAATAGCTGTTGCAAAAAAAAAATTTTTTTTATAAAACATTAAGCTTAAGATTAATAGGGGAGCCCAAACTTTTTCATATAACTGTATATATATACATATATATATATATATATATATATATATATATATATATATATATATAGAGAGAGAGAGAGAGAGAGAGAGAGAGAGAGAGAGATAGTACACCCTTTAGACCCAAGACTAGCCTGCATTAAAGGGTTTTTCTGGGAAAAAATAAATTGTACTATGGGCCTAAGAACTAACAGGGAGGAAGTTGCTGACTTAACTGACTGTTGTGCCCGGCGCCCAACTCTGCCATCCCAGACTGCTACTGCCAGTGATTCAGCGGCTTTCACTGATGTCATGTTGAAAGAACGGCCGCTTTTCTTCCACTCTACTCTGTCGACGAAGCGTCAGTGCCAACGTCATGCTGATTGACAGCCAACTCCCTGCAGTTAGGCTGTCAATCAGCATGACACAAGCAGTTACGCCCCATTGACAGAGCAGCCCGGAAGAGCAAGAGCTGATCTGTTCATGTAGGGCAAATGAATATCAGGCAAGAGTGATCAACGACAACGGACCAGCTAGTATAATGACACAGACAAGTTATTAATATTTCTGTGTGGCATCACCTATAGCTTTTATTATTTATTTACTGGCTAGAAATAGTTACCCAGTAGCCCAAATTTCACAGTGCTGCCATGCTATGTATCAATCACTATATGTAGGGAAAAAAAAAACCTGAATCCAACAATGTATCATTTAGTATACTCGATGCAGCTGCTGTTACACAATTAAAGTTTTTTTTGCATAAAGCAGAGCTTTATTTCCACCCACAGCACAGCTGATTCTGCCCACACCACAGCTGACATCCACAACCACAGCTTATCGCACCCACACCACAGCTTATCTTGCCTACACCGCAGCTGACCCCGTCCACACCACAGCTGACACTGCCACATCACGGCTGATCTCGCCTACACCAGACTCTCTATCTAAATTGTCTATTGACAATGAGCTGCTTATCAGAGGAGGGGGCATGATCAGATGACTTGGCACAAGGCAGATAGTGTGGGCAATGATAATGTCATAGTGATAAAACCTTCTTTGTAAGTAAACAACAGTACACAGCCTAATAACTGACACATCACTGAATTCAGTGTTTTATCCCTTACTTCATGCTGTCCTCAGATTATTTGCTGACCTCACATTATATGCTGATAGATTCCCTTTAATAGATGACAATTGACACCCAAATACTTTGAACCCAAAACAACCTAACCAGTTGGCCATTTCTTTTATGAGACTATTTTATAATTTGTGCAATTCAGACATTGATAAATGACTTCTCGAAGCTTAACAAGCATTATTGAGAAGGAGTAATGTGTACATTCTGTTCTCCTCTCACCATACACTGTGCAGGGTCAATAAGAGACATATAATACATTTCCTCCTCTACCTTATTATGGAGCAAATTGATGCAAGATGCAAAAAAAAAAAAAATCTTACAGTTCATTATCTTGATGCCCTCAGTATGTTCCTGTATAAATAGCAATTTTAGTATTTTAGTCTTTTGTCCTTCCTTGATCTATCTTATAAATTGGAGAGCTGGTGCAGAGAGAAAGAGATGGGAAACGTTGTATGGAGCTGTCTTGTGCAATTTGGCTTTGTGAAAGAAAATAAGTGGTGTGATGCTTAATGCCTAATACATAAAGCAGACCCTATGCATTATAGGAAACTTGTGATATAGATGGAATTGATCATTTAATACTAGACCGGTTAAGCAGAGATACACTTTATAGTGAGACACAGGATATTACACAGGGTTTTAGTAATAATAAGAGGCCATATTGATACAATTTATTTGTAAGAAAGCATACCCTAGTACATGGGCCTAATCTCAATTTCTAATCGAAAATCGAAAATGAGCACTGTCAGCACTTTATTAGCTGTAAGTGTGGACTATATGTGGAGACCTAATAGGGCTTCGATGGGGAGACTTTTTGGAAGTCCCTCAAATTAGCAGGTCTCAGAGGTACCCTGGCCTTCACCCTTTAACTGTTATACAGGGATCTGGATTTACAGCAGGGACTCTTGGGTTGTGTCTGCGGAGTAACTGCTGGCCGGTGGACTGATCTGGCAGAGGATAGCCAACTAGCTGAGTTATAATCAGAGAAGACAGGTGCAAAATGAAGTCAGGTAACAGTGATGAAGTCAGGGAGGTTACGGAGGTCAGAACTAAGAGACATAATCGTCTGCCCGAGAAAAGCTTAATTCAGTCCAGGGTCAGCAACAGGCATCAAGCAAGCAGGGTCAGGTAGCAGAAAAACAGGAGAATAAACCGGGGTCAGATTACACTTAGCTCAACCATACCTGCATCACCCAGACATATTGGCAACACCGCCATCCCCATTGGCAGCGTCATCCCCAGAGCAAGTGTGGTGCCGTCTGGCTGCGTAGTTGGAGTAGTTCTGGGCCAGACGATGATGCAACATACATTTAATTCAATTGCTGGCTGCACATTCCTATTGTTTAAAAATGGGGCACAGTAGGACAGACTGAACGGGTCACTGTCGTTTCAACAAGCTTTGTATAAATCAGTAGTGCAGCAAATATAAGACATTTACAATCTATGTATTAGCAGAGCATTATTATTCTTTTTCTACATTTGAGACTTTCCCTTATCTCCCCCTGCCTCCCCAAGTCATCA
Organism: Ranitomeya variabilis; assembly: GCF_051348905.1. Lineage (NCBI taxonomy): Eukaryota > Metazoa > Chordata > Amphibia > Anura > Dendrobatidae > Ranitomeya > Ranitomeya variabilis. Next base: position 42,570,086 of record NC_135237.1, on the reverse strand, counting down.
TTTATGCTACAAAAAAACAGCAAAAATTCATGTTGCAGAATGGCAGCTCACTGAAGGACCAGACTATACCTGCCTATTGAAGTCTATGGAAATGGCAAGGAGGAGGGAAGACTAGAATGAAAAAAACAGACTAAAAAAGAGAGTACAAGCAGATAATGCTGCTTTATTGTAAGTGTTTTATCTCACCCCAGATCTGGTTTCACATCTACCCTGCTTGGGACCCTTGTATAATGTCCTTTTTATTGCTGATGCAACATGACTTAATAGAGACAGGAAAGAAGAAATCTCTCAGGTATCTGTATACAGTGTATAGGAAACAATATAAGAGTGTGCCTCTACATACCAGCTAAAGACAAGTGAAAATTAGAGATGAGGCCTGGAGAGATGAAAACTATAAGGCACAAGTCATACAACGTGCAGAAACAGGGATATTCCTCTTTTATTTACATGACAGCTTAATCTGAATGAAAGGTGATCTCTAAGCTCACCAAAAAAATCTTAGGTGGTCCTGCATTTATGGTTTTATTAGGAAGCATGGAATTAGCTGCTGATAGACACGTCTGGCAGCAGTTTATCTTCACTGAGAATAGAAGGATCGTGGGTTGGAATTTTGCATGCCTAATCCGCCATCCACCATATTGATTTATCACCTGTGAATATTATTATTGAAAAATGGAAGGAACCAAAACAACTTAGCCTTGAAGTGGAGACCCTGTAATGTTACAGAGCGGGGTCACCGATTGCTGAGGAGCAGAGGGTAGAAAAGTCACCAATGGTGTGCTAGTTCCATAACTGCACAGCCCAAACCTCCTCTTGTATTAATCTCATCACAACAATTGTGCTCCGCTGCAAGCTTCATGGGATGGGTTTCTATGGATGAGAAGTTGTTGGTGTGGAAGACCTTGACGGACTGCACAGAACCCTGATTTTAACCCCACCTAATACCTTTGGCAAGAATTAGAATGACGATTGTGAGCAGCTCCCTCTGGCTTCTTCGTTACTTCCCCACAGCATGCAATGTCCTCTTCCTCCATCTTAACTCTACAGTAGGGCTTCCAGCACTGAGTAGGCCTCTGATGTCCCAAAATATGTCTCAGGACGTGGGTAACCTGAGGTGCTTACTAGGCCTCGATCAATGCAGATTGTGATCTCATTATGTCAAGGAGTATATCATGACATCAGAGGACTGCTCAGCTCCCATGCAGGGTGAAGAAAGAGGAAGAGAAAATTGTGTACTATGAAGAAGAGGTCCAAAGAAGCTGTGCGGGGGAACAGGTAGGGGTATGTGGCACCAAGAGAGGGGAGCAGCATGGTAAGTATTATTTTTCACCCCTTTCCTGGGTCTCTACAAATTAGCATAATGGCAGTTTGCCAGCCACCATTTTGCTGGATTTGCACAAAGTGTATAAAAAAATGCGATTTATTTCGGGAGAATTCGAATTTTGGGATAAAATTCAAATAACCTTAGAACCAATTTGTTCAACTCTACCTTATAGCATTTAGATCTTATACAAACAGAGAATTACAAGCTGTTTCAGTCTCTATGGAGAAATCTTGCACAAGTCCTGTGATTACAGCAGCCTTGGCACTGACTCAAGCGGTGAGTCCTATTGAGCTTTGACTTGAGCTTGGTTTTGGTTTGGGTTTTATCTCAACTCTTAGGGTACCGTCACACAGTGAAATTTCCATCGCTACGACGGTACGATTCGTGACGTTCTAGCGATATCGTTACGATATCGCAGTGTCTGACACGCAGCAGCGATCAGGGACCCTGCTGAGAATCGTACGTCGTAGCACATCGTTTGGAACTTTCTTTCGTCGCTTGATCACCCGCTGACATCGCTGGATCGTTGTGTGTGACAGCGATCCAGCGATGTGTTCGCTTGTAACCAGGGTAAACATTGGGTAACTAAGCGCAGGGCCGCGCTTAGTAACCCGATGTTTACCCTGGTTACAAGCGTAAACGTAAAAAAACCAAACAGTACATACTTACATTCCGGTGTCTGTCCTCCGGCGTCTCAGCTTCTCTGCACTGTGTGAGCGCCTGCCGGCCGGAAAGCGAGCACAGCGGTGACGCGGTGACGTCACCGCTCTGCTTTCCGGCTATGGCGCTTACACAGTGGAGAGAAGCAGAACGCCGGGGACAGACACTGGAATGTAAGTATGTACTGTTTGTTTTTTTTACGTTAACGCTGGTAACCAGGGTAAACATCGGGTTACTAAGCGCGGCCCTGCGCTTAGTAACCCGATGTTTACCCTGGTTACCCGGGGACTTCGGCATCGCTCCAGCGCCGTGATTGCAAAGTGTGACCGCAGTCTACGACGCTGGAGCGATATTCATACGACGCTGCGACGTCACGGATCGTGCCGTCGCAGCGATGGAAATTTCACTGTGTGACGGTACCCTTAGATTTACAACTGAGACCTTGTGTTCTCAACATATATTTACCAACCTAAACAGTAGACCACTCTGCTTGATGTTTGTCTATAGCCAAGTCTTCTCAACAATTAGATGCAACAATTACTGTTCTGTAAACTTATTTCTGGTTGTTGTGTCAGAAGATCAGAAATCTAAGAAAACATTTAATCTTTATTCTAATCCCAATATGCACATTGGTGGAGTCAGGTCCCACAGAACCCTATATTTCTACCTTCTATTTCAACCTAGTCATCAAGAATAAATCTCAGCACTTTTATCAATTCCATCTTAATTATCATCCTGCTCTACATTCAGATGATTCTGTACTTGGCTTTTCATAAGTTTCTAACAATCAATCAAACTTTTCAGTCTTTCTGAGGTATGAAAGCAATTTAAGAGCTGAAATAACTTTAAAGGAAGCTATTAATTTCATTTCAATATTTTCATTGCAATCTTTCCTGACAATGTCATTTACTTCAGTCGTACAATTATGGCTTCTTGCCGTTATCTTTACTAAGGATATAGACTATGAAAATCCAGAATTTGTTGGCTCATTTGCATATACCTTTTAAATTGGCTGACAAAAAAAACATAGACGGTAAATTGCCGAGAGCAGATTTCGGGGACCCTCTCTGACTATCTGAACCAGGAACTTTTATCAGCCACTCTCCCGTGGTCCTCCATTTTAGTATATGGCACTGCTAAGATAGCTGAGCATAGGCTTGGCTATCATCACGCCTAGATACAATTAATTAAGCAGCATGGCATTTGCCAAACCGGCCACCTCATTCTATTCCTCCTGGTTGACGTATAACCAAGCCCCCTGTTATGACCCCAATGGCAGAGGGTCTCAGGAATAATGCTAAGTCAGTAAATACAGAAAACCAGCTCATAGGGCAGTGGTAACTGGGCTGACCATATAACTAATCCTAGCACCACAAATACCAGCAGCCGGGGAACGTTCCTACGTTGATCCTAGACGTCTCGCGCCAGCCGGTGAGCTAACTTCCCCTAGAAGGGAAAAGAAAGACCTTTCTTGCCTCCAGAGGAAATACCCCAAAAAGTTGGATAGAAGCCCCCCACAAATAATAACGGTGAGGTAAGAGGAAAAGACAAACATAAGAATGAGCTAGGAATTTAGCAAAGAGAGGCCCACTAGCTGATAGCAGAATATAGAAAGATAACTTATATGGTCAGCAAAAAATCCTATCAAAAATATCCACACTGGAAATTCAAGAACCCCCGAACCGTCTAACGGCCCGGGGGGAGAACACCAGCCCCCTAGAGCTTCCAGCAAGGTCAGGAATCACATTTAGTACAAGCTGGACAAAAATGATAGCAAACAAATAACCCAAAAAACAAAGAAGCAAGACTTAGCTTAATAGCACGAACCAGGACCAGCAAACAGGAGCAAACAGAATGTGTCTGATAACACCGATGCCAGGCACTGGACTAAGGTTCCAGGAGGTTTATATAGCAACACCCCTGAAGTAACGACCCAGCTGGGTGCAAACAGAGGGAAGGAAATCCCAGAGTCATATCACTAGTAACCACTAGAGGGAGCCAAAAAAGTCTAATTCACAACAGTACCCCCCCCTTAAGGAGGGGTCACCGAACCCTCACCAAGACCACCAGGGCGATCAGGATGAGCAGCGTGAAAGGCACGAACTAAATCGGCCGCATGCACATCAGAGGCAACCACCCAGGAATTATCCTCCTGACCATAACCCTTCCACTTGACCAAATACTGAAGCCTCCGCCTGGAGAGACGAGAATCCAAGATCTTCTCCACCACGTACTCCAACTCGCCCTCAACCAACACCGGAGCAGGAGGCTCAGCAGAAGGAACCACAGGCACAACGTAGCGTCGTAACAAAGACCTATGGAACACGTTGTGAATGGCAAACGAAACCGGAAGATCCAAGCGAAAGGACACAGGATTAAGGATTTCCAATATCTTGTAAGGACCGATGAAGCGAGGCTTAAATTTAGGAGAGGAGACCTTCATAGGAACAAATCGAGAAGACAGCCACACCATATCCCCAACACGAAGTCGGGGACCCACACCGCGGCGGCGGTTGGCAAAACGCTGAGCCTTCTCCTGTGACAACTTCAAGTTGTCCACCACATGATTCCAGATCTGCTGCAACCTATCCACCACAGAATCTACTCCAGGACAGTCAGAAGGCTCCACATGTCCCGAGGAAAAACGAGGATGGAAACCAGAGTTGCAGAAAAATGGCGAAACCAAAGTAGCGGAACTAGCCCGATTATTTAGGGCAAACTCAGCCAACGGCAAGAAGGTCACCCAATCATCCTGATCTGCCGAAACAAAACACTTCAAGTAAGCTTCCAGAGTCTGATTAGTTCGCTCAGTTTGTCCATTAGTCTGAGGATGAAAGGCAGACGAGAACGATAAATCAATGCCCATCCTAGCACAAAAGGATCGCCAGAACCTGGAAACAAACTGGGATCCTCTGTCAGACACAATATTCTCAGGAATGCCGTGTAAACGAACCACATTCTGAAGGAACACAGGAACCAGATCGGAAGAGGAAGGCAGCTTAGGCAAATGCACCAAATGGACCATTTTTGAAAAGCGATCACATACCACCCAGATGACAGACATACCCCGAGACACCGGGAGATCAGAAATGAAATCCATGGAAATATGTGTCCAAGACCTCTTCGGGACAGGCAAGGGCAAGAGCAACCCGCTGGCACGGGAACAGCAAGGCTTAGCTCGAGCACAAGTCCCACAGGACTGCACAAATGACCGTACATCCCGTGACAAGGAAGGCCACCAAAATGACCTAGCCACCAGATCTCTGGTGCCAAAAATTCCCGGATGACCTGCCAACACCGAGGAATGAACCTCGGAAATGACTCTGCTGGTCCATTTATCAGGAACAAAAAGTCTGTCAGGTGGACAAGAGTCAGGTCTACCAGCTTGAAATCTCTGCAACACACGTCGCAAATCAGGAGAAATGGCTGACAAAATAACTCCTTCTTTAAGAATACCAACAGGTTCTGTGACTCCAGGAGAGTCAGGCACAAAGCTCCTTGAAAGAGCATCAGCTTTCACATTCTTTGAACCTGGTAAATACGAGACCACAAAGTCAAAACGTGAGAAAAACAATGACCAGCGGGCCTGTCTAGGATTCAAGCTTTTAGCAGACACGAGATACATCAAATTTTTGTGATCAGTCAAGACCACCACACGATGCTTAGCACCCTCGAGCCAATGACGCCACTCCTCAAATGCCCACTTCATGGCCAGTAATTCCCGATTGCCCACATCATAATTCCGCTCAGCAGGCGAAAACTTCCTAGAGAAGAAAGCACATGGTCTCATTACCGAGCAACCAGAGCCTCTCTGTGACAAAACGGCCCCTGCCCCAATCTCAGAAGCATCCACCTCAACCTGAAAGGGAAGTGAGACATCAGGCTGGCACAAAACAGGCGCCGAAGTAAACCGGCGCTTCAACTCCTGGAACGCCTCCACGGCTGCAGGAGCCCAGTTAGCAACATCAGAACCTTTCTTGGTCATATCCGTCAAAGGTTTAACAACGCTAGAAAAATTAGCGATAAAACGACGGTAGAAGTTAGCAAAACCCAAGAACTTCTGAAGACTCTTAACTGACGTGGGTTGAGTCCACTCATGAATAGCTCGGACCTTGACTGGGTCCATCTCCACAGCAGAAGGGGAAAAAATAAACCCCAAAAAGGGAACTTTCTGTACTCCAAAGAGACACTTTGAGCCTTTAACAAACAAGGCATTCTCACGCAAAACCTGAAACACCATCCTGACCTGCTCCACATGTGAGTCCCAATCTTCAGAGAAAACCAGAATATCGTCCAGATAAACAATCGTAAATTTATCCAGATACTTCCAGAAAATATCATGCATAAAGGACTGAAATACTGAGGGAGCATTAGAAAGCCCAAAAGGCATCACCAAGTACTCAAAATGACCTTCGGGCGTATTAAATGCAGTCTTCCATTCATCACCTTGCTTAATGCGCACAAGGTTGTATGCACCATGAAGATCTATCTTGGTGAACCACTTGGCACCCTTAATCCGGGCAAACAAGTCCGACAAGAGAGGCAAAGGATACTGAAATTTTACAGTGATTTTATTCAGTAGCCGATAGTCAATACAAGGTCTCAAAGATCCGTCCTTCTTAGCCACAAAAAAGAATCCCGCACCAAGAGGGGAAGAGGATGGACGGATATGCCCCTTCTCCAGAGACTCCTTGATATATGAACGCATTGCGGCATGCTCAGGTACTGACAGATTAAATAATCTTCCCTTAGGAAATTTACTACCTGGAATCAAATCTATGGTGCAGTCACAGTCCCTATGAGGAGGCAGAGCACTGGATCTGGACTCACTGAATACATCCTGATAATCAGACAAATACTCAGGAACTTCCGAAGGAGTAGAGGAAGCAATAGACACCGGCGGGGAATCAGCATGAATTCCCTGACAGCCCCAACTTGACACAGACATTGCCTTCCAATCCAGGACTGGATTGTGGGTCTGTAACCATGGCAGACCCAAAACGACCAAATCATGCATTTTATGCAGAACAAGAAAACGAATCACCTCCCGATGTTCAGGAGTCATGCACATGGTCACCTGCGTCCAAAACTGCGGTTTATTTTCCGCCAATGGCGTAGCATCAATACCTCTAAGAGGAATAGGATTTACTAACGGTTCAAGAACAAAACCACAGCGCTTGGCAAATGACAGATCCATAACACTCAGGGCGGCACCTGAATCCACAAACGCCATAACAGGGTAAGAAGACAATGAGCAAATTAAAGTCACAGACAAAATAAATTTAGGCTGCAAATTACCAATGGCGACAGGACTAACAACCTTTGATGGCCGTTTAGAGCATGCTGATATAACATGTGTAGAATCACCACAGTAAAAACACAACCCATTCTGACGTCTATGATTTTTCCGTTCATTTCTAGTCTGAATTCTATCACATTGCATTAAATCAGGTGTTTGTTCAGACAACACCACCAGAGGATTAGCGGTTTTGCGCTCCCGCAAACGCCGGTCAATTTGAATAGCAAGCGTCATAGAATCATTCAGACTTGTAGGAATGGGGAAACCCACCATCACATTCTTAATGGCTTCAGAAAGGCCATTTCTGAAATTTGCGGCCAGAGCACACTCATTCCACTGAGTAAGCACGGACCATTTCCGAAATTTTTGGCAATACACTTCAGCTTCATCCTGGCCCTGAGAAATAGCCAGCAAGGCTTTTTCTGCCTGAATTTCAAGCAATCCGAGCGCCAGAAAAAACGCATCAATATTCGCCAATGCCGGATCTCCTGGCGCTAGCGAGAAAGCCCAATCCTGAGGGTCGCCCCGCAAAAAAGAAATAACAATTTTAACTTGCTGAGCTGAATCTCCAGATGAACGGGGTCTCAGAGAAAGAAACAATTTACAATTATTCTTGAAATTCCTAAACCTAAATCGGTCTCCAGCAAACAATTCCGAAATAGGTATTTTAGGTTCAGACATAGGACTACTGGTAACAAAATCTTGTATACCCTGCACACGAGCTGCCAGCTGGTCAACACTTGTAATCAAGGTCTGCACATTCATGTCTGCAGCAAGCACACGCCACTCAAAGGTAAAGGGGAGGAAGAGAAGGAAGGAAAAAAAAAAAAAAAAACTCTGAATTTCCTTTCTTATTATCCCACTTCTGCAATGCTTTAAACATTCAATATTGGCCTGGCATACTGTTATGACCCCAATGGCAGAGGGTCTCAGGAATAATGCTAAGTCAGTAAATACAGAAAACCAGCTCATAGGGCAGTGGTAACTGGGCTGACCATATAACTAATCCTAGCACCACAAATACCAGCAGCCGGGGAACGTTCCTACGTTGATCCTAGACGTCTCGCACCAGCCGGAGAGCTAACTACCCCTAGAAGGGAAAAGAAAGACCTTTCTTGCCTCCAGAGGAAATACCCCAAAAATTTGGATAGAAGCCCCCCACAAATAATAACGGTGAGGTAAGAGGAAAAGACAAACATAAGAATGAGCTAGGAATTTAGCAAAGAGAGGCCCACTAGCTAATAGCAGAATATAGAAATATAACTTATATGGTCAGCAAAAAATCCTATCAAAAATATCCACACTGGAAATTCAAGAACCCCCGAACCGTCTAACGGCCCGGGGGGAGAACACCAGCCCCCTAGAGCTTCCAGCAAGGTCAGGAATCACATTTAGTACAAGCTGGACAAAAATGATAGCAAACAAATAACCCAAAAAACAAAGAAGCAAGACTTAGCTTAATAGCACGAACCAGGACCAGCAAACAGGAGCAAACAGAATGTGTCTGATAACACCGATGCCAGGCACTGGACTAAGGTTCCAGGAGGTTTATATAGCAACACCCCTGAAGTAACGACCCAGCTGGGTGCAAACAGAGGGAAGGAAATCCCAGAGTCATATCACTAGTAACCACTAGAGGGAGCCAAAAAAGTCTAATTCACAACAGCCCCCCATTTTGGCAATCGCTCAAGGCCATACCAATCTAACAACTATGACTTATGCAGTAGATAGGTAATAGTTTTGTGAACTGGAATACACTTTTAATAATGATCTACATTTTTTGGACACCATGAATGTGTAATTTGCGGAGGACTGCCTTACAAGATCTACAGTGCCATGAAAAAGTATTCATCCCCCATGAACTTTTCCACATATTTTTCACCTTACACCCAGAAAATGAAATGTTTTTTATTGGGATTTTTGTGATATACCAACACAAAGTAACACGTATTTGTGAAGTGTAAAGGAAATGATACCCAGTTTTCTAATTATTTGAAAATTATGAATCTGTAAATGGTGACGGGTTTTCCTTCAGGATTGTGTTGCATTTAGCTCCACCCATCTACCCATCAACTCTGACCAGCTTCCCAGTCCATGCTGAAATAAAGACTCCCTATAGCATGATGCTGCCACCACCATATTTGACAATTGGGATTGTGGTTTCAGGGTGATGTGCACTGTTAGTTATCAGCCACAAATAGCATTTTGCATTTGGCCCAAAAAGTTCTACTTTGGTCTCATCTGACCAGATCACCTTCTTCCACTACTTGCTGTGTCACCTACATAGCTTTTTGTAAACTGCACATGGGATTTCTTATGGCTTGCTTTCATAAATGGCTTCTTTCATACAGGTCAGATTTGGGGAGTATAAAACCAATAGTTGTCCGGTGGACAGATTTTCCTGCATGAGCTATGGATCTCTGCAGCTCCTCCAGAGTGACCAAGGGAATTTTGACTACTTCTCTAATTAGTGCTCTCCATGCTTGGGATGTCAGTTTAGGTAGACGGCCATATTGTCGTAGGTTTGCAGTTGTGCCATACTCCTTCCACTTTTGGATGATGGATTGTACAATGCTGCTCGAGATGATCAGAGCTTGGGCTATTTTTTTTATAACCTAACCCTTCTTTACTCTTCTCCACAACTTTATCCCTGACATGTTTGGTGTGTTCCTTGGTTTCCATGATGCTGTTTGATACCTAATGTTCTGAGACAAACCTCTGAGGCCTTCACAGAACAGTTGTAGTTATAAATTATACACAGGTGGACTCAATTTACCTCTTAGGTGACTTCTGGAGGCAAGTGGTGACCTTATTTAGGGTTATCAAATAGCAGGGGCCTGAGTAGAAATGCATATATAAATTTTCAGATTTGTATTAAAATAATTAGAAAACCATGTATCATTTGCTTTACACTTAACAAATACTTGCTACTTTATGTTGGTATATCACATGAAAGCCCAATACAATAGAATAAAAGCTTGTGGGTGTCACGTGAAAAATATGGAAAAATTATACATGCACAAAAAACGTGCATCTATATGGCTGCACTCCCCCCCCCCCCCGTACCTATAGTGCAATGCCTCTGACCCCACAATATCTACCAGTACATCACTACAGAGCACCAGAATGATGGCCCCGTAGGTCAATACTTTTTCCTCTTGCAGGGTGGCATCCGGAAATATTTTACATGTTATCAACTAAAACAGGATACACCACTGGTAAAACAGTCCACCAGTCCTTACTTTCCGAAGGGTAAGCCATAAATGTCTACTACATGTGGAACCCACCACTATATCTGTCTTGAGAAAACTGTCAGAAACAGAATTAGCACAATAGACTCTTAGTGGCTGAGGTTGTATTTTCATAACAGACGGCCAAAAAGCCCCTTGTATTTACTTGGTACTTATAGTACATTCTTTTTGTCTTTTCTGATATCCCTAGGTGGATAAACATACTTTATTATAGATTTTGATAAAAACCTGAGTTACGTTACAGAATGGTAGAATCCCTATTTTATCCTTCAGTCAACAAATACTAAAAATGACAGTTTAATGTAAAAGAATCATGACTGTGCGAGGAGTTGTGCTTCACAGTTAAACCTTTACGTCCAGAATTTCTTACAACAACACAAACCGGATAGCCAATATTCTCTACAGATCAATGCTCAGTGAACTTTACACAACACCATGGCTGTAGTACTGTGACACGACAAAGGACTCCTCTCTAATAACACTTAGCGGGAGTCTATCAGTACAAAATGGCCGTTCAAACTAAGCACTGGCGTTTGGTGCGTCTTCGGTGTAGCCAAACCGGTCAGTGTACCTTCCCACCTGCTTGTTTTGCACCAATCTCTCCCTCCTCTTCCTTGATTGACAGTCCTGGCCTTATAGGAAAAGTGCCGAGATAGATGGAAAACAGGTAGGTGCGCTGAACTGTTTCACCATAACAGTGGTGCTCCTAGTGCCTGCGTATGGTTTGAACAATCATTTTGCACTGACAGACTCCCTTTAAAGAAGCATTCCCACTAAATTTTTTATTAATTAAATATGTGTACATGCATGTAATGTAGTGTGAGTGCATTATTATACTCAACCATCGACATTCTCTCTGGAGTTCAGCGCCGTTCTTCTCCTCTTCTGAGTGATGTCAACGTAATTATGACTGGACTAGCGGTGGATACTGCGTCTGTCACTCCTGTCTCTTTGTGCTGGACCCGGCTTAATCAGAGACCGTCACTTTATTCCAAGTGGGGTACTTTCTAACCCTATGTGACCCATAAAACTTATAAGTACTTGAGTGAGGTACATTGATGAAGGTCTAAACTGACCGAAACGTCTACTGTATGTACTCTACTTTTTTAAATCTTCACTGCATTTACGTTCGTGTGTGCCAAGTTTATCTTTAATATTGTATGGCTTGGGCACCCACTTGAGCACCACATATTTAGTAGTGCCTACGATTCTGCTTCTAAGTGTAATTATGACTAGCCGGCTCACTGTACATGTGAGCCGGAAGTCTCTTTTATAGTGAAATCCTTTGGAGCCTTATTCTTCTGCTCCATAGGCTTACAATGCAAAAATCACTTCCGGCTCACACGGAGCGCTGCTTGATGTCACCGAGAAGAGGAAAATTAGGCACTGGACACCGGAAAGAGTAGCGGTAGATGAGTATATCAGTGCTCTCACACAACATTACATGCACATATACACACTTTTAATTGTAACTACACTTGAAATAAGTCAACTTTTTGAGATGGAAAGTAACAGAAAAGATTAAAGACAAAAAATATGACAATTTTTTATTTTATGCAAAATTCATGAACAAGGTATTTGATTTTGAAGGATAAGGCTCAAAAAACATCAACGAATACCACATCGCGATTTGCACAGATGTCTGAATGCGCCCTCATAGTAAGTAGCCATGTTTGTACACGTAAAGATAGTAAAGATAGAGAAAGACGATCAGATATCACATACAATTTGTAATTAGCTTTCTCAGGGAAATGTGAAAACCAGCTCTGTTTGTGAAATTTATTTATTAGCAGCTTCTGTGGGTGAAATGTGGAAACAAGCTTTGTTGGTGCAATGTTTAACTGGACTGCCGGTAGCAAGCCTTGCTGTGAACCTCCAGCTCAATCCAAGATTATGCTTCCAGCTTTTCATCAGCTGCAGCTGTAACAAATGGTGCTGGAGCAGACCTTTTTCAATAATCTTATGTGGGGGTACTGTTGTCCATGCTCTGTGGGTGAAATTTGAATCAGCTTCTGTGGGGGTTCTGTGCCCATGCTCTGTGGGTGAAATTTCTAACTGGACTGATGGTAGCAAGACTCGGTCACTGTGAGGGCACTGTTAAAATTTGTATTTTATTAATTTACTTCCTATTTTACCATGATTGCTATGGTGAAATAACCCCTTTAGGAGATTTTCCTATTCACATTTGTTGGCACGGAATTTGTCCTGCTCTTACCCCCATTTTTCTTCCTTTTGGAACCCCCCAGCCCTTACTCTGACTATTTTACAGCACTGAAGTTCGGGTCCCCATTGATTTATATGAAGTTCGGTGTATGGGGTCAAGTTCGGATCCTAAACCAGACTTTTTAAAAAGTCTGTCTGGACCTGAATATCCGCGGGTTTGCTCATCACTAGTCTACAATTACGGTTTCTGCAGAAATTAATGGAGCTGACAGCCTGGAAAAAAAGTCTATTTATGAGTTATAGTAGATGATAACAACATGCCTGAGCGCCACATTAGTACAATGTCTAAGTCTGGTAGTTGATTCTACTTAAAAAGGACCTGTCATTTGATAAAAAAAACTGAGCTACATAGCTTATAAAAATTCTTGAGTTCCCTTGTTTCTGACACTTTTTCCATTTGGTGCTGCGTTTCTCCATTGCGGTTATAATCAAATTTGTTGTTTTTGGATCACACTATGTGAAATCTCTCCTTACAATCCAACTGGGCGTTTCTTCAGAGTTTATTCTGAAGATATGCGCTGTTACCCCTATCTCCTGCACACTGTCAATCAAAGGTTTTCAGCATCTCAGACTGCTGGATCAGATGCCAGTGTACAAATGCCAGTGTATAGGAGGGTGAAGTTAAAGCGCACGCCCCAAGAAAAGACTCGGAAGAGACACCCAGCTGGACTTCAAGCAGAGATTTCACATAATGTGCTCCAAAAGCAACAAATGTGAATATCTCTGTAATGGAGTGGTGCAGTGCAAAAAGCAAAAGAGCGATCGAATCAGGGAAGATAGAGAATTTTACATGATATTTAACTCAATTTTTTTCTAGAAAGTTAAAGGTCCTACTGATTGGACACTTTTTTATATTACTTTCAACCATAACAGGACAGTAAAATTATCCCATTGACAAGTGATTCAAACATAAAACAAATTAGTGCACGTGTTCTGAATTGCTGAGGTTTTTCCTCTACAAGTCTTCATTATTATACAGTATGCTCCAGCCATCTGTTTCTTTCTCTACATTGCAATCCTATTCAAGCACTTTTCATTGTGCTCATTGTATTTATAGATGTACAGATTACCTGCAGGCAAGATGGACACATTCCCAGGAAATGCAACCCAAAGGGCTAAAAGGCCAAATTCCTCAGCTTATGACTACTGTACGTGATGTATATGCTGATGCACTGCTAAATATGTTATGATTTCAGTGCATGGGTTTAAGTTCAGTGCAGAGCTCCAATAACCCGGTTCCAGAAAGTCTTATATCTTATTCACCCACGCAACATAACTATTAAGGGAAAAACACAGGAATAGTGGTGTATATTCTAGTGAGCGGCTGTCATGTCCATTTCATAAACAACCAGTCACTTTTTACTTTAATGCTCTGACTAGTGTTGAGCGATACCTTCCGATATTGGAAAGTATCGGTATCGGATTGGATCGGCTGATATCCAAAAAATATCGGATATCGCCGATACCGATACCCGATACCAATACAAGTCAATGGGACACAAATATCGGAAGTGATCCTGGATGGTTCCCAGGGTCTGAAGGAGAGGAAACTCTCCTTCAGGCCCTGGGATCCATATTCATGTAAAAAATAAAGAATAAAAATAAAAAATATGGATATACTCACCCTCGGACGAGCCCTGGACCTCACCTCTGCAAGCGTCTGCCTCCGTTCCTAAGAATGCAGAGTGAAGGACTTTTGATGACGACGCGGTCACGTGAGCGGTCACATGAGCGGTCACGCGACCAATCACAAGCCGTGACGTCATCGCAGATCCTACACTCACTGCATTCTTAGGAACGGAGGCTGCCGGTTGCACCGCTGAGGTCCAGTGTTGTGAATTTGCTTTTTGCTCCCTCTAGTGGTTACTAGTTTTTTGACTCTGGTTTTTCTGTCATTCCTTTTATCCGCACCTGGGTCGTTAGTTAGGGGTGTTGCTATATAAGCTCCCTGGACCTTCAGTTCAATGCCTGGCAACGTAGTTATCAGAGCTAGTCTGCTGTGCTCTTGTCTACTGATCCTGGTTCCAGTTATATCAGCTAAGTCTGCCTTTTGCTTTTTGCTATTTGTTTTGGTTTTGTATTTTTGTCCAGCTTGTTCCAAATCTATATCCTGACCTTTGCTGGAAGCTCTAGGGAGCTGGTGTTCTCCCCCCGGACCGTTAGACGGTTCGGGGGTTCTTGAATTTCCAGTGTGGATTTTGATAGGGTTTTTGTTGACCATATAAGTTACCTTTCTTTATTCTGCTATCAGTAAGCGGGCCTCTCTGTGCTAAACCTGATTCATTTCTGTGTTTGTCATTTCCTCTTACCTCACCATCATTATTTGTGGGGGCTTCTATCCAGCTTTGGGGTCCCCTTCTCTGGAGGCAAGAAAGGTCTTTGTTTTCCTCTACTAGGGGTAGCTAGATTCTCCGGCTGGCGCGTGTCATCTAGAATCAACGTAGGAATGATCCCCGGCTACTTCTAGTGTTGGCGTTAGGAGTAGATATATGGTCAACCCAGTTGCCACTGCCCTATGAGCTGGATTTTTGTATTCTGCAGACTTCCACGTTCCTCTGAGACCCTCGCCATTGGGGTCATAACAGTTTGCCAGGCCAGTATTAAATGTTTAATGCATTGCAGAAGAGGGATTATAAGAAAGAAGATTCTGAGTTTTTTTTTTTTTTCTTCTTCCCCTTTACCTCAGAGTGGCTATGCTTGCTGCAGACATGAATGTCCAGACCTTGATTACAAGTGTGGACCAGCTGGCTACTCGTGTGCAGGGCATACAAGACTATGTTATCAGAAATCCTATGTCAGAACCTAAAATACCGATTCCTGAACTGTTTTCCGGAGACAGGTTTAAGTTTAGGAATTTCGTGAATAATTGTAAATTGTTTTTGTCCCTGAGACCCTGTTCATCTGGAGATTCTGCTCAGCAAGTAAAAATTGTTATTTCGTTCTTACGGGGCGACCCTCAGGATTGGGCTTTTTCGCTGGCACCAGGAGATCCGGCATTGGCTGATCTTGATGCGTTTTTTCTGGCGCTCGGTTTACTTTATGAGGAACCCAATCTTGAGATCCAGGCAGAAAAGGCCTTGCTGGCTATGTCTCAGGGGCAGGACGAGGCTGAAGTGTATTGCCAAAAATTTCGGAAATGGTCCGTGCTGACACATTGGAACGAGTGTGCACTGGCCGCTAATTTTAGAAATGGCCTTTCTGAAGCCATTAAGAATGTTATGGTGGGTTTTCCCATTCCCACAGGTCTGAATGATACTATGGCACTGGCTATTCAAATTGACCGGCGGTTGCGGGAGCGCAAAACCGCAAATTCCCTCATGGTGTTGTCTGAACAGACACCTGATTTAATGCAATGTGATAGAATCCTGACTAGAAATGAGCGGAAAATTCATAGACGCCGGAATGGCTTGTGCTACTACTGTGGTGATTCTACACATGTTATCTCAGCATGCTCTAATCGTATAGCTAAGGTTGTTAGTCCTGTCACCGTTGGTAATTTGCAACCTAAATTTATTCTGTCTGTAACTTTGATTTGCTCACTGTCATCTTATCCTGTCATGGCGTTTGTAGATTCAGGTGCTGCCCTGAGTCTCATGGATCTCTCATTTGCTAAGCGCTGTGGTTTTACTCTTGAACCATTAGAAAATCCTATTCCTCTTAGGGGTATTGATGCTACACCATTGGCAGCAAATAAACCGCAGTATTGGACACAGGTTACCATGTGCATGACTCCTGAACACCGCGAGGTGATACGTTTCCTGGTTTTACATAAAATGCATGATTTGGTTGTTTTAGGGCTGCCATGGTTACAGACCCATAATCCAGTCCTGGACTGGAAGGCTATGTCAGTCTCAAGTTGGGGCTGTCGTGGTATTCATGGGGATTCCCTGCCTGTGTCTATTGCTTCTTCTACGCCTTCGGAAGTTCCGGAGTATTTGTCTGATTATCAGGATGTCTTCAGTGAGTCTGAGTCCAGTGCACTGCCTCCTCATAGGGACTGTGACTGTGCTATAGATTTGATCCCAGGCAGTAAATTTCCTAAGGGAAGACTGTTTAATCTGTCGGTACCTGAACATACCGCTATGCGTTCATATATCAAGGAGTCTCTGGAGAAAGGACATATTCGTCCGTCTTCTTCCCCTCTTGGTGCGGGATTCTTTTTTGTGGCAAAAAAGGACGGATCTTTGAGACCTTGTATTGATTATCGGCTTTTAAATAAGATCACTGTCAAATTTCAGTATCCTTTACCGCTGTTGTCTGACTTGTTTGCCCGGATTAAGGGTGCCAAGTGGTTCACCAAGATAGACCTTCGTGGTGCGTACAACCTTGTGCGCATTAAGCAAGGTGATGAATGGAAAACCGCATTCAATACGCCCGAAGGTCATTTTGAGTACTTGGTGATGCCTTTTGGGCTCTCCAATGCGCCTTCAGTTTTTCAGTCCTTTATGCATGACATTTTCCGGAAGTATCTGGATAAATTTTTGATTGTTTATCTGGATGATATTTTGGTTTTTTCTGATAATTGGGATTCGCATGTGGAGCAGGTCAGGTTGGTCTTTAAAATTTTGCGTGAAAATTCTTTGTTTGTCAAGGGCTCAAAGTGTCTCTTTGGTGTACAGAAGGTTCCCTTTTTGGGGTTCATTTTTTCCCCTTCTGCTGTGGAGATGGACCCAGTCAAGGTCCGAGCTATTCTTGATTGGACTCAGCCCTCGTCAGTTAAGAGTCTTCAGAAGTTCTTGGGCTTCGCTAACTTCTACCGTCGTTTTATTGCTAATTTTTCTAGCATTGTGAAACCTGTCATTTCCTCTTACCTCACCGTCATTATTTGTGGGGGCTTCTATCCAGCTTTGGGGTCCCCTTCTCTGGAGGCAAGAAAGGTCTTTGTTTTCCTCTACTAGGGGTAGCTAGATTCTCCGGCTGGCGCGTGTCATCTAGAATCAACGTAGGAATGATCCCCGGCTACTTCTAGTGTTGGCGTTAGGAGTAGATATATGGTCAACCCAGTTGCCACTGCCCTATGAGCTGGATTTTTGTATTCTGCAGACTTCCACGTTCCTCTGAGACCCTCGCCATTGGGGTCATAACAGTCCAGGGTCTGTCGGAGGGGTGAGTATATCCATATTTTTTATTTTTAGTCTTTATTTTTTACATGAATATGGATCCCAGGGCCTGAAGGAGAGTCTCCTCTCCTCCAGACCCTGGGAACCATACACACCGCACATGCCTGGGAATTTATAGGAACTTCCGATTCCGATTTCCAATATCACAAAAATACCGGATCTCGGTATCGGAATTCCGATACAGCGAATATCGGCCGATACCCGATATTTGCAGTACTGGAATGCTCAACACTAGCTCTGACTTCTGACTTGAGTTTCAGTCTTCTACTCTGACTCCACACCTACGTCAGGCTGCTAGGGCAACCTGAACATGAAGATGATATCAGTTTTGGCAACCAATTTAAAGGGGTTTTCTCATGTTTTGCAATTCCGCTCATTAAACATCTGCTCCATTTTGTTCATAGCCAAGGTTATCAGCCACTTTAGAGTAGCTGGTTTCCTAGGCAAAATGTCACGAGTGTGTCATGTCCTCCTGGGAGATCTGGGGTTAGAAGATCACTACTTAAATTTAGCCTGTGTGTTTGGATGCCATATTAAATGGATTCGGTTTCCTTTGGTGCTGAAGAGGTTAATGACCCTTTCTATGCTGGTCAGAAACTTGCAGCTCCATTTTCAGCTCCTTCTGATGCGGCCATCACCTCTCCCTATAATACCTGGCCAGACCTTCTGTCTTGCCAGTGAATGCTTTGCTTCCTAGGTCCTTGGAGATGCTGTGCTGAATAGGACTTTGTTGTTGCTACAGGAGATTGTTCCATGGTGTTTTTGGGAGTATGATTTCCTCATTGTTCTATTCCCATTTGGTTGGTACATTCCCATCCTTCCCTATATACCTCTCTACCTTTAGTGAGTGTTTGTATGTTTGTTTCTTTCTGTTAACCCGGTTTTGTCTTTGTGCCTTGTTTACCTTACATTTCTGTCCTTTGCCTCATAGTGTGGGGGAGGGAACAGATCATGGTTTTACAGGAGCATAGTATGATCGGAGACTCAGGTCTCTCTACCTTCAAGAGTACCCCCGGGACAGTGATAGATAGGGTCCCAGCTCCTGGTATGGTTTTATGCCCCTCTTCCTTACCAAAGACTGTCACAGCTGAGAGAGCGTTATTGCAAGCTGTTTGCTATTCAGCTTGAAAGTGCTGCTTTGAAGTTGGCTGAATTGTTAAATACAGCTAGATCCAGTTCTCCCTATGCTGCACTATGATGCCTTTGCTATCAAAGTTGGAGAGTAGTAACTCAGAATAGCATTTCAGCCATGTTGCTGCACCTAACTCTTCATCTTCAGGAGCTCACCAGTCCCTTCAAGTAGGAAGTCAGTAGGCAGGGGTGCTCCTGAATATAGGAACTTAAGGCAACTACTTTAAAAGTGGATTAGCGTAATCACTATTTACATATTGCCTAGGGAGTAAAGACTTATGTTCTTTTTTAACATGACAATAGTTTGAGTCACTTACGAATATATAGGAATAACAGGTTCCAAGACAATTCACTCCTTTGTGAAATAGATCCCAAATATTAATGCAGCCTGCTATCAAAATGACTGCTGAAGGAGGAGCATGTGACAAGACGTGTCGATCAGTCTCCTACAAGAGAAAAGCAGCTTTTCCATGCAAAGTGATTTCCAATTGGTGGAGGCTGAAGGACAGGTTTGGTCACATGCTTCTCCATCAGTGGTCATTTTGAGAACAAGAGTGCTGTGTAGTCTTTGAAGAAGGCTCCACTACTAAGAGCAGGAGGAGAAGCTGTCCATCCATGGCATCTAAGGAGTTAGATGTGGGCTCCCTAACCCCCCATTGGGCCTACGTGATGCAATTTTGGGAATTGGATGGATTGTTCAAGAGCAGCCAGCGGTCCATGGGGGGCCTCAATTCACACTTTTGCTTTTGGGCCCTGATATTTACACAGTAGATAGTTTGTACAGCCTTTTTTTGCAGCACTTTTTATGCAAATAAGAAACTACTTTTTACAGTACCAGCAAAAGCTATGAGATTTCAGAATTCTCATGAACCCGCTTGTTTTTTTGTTTCCTGATTGAATTTGAGAACTGCAGTGTTTTTAATGACGGTTTCACACGTCAGTGGCTCCGGTACGTGTAGTGACAGATTTCTCACGTACCGGAGACACTGACACATGTAGACCCATTCAAATGAATGAGTCTATGCACATGCCTGCGTGTTTTCGCGGACCGTGTGTCCGTGTGCAAAACACGGAGACATGTCCGTTTTTCTCCGGCAGCACGGTCCGCAAAGCGTCCCGCACACGTGCACACGGAGAACAGTGTGCACTCTCCTCCATGTGCACGTACCGCCCGCAGGAGAAACTGCGCTACAGTTAAGCGCTGTCTCCTGCATGTGGTGCTGAAGGCGGCATTCATCTCTTCTCTCCTGCGAGCGCTGCAGGGGACAAGAGATGAATGCTGCCTTCAGCACCACACGCTGAGGACAGCGCTTACTGTAGCGCTGTCTCTCCTGCACGGTCCGTGTGGTCCTCAGGCGGCACACGGGTGGCACACGACTGCCGCACGTGTGCCACACTGATGTGCCACATGAGCACACGGACACGGATAACTCCGGTACCGTTTTCTCAAGTACCGGAATTATCTGGACGTGTAAGACTGGCCTAAACCTGCAGCTTGTCAATTTTTTCAACGTTTTTACTTTGTATTTTTGCTGCTTTTTTGTGATTAAAAATATCTTCATTAGCACCTTCACGATCTTTGACATGCACATACGTGTCCCTGACTTTAATGCGGGCTTGCATGATAAGACCTCATCTCTCCCGGTAGATGATAGCTGATTTATTCAGATATCTTGTGCCTTTGACAGCTGCAGATGGAGCTGGATTTTTGTTTACAAATATGAAATAAAATAAAAAAAAACACAAAAGTTCAAATCATCCTCTTTTTCCCAGATTAAAAATGAAATGATTATTTAAAAAAATAAAACATATACATATTTGGTATCGCTACGTTCGTAAAAGTTTGATTTATCAAAATATAAAATAATTTTATCTGATCGGAAAATGGCGTGTACCAGAAAAAAGTAAAAATGCCAGAATGATGCTTTTTTGTAAGCTGCAACATAAGCCCTGACAAAGCCATATATCCTTAAAATTGAAAGAGTTGAAGATCTCGAAAAATTGTGACAAGCAAATTTTATTTATTTTTTTACAAATTTCCCCCAAAATTTTTGTCCACTTAAATAAAAAAGAAACTATGCATGTTTGGTATCTGAGTAATTATACTGACCTGGGGAATCATATTGCCAGGTCAACTTTACCATATCGTGAACATACATGGTAAGTAAAAAAAAACAAAAATCAAATCACATCATTCTAGAAAGGGCTGATTGCTTCTATAAGACCATCGAGAGAAAAAAAAAACTGTTATCTGTCAGTCGAATTTTGTCACACACTGGATGTGCTCATGACTCCCTAGGAAATATCCAGAAAGCATAGGAGAGGAAAATATAATCATTGGTAGAAAACCATGAAAAATGAATTTTCTGCTTAAAAGGCTTCAATCATTTGACCATCATGAGGCATGAGAATTATTCTCCCCAGGTTTGAACTCCTAACTTCTCCGGTAAATGGCTTTCTAAAGTATTCGACTCCTTCCATTGTTTACTTTCCAGGCGCCATAGGTATATTATTTGATTCCGAGCCGGGAGGAAATCCATACACAATTTCTTGCAGTTGATAAGTGTAGTGGTACTTACCCCCAGTTGCCACTGTAATTTCACGTAGGAAATGTCCGTAGAATGGAAAATCAAAGGACAGGTTCACTCTCTAAGGAACAATGATAGAAAAAAAGAAGTCACTTTTTTTTTGTATGGAGGGAAATACTGAATTCAAGTTTCATGCCAATGAGTGTTTTATTCATTATACTCCATATACTACTTCACTTTAGCTTCTAATAACATTCACTTTCAAGCTGTTGCCATGGAAACAATGCTGCCATTGTAATAGAAAGAGAAATTCTGTAAAAGGAAATGCTTAGCATACTCCGAACAGATTTATTTTTCTCCCTATCATCAAAATAATTTAACCTTTATGTCTGAGAATAGCAAATGCACTCTCATTGCACAATGTCACCTCAAATGATGCCTTTCGGTGGATCTTATGTGTAGAAGCCGGGAGGGATAGTGTTAGTATAAATGTAATGTTTATTGGAAGGAAAAATAGGAAAATATGATCTGTAAAAGGGGTCATAAGCATAATCTGAGATATATGGTGCTCACAAGCTGGGGCAAGGGGTAGGCAGGATAGGCAGCAGCGCAAGGACCCCATTGGGAAAAGAGGACCTTTCACTAGAAATGAGCGGAATGGGGCAAAATTAGAATTTGCCTGTTTGCGCGGAATTTACCAGGAAATTCTGTTCACAGCAAAGTTATTCTCCTATAGTCACCTCATCACTCATCTCTCTGGACGTTCCCGCCGTCTGATCCTCTGCGCTTCCACTGTGTCACATCTCCGGCCTGGAGTTCACTCTAGCTCTGATCTATAGTGAATAATGGGCTGGGGATCCACCACGATTGAGGTAAAGAGGACAAGACAGGGAGCAATGGGGTACGACAGATAAGGGGGGGGGGTTATGTATTTTATTTTTTCCCTTTTAACCTTTTTTCTGGCACTCTACAATTCAGCAAGATGGCGGCCGCCATTTTGCCGAGTTCATGCGGAGTGAATTACAAAAAATCTGTACCCGCCAGAATGCAGATTTCTGTAAAATTTTAGCAGAATTCAATTCCACTCGAATAAGTTTGCCCATCTCTTCCTTTCTCTAATTTTACCATGTAAAAGAGGCCACATCATGATAAAGTAGCTAAAGGTCTGAATAAAACTTAGTTGTTTTTTTAATTTCTCATCTATTTGCGGAGAGATTAGCAGGTAAAAGTTTATAATTTAATCTCCCTTTCAACCAAGAAGACATTACAGAGACTCGGTTACTTTTTCCCCTGCATGATGTTGCTCAATCATATGCAGGAGGAACAAAGAACAAGCTCATAGATAAGCTTAGAACAGGCTCTGCCTGTATGAGACACACAACACTGCTCTCCTTTATGATCTCTGCACATACCATGGACAGTGGAGCAGAGCTATGTGTTATTACAAACACATCTTGCAGCTTCCATCTCCAGGCATTCAGGGCACTGACAGCTCTGCTCTACTCCGCCTACCCCTACACTGACTGTTGTAAGATGACATCTGTTGTAATGAAACATGGCTCGGCTTTATTCTGCACAGTAGGTGCAGAGATGACGGAGGAAAGCAGAGCTGTGTGTCATTACATATCTCACATAGGCAAAGCCTGTTCTATGCTTTTTTTCTGGTTTATGTTCTTTTTTATACTGTATGAATCCCCCTGCTTATAATTGGGCATATGATTGGGCATGCTGCTTATGACTGTCATACAGGTGAAAAAGTAAACGCTCCCATAGATAAATCTCTGCTAACATTCCCTTGATTTAAAGGGAAATTAGTAGACTTTTCACCAGATTTTCATGTTGAACTGGACGCGCAATGAAATAGTGGCTGCAGAGAGGAATAAAAAGTGTTTGTTTTTTATTTAGCCTTTCTGTTGAGTAGATAATAGCTATCAAAGTATTTGGTAGCTAATCAGTGAACTTTTTTTTGTTCAAGTGAGAGTTGTCAGACAGCTTTCACTGTGGGTGTGTACTTCTATTCCCTGTACTGTATATATACTGTGGTTTTTATTCCGCTATGCAGCCACTATTACACCATGTGCCTAGTTCAACATGAAACATTTAATGAAAAGTTCTCTTTAATTCAGTCAATGTTTCCAGTTTTCTTGGGAAAAGATCAAGAAAGCTTGAAGATACAGACAAGAACAATGGACTCTACACTGTGTGCAGAATTATTAGGCAAGTTGTATAGAGGATTGTTTTTATTATTGATCAACAACTATGTGCTCAATCAACCCAAAAGAGTCATAAATATCAAAGCTTAATATTTTTGGAACTTGGAGTGGGTTCTTTTTTAGATTTGGCTATCTTAGGAGGATATCTGTTTGTGCAGGTTACTATTACTGTGCAGAATTATTAGGCAACTTAATAAAAACCAAATATATTCCCATCTCACTTGTTTATTTTCACCAGGTAAACCAATATAACTGCACAAAATTTAGAAATAAACATTTCTGACATGCAAAAACAAAACCCCAAAAAATTAGTGACAATATAGCCACCTTTCTTTATGATGATACTCAGCAGCCTCCATCCATAGATTCTGTCAGTTGTTTGATCTGTTTACAATTCACATTGAATGCAGCAGCCACCACAGCCTCCCAGACACTGTTCCGAGAGGTGGACTGTTTTCCCTTCCTGTAGATCTCACATTTTATGAGGGACCACAGGTTCTCTATGGGGTTCAGATCAGGTGAACAAGGGGGCCATGACATTATTTTTCTTCTTTGAGACCTTTGCTGGCCAGCCACGCTGTGGAGTAGTTGGAGGCATGTGATGGAGCATTGTCCTGCATGAAGATCATGTTTTTCTTAAACGATACAGACTTCTTCCTGTACCACTGCTTGAAGAAGTTGTCTTCCAGAAACTGGCAGTAGGTCTGGGAGTTGAGCTTCACTCCATCCTCAACCCAAAAAGATTTCACAAGTTCATCTTTGATGATACCAGCCCATACCAGTACCCCACCTGTTGTGAGTTCCATTCTCGAACTCCCTCCTGTGGTCATGAATGGTACTTCGGCGAGTTCTGTCTGTGGGCTCCCTCTGGTGGCTGTGAGTGGAGCTACTAGCCATTGAGGTGCTTTCCTCACCTGCTCCTCATTTGCTGCTAGACTGGCTTCTCTATTTAACTCCACTCAGATCGTTAGTGTATGCCAGCTGTCGATGTCTTAGCATTGGTTCAGATCTCTCTGGGACCTTTCTGAGGACCTGTCTATTCCAGCAGAAGCTAAGTTCCTGCTAGTTTATTTTTTGCTCATTGTTTTCTTGCTAAATTCTAATCCAGCTTGCAACCATGATATTGCCTTGCTAGTTGGAAGCTCTGGGGGTGCAGAGTGGCACCACCGCACCGTGAGTCGGTGCGGGGGTCTTTTTGCACACTCTGTGTGGTTATTTGTAGTTTTTTTGTGTTGACCACAAAGATCTCTTTTCTATCCTCAATCTGTTTAGTTAGACTGGCCTCCTTTGCTGAAACCTATTTCATTTCTGCGTTTGTGTATTCCTCTTAACTCACAGTCAATACTTGTGGGGGGCTGCCTTTACCTTTGGGGAATTTCTCTGAGGCAAGGTGAGGCTTTGTTTCCTATTTTTAGGGGTAGTTAGCTCTTAGGCTGTGAAGAGGCGTCTAGGCAGAGTCAGGCACGCTCCACGGCTATTTCTAGTGTGTGAGATAGGAGTAGGGTTTGCGGTCAGCAGAGTTCCCACTTCCCAGAGCTAGTTCCGATTCCGTGTATAACTATCAGGTCATTCCGGGTGCACCTAACCACCAGGTCCATAACAGTACAGCTGGCCCACAAAGTGTTAATGCATCTCAATAGAGGGAAAAGAGAAGTTCTGAGACCATTTTTTTTTTCCTCTGCAGTGTGTTTTGTCTCTCTTTTCCCCTTAACCTCTGGGTGGTTCAGAACTCAGGTGCAGATATGGACATTCAGGGTCTGTTCTCTAGTGTGGATCAACTCACTACAAGGGTACAGAGCATTCAAGATTATGTGGTTCAGAATCCGATATTAGAGCCTAGAATACCAATTCCTGATTTGTTTGCTGGGAATAGATCTAAGTTTCTGAGTTTCAAAAATAATTGTAAACTGTTTCTTGCTCTGAAACCCCGCTCTTCTGGTGACCCCATTCAGCAAGTAAAAATCATTATTTCTTTGTTGCGTGGCCACCCTCAAGACTGGGCATTCTCCCTGGCGCCAGGAGATCCTGCATTGTGTAATGTAGATGCGTTTTTTCTGGCATTAGGATTACTTTATGATGAACCGAATTCTGTGGACCAGGCAGAGAAGATTTTGCTGGCTTTGTGTCAGGGTCAGGATGAAGCGGAGGTTTATTGCCAGAAGTTCAGAAAGTGGTCTGTGCTTACTCAATGGAATGAGTGTGCCCTGGCAGCAATTTTCAGAAAGGGTCTTTCTGAAGCCCTTAAGGATGTTATGGTGGGGTTCCCCACGCCTGCTGGTCTGAATGAATCAATGTCCTTGGCCATACAGATCGATCGGCGTTTACGTGAGCGCAAAACTGTGCACCATTTGGCGGTATCCTCTGAGCAGAGGCCTGAGCCTATGCAATGTGATAGGACTTTGACCAGAGCTGAACGGCAAGGACACAGACGTCAGAATGGGCTGTGTTTTTACTGTGGTGACTCCACTCATGCTATCTCTGATTGTCCTAAGCGCACTAAGCGGTTCGCTAGGTCGGTCACCATTGGTACTGTACAGCCTAAATTTCTTTTGTCCGTTACTCTGATTTGCTCTTTGTCACCCTACTCTGTTATGGCATTTGTGGATTCAGGCGCTACCCTGAATTTGATGGACTTGGAGTTTGCCAAGCACTGTGGTTTTTTCTTGGAGCCATTGCAGCATCCTATTCCTTTGAGGGGAATTGATGCTACGCCTTTGGCCAGGAATAAGCCTCAGTACTGGACCCAGTTGACCATGTGCATGGCTCCTGCACATCAGGAGGATATTCGCTTTTTGGTGTTGCATAATCTGCATGATGTGGTCGTGTTGGGTTTGCCATGGCTACAGGTCCATAATCCAGTATTGGATTGGAAATCAATGTCTGTGTCCAGTTGGGGTTGTCAAGGGGTACATGGGGATGTTCCATCGTTGTCAATTTCATCCTCCACTCCTTCTGAAGTCCCTGAGTTTTTGTCGGATTACCGGTATGTATTTGATGAGCCCAAGTCCAGTGCTCTACCTCCTCATAGGGATTGTGATTGTGCTATTAATTTGATTCCTGGTAGCAAATTCCCTAAGGGACGACTTTTCAATTTGTCTGTGCCAGAACACACCGCTATGCGGAGTTATATAAACGAGTCTTTGGAAAAAGGGCATATTCGCCCGTCGTCGTCACCATTGGGAGCAGGGTTCTTTTTTGTGGCCAAGAAGGATGGTTCTCTGAGACCTTGTATAGATTACCGCCTTCTCAATAAAATCACGGTCAAATTTCAGTACCCTTTGCCTCTCCTGTCTGATTTGTTTGCTCGGATTAAAGGGGCTAGTTGGTTCACCAAGATAGATCTTCGAGGGGCGTATAATCTGGTGCGGATTAAACAGGGTGATGAATGGAAAACAGCATTTAATACGCCCGAGGGCCATTTTGAGTACTTGGTAATGCCATTCGGGCTTTCTAATGCCCCCTCTGTGTTTCAGTCCTTTATGCATGACATCTTCCGAAAGTATCTGGATAGATTCATGATTGTATATTTGGATGATATTTTGGTCTTTTCGGATGATTGGGAGTCTCATGTGAGGCAGGTCAGAATGGTGTTCCAGGTCCTTCATGCTAATGCCTTGTTCGTGAAGGGATCTAAATGTCTCTTTGGAGTTCAGAAGGTTTCCTTTTTGGGCTTCATTTTTTCCCCTTCTACTATCGAGATGGACCCTGTTAAAGTTCAGGCCATTTTTGATTGGACTCAGCCTACATCTGTGAAGAGCCTTCAGAAATTCCTGGGTTTTGCTAATTTTTACCGTCGCTTCATCGCTAATTTTTCTAGTGTTGTTAAACCGTTGACCGATTTGACCAAGAAGGGTGCTGATGTGGTGAATTGGTCCTCTGCGGCCGTTGAAGCTTTTCAGGAGTTGAAACGTCGTTTCTCTTCGGCTCCTGTGTTGTGTCAGCCAGATGTTTTGCTGCCTTTCCAGGTCGAGGTTGATGCTTCTGAGATTGGAGAAGGGGCTGTTCTGTCTCAGAGAAGTTCTGAAGACTCTGTAATGAAGCCATGTGCTTTCTTTTCTAGAAAGTTTTCGCCTGCTGAGCGTAATTATGATGTTGGCAATCGGGAGTTGTTGGCTATGAAGTGGGCATTCGAGGAGTGGCGACATTGGCTGGAAGGAGCCAAGCATCGCGTGGTGGTCTTGACGGATCACAAGAATCTGACTTATCTCGAGTCTGCCAAGCGGTTGAATCCTAGACAGGCTCGTTGGTCGCTGTTTTTCTCCCGTTTCGATTTTGTGGTTTCATACCTTCCGGGTTCTAAAAATGTGAAGGCTGATGCCCTTTCAAGGAGTTTTGTGCCTGATTCTCCTGGAGTTCCTGAACCGGCTGGTATTCTTAGAGAAGGGGTAGTTCTGTCTGCCATCTCCCCTGATTTGCGGCGAGTGCTGCAGGAGTTCCAGGCTGATAGACCTGACCGTTGTCCAGCGGAGAAACTGTTTGTCCCTGATAAATGGACTAGTAGAGTTATCTCTGAGGTTCATTGTTCGGTGTTGGCTGGTCATCCTGTGATTTTTGGTACCAGAGATTTGGTGGCTAGGTCCTTTTGGTGGCCTTCCTTGTCGCGGGATGTGCGTTCTTTTGTGCAGTCTTGTGGGACTTGTGCTCGGGCTAAGCCCTGCTGTTCTCATGCCAGTGGGTTACTTTTGCCCTTGCCGGTCCCGAAAAGGCCCTGGACACATGTTTCCATGGATTTTATTTCAGATCTCCCTGTTTCTCAAAGGATGTCGGTCATCTGGGTGGTTTGTGATCGTTTCTCTAAAATGGTCCATTTGGTACCCTTGCCTAAGTTGCCTTCCTCCTCTGATTTGGTTCCATTGTTTTTCCAGCATGTGGTTCATTTGCATGGCATTCCGGAGAACATCGTGTCTGACAAAGGTTTCCAGTTTGTTTCATGGTTTTGTCGTTCCTTTTGTGCTAAGATGGGCATTGATTTGTCTTTTTCTTCGGCCTTCCATCCTCAGACAAATGGCCAAACCGAACAAACCAATCAGACTTTGGAAACATATCTGAGATGCTTTGTTTCTGCGGATCAGGATGATTGGGTGACCTTCTTGCCATTGGCTGAGTTCGCCCTTAATAATCGGGCCAGTTTGGCTACTTTGGTTTCGCCTTTTTTTTGTAATTCTGGTTTTCATCCTCGTTTTTCTTCAGGGCAGGTTGAGCCTTCGGACTGTCCTGGTGTGGATTCTGTGGTGGACAGGTTGCAGCAGATTTGGACTCATGTGGTGGACAATTTGACTTTGTCCCAGGAGAAGGCTCAACGTTTCGCTAACCGCCGTCGCTGGGTTGGTCCCCGACTTCGAGTTGGGGACTTGGTTTGGTTGTTGTCTCATCATGTTCCTATGAAGTTTTCTTCTCCTAAGTTTAAGCCTCGTTTCATTGGTCCGTATAAGATTTCTGAAATTCTCAATCCTGTGTCATTTCGTTTGGCCCTTCCTGCTTCTTTTGCCATCCATAATGTGTTCCATAGGTCGTTGCTGCAGAGATATGTGGCGCATATGGTTCCCTCCGTTGACCCTCCTGCTCCGGTGCTGGTCGAGGGGGAGTTGGAGTATGTGGTGGAGAAGATCTTGGATTCTCGTATTTCGAGATGGAAACTTCAGTACTTGGTCAAATGGAAGGGCTATGGTCAGGAGGATAATTCCTGGGTTGTTGCCTCTGATGTCCATGCTGCCGATTTAGTTCGTGCCTTTCATTCTGCTCGTCCTGATTGGCCTGGGGGCTCTGGTGAGGGTTCGGGGACCCCTCCTCAAGGGAGGTGTACTGTTGTGAGTTCCGTTCTCAAACTCCCTCCTGTGGTCATGAATGGTACTTCGGCGAGTTCTGTCTGTGGGCTCCCTCTGGTGGCTGTGAGTGGAGCTACTAGACATTGAGGTGCTTTCCTCACCTGCTCCTCATTTGTTGCTAGACTGGCTTCTCTATTTAACTCCACTCAGATCGTTAGTGTATGCCAGCTGTCGATGTCTTAGCATTGGTTCAGATCTCTCTGGGACCTTTCTGAGGACCTGTCTATTCCAGCAGAAGCTAAGTTCCTGCTAGTTTATTTTTTGCTCATTGTTTTCTTGCTAAATTCTAATCCAGCTTGCAACCATGATATTGCCTTGCTAGTTGGAAGCTCTTGGGGTGCAGAATGGCACCACCGCACCGTGAGTCGGTGCGGGGGTCTTTTTGCACACTCTGTGTGGTTATTTGTAGTTTTTTTGTGTTGACCACAAAGATCTCTTTTCTATTCTCAATCTGTTTAGTTAGACTGGCCTCCTTTGCTGAAACCTATTTCATTTCTGCGTTTGTGTATTCCTCTTAACTCACAATCAATACTTGTGGGGGGCGGCCTTTACCTTTGGGGAATTTCTCTGAGGCAAGGTGAGGCTTTGTTTCCTATCTTTAGGGGTAGTTAGCTCTTAGGCTGTGAAGAGGCGTCTAGGCAGAGTCAGGCACACTCCATGGCTATTTCTAGTGTGTGAGATAGGAGTAGGGTTTGCGGTCAGCAGAGTTCCCACTTCCCAGAGCTAGTTCCGATTCCATGTATAACTATCAGGTCATTCCGGGTGCACCTAACCACCAGGTCCATAACACCCACCTCCACCTTGCTGGCGTCTGAGTCGGAGTGGAGCTCTCTGCCCTTTACTGATCCAGCCTCTGGCCCATCAAGAGTCACTCTCATTTCATCAGTCCATAAAACCTTTGAAAAGTCAGTCTTAAGATATTTCTTGGCCCAGTCTTGACGTTTTATCTTATGTTTCTTTTTCAAAGGTGGTCGTTTTTCAGCCTTCCTTACCTTGGCCATGTCCCTAAGTATCGCACACCTTGTGCTTTTTGCTACTCCAGTAATGTTGCAGCTCTGAAATATGGCAAAACTGGTGGCAAATGGCATCTTGGCAGCTTCACGCTTGATTTTCCACAATTCATGGGCAGTTATTTTGCTCCTTTTTTGCCCAGCACGCTTCTTGCGACCCTGTTGGCTATTGGCCATGAAACGCTTGATTGTTCAGTGATCACGCTTCAAAAGTTTGGCAATTTCGAGACTGCTGCATCCCTCTGCAAGACATCTCACAATTTTGGACTTTTCAGAGCCCGTCAAATCTCTCTTCTGACCCATTTTGCCAAAAGAAAGGAAGTTGCCTAATAATTAAGCACACCTTATATAGGGTTATGATGTCATTAGACAACACCCCTCCTCATTACAGAGATGCACTTCACCTGATTTACTTAATTGGTAGTTGACTCTCAAGCCTGAACAGCTTGGAGTAGGACACCATGTATAAAAAGTATCATGTGATCAAAAATACAACTTGAATAATAATTCTGCACACAGTGTAAAGTACCAGGTCATGTTATTGCCGCCACTGGGACTCGAACATAACATACGAACACGCCCAAGATACTCGGATAACACCCAAGCATGCTTGGATAAGATGTTATCAGAGTATGCTTGCCCATCACTAGTCGCCTATGCAATGTTGTCCAATGGGGAAAAAAAACACTTTAGATTAGATTTTTTTGCTATGGTCACAAGGTGGCATGTAACATTTTTAACAATAGAGAAACATTAAAACTGAATAGAGATTTATGGCAACCATACCATCATTTTATTACAGCTCATGGATGATTGTGCTAATTAATGTGCAAGTCTGAAGCAGATCACAAAGGGATGAGAATATTAAAAAGAGTAGATGTTGTATATAAGAATGACTGATCATCATGTGACATTCCAGCTGTTCACTTTTACAATGTTATAACCCAACAGATGTTATACCTCCAATTACAGGAGACATATAAATCATACACTTCTGACAGCAACTCACAACATTCAATTTGTAGCAGACAGAAAAAATGTTCAAAACAGTAACTGAGTAAAAAAAAAAAAATGACATGAAATTATTTACATGTTTAAACTTTTTTTTACAGCCATGGGTTTATGAGCAATTTCTACAATTTTACCATTAAAAACTAAAATTTATATAAATAATCTCAATATTACTCCATACCCATAAATTAAATGAAAGTGGAACTTGGTGAATTATGATGAAAATGCTACTTAATCCTTTATAAACATGGACACCTTTGTACACATTTGCATTAAAGCACAATATTTTGTAAAAAAAAAAAAAAAGTCAGAAAAATTAAAGGATAGTAATTAGTGATGAGTGAATATGCTCGTTGCTCGGGTGGTCTCCGAGTATTTGTGACTGCTCGGAGATTTAGTTTTCTTCGCCTCAGCTGTATGATTTACATCTGTTAGCCAACCTGAATACATGTGGGGGTTCCCTAGCATCCAGGCAACCCCCACATGTACTCAGGCTGGGTAGCAGCCATAAATCATGCAGCTGCATCATCAAAAACTAAATCTCCGAGCAGTCACAAATACTCAGAGACCACCCGAGCAACGAGCATATTCACTCATCACTAATTACTATACCTTTGAAATGTTTAGATTTTTTTTACATTTCATTGCCCTAATAATTACAA
This sequence comes from Ranitomeya variabilis, assembly GCF_051348905.1. Classification (NCBI taxonomy): domain Eukaryota; kingdom Metazoa; phylum Chordata; class Amphibia; order Anura; family Dendrobatidae; genus Ranitomeya; species Ranitomeya variabilis. The sequence goes on along the minus strand of NC_135237.1, from coordinate 42,537,829 downwards.
GCATATTGGTGGAGGTCAAGTTCCTGAGACCCCAACCAATCACTGAAGGTGCACAGCTCAGAAGACAGAAGGTATGGGTCCAGCTCCAGGTCTAGCGCATGCGCAGAGAGCAGGCTACGGATTCACTAGAATACAAAGGCTTCATAGTCTATTGAATCCGTGCACTCAAGCAAAAAATGTGCGTTCTAGTATCCTCACTCAGTTACACACCTCTCAGGGATGGGAGCATGGAGCGATCGGTCGGAGTCTCAGTAACTAAACTCCTACCAACCTGCTTGCCATTATTAGGGCAATTCAATTTGGAAAAAAAAAAAAAGTTTAGTTACTCTTTAAAAGTGTTGTCTACGCTTTGTGGGGTTGTTCGTATGCTGTGAGGATTATCTGAGAGCGGGTGGTCAAGTGGTCGCAAATATAGATTTGTGATCACATGCCAACTAGACATACTTAACCTCACTTGTTGCAAATTAATTTAGAAAGGATGGGCACGTCTAGTCAGAATGTGGCGGGAAGTATGCAAAATGCTAAAATGCTCTATTGAGGTCACAAGGCCATGTGCTCCTGGCACTAGAGTCGGAGAATCCTCATGCGTGGCACATGCTATGAGGATTCAAAAGTCTACAGTCACAGAGCGATTGCAGACTTTAACGTCAATTCTGGACAACACCCTTTAATGTTTTTTCTGACACAAGCAATGTTTGAATACATGGCATCTTCTAAAAGTAAAAGTTCATACATGCCCTGGTGCTTACAGCGTCATGTGCAAAATGTTTACAAGCTTAAATAAAAATTGTCACCGGTTGACAAATTGTCTTATAAGATGCAGGAAGGTGACCATATCTGATATCTGATACTGATTCCCCAATCAGAAAGCTTATATACATTTTTATCGGTATGGGGAGGTGATAACATAAGGAAAAGTACCCACTCCTGTGATGACTGGAGGTTGCACAATGGAAACATGACAGTATTTGGGTATATGCACATAGGGTTTCTTTGAGGCCATCACAAATGATGAATTTTCAAGTGGAAAGTGCTTCAGAAATCTCTCTTTCATTGGGGAGTTTTTGGAGGAGTTTTTCAATTTTTGGAGTGGTTCTTGAGAGGTTTTAAGCATTTTGGAAAAAATTTTCCTGAAACATTTTTTTAAGCTTTTTGATTGGACCGTGCCCTATTTGGAAGTTTCGGGGAACTAACATGCACTTTCTTCTCTCCAACCAGGCATTTTTCAAAACCCAAAGTAGAAAAAAAAACACCCCAAAGACTAAACATATGACCAGCAAAGTGTTTTACAATAGCATTGAATAGGAAGAATTCTGGAGCTATTTTTCATCCATCTTTTGGAACTGACCTGCCTGAAAAGACTCTTCAAAAATATCTAGTGTCCTCTTTGTTCCTGGCTGTCACTTCTGCTGCTTTCCATAATCTCTACGCCCTGCTCACTTCTTTTTATTCACTTTCCTAGAGGATGTATGTAGCTACATCAAGTGTGTGCAGCTTCTTTTTCATAGGTGGCTTCCACCTAGAGTAATGTCTCCTTGTGTTGGAGATTAGTGAGCATGCTCTGAGATATATGCAGATTGGAGGACTTAACCGTTCCCATTACCTGTCATCTGTGCCGATTCCTCTTCCTGTATTACTTGCTTATATTTGAACAGAAAGGAATTATTTTTATAGGTTTCTTGATGGCATCCAAACTCAATACGGCAGATATTAGGTACATAGTCTGTACTGGGAGGATTTCAAGATTCCACATTCATTGTTCAAATTAAGAAAGATTTATAACTTGGGGCCAATTCTACAGAACTCTGCTTTGTAAAGACAATGATTACAAATGGGCTTCATAATGTTTTATTGCCGAACGTCCGCAGATTATGCATGGAACAGAATGCAATTAGTTCCAACGTTACTGCGTCTAAATATTTAAAAAGGCTAAAAAGGCAAGTAAATGTTATAATGATTAAATTAAAAAAAAAGTAATAAGTCTTAGAAAGATTTGTGATAGACTCAAATGTTTTAGAACCTATCAATATTCATCCACTGGTAGTAAACCTTTATGGGAATAATGAACGGCTGTTATATTGTCACTACAGTTTCTCTATAAGAACAGCTGTTCAATTCAGAACATATGGGTTGGATTGGACCAATGACGTTCCAGAAGATCCTCCAGTGATACCATAGTCACATTGGTCCACCAAAACCCAACTGGATCTTCATTCATGTGTGGCCAGTCAATGGCTGATTAATAAGTGATGGGTGTTGGTCGGATTTCCACTGTCGGAATGGTAAGGACCACAAGAGCAGAAGAGCTGGATGGGTGAGTGATTAAATTGGTGAGTAATGGTTATTTCCAACATATTTTCAACGTGTAGTCCAAACATCCCAGACAATCACTTAAATCACCATTATTTAATACTCTACATTACAACCTGAGAGGGCACTAGACAGAACTTTTATTTGGGAACTATATAGGTGTCCAAACATTACATGATATTTGTTGGGCATTATATGGTGCTACTCGAATGCTTCTTTATTGTATTTTGGGCACTGTGTATGAGTATTATTTGGGTATGATATAGTGTTATTTTTATTGTTCCTACAAAGTATGAAGGCATTGTTGGATCACGATATGTTGAAGAGAACTTATTATCAAGATTTTAAACCACCCAAAGATCGGTCATTGAACCAGCGCTGCCCCCGTGACTGAAATCCGGACACTGCTTTTGGAATAACATTCATTTTCTCCCCGCAGGCGCTGGGCAGGTTAGTAACGATGTCAACCTACGGATGAACCTCATATCTGCAGGTTAATAGCGTTTTTTTCTTCTGACAGGTACCTTTAATGCTTAGATAAAGGGATTTTTTTCCATTCTGTGTATATGAGAGTTTTTTTAATTTCTTTACAGTTAAATGAGATAATGACATAATAATGTCACCACCTCGTTTCTATCCTGGTGTGTGGCCTCTAGCCGTTCTTCACCTTGTTGATCATGCTCTGAATTATCCGGTAAATTTGCCCTAATTGTTTTTTATGGAAAAACCTATTTAAGCAAAATATACAGTATACTTAAAAGGAACCTGTCACATCCAAGAGCTATCTGCTATTTAATATCGTGGTAATCTGCAGGTAAGTAAAGTTTAAATTATGTGTACATGTATGTTTATTACATTTTTTTCACCGCTAATTACACTGTGAGTGCAGCTGCAATCAATCCCCAACATGATTGACAGCTTGTTTTGCATGGAGGCTGCACACACGCGCTGCACATGCACGCTGCACACATGCGCACTGCAGAGCAGGATGTCAATTAGTAGTGCAGGGGAGTGATTAAGGCGCACTAAAACTGAATAGCTGCATGGAGGACATAATTTCATTGCCCCCCCTACAGGCACTGCAGGATGCAAATGCTATTTGCCTGCAGATTAAACCTATATCTGCAGGTAAATAGTGTTTATGGATGAGACGGGTTCTCTCTAAAGGTTGTTGTTCATTTTGGTTAAACGCTACATTGTCAAGTTTCTCTTGGCATTAAATCTGAGATCTGTAGGGAAACATCACAGTAAGTGTTTAATTTCCTTACAGCGCCACCATGGGAGAAATTAGGCATTGCTTGGTGTCCATTCCCATCAATGTAGTAATGCAGGACAGGATGAGTCCAACAGTCAACACTCTTTGAAATACCGATAAGGAGCCTGAACAGATCATTCCCTATGATTACTCATCCATTCTGATGATGGGCTTCCTGAAGTAGGGAACTTGTTAGAAACTATGTAACTACTTGTACATTGCTGGGTAGGTTACTAAAAGTGAATTAAAACATAACTTCCTGGGACAAAAATCGATTTTTAATTGCTGAGAAAATCAATTTTGAACTTTATGTAAATGAGGCTGGAAGTGAACTGAGGGCAGGCTGATTCTCAACTATTTCGACGATCTTCTGCATATCCATCTGTCTAGTACCATCCTCATATGCTCTATTAAAGTCATAGTTACATAGTAACATAGTTAGCAAGGCCGAAAAAAAGACATTTGTCCATCCAGTTCAGCCTATATTCCATCAGAATAAATCCCCAGATCTACGTCCTTCTAAAGAACCTAATAACTGTAAGATACAATATTGTTACGCTCCAGGAAGGCCTCTCTTGAACCCCCCGACTGAGTTCACCATCACCACCTCCTCAGGCAAGGAATTCCTGGTTCTCACTGCCCTAACAGTAAAGAATCCTCTTCTATGTTGGTAGAAAAACCTTCTCTCCTCCAGACGCAGAGAATGCCCCTTGTGACCGTCACCTTCCTTGGTATAAACAGATCCTCGGAGAGATATTTGTATTGTCCCCTTGTATACTTATACATGGTTATTAGATCGCTCCAGGTAAGTTTGTCATTAACTAGGATCTCCAAGTTCTTCTCTATGTCAGATTTACCCAGTTGTTTCCCGTTCAGTATATAATGGTGATATTGATTCTATCTTCCCATGTGTATAACCTTACATTTATCATTGTTAAACCGCATCTGCCACCTTTCGGCCCAAGTTTCCGACTTATCCAGATCCATCTGTAGCAGAATACTATCGTCTCTTGTATTGACAGCTTTACATAGTTTTGTATCATCTGCAAATATCGATATTTTACTGTGTAAACCTTCTACCAGATCGAAGAGAAGAGGTCCCAACACCGACCCCTGCGGTACCCCACTGGTCACAGCGACCCAGTTAGAGAATCTACCATTTATCAGCACCCTCTGCTTTCTATCACTAAGCCAGTTACTTACCCATTTACACACATTTTCCCCCAGACCCAGCATTCTCATTTTGTGTACCAACCTCTTGTGTGGCACGGTATCAAACGCTTTGGAAAAATCAAGATATACCACGTCCAACGACTCAACTTGGTCCAGTCTATATCTTACCTCTTCATAAAAACTGTTTAGATTGGTTTGACAGGAGCGATTCCTCATAAACCCATGCTGATATGGCGTTAAACAGTTATTCTCTTTGAGATAATCCAGAATAACATCACGAGACTTACTGGCCTATAATTTCCAGGTTCACTTTTAGAGCCCTTTTTGAATATTGTTACCACATTTGCTATGCGCCAGTCCTGTGGAACAGACCCCGTCGCTATAGAGTCCCTAAGTATAAGAAATAATGGCTTGTCTATTACATTACTTAGTTCTCTTAGTACTCGTGGGTGTATGCCACCTGGACCCGGAGATTTATCTATTTTAATCTTATTTAGCCGGTTTCGCACCTCTTCTTGGGTTAGATTGGTGACCCTTAATATAGGGTTTTCTTTGTCATCAAGAACAGATATGAATCAAAATGGTTATGCCATTAGGCAGAGAATAACAAAAAACCCTTGCACTTGTGAGGAATCTGCCCTCCTTCGGTGCACTTGCAGTCTCATTTCCAGAGATTCAAATTTCTTTTTCAGGAATATCGATTTGTGACTAGGAATGTATGATTGGATTACACTTGTATTTTACTACCCTAGTCAGTAATGTAATTAGATTGGTGACCTTAAAGCTTCTAACAGATTCCTTTAAATTATCGAGCCTTAAGGTACCTTCACACTAAGCGACTTTGCAATTATAACGATAGCGATCCGTGACGTTGCAGCGTCCTGGATAGCGATATCGTTGTGTTTGACACGCAGCAGCGATCTGGATCCTGCTGTGATATCGCTGGTGGTTGCTGAAAGTCCAGAACTTTATTTGGTCGTCAGATCGGCATGTATCGTCGTGTTTGACAGCAAAAGCAACGATGCCAGCGATGTTTTACAATGGTAACCAGGGTAAATATCGGGTTACTAAGCGCAGGGCCGCGCTTAGTAACCCGATGTTTACCCTGGTTACCATTGTAAATGTAAAAAAAAACAAACAGTACATACTCACCCTCTGATGTCTGTCACGTCCCCCGGCGTCTGCTTCCCGCACTGACTGTGAGTGCCGGCCGTAAAGTAAAAGCAGAGCACAGCGGTGACGTCACCGCTGTGCTGTGTTTTACGGCCGGCACTCACAGTCAGTGTGGGAAGCGGACGGCGAGGGACGTTACGGACACCGGAATGTAAGTATGTAGTGTTTGTTCTTTTTACATGTACACTGGTAACCAAGGTAAACATCGGGTTACTAAGCGCGGCCCTGCGCTTAGTAACCCGATGTTTACCCTGGTTACCCGGGGACTTCGGCATCGTTGGTCGCTGGAGAGCTGTCTGTGTGACAGCTCTCCAGTGACCACACAGCGACGCTGCAGCGATCGGCATCGTTGTCGATATCGCTGCAGCGTCGCTTAATGTGACGGTACCTTTAGTAAAAATCAATAGATCATACCTTGTACGGTAAACTGACCTGGATAATGATATGCTGACCTTTTCCAGGTATAAAGGAATGCTAAAGCAAGTGGGAACAAAAATAATTTCAGGCCACTCTGGTGTTAGTAGGTCACAGCGCACAGTAATGTAGGAGGAAGTCATTTGTGACCTTAATCGCCTGCAGTTCCAGTTCTTCCATTATCCACTCTCCCTGTAATGTTAGGAGCAGGCTATTGCACACAGTTTGCCTTTCACAAACTCTTACTATTCCAAGTCCCATTAAGTTTATTTTTGTACATTAAGTCTGCACATTGGGCTAGAATTTCATTTTCCGGTAGAGCAAACACCATCTTTAATCTGCAAGCATTTAGCACGTGTTAATGGCATTTAAAGATCCTGCTACCGATATGTAGAAACTATATTCTTCATATTCTATCTAACATGTAATGTTATATTATAAAACGTGCTCCACAGTAGAATTGCCCATATATAGTGTATACATATAATTATAGTTGAATTAAGTTACTGGGTCCCATTGCAAGTTTCACGAAAAGTTAAAACTGGTGCACATACCAGTTCAATATGTTCAAGAACTGTCCCGGTTCTTCTGATTTGTAGCTTTCCATATATGTATGGTCATACACATGTATCCTGGACCCACTGTGCCACGGGCCTGGCTTACCCAGGAGGGGCACGGCTAAGTGACTGCCTGGGTTTCACTAGACCTCCTGATGGTGGAGTTAGGCTTGTGCAGAAGGTAGCCGCAAGGTGCCACTTCTGGGCAGTCCCCGATACTGCAGCAGCTGACTCCAAGGGTCAGGGTTGCAGTCACGGAAATGGACTCTGAGTCACAGGCAGGAGAGAATTCAGGTACTGGTTCTGGTTCAAACAGTGCTGATTCTGGAACACAAGACAGGACAAATACTGGTTCCGTTACAGGTTCTGGTACCATCAAAGTGGTTTCAGGTTCAGACAACACAGGCATAGGTTCTACATTAGATAGCATTGGCTTCAGGAACAGGTTCTGGTTCAGACAACATGGATTTCAAGGACAGGAATCTGGCAACATACTAGTTGCATAATTTATGTAGGGAAATTACAGGGGTTGCTCAGGCACCTTCCTACTGGGGAGGGTGCATCATATACCTGATGCCTCCTAGTTATTGGCTGGGGATGACTGCCGATAAGTCTTTTAACTGACCTGAGATATAAGAGACTAGCATTCCCATACAGGAGATAATCCAGCAGCTGTCGGCTATACACTATAGCTGGCAACTTGTTGCATCAGCCATGATCATTGTTTAGACCATCCATATCTGTTTAACCCCTTAGATGCTGCTGTAAAAAAATGACTACATCATATAAATGGTTAACAGAGTGTGGATTCTCCCTCTTTATCCCCATCGACACCCTGAGATCATGATTGTGTGGTCCTGATGTTTGTCATGGCAATTCACGAGCAAATAGCGGCCTCAGAGTCTGCCGGCTACAGCGGCCTGTTAAAAAGTCAGCGACATTTAGGTGGTAAAAATCAAGTTTTTCATTCCGATCATGCCACTTTGTATTGATTACTGAAAAGCACCTGAAGGGTTAATAAACTATCTGACAGCAGTTTTCAATGTCAGGGGGTGCTGTTTTTAGAATAGTATCAGTTTTGAGGGTTTTCCAATATATAGGACCCCTAAAAGTACTTAAAACCTGCATAGGTCCCTAAAAAAAAAATTTTGTAAATTTCCTTGAAAAATTGGAAAATTACTGTTACATTTGTAAACCTCCTAAAATGCTAACAAAATAAAATAACATTTTACAAATAGTGCTGATGTAAAGCAGACATGTGGAAAATATTATTTATTAGTGTTTTTCTATGGTATGGCTGCCTGAATTAAATGGATAATCATTCAAAGTTTTAAAAGTGCAAATTTTTTACATTTTTTTTAAATTTCTGATATTTTTTTTTATAAATAAACACAAGACATATCAACTTAAATTCACCATTATCATAAAGTATAATGTGTCATGAAAAAACAATCTCAAAATCACTGAAATTTGCTGAAGCATTCCAGAGTTATTACCACATAAAGTGACACTGGTCAGATTTTTAAAAATTGGCTCTGTCACTAAGGGGTTAAATAAATTGATTTGCAGATCATTTATGTTAACGCAATATCCATCAAATGAAGTCATATTGTACAGTGAGTATTTTATTGTACTTACAGCAGCCTGTCGATGAGTATTTGATAGAATCCCATGAATCTTTACTTTTTCTTTTTCCATTTGATCGATGTTGACCCATAAATCTCGACTGGCAGAATCCAATGGACCAAACATTCTAGAAGTATAATACTTGTGATCCATGTCTTCCTGTAACACAGAGAAAGATTTATTATAAGAATTGTTTTTCTCTAAGATCAATAATACTTTACTTTTACATAGTTAAAAAAAAACTCTGTAAATTGTATTACATTATAAATAAAAGCATAATTTAGTGTAAAAAATAAATTTTAATTGTAGACACAAAATCCGTACTGCCTTGTACATAAAGGACACATTAACTATTCAGCTCGATCACTCTCGGCTGTTGTATTCAAATTAGATCGCTTATCATTTAATTATTTCCCAATATTAAGTTGATAACCCTGACTGATGCCAGGAACCACAATGAATTATGGTCTCAAGTTACCAAATATTCTGTTCATTTAGGTCATGGCAATTTATTTATTATTAATACTTCTGAAAAGATAGCTGGCAAGTAATGTCATTAATTGTTCCAAGGATAATCTTTTTGAGGTTAATTAGCTTATACCGATATATGAGAATAAGGATTTTAGTGCAATTAACCTATTAAATAATACATCTGAAAGGCAGAGAATGAAAGGGTTCTGTAAAGCAATTAAACAAGAAATGAAGGACCTGAAGATCCTCAGATGTGTTAAATGAATGATGAAAACTCCAAATTTCGTACAAAGTCAAAAATTACAGGCATGAAGAATTGCTTTCTGTGATAAAGACAATCAATGGTTCAAGGTCTGGTCTTCAAAACTATTAGAAGTCAGAGAGATGTAGCATATGTAGAAACAATGTCCACAATACTACTCCTTTAATGCTCTGTTCTGGGATTTTTTCTCACACAACCATATTTCCATTTTAATTTAGTACAGATCCAATATACCAAGGTCAGACTGGCCCGCCAGAGGATGAAGGATCTTCTAAGAGCTCCAGTTTCTGACACTACTCCAAATTTTTTATGCAGCAAGATCCCAAAATTCCATCTGAAAATCAACCCATTTGGAGTAAGTCAGTTGCCACTAAAGTCTACTTCAAAGGTACGAGCGCGAATTCAGAGACAAATGTGGTCGCTCATTAGCAAGAAGGTTCCATCCATGCATGCAAAGGACATACGTATCCAAATTAAAAGGGGCAACCGGGCCAGAAATTCATAACCCCCATTGACATTATTAATAGATTTAATTAAATATTTACACCCCAGTTATTACCATTTTTAGCAAAAGTGGTCTATAGTATCTCAGAAGACACTCCCTTTGCATCCCAATCACTTGAGGCTCATCTAACAGTTTGATCAAAGCCTGGAAAAAAACAAATGTCTGCCCTAATTTTCCTCCAATATCATTAAATAATGTAGATGTAGATTATTCTCTAAAATTATTGCAACATGGCTCTCCCACTACCTTCCCTCAGTTATTAGCAACAATCTGGTTGACTTCCTTAAGGGCAGGCACATTCACACTGAAGGCATCAAAACTATGAATTAACACATATAAAATTAGCCACCTTTTGCTTTGATGACTGCTTTGCACACTCTTGGCATTCTCTTGATGAGCTTCAAGAGGTAGTCACCGGGAATGGTTTTCACTTCACAGGTGTGCCCTGTCAGGTTTAATAAGTGGGATTTTTTGCCTTATAAATGGTGTTGGGACCATCAGTTGTGTTGAGCAGAAGTCTGGTGGATACACAGCTGATAGACCTACTAAATAGACTGTTAGAATTTGTATTATGGCAAGAAAAATGCAGCTAAGTAAATAAAAAGGAGTGGCCATCATTACTTTAAGAAATGAAGGTCAGTCAGTCCGAAAAATTTAAAGTGTCCCCAAGTGCAGTGGCAAAAATCATCAAGCTCTACAAAGAAACTGGCTCACATGAAGACCGCCCCAGGAAAGGAAGACCAAGAGTCACCTCTGCTTCTGAGGATAAGTTTATCCGAATCACCAACCTCAGAAATCGCAGGTTAACAGCAGCTCAGATTAGAGACCAGGTCAATGCCACACAGAGTTCTAGCAGCAGACACATCTCTACAACAACTGTTAAGAGGAGACTTTGTGCAGCAGGCCTTCATGGTAAAATAGCTGCTAGGAAACCACTGCTAAGGACAGGCAACAAGCAGAAGAGACTTGTTTGGGTTAAAGAACACAATTAATGGACATTAGACCAGTGAAAATCTGTGCTTTGGTCTGATGAGTCCAAATTTGAGATCTTTGGTTCCAACCACCGTGTCTTTGTGCGACGCAGAAAAGGTGAACTCTACATGCCTGGTTCCCACCGTGAAGCATGGAGGAGGAGGTGTGATGGTGTGGGGGTGCTTTGCTGGTGACACTGTTGGGGATTTATTGAAAATAGAAGGCATACTGAACCAGCATGGCTACCACAGCTCCTTGCAGCGGCATGCTATTCCATCCGGTTTGCGTTTAGTTGGCCCATCATTTATTTTTCTACAGGACAATGACCCCAAACACACCTCCAGGCTGTGTAAGGGCTATTTGAACAAGAAGGAGAGTGATGGGGTGCTACGCCAGATGATCTGGCCTCCACAGTCACCAGACCTGAACCCGATCAAGATGGTTTGGGGTGAGCTGGACCGCAGAGTGAAGGCAAAAGGGCCAACAAGTGCTAAGCATCTCTGGGAACTCCTTCAAGACCGTTAGAAGACCATTCCCGGTGACTACCTTTTGAATCTCATAAAGAGAATGCCAAGAGTGTGCAAAGCAGTCATCAAAGCAAAAGGTAGCTACTTTGAAGAACCTATAATATAAGACATAATTTCAGTTGTTTCACACTTTTTTGTTAAGTATATAATTCCACATGTGTTAATTCATAATTCTGATGCCTTTAGTGTGAATGTACAATTTTCATAGTCCTGAAAATACAGAAAAATCTTTAAATGAGGTCTGTCTAAACTTTTGGTCTGTACTGTATACAGATGACTTGTTGCTCTATGTCTCTAACCCAATGATCTAATTTTTCTCTATAATAAAGGAATTCAGAGAATTCAGCCATGTGAGCAATTTTGAAGTCAATTACTCTAAAAAAGAAGCCATGAACATAACTTTTAAGGCTGGACTGGCCCAAACACTAATTTCTAGACAAACGCAATTAATTACCTGAGTACACAAATTCCCAGGAACTTGGATGATCTGCATCGTATAAATTATAGCCCCAACATTGAACAAATGTTTCAAAGTGTAATGAATTATAATTTGAAACCCTTGTCCTGGTTCGGTCGTATTAATGCGACCAAAATGGATATTTTACCAAAACTTATTTATATGTTCCAGACCGTTCCTCTCTGCGTTTCTCAGACCCTTTTCTCCTGTCTCAACAAGGCTATTAACAAGATTGTATGGGGAATGTCGAAGCTTAGGTTATGTTTTAAAATATTGTATAGTACCAAAAATAAAGGGGCTACTAGTCTGCCCGATCTAAAACGAATACCATCAGTTTGCAATGCTTGTCACAGCAGTGGACTGGTTCAAGTCTGTGGAACATAAGCAATGGGTGAAACTCGAAGGGAACCTCTCTCCCTGAACTCTCAAATCTTTACCTTGGATCGGCAAAATAATAATGAAGGGGTATAGGTAACAGTGGACAAAGTAAGGAAACCGTTAGTATCAATTCCATAGATGCCTAAAAATAAATAACCATAGTGGCTGCAGTGAATCATGAGAAGTAAAAAGGACAGGTCACAGTAGACAAAATGACAAAGACCTTAATAAGGTGCAAGCTCTGTAAGTGCCTTAGAATCATATGACAACAATGACTCAACCACTATCCCCTCAATGCGCGTTTCGCAACCGCTTCATCTGGGGAACTCTGCAATCCACCTCTTACCTGTCGGCATACCTGGCTCCTCCTTTGAGCAGGAAACATAGTGCAATGTCATCATTGCGATGTGACAGATTGGCTAATCAAAAGAGGAGCTGCAGATACCGTCAAGTTGGAAGAGTCTCATAGGGTTCCCATCCATCAGCCACCGGATGTTAACCTGGTCGCTAGATTAAGGTCCTTTGAATTTATTCGCTAAACTATACTATTAGATTTTATTGATAATGTACTCTGTGGATGCGATGATATCTACAGCACCCACAATAAAATATAAAGTGCATACATGTGGTGTATATGTGAAGGCTCCTACAATTATGTCATCCGGTAGCCAAAGGAACCTCAGTCTAACGCTTTATAATATAATGCAAATGCTATGCGTCGATGGTTAACGTATTACACAAAGAGTTATTTTAATATATTTTTGTATTGCAGTCCATTTTCTGCCATGAATGCTCCGCTTCACTTGGAAAGACCACTGATTTTTCAATGGAGAATGAAAATTGTATCCATGCATGCAGTTCGTGACAAATAGTATATGAGTACCATTTCCCCTAAATTATATTTGAACACATAGTAAAAATAGCTTAAAAAATTGTGTATTTCAGTTTATTTTCATATAGTAATCACACCGTACAAAATTGCTACATTTTATTTTTAAGGTATTCATGGATCTCATCTTATGGAGAAAGATGCCCATAACTTTTACAGGAAATTCAGCTGAAGCAGCCGTTTTTGTCAACAGGTCAACTAATTAATGTGTATGGGGTATGGTGACTGTCACTCAAAAGCAGATGTCAGAAAGGTGGGAGGGGAGTTCAACTGTCTGATACATAAGCTGATGTTTAATGGGAAGCTATTATCAGAAAATGACCTATTGTAGGAGATAAGTTGATGTTTAAAGGGAAGCTATAATCAGAAAATGACCTATTCTTTAACTCAGGTTTTTTTGTATTAAATGCATTTATTTAAAAAAATTGTATTTTTGGTTTAACATATTGCAATCGGCATAAAAAATAGAACTCTTGCACTTTTCACGCCGGCCATTGGGGCATATTTAGACTCTTATTTTTGTTTCAGGAAACAACAGGTGTATTAGCCATAATGATCACATCCTAACCCTATCTTTTTTATTGCAGTATTTACTGGGTCTGTGCAGAGGTGATTGTGAAGGGAGGAGGAGGTGAGCTGTGACATCACCTATTGTGATTGGTGGATCCTGTGTTATCAGCTTTGTATAGAGGTGTTATCAGTCATTGTACAGGAGGAGGAGATGAGCTGTGACATCACTTATTGTGATTGGTGGATCCTGTGTTATCAGCTTTGTATAGTGGTGTTACCGGTCATTATAATCCTGCCTTTGCTGATTTGAAGCCTGCTCAAAACTCTTCCCAAAAGGACAGGAAGTATAAGTCTATAAAGCCCCAGTGGCCAGTGTGAAAATTGCAAGCTTATTAATCTTGTTTTGTTTTGTTTTTTACTAAAGATCATAATATGAAAAAAAAAAACACTGTTAAATGTTTTTTTTTAAAATACTTGTAACACAAAAACCTAATTTAAACAATATGTCAGTTAATGGTGTCTTGTAACAGTTTAAGTTTTTTCTTAAGCGTGTATGTATACGGAGGTGTTGGATGGAATAGCAGACAGCCAAGTAAGCATTTGAACACCAACAATGTAAGGTATTGTTAGGACTGGCGTAACGCACCAAATAATAATATTAGAGAATATGAGGTGCTTTCGCAGTCCGGGGTTCAGAGATGATACCTGCTGCTGAGTAATGGCGGATGGATGCTTGCTTACACTTGAGTTAGACCTCACCCAGTGTGAATGGAAGCGAACTCTGTTGCTTCACAGAGTCGCCGTAAATACGGTGCAATCCGCTGGATCGCGTCTTCTAATGGCCCCCAAAGTATGCCTCCCCTCTCAACATCCTTTTCCATCATCCTCCAAGCACCGGGGCTCAGGCTAAACCTATATGGCGCTCAAGTGCATCTACCCCTCTTTGAATGGGCTTCATCCCTCATTGCCACCAGAGAATTCCTTGGAGGTTAAAGTCTCTGCAGCACTTCTTCTGCCACCCTGGACCTTCGGCCTCCAAGGTGGAAAGGATTTGCCTTTTCAGTGCTTCCATTTTACTGGGCCCAGTATGCCCCCTTGTGCTTGATGGCCTCACTGGCCTTAGGTAAGTGAACCATTCTCCTCTTTCTTACTATCTTTGTACCCCTTGAATCCCATCCCTTCAGCATTCTTTGATTTTCAAATCTCATCTAATCATATCATGTCCCCTCCTGGAAAAAAAAGTCCACCTTACAAAAACACCCTTTACAGTCTACAGCCCCTTCCCTAAGCAGCTTGCGGCTGTATAATTCTTGATCTGACTAGATAAAGAAAAATTTGGCAATGCATACAATGACAGTCACGAAAGCGTAAAATATAAGTGACATACTGAACCAACTTCACAATTTTTGGTCAGCAGTACTGTGTATTTCCTTAAGGCTTTATCTAACGTCCACTATTATTCTGCTACATAATTTGGTGATTTGGAAATTGCACTTATTTTTGACCTTATAAATTCTGAGCTGCTCTTGACTTCTATTAAGTTTTCATTATTATACATCTTGATATTTTAAAAATTAATCAATTTATCATTTACATGTTTAAGTTCACAGTTTCGCCCAACTAAAACTTACATCATGAGAAAAAAGATCTTCGCAGTTCTCCTGGTCCATTTGTATCAGATCTAGCGGTATCATGATCCACCCTTCCTCCCAGATATCACACCACTTCATTATTCTAAGAAAAAGGTTTTGCAACTCAATAAAGCATTTGGCTGGCAAGTAAAATTAGTAACGTGACTATTCCTCTTTAGGGTTGAGCGAAACGGGTCGTTCATTTTCAAAAGTCGCCGACTTTTGGCAAAGTCGAGTTTCATGAAACCCGATCCGACCCCTGTGCGGGGTCGGCCATGCGGTACGCGACTTTCGCGCCAAAGTCGCGTTTCAATGACGCGAAAAGCGCCATTTCTCAGCCAATGAAGGTGAACGCAGAGTGTGGGCAGCGTGATGACATAGGTCCTGGTCCCCACCATCTTAGAGAAGGGCATTGCAGTGATTGGCTTGCTTTCTGCAGCATCACAGGGGCTATAAAGGGGTGTTCCCGCCGACCGCCATCTTACTGCTGCTGATCTGAGCGTAGGGAGAGGTTGCTGCCGCTTCTTCAGAAGCAGGAAGAGTGATAGGCAGGGTACATAAAGCTGCAAACCGCTTGTGCTGTAGCGATTTCCACTGTCCAACACCACCTTTTGTTTGCAGGGACAGTGGAAGCTACATTTTTTTTTCCTCAGCGCTGTCGCTCATTGGGCTGCCCTAGAAGGCTCCCTGACCCTGACAGCTGCGTTGCTGTGCCTGTGTGTGTACGACGCTGTGCAAACCAACTGCTTTTTTCAAAGCACAAATCCTCTTGTTCCTTCCTTTCTGCACAGCTATCTTTTTTGTTTGTCCACACTTTTTATTTAATTTGTGCATCAGTCCACTCCTTATTGCTGCCTGCCATACCTGGCTGAGATTACTGCAGGGAGATAGTAATTGTAGGACAGTCTCTGTTTTTTTTTTTTGTGGGAGATTAAGATTGGCATTTCTGCTAGAGTGCCATCCCTGTGTGTGCCATCTCTCACTCAGTGGGCCATAGAAAGCCTATTTATTTTTTTTGCTTGATTTGGGTTCTAAAATCTACCTGAAAAAAAATCACTACATCAATCAGTGGGAGAAAAATATTGGCCTCAGTCAGGGCTTGTGTGCCACTCCTGACTCCTGTGTGTGCCATCTCTCACTCAGTGGGCCATAGAAAGCCTTTTTTTATTTTTATTATTTGGTTTCTAAAGTCTCCCTGAAAAAAAAAATAAAATTCAAACAGTGGGAGATTAATATTGCCCTTTCTGCTTGTGTGCCAGTCTTGACTCCTGGGTGTGCCATCTCTCTCTCTCAAATTGTGGGCCATAGAAAGCCTATTTATTTTTTTGCTTGATTTGGGTTCTAAAATCTACCTGAAAAAAAATCACTACATCAATCAGTGGGAGAAAAATATTGGCCTCAGTCAGGGCTTGTGTGCCACTCCTGACTCCTGTGTGTGCCATCTCTCACTCAGTGGGCCATAGAAAGCCTATTTATTTTTTTGCTTGATTTGGGTTCTAAAATCTACCTGAAAAAAAATCACTACATCAATCAGTGGGAGAAAAATATTGGCCTCAGTCAGGGCTTGTGTGCCACTCCTGACTCCTGTGTGTGCCATCTCTCACTCAGTGGGCCATAGAAAGCCTATTTATTTTTTTGCTTGATTTGGGTTCTAAAATCTACCTGAAAAAAAATCACTACATCAATCAGTGGGAGAAAAATATTGGCCTCAGTCAGGGCTTGTGTGCCACTCCTGACTCCTGTGTGTGCCATCTCTCACTCAGTGGGCCATAGAAAGCCTATTTATTTTTTTGCTTGATTTGGGTTCTAAAATCTACCTGAAAAAAATCACTACATCAATCAGTGTGAGAAAAATATTGGCCTCAGTCAGGGCTTGTGTGCCACTCCTGACTCCTGTGTGTGCCATCTCTCACTCAGTGGGCCATAGAAAGCCTATTTATTTTTTTGCTTGATTTGGGTTCTAAAATCTACCTGAAAAAAAATCACTACATCAATCAGTGGGAGAAAAATATTGGCCTCAGTCAGGGCTTGTGTGCCACTCCTGACTCCTGTGTGTGCCATCTCTCACTCAGTGGGCCATAGAAAGCCTTTATTTTTTTATTATTTGGTTTCTAAATTGTCCCTGAAAAAATCATTTTATCTTATTTGGTTTCTAAAGTCTCCCTGAGAAAAAAAAAAAGGTGGGAGATTAATATTGACATTTGTGCTTGAGTGACAGTCCTGCGTGTGTGGCATCTCTGTGATTTTGTGCCACAGAAAACAGAGTGTGTAACATTGTGCCTGATTTTCCTTGGGGTCTCACCAACCTGTTAAGGGATATTGAAATCATTCTGAAGTTATAGCTCACCGTGTAAGTTGTTTGACAGCAACAAATAAAGTTACTTTAGTTAAGTTTTTAAAACAATGAGGAAGTCTGGTGCAAGAGGTCGTGGCCGTGGGCGTTCATTGTCAGCTGTTAATGATGGTAGTGGTAGTGGAGCATCAGGTGGTCGTGGGGATAAAAATATTCCACCTAAGTCTGGAGCTGTGGAGCCAGTTTCGTCATCTGGCTACACAAGGCCTCAAACGCTCTCTTTTCTGGGAGTAGGAAAACCGATTTTAAAGCCGGAGCAGCAACAGCAAGTTTTGGCTTACGTTGCAGACTCAGCTTCTAGCTCTTTTGCCTCCTCTTCTGAAACTGGTAAATGTGAAAGCAGCGCGTCGCTTGTGGATGTTCACGGTCAGGGACAAGTCGCTTCCTTGTCCTCTTCAGCAAAAACTACAACAAGAGAGAAGGATGCAGCAGGCGACACAACGGGTTACTCCATGGAGCTCTTTACACATACCGTCCCTGGCTTAGAAAGTGAAACACTTAACAGGCCATGCCCATTACAAGTAGATTCTGACATGGAGTGCACTGATGCACAGCCACAGCCAGAGTACTATGCTGCTCCTTTGACTCAGACCACAACATTGCCCTCTCAGGGTACTGATCCACAATCAGACCCTGATGAGACTATGTTGCCCCGCCACGAACGCTATACCACCGACCGACACGGTGACACAGACGAAGTTGCACACGAGCTCGAAGAGGAGGTAATAGATGACCCAGTTGTTGACCCCGATTGGCAGCCATTGGGGGAACAGGGTGCAGGCGGCAGTAGTTCAGAAGCGGAGGTGGAGGAGGGGCCGCAGCAGGCATCAACATCGCAACAGGTTCCATCTGCCGGGCCCGTATCTGGCCCAAAACGCGTGTCAAAGCCAAAACCTGTTGGAGGACAGCGTGGCCATCCGGTTAAAGCTCAGTCTGCAATCCCTGAAAAGGGATCCGATGCTAGGAAGAGTGCAGTCTGGCATTTTTTTAAACAACATCCAATTGATCAGCGCAAAGTCATCTGTCAAAAATGTTCAACTAGCTTAAGCAGAGGTCAGAATCTGAAAAGTCTCAATACTAGTTGCATGCATAGACACTTAACCACCATGCATTTTCAAGCCTGGACTAACTACCAAACGTCCTTTAAGGTTGTAGCCCCATCGGCCAATGAAGTTAGTCAGCAACGCAACATCCCTTCCGTCACTGTAAGGCCACCATTTTCCGCACCACCGGCAGTATCTGTGCAGGTTTCTTTGCCAGCCAAAAGCAGTCAGGGTCAGGGAATCACCAGTTTTGTAGGAGGAAATATTGCTTCTAGGGCACCGGCGGAAACAATACCGTCTCCAACCGTCTCTCAGTCTGCCATGTCCACCGGCACACCCGAAAGTTCCACGATCTCCAGCTCTCCAGTCCAGCTCACCCTACATGAGACTCTGGTTAGAAAAAGGAAGTACTTATCCTCGCATCCGCGTACACAGGGTTTTAACGCCCACATAGCTAGACTAATCTCGTTAGAGATGATGCCCTACCGGTGAGTTGAAAGCGAAGCTTTCAAAGCCCTGATGGAGTACGCTGAACCACGATACGAGCTACCCAGTCGACACTTTTTTTCCAGAAAAGCCATCCCAGCCCTGCACCAGCATGTTAAACAGCGCATCGTCCATGCACTCAGGCAATCTGTGAGTACAAAGGTGCACCTGACTACAGATGCATGGACCAGTAGGCATGGCCAGGGACGTTATGTGTCCATCACGGCACACTGGGTGAATGTGGTGGATGCAGGGTCCACAGGGGACATCAATTTCGGGACAGTTGTGCCTAGCCCACGGTCTAGGAAACAGTTGGCTGTAGGCGTTCGCACCCCCTCCTCGTCCTCCTGCAGAAGCTACAGCTCTTCCACAGACTGCAGTCAGCCAACCACTCCATCGGCAGATGACACTGTTGCACACCAGTTGTCCCATTATGGGCCAGCTACTGGCAAGCATCAGCAGGCTGTATTGGCTATGAAGTGTTTGGGCGACAACAGACACACCGCGGAAGTTCTGTCCGAGTTCTTGCAACAAGAAACGCAGTCGTGGCTGGGCACAGTAGATCTTGAGGCAGGCAAGGTAATGAGTGATAACGGAAGGAATTTCATGGCTGCCATCTCCCTTTCCCAACTGAAACACATTCCTTGCCTGGCTCACACCTTAAACCTGGTGGTGCAGTGCTTATTGAAAACTTATCCTGGGTTCTCCGACCTGCTCCTCAAAGTGCGTGGACTTTGCTCACATATCCGACGTTCGCCTGTACACTCCAGCCGTATGCAGACCTATCAGCGGTCTTTGAACCTTCCCCAGCATCGCCTAATCATAGACGTTGCAACAAGGTGGAACTCAACACTGCACATGCTTCAGAGACTGTGCCAACAGAGGCGGGCTGTTATGTTTTTGTGTGAGGATACACATACACGGGCAGGCAGTAGGATGGCGGACATGGAGTTGTCAGGTGTGCGGTGGTCGAAGATACAAGACATGTGTCAAGTCCTTCAGTGTTTTGAGGAATGCACATGGCTGCTTAGTGCAGACAACGCCATAATAAGCATTAGCATCCCCCTAATGTGTCTGCTGATGCAAAGTTTGACGCACATAAAGGATCAGGCGTCTGCACCAGAGGAAGAGGAAAGCCTTGATGACAGTCAGCCATTGTCTGGTCAGGGCAGTGTACAGGACGAGGTAGCGGGCGAAGAGGAGGTGGAGGACGAGGAGGATGATGGGGATGAGTATATTTTTAATGCGGAAGCTTTCCCGGGGGCACTGCAAATTGGTTGCGTGGCAAGGCCGGGTTCTGGTTTTTTGAGGGACAAAAGTGATGTAGAATTGCCTGAAACTGCCCCTCAACCAATCACAACCGGAGATTTGACAACTGGAACTTTGGCCCACATGGCGGATTATGCCTTACGTATCCTAAAAAGGGACACACGCATTACGAAAATGATGAACGATGACGATTACTGGTTGGCCTGCCTCCTTGATCCACGCTATAAAGGCAAAGTGCAAAATATTATGCCACATGAGAACTTGGAACTAATATTAGCAACCAAACAATCAACTCTTGTTGACCGTTTGCTTCAGGCATTCCCAGCACACAGCGCACGTGATCGTTCTCACACGAGCTCCAGGGGGCAGCAGACTAGGAGTGTTAGGGGTGCACACATCAGAAGTGGCGTTGGACAGAGGGGTTTTCTGACCAGGTTGTGGAGTGATTTTGCTATGACCGCAGACAGGACAGGTACTGCTGCATCAATTGAAAGTGACAGGAGACAACATTTGTCCAGTATGGTTACTAACTATTTTTCATCCCTTATCGATGTTCTCCCTCAACCGTCATTCCCATTTGATTACTGGGCATCAAAATTAGACACCTGGCCATAATTGGCAGAATATGCATTGCAGGAGCTTGCTTGCCCGGCAGCAAGTGTCCTATCAGAAAGAGTATTCAGTGCTGCAGGTTCAATATTAACCGAAAAAAGGACTCGTCTGGCTACCCAAAATGTTGATGATCTAACATTCATTAAAATGAACCACAACTGGATTTCGAAATCTTTTGCCCCACCTTGCCCGGCCGACACCTAGCTTTCCTATGAAAAGCTCTTGCCTGTGGACTACTGTGAATTACTTTTCTAATGTCTAATTTGCTGCAGCTGATTGTCCAGCATACGACATGTTTACACCTCCCTAAATGGCCAAACTCCCCACACGGGGCCGTGGTATTGCAACTTGGCGCAAGCACCCGTGAGACTGCTGTTTGTCTGAAGAGGTGGGTGTGCTCGCTTTTGGTCAACGGCATTGCTACTGGGTCCCTCATAGTACAATAAAGTGTCCCTGGCGGTGGTGGTGCGCACCCAACGTCAGACACACTGTTGTAACATGAGGGGCCCTGGGCCTGTACCGCCGGCCACAAAAGAGTTCACCCACCCCCAGGTCAAACATTGCTCTACCACTTCCACAGTTATCTCTCACACTTCCACCAATGTTTAGTCTATGCGCTGACATCCTTCCATACCTGCCACTGACAATACCATTGTGTTGACATGTATGATGGTACTTAACATAGTCAGGGGCAGTGTCCTCTATTTACCACAGTAAATACTTTGCGCTAAATTAGTAGGTCTGAAACAACGCAGAGGATCCCACCCCTGAACCTAATGATTGCACCCTTTAGTGTTTTTGTTTTGTTTTAATGCGAGACATTCACATTTACTTGTTGTTTTGGACTACTAACTGGAAGACACTCATTACAATCGGCCTCCGTTGACCAGACCACTGCTGCCCGTGTACCCCTGGAACCAATTATAAAGTGCCTACAGCCAGCCCATTTTATTATGTTAGGCCTTCGAAGCCTGTCTGCGGTCCCTCCTTCCACTAGGCCTCCACTGACCAGACCACTGCTGCCCGTGTACCCCTGGAACCAATTATAAAGTGCCTACAGCCAGCCCATTTTATTATGTTAGGCCTTCGAAGCCTGTCTGCGGTCCCTCCTTCCACTAGGCCTCCACTGACCAGACCACTGCTGCCCGTGTACCCCTGGAACCTATTTTACAGTGCATAGAGCCTATTTTTTATTTTATTTAATATTAATAAAGCCATGATGGACTACGCTGTACCACGCTATGAGCTATCCAGTTGACAATTCTTTTGCGAGAAAAGCCATCCCACCCCTCCACCAGCATGTTAAAGACCACATTGTCCTTTCATTCTGTCAATCTGTGAGTCCAAAGGTACACCTGACAACAGACACATGGAGCGGTAGGCATGGCCACGGAAGGTTACGTGTCCTTTGTGGCGCAATGGGTTAATGTATTGGATGCATGGTCCACACAGGGGACAGCCTGGTAAGTCTGTCTGCAGTCCCTAATTCAAGTTGTCCTCAAATGAATAAATCTGAGCTTCCACCTTCTGGCTCTCATTAAGTGCTGTTTTTAAAAAATTGTTGGTTATGGGCCTACTAACGGTGTCTGCCCCTCCCTGGTGTTGTCCTCAACTGAACAAAGCTGAGCTTCCACCTTCTGGCTCTCTTTAAGTGCTGTGTTTGTAAAAATAGGTGGTTATGGGCCTACTAACGGTGTCTGCCCCTGCCTGGTGTTGTCCTCAACTGAATAAAGCTGAGCTTCTACCTTCTGGCTCTGATTAACTGCTGTTTTTTAAAAAATTGGTGGTTCCGGCCTACTAAGGGTGTCTGCCCCTGCCTGGTGTTGTCCTCAACTGAATAAAGCTGAGCTTCTACCTTCTGGCTCTGATTAACTGCTGTTTTTTAAAAAATTGGTGGTTCCGGTCTACTAACGGTGTCTGCCCCTGCCTGGTGTTGTCCTCAACTGAATAAAGCTGAGCTTCTACCTTCTGGCTCTGATTAACTGCTGTTTTTTAAAAAATTGGTGGTTCCGGCCTACTAACGGTGTCTGCCCCTCCCTGGTGTTGTCCTCAACTGAACAAAGCTGAGCTTCCACCTTCTGGCTCTCTTTAAGTGCTGTGTTTGTAAAAATAGGTGGTTATGGGCCTACTAACGGTGTCTGCCCCTGCCTGGTGTTGTCCTCAACTGAATAAAGCTGAGCTTCTACCTTCTGGCTCTGATTAACTGCTGTTTTTTAAAAAATTGGTGGTTCCGGCCTACTAACGGTGTCTTCCCCTCCCTGGTGTTGTCCTCAACTGAACAAAGCTGAGCTTCCACCTTCTGGCTCTCTGTAAGTGCTGTGTTTGTAAAAATAGGTGGTTATGGGCCTACTAACGGTGTCTGCCCCTGCCTGGTGTTGTCCTCAACTGAATAAAGCTGAGCTTCTACCTTCTGGCTCTGATTAACTGCTGTTTTTTAAAAAATTGGTGGTTCCGGTCTACTAACGGTGTCTGCCCCTGCCTGGTGTTGTCCTCAACTGAATAAAGCTGAGCTTCTACCTTCTGGCTCTGATTAACTGCTGTTTTTTAAAAAATTGGTGGTTCCGGCCTACTAACAGTGTCTGCCCCTCCCTGGTGTTGTCCTCAACTGAACAAAGCTGAGCTTCCACCTTCTGGCTCTCTTTAAGTGCTGTGTTTGTAAAAATAGGTGGTTATGGGCCTACTAACGGTGTCTGCCCCTGCCTGGTGTTGTCCTCAACTGAATAAAGCTGAGCTTCTACCTTCTGGCTCTGATTAACTGCTGTTTTTTAAAAAATTGGTGGTTCCGGCCTACTAACGGTGTCTTCCCCTCCCTGGTGTTGTCCTCAACTGAACAAAGCTGAGCTTCCACCTTCTGGCTCTCTGTAAGTGCTGTGTTTGTAAAAATAGGTGGTTATGGGCCTACTAACGGTGTCTGCCCCTGCCTGGTGTTGTCCTCAACTGAATAAAGCTAAGCTTCTACCTTCTGGCTTTCGGCCTATACTATCAGATATTAAACTGCATTTGGCCTACTAGTGTGGTTGGGCCCTTGAAACAGTGTCTGCTGCTCTTGGGTTTGCTACTCCACTGAACAAAGCAATGCCGCCTGTTTAGTCCTGTTACCAATTTTGAACTGCATTTAGCCTACTTTATTCTTTGGCCCTATATCTGTTTCCTCCTCATCCTGCCCATTGCCCAGCCACTGCTAGATGAGTCTGCTGGTACATTGACCTAGACCACTACATTCCCCTTGCACTCTACACAGCCAGAATCTGACCCTGCTGAAAGTAAGGTTCCCCTTCCCGCATGTTATACCACCTTACACAGGGACAAAGAGGAAGGTGCAGATGAAAGTGCAGGTTCCTTCATCAGGTGGGGGGGCATACTTGTTGGCGACGTCACTGGCACAGGGCCCCTCAGAGTACGCAAAAGTGTCGCTGCTGGTGGGAGGCGCCCCCGCCATGCAAACACACCACCGTACTTTGAGGGGCCCTGTGCCAGTGCCAATGCGAACGAGTGGGCCCCCCCTGCTTGCTCAGGATCACAGCACTTGCAACGTTGAAATACTTACCTCTCCCTGCTCCACCGCCGTGACATAGTCCGCGTTTCCTGGGCCCACGAAAAACTTGAGCCAGCCCTACTCCCCCCACAACTTTTGCCAAATGACCCCCAATTTCCTATGCCCAACTATTATTATAAAGTTAATTAAGATTGACAAGCTTCAGAAACAAGAATGGATGTTTTTGGCATTAAAATGGGCACTGTAGGTGTTTTCCTGGCCTCCACTCACTGCCGACTATGCTTCCCCATTGACTTGCATTGGGTTTCGTGTTTCGGTCGATCCCTGACTTTCAGCGATAATCGGCCGACTGCACTCGACTCGACTCTGGACAAAATCGGGTTTCACAAAACCCGACTCGACCTTAAAAAAATGAAAGTCGCTCAACCCTATTCCTCTTCCTTCAGGGATGAAGATTCTCTTTATTTACAACATTGCATCCCATTGAAATACAATTAAAAGACTACATCCAAGCCAAAAGGTGTTTTCACAGAAGACCAAATGTATTGAAAAATCAGGGGTTTTGAGAGTTGGAACGTTGCCTAGAAACAATTTAATATTCTCCAATGCCTCTTAACAAATTTTGGTGTACATAATGCCCAATTTCCAGTGAGGTCACTTTGCGGAACTATGACAAAGAAGTGGTAAAAACAAATAACTGCTGTATTCAGTAAGCACAATGCATTGTCTGACCAATGAAAATCATAATTACATTGTTCTACAGCTTTAGCTGAATGAGAAAAAGTAAGGCTTGAAGTACACAAGCTGGCGACTGGAGCCATTTTTCAATGTCATGGTCTGTTCATTTATATTACAAAAAAAGGTCGAAGCTTGATGGTAGAGTCATTTCTAGAAAATTTTCGCTAACAGGGCAGACATCCAAAAAGCACATGAACATTAAATTTTTCAAGTAGATAAGTTTTCATTTTTCTAACTTAATCTACCAAAACACACTTATTAATGCAGTTAAATTGTGACTAAGTAAGACTGCTATCTCAGCAGGCGCGAAAGATCTGCTCTTCTACTTTCTTAAAATCAAGAACGGACCGCAGCAAAGAGAAGTAGGGAAATATGTTAGGGAATGTTTCTTTTCCCCCTTGTTTTGAGATCCATTTCCACTTTGAAAAACATGGTGTGGTCTACAATAATAAGGGCTCAAATGCAACCTGACAGCTTCCCCAGGCCCCCAAACCACCACCATATATTTATTGTTAATCTTTATACCCTTATTGATTACTGTGGGTGCCGAAAAACAATCTTTTTTAACTGCAGTGTTAATATGTTAATTAGTGGGTAACTAGTCATGAGGACTTTCTTTTCCCCAGACTAGTCTTCCCACTAATCAAGTTCGAATAAAAACTGGGAAAGAAAAAGTGCAATAGGGTCTTATCCGATGACAATCGGGTGTCAGGAAAAAGGGGAGATACACTCACCTTGCTGAGTTGCTGATTGGCAACACAAACGGCATGTAACAACTACTGCACAAATACCCGTCGAGAGGACGACCACAGGAATAAAAGAGAAACGAACGGAAGTATCACTTATGCACTGCTGAGATAGAATATCCTTAGAATAAAAACATTTATTAAAACAGGTTAAAAGTCAATGCATTTCGAGGTCACGCAGGACCTCTTCATCAGGACAAACCTGATGAAGAGGTCCTGCGTGACCTCGAAACGTGTTGACTTTTAACCTGTTTTAATAAATGTTTTATTCTAAGGATATCCCATCACAGCAGCGCATAAGTGATACCTCCGTTCGTTTCTCACTAATCAAGTTACTACTCCTCAGTGGCCATGAGTAACATTATTTGTAAGAGTAGAGTCACTGTTGGCGCTTCATCCATCATTGCCTCCCTGATAATGCCCATTAAGCTGGTTGTACACATTTCGGCATTATCGGCCCATTTTGCAGGACCAGAGAGGCAGTGGTGACACAAGACTCAGCCATCTGTTACCATTGACTCTGCAAATCTCGTGAATGGCTGTAACCTAACTCACCGTTGCCCCCCAAATTTGGATATGTACAGAATTCTAGGTGTAAAATAACTTTAAACGGTGCAAACTTTTTTTGCATAACTCGAAGTTGCGCCAACATTTTGAAACTTTTGCTGTTTTTACAGCACTCGCGACCAGCTCAAGCTGCTTTTATAAAAGGTGGACAGGGTGTACCTGACTAATTCTTAATAATTTATGTCACTACAGGAGTGATAATTACAAGAGGAACCTACTTTCTGGTGGTGGAGTGTGACAGCTGAAAGTATTGTCAAAAATGTCTATCTGAAGTAGTTGAGAGGTTCAGGGCCATTTTCCTGGTGGTCCATGGAAATATTAAAGTGACCCTCCACTCTGGAGATTAAAAGGTGATTATACATTTTCATGTAAAAGTCCTTCTACCTTGTGTCCTCATTTCGCCTCCTGCTTCCTCCTCTGCTCAGATCGTCATTTTGTCCTTTGTAGACGGCTGCCACGCTGACATGAAAAGTGCAGGGATAAGTCTCAGCCATGCATTTCATGCCTTTTCTACACTGTGGAATAATAAAGGCAGTGGACACATGGCTCAGGTGTCATTGCGATGGCTGTCTAAGAAGAAGAAAGAACAGAACAATGATCTGAGCTGAGGAGGCAACCGGACATAACCTAAGAATAGAATGTAGAGGGACTATGAGAAATGTAAAATCACTTTTTCATCTCAGGGTGGAGTGTGACCTTAATACTTGATGTCCTACAGTGGTTTTCCATACCACTCCATGCTCCAAGGATGTTCTTGTGTCCTGTCTCATCATTTATTTTCCATATCTATCAACCAGAAACCCTTAAATTCTAATTTTCCGACTTTACAACACTGTAAAGACACATTTCATAGTTCCAGATGTTATAATCAGTTCTACATTCTTTATGCAGAACACAGACTGCTAACACAATGATACAGTACTTTGAATGAACGTTTATAGTGATAACACTTATAATATTTATAACCTGAAAAATTTCATTTACATAGAATAACAAACTGAGATCAAAGCTTAAAAAAAATGACATCGATATAGCGATGATACGAACAAAAAAATTATCAAAAAAATTAAATGATCTTCAATTGAACACGCTCCATAAAATGTTCTATACACATTCTCATTAACCTATTTGGGAGAATTCTGGCACGTGAAATCTGATTTTCAGCCGCACAAACAGACTGTGGTGTCAGGAAACATTGTATGAAGTGGCTGGAGCCCACAGAATTGGCTGGATGGTGATGGAATACTGGGCGTAGTGACAAGTGCGTCACAAACAATAGGCAGAAGACAAAACGTCCTCGGATTCCTGAAGGAAAATAACCTTTTTATATTTTGCGTTATTATACCAAGAATATGATGTAGTAAAAAAAGGAAAATTACACACTTTAAAAGGGTCAGAAACTCCGGTAAGTAAAGCTTGAAGAGTATCATTCATTTAAATTGTTATTTCATATTTCAATAGTAGGCATGAATATAAGAAACTTTGTAATATATCCTATCAGAGAAATCTACTTCTTTCTCCTCCAGGACTGATCCTTCACTCTAAATTCAGAGTAAAGTCTGTATTCAGGGAATAAAGACTTTTCCATTCTTCAGATAAAAGATAACAGGTGATAATTTTAAAGGAAAGAGGAGATGAGGCAGACACAGACATTCTGCTGCAGGTTCTCCTGAAATGACAGTGACACTTCTCCATAGAACTTTATGAGCACCAATTGACATCTCCCTATCTCAGCAATGTGAAAATGTTTATTCGATTAACACATTTCAATGGCAAGTCATTGGCACATTGCGATTGCATCAAAGGGAGGCTAATACCAACTGGACTGTACATCGTAAATGCCCCTGACAGAGATTGTCAGTGTCATTTAAGGGGTGAAATAGCAGCAATTGGCGCTAGCTCCTTTCACTGCTGTTAGCGGCAGATGTTGACTGTATAACAGATCATCCACCATGTATGTTAATCAGGCTTAGTGCATGAGTTTAGAAAAAACATTTTTGTACAACCATACAACCTATTAGGGAATTTTGAGTTAATGGAGTTTGGGGTACAAGTCTGTAATCACTTTGGAACTGCAAATTTGTGAATCCTCACATTGTATGCTGTCAGAAATCTCCACTGATGGCACCAGCCATGGTTTGCATACTCCTGGCCATATTCTGACTAGACGTGTCCTACCTCACTTGCATTGAGTGAAAAGTAGCACGTCTAGTAGGCTAATGACCACATTTCCTCAAATTGCATACTTGCGGTCACGAACCCAACCGGTTTGACTGCAACTTTGAACTACAAGCCTGGACATCCCCTTTAAGGATCTTCATCTCTTGACCATAGTGGGGAGCAGTTATGAAGAATGCCTCTCACTGTGTAATTCTTCATTACCCTGTAGGGGTGGGCATTGCAGAGGAATTGATTAATGAGAGGGGCAGTTTGTGACTCTTTATTGTCTTTCGACCTCTGTAGACAGGAGTCAGTGAAAATATGATTTTAGAAAAACCTTTTTTAGACTATTTTAATTTTTTTTTTTTTTTTAAAGTAGACTTAAGTGATATTTTAATAACATATTTTACAGAAAACATCTTACTTACGCGCCCTTTCCTGATTTGACCTGGCATTTACTCCAAAGAATACCAGAAATTGTGATTATACCTTGGAAAATGGATTTCTAGGAAAATGTATTAACATTTCATAGTAAAAATTCCATGAGATGGAGATAAACTGAGAGAGATGATAGTAAAACCTTTCCCTTTTATCCCATATGAATTTCTCTTTATGCTTTAATTGACCTTCAAAAATAAGACAAAACTCACGGCCCCTTGCGGAGTCTTTTATCCTAATGTATGTATATTTTTTATCTTTCCTCCGTGCAAGTATCGTTCCATTCACAGCAAAATAGGCTCCAATGTAAAGACTGCACAGTATACACCGGGGGCCTGGTTTGGGGCTTTTTAATATCATATCAAATAAAAGGGAGGGCATTTGTCTCAATAATTTACAACTAAGAGTTAATTATTCTCCAAGATTATTTTATATAAGACCAGGTAATGGACATCCGGAATCCCTGCGAACATAGAGACCGACCTATTAATATTTTATATGATTATAATAATAGCATAAGGCTGGTGCTGCAGAGGCTTTTTATTAGTGTCTTTATTAAGACCCCATACGCACATCTTATGGCTCTGCGCCCTTTCCAAATTTTACAGGGTGGTAAAATCATACCCATAGAGGGCTTTGGGGTCATACTGTGTCTTGGTAAGGCTTTGATTTCATAAAAAGATAAAATAATCCAAACTATCCGGAAGAGAGAATATAAGTGTTTGATCATTGGGGGTTCCCACTGCTGGGACTTGTGTTCCTCAGGGAGTGAAGGTTGCCCATGAGAAGGGAGTGAAGGTTACACATGAGAAATGGTGCTCCTTTCCCAGGCTATGAGATTGGAAGGAGATAATACAACGAGCCTTGCCATATGACTTAGGATAAAAGCCAACACATAATCTCAATTTTAAGACACATGTTTTGGGGTGTTGCCCCTCCTCAGTGCAAAGCAAGAGATTTGATTTGGCTGTATGAGACTGGGATCTAAGGGATAGTGTTTCTCTTTCTGGAAAAATATTTAGAATTGAGAGTCCTCAGTGGTTGATACCTTTTAATGGCTAACTGAAAAGATGACAACAAATTTCAAGCTTTCGAGACTACTCCGGTCTCTTCATCAGGTATAGACTAATAGAAATTCTGAAGAATCACATATTTATGCACAATACAGCCCAGAAATAATGCCATAGATAAGACAGGTGACCAAGATATATAGCTTCTCTTCGTGGAGAGAGACATGTCTGACTTGCCAGTGTAAGGAGACTTATAGGTCATGCAATGGGAAATTAAATATGCAAATTACCGCTTCAGAGCGCAAGGCATGTCAATCGCCACAAGAAGAAACGTTACCCCTTATATCCCTTTTAGCATATGATGACACATTACAAAGGTATTCTTTCCTAGAAGCATTGCTTTTGTAGGAGAGTATCGATCTAATATGGTACTGTAGAGAAACACCACATAGCGGCATAGAGCAACTCTGACTCATAATGGTATTCCATTAAGTCATTTCAGGATACATTAGTCACACAAAGGTACTGAGCATTCAAACACCATCAGGACCGATAGTTGAGCAGTTAAGTGATCCAGGAATACTATATTGATGATCTATTCAGCACCCCAGCAGATCAACTGTTGTTGGCTCCTGATATAAACAATGAACGGAGCTGTACAGCATCACTGAGTATGTAGCAGTCACTGCCGGGTACTGCAGATCAGTGACAGTTTACAAGAATAGGAACAGATCTGAAATAACAGTGACAGCTGATTGGTAAGGGTGTAGGGGGCCAGACCCCACAGATATCGATGATCTATCCTAAAGGGTCAGATGCTTCTGACTGATTGACAGTTCAGATCAGCGGCACCGTAGTACTACTTGCTCAAACTGTGCAATACTGACATTTTGGACATTGCTGCATCTGCAACATCGGAGGAGCATAGTAGCACTGAAGGAAGCCAGGAAAGGGAGTTTTGTGGAAAGGATCATTGAAGCATTACAGTGGCCAATTCTCTAGCGAAAGAATTGTAAAATAATAAAGTCAAAAGTAGAGTTTCCAGGAGAACTTAAAAAAAAATTAGAATTGAGAGTCCTCAGTGGTTGATAGCTTTTAATGGCTAACTGAAAAGATGGTAACAAATTGCTAGCTTTCGAGACTACACAGGTCCCTTCATCAGGCATAGACAGGTACCTGAGTAGTCTCAAAAGCTTGCAATTTGTTACCATCTTTTCAGTTAGCCATTAAAAGCTATCAACCACTGAGGACTCTCAATTCTAAATGTATATATCTTTCCTGCAGGAAAACTTAACAAGAAATAAATTGGAAAGTCACTTTTAGAGATGAGCGGATCGATCCATGGAGTATCGAGTTTGAGCAGAAATTACTAAAATTTGCTGTTAAACATGAATTCAAGCATTTTGAGATTTATTTGTGGTTCATCTTTTTTTCCCTATTTTTTTATGCTGTTTTCTATTCCCTTTAAGTCTGAAACCTGAGCTCGCTCTAAGTACCCTATACTGTTAGCATGTGTAACAATATGGAATTCTTGCATGAATGTTCATCGAGTCTGAGGTTTAGGAACTTGGGCTCCATTTTATCAGTTTTTGTCAGAAATTCTGGCATAAAAATGTTTGAAGCGGCAGTAAGTTTTACAACTTTTGCATTTTTTATGCCAGTCTTGAACAGGTTTTTGAAAATCTGGAGGAGGTGTGTCCAAGAAAGTTCAGAAGATTCATCCTACTTTACGCCATGGATGTGGTGCCAACTACATCACAAAAGTGCTCCAGTCCATGAAAGATGGACCAAGTTAGATGCAGGTCTTTGGCTCGTCTTACGCCAGCACAACACTCGTCAAGATTTGTGCACAGTATGTCCGTTTTGATTGAATTGGGGCTAACTTTTTTCTCATGCTTTATATGGATTTTTTTTGCCTTCCTGTACATTAATAAGGGGAACAAAATATTACAATTTATTTTCTACCCCTCCCCTTCGTCCATATCCTATTTCCTGATGCACCAGAGTCTTTAAGAAACCATTTCCCACCCTTTTATTGTACAAAGCATCTACGATTGTCAACAGAAATCTTATTAAATGGATATTAATAATATATGGCTCTCGATGGAGTAAATTACTTCTGCAATAAATCATACAAGTAATGTAGAATCATATGTTTACAAAACACCCGTTGACCCTCCGCAGACGTGCGATGTAATCCCCCAGCCAAGAACATGGTTTTCCAGGATATTTTATTTTGCGTATTTTGAAAGGAGTCATATTCCTGAACTTTCAACAATCAATACATGTGTCAGCTTGAAGAATGATCCAATTATTATTGCTGGAGCTATCCAGCAAAAGATCATAAGAAAACAGAAGCTCGATAAAAGCCTGGATCATTTTCCTCGGAGATGACATGAACACTCCACCATTTGGAAGATTTTCACTTAGTTGTTTCCTAGATGCACGTGCAGGAAGGCTGTTTACGAGTTCATGCATTGTGTTTTATCACAGGTATACAGGGAGGATCGTGGAGGGAATATCAGATTTGAAGATTGATTTTCCACTGTATACATGATTGATGGTGGTAATCCAAACTCCGGGAAAGTCAACAATTACTGCAGTCCTCAAACTCCTCCACAAAATACCATACCACGAATGTCGAGCAATGGAGGTCCCATGTCCAGTACTATTTTTAAGTATGGCTAAAAGGGTGCCCATGATAGGAGAGGTGCAGAGGTATCTAAAGTGAACCTGTCAGCAGGATGGCGCTATGTAAACTACAGGGATTGTCAGGTTGGTGCTGTTATACTGATTAAAATGATACCTTGATTAATTAAATCTATCTTGTGTTTGTTATTTGTAGCTTTCAGTTAATAAGATCCCCATGATCTGGGACGGCCTGTGGGCGCCTGCGCTGTAACATGATACATGCCTATATGCTTTATGTGTATATTATCTAAAAAAATTGGCTCGATCAAAGTGGCGCTGACGGCGGAGCCTGTGCAGTAGCATCTATTGCCGGTTGCTGCCGGTGCCATTTTGACAGAACCAATTTTTTTTAATGCCGCAATAATATAGACATAAAGCATATAGGCATAAAGCGAAAATGCATATAGGCATGTAAACACCATTGGAGGAAAACCTCCACTAAACTAAACAAAAAAACACCAGAACACAGGCAGGGATGCTTACCTGTTCAAGGCCTCCAACAATTGCACTACCCAGGGTGCACCAGGCCCAAGTAAAGATAGCAAACAACACAGGTGCAAATAATACCGATGCAGCCAACCTACAATCAGGAATTGGCTGCTTGGAGCACCCGTGCAAAAAATAGTCTGTATGTGGCATGTTCACACAGGACTGCAAAGTATATGGTGAAAAGCCTATTAATGACGCCATATATATAGCGGGCTAACCATGATGCATCCTGTGTGAACAGAGGCCACAGTGTACAGAGCCATCTCGGGCCCAGGCGCACCCTGGACAAATGTACAGTGCACCAAAAACATAACAATGTATGCAAGGTATTGGTTGATATTATGGCCACAATATTGAAGCTGCCAACCCACGTCAAGGGTCCTTGTATCTTGGCAGTCCTAATCTAAAAAAAACACCATTGGAGGAAAACCTCCACTAAACTAAACAAAAAAACACCAGAACACAGGCAGGGATGCTTACCTGTTCAAGGCCTCCAACAATTGCACTACCCAGGGTGCACCAGGCCCAAGTAAAGATAGCAAACAACACAGGTGCAAATAATACCGATGCAGCCAACCTACAATCAGGAATTGGCTGAAAGTATATGGTGAAAAGCCTATTAATGATGCCATATATATAGCGGGCTAACCATGATGCATCCTGTGTGAACAGAGGCCACAGTATACAGAGCCATCTAGGACCCAGGCGCACCCTGGACAAATGTACAGTGCACCAAAAACATAACAATGTATGCAAGGTATTGGTTGATATTATGGCCACAATATTGAAGCTGCCAACCCACGTCAAGGGTCCTTGTATCTTGGCAGTCCTAATCTAAAAAAAACACCATTGGAGGAAAACCTGTTTTTTTGTTTAGTTTAGTGGAGGTTTTCCTCCAATGGTGTTTTTTTAGATTAGGACTGCCAAGATACAAGGACCCTTGACGTGGGTTGGCAGCTTCAATATTGTGGCCATAATATCAACCAATACCTTGCATACATTGTTATGTTTTTGGTGCACTGTACATTTGTCCAGGGTGC
Source organism: Ranitomeya variabilis (assembly GCF_051348905.1). Classification (NCBI taxonomy): domain Eukaryota; kingdom Metazoa; phylum Chordata; class Amphibia; order Anura; family Dendrobatidae; genus Ranitomeya; species Ranitomeya variabilis. The sequence continues at coordinate 42,503,581 of NC_135237.1, read as the reverse complement.
GCCTGGGCCCTAGATGGCTCTGTACACTGTGGCCTCTGTTCACACAGGATGCATCATGGTTAGCCCGCTATATATATGGCGTCATTAATAGGCTTTTCACCATATACTTTGCAGTCCTGTGTGAACATGCCACATACAGACTATTTTTTGCACGGGTGCTCCAAGCAGCCAATTCCTGATTGTAGGTTGGCTGCATCGGTATTATTTGCACCTGTGTTGTTTGCTATCTTTACTTGGGCCTGGTGCACCCTGGGTAGTGCAATTGTTGGAGGCCTTGAACAGGTAAGCATCCCTGCCTGTGTTCTGATATAGGCATGTAGCATGATACAGCGCAGGTGCTGCCACCGGCACCATTTTGATGAAGTTGATTTTTTTTTCTAACCCCACAATAGTATGTGCAGTATGTAAAATAGGAGGAAGGTCGCTGAAAGATCAGTGACCAGTAATGATGATGAGCGAATATACTCGTTCCTCGAGATTTCTCGTGCATGCTTGGGGGTCCTCTGAGTATTTTTTAGTGCTCGGAGATTTAGTTTTCATCACCACAGCTCAATGATTTACATCTGTTAGCCAGCATAAGTACATCTGGGGGTTGCCTGGTTGCTAGGGAAGCCCCACATGTAATCAAGCTGGCTAACAGATGTAAATCATTCAGCTGAGGTGAGGAAAACTAAATCTCTGAGCACTAAAAAATACTCGGAGGACCCCCGAGCGTGCTCGAGAAATCTCGAGTAACGAGTATATTCGCTCATCACTGGTGACCAGTCATAAGCCCATACAGAATATGTAAGCAGAGCATCACATAAAGCTCCTCTTCACCTCTTCATCAGGCTTTGGCTTTGCTACATAATCTACTATCACTCGTCTATCCAATACATCTGGGATGTCAATGCAATTGCACAGGGAGCTGCCAGCAGAGGATCTAGATGATTTGTCCGAGTGCATTCAGTGTGGCAGAACATTCCCCAGATGACCATTAATAACCTCACTGATAGCAGCTGAGGCTGTAAGTCCGGGGATTTCTACAAGTGGCACTCATACTCCAATAATGCAAACTGAATAAATCAAAATGCTTTGTAAACTTAGTTTTCTATTTTTCAGAATTTGAAAATCAGTAACATGTCTAGCCGTCCTGTGATTTCTATCATTCCACTACGTTTCCGTTTTGGTCTTGCAAGTAAAATGTCGAAGAGAGGAGTGTACACGTATGTATGTATGTATGTATGTATATATATATATATATATATATATATATACGGTATATATAAAATAAATATATACTGTATGTGTATATTATATATATATATGTACAGTATATATGTACTGTATGTATATGCAGCGCCCCAGAGTCCTGGTCGTTGCAGTAGCATGGTTCAGCCACTAAGGGGGGCCATGCTGCATTCGATGGCACGGAAGGAGTTCTCTGAGCAGGTATCACAGTCACCAAGACATTTCACAGCTGGGCCTCCGGGGGGAGCTAAGGGTGCTATTCATTAGGCCACTCCCCACCATAGTGGGTAAACTGGGGGTCAGGCAGGAAGTTAGAGAGAACGCTGACGGGATTGAACGGAGCAACACCTGGTGGCAGAGGGTGTTGTGAAGGGAGAGACTGTAGGGTCTCTGCCAGGGGTGGGATCCTGGCAGAGGCTTGGCATGGAAAGAACGTAAAGGGACCGTGCCTGCTCAGCATAGCGGCGGTGCCCAAGGAAGGACTAAGAAGCGAGATAGATTGTGCTGAGTGAGAAACGAAATCAAGCGAAAGGAGATACCAGTGAGGGTTGTGCTGAAAGAGGCAGCACCTTACTGAGGCGCACTACCGGTGGCCGGAACGCCGAGGAGGTAAAGAGTTTCAAGCCATACCTCAGACCTACGGCAGGGCAGTTAGCTTGAGGCGGACTGTCTCACGCATCACCCAGGAAGGCAAAGGGGGGGGTACCAACAGGAGAGGGGCGCAGATAGAGTCCCGGAAGATCTCCGAGCCTCCCCGTCATACGGGTGCGTTCCTACCATAGTATCTGGAGGGACGAGGAAGATCATTGCGAATTAAGTTGTTGTGAGGGAACACGAGAAACAGACACAACAGTTGTGGGGTACTTTCCGTAAGCACAGCAGGGAAGGACTGCAACACATAGCGCTAGAAGGAAGGCACCGATTTCCACCTGCAAGGAGAGCTCTGGAAGTGCCATTGGACCGGCCGGACTTGCGCAGCCTGGTGAGCCGTATTCCGGACTGAGGACCCAGAGAGCTTCAGTAAAGAGGTAAAGAGACTGCAACCTGGTGTCCTCGTTATTTACCGCGACCTGCACCCCACAACTGCACCGCTACAACATCACTTATTGCACCGGACGTCCCCCACTGACAGACAGGGCCACGGACCGGGTCTAACCACCGTGACAACCCCAGGACTGAGACCTAGAGGCCCGGCTCCGGGTACCCCTCGGCCCTGCGGCGGTGTGGGGGCGCTCCATATACACATAAACACACAGGGTATTTATATATGCTGCATTTTCAAAACCTTACATTTCCTATTACTATGTCAATTTCAGAAAATGGGGGTATTTACAGTAGCCATTCGATCAGATAGTTTGCTTATCTAGGATCAGATTTACTGAACCTGCAAATGTACTTTCACAGTGCAGTGACCAAGAATTTCCACAGAATAAGAAAAGTTAGAGATCTCAATTTTGTATGAAAATTCATAGCATATAACTGTAGGTGAATGTATTTATTAGTATTTAGGCTGAGGCTACACGGTGGCTTTGGCTGTGACATAGGTCATGTGGCCAAAGATTGTTATGTGCCACTTCTATATTAACCCCTTCACCCCCGGAGCTTTTTCCGTTTTTCCGTTTTCGTTTTTCGCTCCCCTCCTTCCCAGAGCCATAACTTTTTTATTTTTCCGTCAATTTGGCCATGTGAGGGCTTATTTTTTGCGGGACGAGTTGTACTTTTGAACGACATCATTGGTTTTAGCATGTCGTGTACTAGAAAACGGGAAAAAAATTCCAAGTGCAGTGAAATTGCAAAAAAAGTGCAATCCCACACTAGTTTTTTGCTTGCCTATTTTGCTAGGTTCACTAAATGCTAAAACTGACCTGCCATTATGATTCTCCAGGTCACTACGAGTTCATAGGCACCTAACATGACTAGGTTATTTTTCACCTAAGTGGTGAAAAAAAATTCCAAACTTTGCAAAAAACAAAACAAAACAAAATTGCGCCATTTTCCGATACTCGTAGCGTCTCCATTTTTCGTGATCTGGGGTCAGGTGAGGGCTTATTTTTTGCGTGCCAAGCTGGCGTTTTTAATGATAGCATTTTGGTGTAGATACGTTCTTTTGATCGCCCGTTATTGCATTTTAATGCAATGTCGTAGCGACCAAAAAAACGTAAATCTGGCGTTTCGAATTTTTTTCTCATTACGCCATTTAGCGATCAGGTTTATGCTTTTTTTTTATTGATAGATCGGGCGATTCTGAATGCGGCGATACCAAATATGTGTAGGTTGGGGTTTTTTTTTATTGATTTATTTTGATTGGGGCGAAAGGGGGGTGATTTAAACTTTTATATTTTTTTTATTTTTTTCACATTTTTAAAAACTTTTTTTTTTTACTTTTGCCATGCTTCTATAGCCTCCATGGGAGGCTAGAAGCAGGCACAACGCGATCGGCTCTGCTATGCAGCACCGATCATAAGATCGCTGCTACACAGCAGAAATGCAGGTGTGCTGTGAGCGCCGACCACAGGGTGGCGCTCACAGCCACCGGCGATCAGTAACCATAGAGGTCTCAAGGACCTCTATGGTTACAATGGAGGAGCATCGCCGACCCCCGATCATGTGACGGGGGTCGGCGATGCGCTCATATCCGGCCGCACGGCCGGATGCGGTAGTTAAATGCCGCTGTCTGCGCTTGACAGCGGCATTTAACTAGTTAATAGCGGCGGGTGATCGCGATTTCACCCGCCGCTATTGCGCGCACATGTCAGCTGTAAAAAACAGCTGACATGTCGCGACTTTGATGTGCGCTCACCGCCGGAGCGCACATCAAAGCGGGGGTCCCGACATGTGACGTACTATTCCGTCACATGTCGGGAAGGGGTTAATATAGGTGAATGAGGTTGTATTCGGTCTCCAAGGCTAATAAGTTATCTTACTGATAGTTTCCATTTAATTAACCAGACAGGCAGGTTCGGACTGGGGCTGAAATTCAGCCCTGGCATTTGAAATCACACAGGCCCATGTTGTCCCTGTCCCCAAGCACCAGATGGGATACGTTACAAATTTTTCCCTGGATGGTGGAAAGGAAGATTTACTACAAGACTGATATTTCTAATGATACCCGTGGCCTGCTGGGGTAAGTGTCGGAGTCAGCGACTTTGTGCTCCATCACAACTCTTAACAGTATGGGTGTCTTGAGAACACTGTTTCTGTTAACAACGTTGCAGACAAGGCGGCCCATGACCAGACAGGCCCTTCTGGCATTTGCCAGAATTGCCAAATGGCCAGTCTGGCCTTGCAGACAGGAACATTCTAGCCCATGTCTTACATATTTGGCCATTTATTTGACTGGTAAAGTGTCCATGCACAACAGAGTGAAAAGGAAAGAACAATCAAGCAGTTGAATTTCTACTCCCAATCCTATTGTTCTCATAGTTGATAAGTTGCCACCAGTGGTTTCTTGCAGCTGCTTATTTCTTTGTCTTACTGAAAACACATGCACACTCAGCCAAATTGTGTGTGCATGTGTAAGGTGGGGGGTCAGCAGAAATAGCTCTCAGATAAATGAGCAATTGGCCAACAGCTATTATCTATGTACATGCACCTTAACTTTACATTTCGTCTGCAGAGAACAATAATAGTTGAGGTTCCAGAAGGCAGAACAGCTGTTTTTTGGAACAGAAGAGATCATGAAGCACAGAACCTTCACAGGTCTTCCTTTGGCTCCATCAATCCCTGCTTTACCAACATAATTGTCTCTTTAAGGCAATTACCCAAAGATGTGTTGAAAAGTGGTCTACTAGAGTGGTGGTCTACTCAAAGAATATGGCCAGTATGCAAACAATGTGATGGAACTAAAAATCCTTGTAAAAAATCTTCTCAAAGTGTTGGCTTCAATCATTGCTCGTGAAGACCGGAAATGACTATGTTCTGGCTGATGGGACAACAGTAGAAAAAGCTTGAAAAGTTGTAAAACTCTGATAGTTGCTTACATATTTTATCGGAAAGCATAAAGTTGACAATCAGCAGAATATTTTGGATGCACTGATGTACAATATCACAATCCAGCAGAGATTTGCAGTACATCGTGCCTCCTCACTGAATTTGAAGTCCTTCAGGGCCCACTTCTTGCAAGTCCTTCAGGGCCCACTTCTTGCAAGTCCTTCAGGGCCCACTTCTTGCAAGTCCTTCAGGGCCCACTTCTTGCAAGTCCTTCAGGGCCCACTTCTTGCAAGTCCTTCAGGGCCCACTTCTTGCAAGTCCTTCAGGGCCCACTTCTTGCAAGTCCTTCAGGGCCCACTTCTTGCAAGTCCTTCAGGGCCCACTTCTTGCAAGTCCTTCAGGGCCCACTTCTTGCAAGTCCTTCAGGGCCCACTTCTTGCAAGTCCTTCAGGGCCCACTTCTTGCAAGTCCTTCAGGGCCCACTTCTTGCAAGTCCTTCAGGGCCCACTTCTTGCAAGTCCTTCAGGGCCCACTTCTTGCAAGTCCTTCAGGGCCCACTTCTTGCAAGTCCTTCAGGGCCCACTTCTTGCAAGTCCTTCAGGGCCCACTTCTTGCAAGTCCTTCAGGGCCCACTTCTTGCAAGTCCTTCAGGGCCCACTTCTTGCAAGTCCTTCAGGGCCCACTTCTTGCAAGTCCTTCAGGGCCCACTTCTTGCAAGTCCTTCAGGGCCCACTTCTTGCAAGTCCTTCAGGGCCCACTTCTTGCAAGTCCTTCAGGGCCCACTTCTTGCAAGTCCTTCAGGGCCCACTTCTTGCAAGTCCTTCAGGGCCCACTTCATGCGAGCCCTTCAGGGCCCAGTTTTTGCAAGCTTGGACATACTGCTACCGGGGACAACAGTTATTCTGTGTGTTTTCATTCAATGTTAGAATGCTTATTAGCATTGTCTTTATATACTCTCTAATTAATCTCTTTGAGACTTGCAACCCTCATCATTGGGAATGAGAGAACGACTCACGGACTCGCTTACGTTCAGAGGGGACAGTAATATGTCCCTTTGGGAGCAGGACCAAACACGATGTGCTGATCAGGTGACTTCATACGTTTACTTGAAGAACCACTATAAAAGATACGCTGATGTAACTTTTTACACCATTTAACAACAATCAGTTGTGTAATGAGATTATTTTATGGATCTAAAGAAAGATCTCATGGAGAAAATCATCAGCTGAAGCTTTCCCTTGCATAAGCCCATGGAAGGGGAATTTGCCAACCAGTCGTGATATTTCTGATACAATCCAAGTCTCGGACTGAAACAGGTTTATTTATTCGATTTGCTTTGATTCCACAAACATTGTTATCGCTGTCCCCATTGGGGCTCAATATCTAGATTCCCTATCACTATTACCTTGGAATGTGGAAGGAAACTGGAGAACCCAGAGGAAACCCACGGGAACGTGGGGAGAACATACAAACTCCTTGAAAACGTTGTCCTGGTGGATTTGAGCCCAGGACCCCAGTGCTGCAAAGTAACAGTGCTAACCACTGAGCCACCAAGCTGCCCTCTGATTGGGTTTATTTTACCCTCGCCCATAATTAGGTGGTTCCTTCAACTCAGTTTGGAGATGTTTCAGGGTCAGTTGGGGCATTCACGGGACTTGGCATTGTTGGTTAGTATGTGAGCATATAATACATGGTTACTGGTTAGACAATTTATGGCCAACAGTAAATTCCACTGTAAGTTAGATGACCTCAGTACCAAAAAAAGATAGATAAAAGCCAAAATTGATGATGTTTTATGCAATGCAGACCAAAGATCATTTCTCCCGAGGAACAAACATTTTGCTCATTCGTCAAGTGATCATCAGCCTGGTTATCGCAACCGTACGTTCCTAGGAACAATAAAAGTGCAGTGTAAATGGGTCTTAGCCAAAATCTCCAATAAATGGTTAACAAAAGAAGACAGCACTCCAAGGCAACAAGTCCAGTGAAACAAAAAAATATGGATTTTTATTTAGCGCATTGACGCAACGTTTCAGTTCTATAGAGTCTCTAGCTACAGTCATCAACAATGAACTTGCAACACCAAGAAGGAAAAGCCATGGAATTATTGAAATCATGGGATTGATGGACTTGTTAATGACGAAAAAAATCTTTATAGCAAAAAACGCTCCATGCCTAGGAGACAGGCTACCACTTAGACTGCAGAGGTGGCCACAAACCTTAGCAGCAAGCGGTAAACTATAAATGTAATAATTTCTCCATTCTTGAGAGCAGAATGTATTTTTTAATAAGAAGCACATTGCTTAGTAATGAGACAACCCTATTAATGAGCAGCGAGAGGCTTTTATGACTTTATCATGAATCTACATTTATCGATAGTTTTACCAAAAAAGCAAAAACAAGCACAAAACAATAATTAATTGAAAATAATGCACACAAATGACCCATTGTGATTGCTATAATAGGGTCAACACAGCGACAGAGCCGCACAGTGATTCTCACTTTCTTATAATTTGTGTCGCTGCTCCGATACAATCTTTCTATTAGTCGCATGATTCCTTCATTGATTCCAGCTCCTCATCTCTTCACAGCCATATAAATGTCCCCCTGGAGGTTTTAATAAAACGACTCTTATTTTATATCGCTGTTTTCTTTTTTTTTCTCGTTTTATAAAATGCAAAGAGCTTGGAAAACGCCTGAAGTGTGTTGTTTTATATGTTGTTACAAATTGTACAACTGGGAGTCATTGCATTCTTTGCATTCCTATTACTGTGGTGCATTAGCGTGTGGAAAATATTTAGGATGGAGTATTCTCGGGCCGCTCACATCAAATCCATTAAGTCTGGGTTTGCAAAAGATTTCTGATGGAAAAGCAAGGACAATTTCCAAATTCCTACCATGGTATGTCTATTAACCATTTCCCACACCTTGACATAATAGTATTTCAGGGGACTCAAGTCGTTAAGGAACCTTAATGTGCTATCAAGGACTCGGTATTATCTGTAGACTTCATACAAAACAAATTGCTGCATAATCCATCGAGCGCCACGTATGAGAGCTGCTCTCTACTACAAGCTTTGCTACATAATACTGCACATTACAAAGAAGTCTACACGACACAACACTGTATGTAGGAACCCCGCTCCACCTCCTGCACCCGACATAGGGAGGTGCAGCCACTGTGCCGTAGAGATCATAGCTGGGAGCACTGTTGTAGTGCACAGCTACACTTCTGTAGATTTGGCAGCTAACCCCCTAAAGGGGTGGTCCAAAATTAACAATGATGTTATCCATAAATGCCTGTTATAATCTAATTACTTTTATATTATACTTTAAAGGGAACCTGTCAGCCCCAAAATCGAGGGTGAGCTAAGTCCACCGGCATCAGGGGCTTATCTACAGTATTCTGTAATGCTGTAGATAAGCCCCTGATATATCCTAAAAGATGAGAAAAAGAGGTTAGATTATACTCACCTGGGCAGGCGGTACGATCCGATGGGCCTCGCGGTCCGGTCCGGGGCCTCCCATCTTCTTACGATGATGCCCTCTTCTTGTCTTCACGCTGCGGCTCCGGGAAAGGTCAGAGAGGCCCAGTGCCTGTGCACTGCAGTACTTGCTCTGCCCTCAACAGGACAGACAAAGTACGCCTGCGCCGGAGCTGCACCGTGAAGACAAGAAGAGAACGTCATCTGATGAAGATGGGAGGCGCCGGACCGGACCGCAGTGGGAACGCCCCTGGGTGACTATAATCTAACCTCTTTTTCTTATCTTTCAGGATACATCGGGGGCATATCTACAGCATTCCAGAATGCTGTAGATAAGCCCGTGATGGCGGCGGGCTTAGCTCACCCTCGATTTTGGGGGTGATAGGTTCCCTTTAATTAAAAAGTCCCTATTGCTCCGTCACTCCTCTGACTGCTTTACTTTATATTTTACTACTTGCTATTTGATGATGCTGCATTTGAGAATCCCAGTGCATGCTGGGATACTCAAACGAGTCAACATTAGGGGCTAAATCACTGCGGCAGCATCTGTCCCAACGCTGAAATGAAGCTTCATCAGAGACATCTGTTTAAGCGGCTGGGTTAGTCCCTGCTCTACTGAGTATGCGTCGGTTGTCGAAGCCGATGGATGCGCAGTAGGATCTTGTCGGTGTGCACTATTCTTATAAATGCACAGTGACAGTGCACTCCCTCGCCGCCTATGATGAGAAGTGATAAGTTGGGAACAGAGCTTTCTGTCAGTTTACATTGTTTGAAGAAACCCAGGCAAGCAAAGATCAGCTCTGCGGAGTTGGTTTCTGCTTGCTCGCTCTCTCCTTACAATTTCGAATTGACAGTGCGCTCTCTTGCCGGTGAGGGAGCGCACTGTCACTGTGCATATTGCATGGTGAAAAGCCCCACTAAGCATACTTTGGAATTCGACAACCTATGTATGCTTAATAGAGCAAGGACTAGCTTCTGAAACTGGTGTCAGTGACGATGCATCGTTTCTGGGTGGCGGCAGAGGCTGCGGCAGTGACCTTTACCTCTACCCCCTGATGATGACTCGTTTGAGTATCCCAGCCTGCACTGGAATTCTCAAACTAAGCTTCATCTAACAGAAAGAAGTTAAAAAAGATTAAATAACGTAGTTAGAGAAGAGAGGGAACTATAGGGACTTTTTAATTAAAGTTTATTAGAAAAGAGATTAGATTGTGACATTAAATAGACAGGCATTTAGGAATACAAGTTATGAAAATATGAAAATCACTTTATTGGAGGATTTGTCTTTATCTCTTGTGTTTTCCAAAACCTTGCTTTTCCTCAGTCTATTTGCCTACCTTTAGCTGCACTAATATTAGAATATTAGAGTGTACTCATTTGGAGTACAGATGATGGCAGTGAAAGGGTCAGCAGCACCTGTCTCCTCCTCTCAGGGGTTAGAACAATCTCCTGCTGCAGCTTATTACTATAGTCAGCGAGATCCCGGAACCTTTCACCCCCATCATCTGTACTCCAAATGCAGTTTCAAAAATGAAAACAAATCCTCTAATAAAGTAATAGGCAGAGTTTCATAACTTTCCATGCTGGAAATTAAAAAAAAAAAAAAATTACTCTGTTTGTCCCATCTCAATTGGCAGAAGCGCACAGCTCCTTGTTTTTCACGGCTGCGGGCACTCCTGATTGAGTCAGTTTGCTGCTGCCCTGAAGAGTTAATCAAACAGTGTGCTACAGATACTGCTGTGTAAGTCAACTTTAGATCTGTAGCCTTGAAAGTGCAGTGAGCCTGTAATTGGCTGGGACCGGTAGATAAAACTGTGCTGCACACTCAATGAAGTGCTTACAAGTTCAACAGAAAAGAGCTTGTAAGCCCTGAGCAGCATAGAGGCTCAGTGGTTAGCACTGTTGCTTTGCAGCGCTGGGGTCCAGGGTTCAAATCCCACCAAGGACCACATCTGCAAAGAGTTTGTATGTTCTTGCTGTGTTTGCATGGGTTTCCCCCAGTTTCTCTATCCAAGAGAGTGACATGTTAAGCATGCCGAGCTGAGGAGACTTTTAAGCTGCAATACTCCTCTAGGAAATATGCAAATTATCTCTTCAAAGAGGAAGTGGACTAGAACTCTAGTGCCACCTCACCTCTAGTTCTAGAACCTTCCTCTATGAAGAGATAGCTTGCACATTTCCCAGAGGAGCATTGTGGCTTAAAAGTCTCCTCATCTCGGCATGCTTAACATGTCACTCTCTGCAAGGAGAAACATTACCCCTTAGATCCCAGTCAGGTGCCTCTCACAGAGCCAAACCAGATCTCACACTTTGCACTAATTATGGGCAGTACCCCCCGAAACACAGTGTCTGCAAATTGAGATTCTGGTTTTGGTCATGATTTTGGTTCCTAAGTCATGTGACAAGGCTCATTAGAGAGTCGATATTGACTTTTTGGATCGCTACTTTCTATAGGTGGCACTAGAGTTCTAGTCATCTTCATCTCTGAAGAAACAATTTACAGATTCTCTGATTTCCTCCCACACTTCAAAGACATTTTGGTCGGGAATGTAGATTGCTAGCCCCAATGGGAACGGTGATGGTGGTGGTTGTACATGTCCACTAACAAATTCTTCACCTGGGGGACTATGGGCAGTTAATGAAGATCTCCGCGGGGAGAGTTAGGAGGACAGCATTCCTTTATTTCTTATCTACTCATGTCATCAATATATAAATATGCAAGTAGAGTATATAAACATAAGTAAAAAAAATGTAAAGATAAAATGTATTTTAATGAAATAAAACCTTTATAATGAAAAGAACCATTTCCAATTTAGTATCACCATAATGGCATAAGGCTGAGTACACGTGACCACGTCATGTTTTTTGGGCCAATTTTCCAAAATAACACTGAAATCACCACAATTCTAGAAAATTGCCACAACTCGGCTGCAATAATGAACCCAGTTTATAAAAACTGACTTAGATTAGGTTCGCAGGTAATGGTGAATAACTACGGCTTTTCTTTATGTGATGCAACCTTGAAATTAAATCCCTACACATTAATTGTTAATGTTTATGTGCCCCAAAATAATACACATTGAAAAAAAAAATATATATATTAATATACTAGATGGTGGCTCGATTCTAACGTATTGGGTATTCTAGAATATGCAGGTAGTATATAGCACAGGCTACGTACTATGTTGCACAGTGATGTAGTATATAACACAACCGACATAGTATATAACATAGCTACGTAGTATATAGCAGAGCCACGTAGTATGTAACACAGCCACGTAGTGTATTGCACAGGTATGTAGTATATTGGTCAGCCACGTAGTATATAGCAGAGCCACGTAGTATATAACATAGCTACGTAGTATATTGTAGAGCCACGTAGTATATTGCACAGGCACGTAGTATATTGCACAGCCACGTAGTATATAACACAGTCACGTAGTGTATTGCACAGCTATGTAGTATATTGGTCAGCGACGTAGTATATAGCAGAGCCATGTAGTATATAACATAGCCACGTAGTATATTGTAGAGGCACATAGTATATTGCATAGCTACGCAGTATATTGCACAGTCGACATAGTATATAACAGAACCGACACAGCCACATAGTATATTGCACAGCTACGTAGTATATAACACCGAGCACGTAGTATATTGCACAGCCACATAGTATATTGGACAGTCACGTTGTATATTGCACAGTCACGTTGTATATTGCCCAGCTACATAGTATATAGCAAAGAGAGATAGTATATAACAGAGCCCACGCAGTATGCAACACAGCCCACGTAGTATATAGCAATGTGGCCAATATATGCGTGCTTAAAAAATACTTAAAATAAAAAATAAACATATACTCACCTTCCGAAGGTGCCTGTGTGCGGTGCATGCGGCAGCTTCTGGTCCCAGGGTTGGTATGAGCGCAGGACCTGTGATGACGCCGAGGTCACATGACCGTGACATCATGGCAGGTCCTTCTCGCATAGTATCCTTGGCACCGGAACCTGCCGCTTGCACTGCCGAGGACAGCGTCCATCGGAAGGTGAGAATAACCTTTTTTTTATTATTATTATTTGTAACATTGGATCTTTTTACTATTGATGCTGCATAGGCAGCATCAATAGTAAAAAGTTGGTCACACAGGGTTAATAGCTACGTTAACGGAGTGCGTTACACCGCGGCATAACGCGATCCATTAACGCTGCCATTAACCCTGTGTGAGGGCTGACTGGAGGGGTTTAAGGAGCGGGCACTGACTGTGGGGAGGAAGGAGCGGCCATTTTGCCGCTGGACTGTGCCCGTCGCTGATTGGTCGTGGCTGCTTTGAAGCGACCAATCAGCGACTTGGATTTCCATGACAGAGGCCCCGACCAATGAATATCCGTGACAGACAGACAGAAGGACAGACAGAAGTGACCCTTAGACAATTATATAGTAGATATATTTTTTAAATAGTTTATTTGTACTTGTTTATATATTTAGTTTTCATATATAATATATATATATATATATATATATATATATATATATATATATATATACAAGAGCAAACTAAATATATAAACAAGAACGAATAAAATATTTGTAAAATTGTGTATATATAAATATATATATTTAAATAAATACAAGACCTCATCAATACAAAGATAAACAAAACTTATAATTTCTAAGATGTCAAAAGTAAAATTGAGAAGCAATTCTATGGTAATAAAGTCCTTAAGTTGCTTGGTTCTATCCCAAACCTATAAATTCAGCACTATATAAACCTGGTAAAGGGGAATCTGAATACATTATATACGAGAGGATGGAGAAAATGGATAAGAAGATATATGAAAGGCGTAAAATGAAAAAGAAAAAAACCTAAAGTCAATAGAGAATAAGAGATGAAGAGATCAGGCAGACGACTATGACGACACGGAGGTAAATATGCCAGGGAATATAGGAATTCCACTGAGGGCTCCAGGATGACAGTGATAACGAATGGTAGATAGCAGCAAGTGATAGGCATCTCTATAGAAATGTGATTTATACTGTATGTACCAAGGGAGGGAAAAGAAAATGACATTGATGATAGATAGAGGAAAGAAGAGAGACCAGGAAATAAAGCTATGGAGAATGGTGAGATTGTGACCCACTAATATATGGAGTCCTACAAATGAGAAGAGCCCCTTGATAGTATCAGCATATGTTCATATGAGATTTTGATCTGATACAATAATTGTAAATGAGCGGTTTATGACTGTAAAAAGACTTTTGCCTTAGTCTACCATTTTATAAAGTGTGCCTATTCTTTGATATAACACCGGCAGTCTTGCTGCACTTGTCACCCTTCTTCACTGTTAAAACAGCTTATGGTGCACATACCAGTCTAATATGTCTGGGAACTATCTTCTTAATCAAAATTCTGCCAGCACTATGGGTACTGGAATTTTTTTTCCTCTACTCACTATCATGCATTTTGCCTAAACTTAGAGATTATGTATATCTGTGCACAGAAGTTTTTTATGTTTATTTGCTTCCTAAATGCAAAATTGCACAACTTTATAAATAGTCTTCATTAAAAATGTATCTTCACTTATTTTCTCCAGAGTATCTGTAAAACCATTTTCCTGCATTCACAGGGTTCAGAAAATGTAAAATGAACGTCTAACCCTTGCATATTAATATACTGTGCTGATATAATTATATATGTATAGTTTGAAATAACAAATGAGATTAAGATGTCTGGAGGTAACGGTAACTACATAAGGATTAAAGTCATCCGATCCCCCTATCCCTCAGGTCGTGTAATCACAAACATGTTTTAAAATGACAATTATTATCATTAATGGACAAATTATTTTGGCTTAGTGATGGAGAACCTACTTAATATACGTATAAATGGTAATGGAGGACATTAATGAAATAAGAAAATGCAACTGCAGAATAAACATTGTCTCACATTCTAGTTCTATTATTCAGGGAAGTAAATAGCCCATTATTGTATAATTGTAGAATTAGTTAATTTACTTTATGTGTTAAGAGCATGACTTGAGTTTAATAAACAATTTTCTTAATTGTCCAAAAAAGCCTCCGGAAAAGTTTTTCCAATGCAATCACAGCAGTAATCTCCATAAAAGCCAAGCACTTTATTGACATTACTCAATATCTATTTTCTGCGGTTTAATACATTTTTCTTGCGTTCACATAGCTGCTTCGTAAGGATCAGAAAATGTAAAGTGACTGTCCTCCCTTGAATACAAATATACAAAGGCCCATCATTTTGATTATCTTCGTTATATTTCTCTGATGCACTTGGGGAATCCATTTTCCTGTTAAACTTCTTAAAATAGACATAAAATTAGAGGACGTCTGTCATCCCCAAAATGCAAATTCATCTACTTAAATAATTATAAAGGGGACTTAGCCCCTATAAAAATCACACCAGTTATATACATTCTAGTGTTGTAGTTGCAGAATGGGGGGACTTCGGTGCACCCATAGAGTGGCCAATGCCTGTTCTCATCATTACGCCCTCCGATTTCGATATCTAACACTTATATCACATATTTCAAGTTTTCATGCTATAGTGCTACCGAGTGCAACTTTATTTATTGGTTATACTTGTATATGGAGATGCCTACTCTTAGTAAGCACCTGTTCACACCTGTTTTCTTTTTAGGAAGCGACAGTTAGTCTTTTGATATTTGTATAGATAGGCTCTCTGACTGCGCACTCCACCCCTCAGCCTCGGCCGGTTTTGATTACAGCAGGATCCTATGTACCCATATAAATTCAGGCTTCAGCCTAAGAGAGGATTCACATTAGGCAGGTTCCCAGTAATGAGAATCGTCTTATCATGGCTGCCGGGCACACATGAATTGGCCAATTTATGCGCTAAGTATTGTCAATTTTTCCAATTTTCTAGAGCAGTAATGGAATTCAAATGTAATATATTTCATGTTTACATATTATAGCGCTACAGAGTTCAGCTTTATTTGTTGGATATCTAGCACTGTCCCTGAGCTTGGTTTACAGTACTGGCTTTCCCACAGTGAGTGCTCTTTAAGCTAAAATCCCTATTCCTGCGCATGCGCATTGACACTGCAGGACAGTGTCAGTGTGTGCATGCTCTCAGTGTGGGCATGCATGTTATTATTATTATTATTATTATTATTATTATTATTATTTATT
Organism: Ranitomeya variabilis; assembly: GCF_051348905.1. NCBI lineage: Eukaryota > Metazoa > Chordata > Amphibia > Anura > Dendrobatidae > Ranitomeya > Ranitomeya variabilis. The sequence goes on along the minus strand of NC_135237.1, from coordinate 42,487,760 downwards.
ATTATAGCACCATTTATTCCATGGCACTTTACATGTGAGGAGGGGTATACATAATAAAAACAGGTACAATACTCTTGAACAATACAAGTCACAACTGGAACAGGAGGAGAGAGGACCCTGCCCGCGAGGGCTCACAATCTACAAGGGGTGGGTGAGGATACAGTAGGTGAGGATAGAGCTGGTCATGCAGCGGTTTGGTCGATCGGTGGTTACTGCAGGTTGTAGGCTTGCCGGAAGAGGTAGGTCTTCAGGTTCTTTTTGAAGGTTTCGATGGTAGGTGAGAGTCTGATATGTTGTGGTAGAGCATTTCAGAGTAGGGGTGATGCGCGAGAGAAATCTTGTATGCGATTGTGGGAAGAGGAGATAAGAGTGGAGTAGAGAAGGAGATCTTGTGAGGATCGGAGGTTGCTTGCAGGAAAGTACCGGGAGATGAGGTCACAGATGTATGGAAGAGACAGGTTGTGGATGGCTTTGTATGTCATGGTTAGGCTTTTGTACTGGAGTCTCTGGGTAATGGCGAGCCAGTGAAGGGATTGACAGAGGGGAGAGGCTGGGGAATAGCGGGGGGACAGATGGATTAGTCGGGCAGCGGAGTTTAGAATAGATTGGAGGGGTGCGAGAGTGTTAGAGGGGAGGCCACAGAGCAGGAGGTTACAGTAGTCGAGGCGGGAGATGATGAGGGCATGGATTAGGGTTTTTGTAGATTCTTGGTTTAGGAATGTACGGATCCATGAAATATTTTTGAGTTGAAGGAGGCAGGAAGTGGAAAGGCCTTGGATATGCGGTTTGAAGGAGAGATCAGTGTCAAGATCTGATGCGGTTTGAAGGAGAGATCATGTTCTGATCTTCTCTCTCTTACCATTCTGTAGCCAGGACCAGGAAGTATACAATCAAGTGACTTCAGAGAGAAGCGGGAGATCATAGTGTGCTTGCACCCACAAAACTGACTGTTTGAAAATAATATTTGTTTATGAGGGTATGTGCAGACGATCTGAAACTGGCAGTGGTTTGGACCCAACTTATGCTCGCTGCATCCAAAGCGCTGCCATCTATTGAATGCAGGTGAATCCCCATAAGTTCACTGAACTGTGCAGATTCACAGTGCCCAATACATTGTATGGGTGAAACTGACATGCTGCGGTCTGGAAAGACGTGCCGCATGTCCATCTCCCCGGGTGATCCACTGGCGTCTGTGCACGTATAGTGGACATGGGATTTCTTGAAATCCCCTCCACTATGCTGTAACATCTGGATGCCAAGGGTTGGATGCTGCACAAGTACGTAGCGTCCAACCCGCAGCTTTTCTGATCGTGTGAACATACCCTGATGGTACAGTGCCTTGCGAAAGTATTCGGCCCCCCGAACCTTTCAGCCTTTTCCCACATATCATGCTTCAAAAATAAAAACAAATTTAAATTTTTGGTGAAGAATCAAAAACAAGTGGAACACAATTGTGAAGTTGAATGAAATTTATTGGTTATTTTAAATTTTTGTGGAAATTCAAAAACTGAAAAGTGGGGCGTGCAATATTATTCGTCCCCTTTAACTTAATACTTTTGCTGCCATTACAGCTGTAAGTCGCTTGGGGTATGTCTCTATCAGTTTTGTACATCGAGAGACTGAAATTCTTGCCCATTCTTCCTTGGCAAACAGCTCAAGCTAAGTGAAGTTTGATGGAGATCGTTTGTGAACAGCAGTTTTCAGCTCTTTCCACAGATTCTCGATTGTATTGAGGTCTGGACTTTGACTTGACCATTCTAACATCTGGATACATTTATTTGTGAACCAGTCCATTGCAGATTTTGCTTTATGTTTGGGATCATTGGAAGACAAATCTCCATCGCAGTCTCAGGTCTTTTGCAGACTCCAACAGGTTTTCTTCAAGAATGGTCCTGTATTTGGCTCCATCCATCTTCCCATCAATTTTAACCATCTTCCCTGTCCCTGCTGAAGAAAAGCAGGCCCAAACCATGATGCTGCCACCACCATGTTTGACAGTGGGATGGTGTGTTCAGAGTGATGAGCTGTGTTGCCTTTATGCCAAACATATCGTTTGGTATTGTTGCCAAAATGTTCAATTTTGGTTTCATCTGACCAGAGCACCTTCTTCCACATGTTTGGTGTGTCTCCCAGGTGGGTTGTTGCAAACTTTAAACAACACTTTTTAAGGATATCTTTCAGAAATGGCTTTCATCTTGACACTCTTCCATAAAGGCCAGATTTGTGCAGTGTACGACTGATTGTTGTCCTATGGACAGACTGTCCCACCTCAGCCGTAGATCTCTGCAGTTCATCCAGAGTGATCATGGGCCTCTTGGCTGCATCTCTGAATCGGCTTCTCTTTGATTGAGATGAAAGTTTAGCGGGACGGCCGGGTCTTGGTAGATTTGCAGTGGTATGATACTCCTTCCATTTCAATATGATCACTTGCACAGTGCTCCTTGGGATGTTTAAAGTTTTGGAAATCATTTTGTATCCAAATCCAGCTTTAAACTTCTCCACAACAGTATCACGGACATGCCTGTTGTGTTCCTTGGTCTTCATAATGCTCTCTGTGCTTCAAACAGAACCCTGAGACTATCACAGAGCAGGTGCATTTATACGGAGACTTGATTACACACAGGTGGATTATATTTATCATCATTAGGCATTTAGGACAACATTGGATCATTCAGAGATCCACAATGAACTTCTGGAGTGAGTTTGCTGCACTAAAAGTAAAGGGGCCAAATAATATTGGACACCCCACTTTTCAGTTTTTGAATTTTCACAAAAATTTAAAATAACCAATATATTTCGTTCAACTTCACAATTGTGTTCCACTTGTTGTTGATTCTTCACCAAAAATTTACATTTGGTATCTTTATGTTTGAAGCATGATATGTGGGAAAAGGTTGAAAAGTTCCAGGGGGCCAAATACTTTCGCAAGGCACTGTATATAAAGTTTTTATCTAATGTTCAGATTGCATTATGAGCAATTTCCTGAAATTCTATTATTCCAAATGCAAGTCAGTATATCACAACAGCGTCTGAGAATTCTTCATAACCCAGAAAAGCCAATTTTTAAGGCTGTACGTGTAAAGGAGTGACAGTAAAAAGCTATTATTGTTTACTACAATTTTAAAATAAGAGGTTGTCCAAACAAAATCACCCCATTCCATGTGGCAGAGTACAATGCCAAGCTGAATTATTGATTAATGTTAATTTACAATTTGTGTTAGTCCTGTTGTAAGGACGACCTGTCGCCAGATCGAAAGTGATCAGTTTTTACTCTTATCTTATTCCCACTTCTCCCGAGTATTCTGTATATTATTTTTCTTCAAATCCACCATACGGTTTCAGAGATATGAGCCTTTATATTTAGTGCAAATTTTTATGGTGTTTTTTTACAAAGCTAATTATGCAGAGCAGTCTAAAAACATACCCCAGAGGATCATTGAGCCACACCCACTTGGTGAAGACAATAAAAACTAGCACTAAATAGAAAGGCTCATATCTCTGGAACTCTATAGAGTATTAAATAAAAAAAAAAATCAGAATAGTCAGGGGAGCAGTAAGAGTAAGATAATAGCATAAACTGGCCAGTTGTGACCTGGTAACAGGTCCCATTTACAGGTCCTTTTTACAAGAATTTATATTTATATATATATATATATATATATATATATATATATATATATATATATATATATATATATATACAGTGCCTACAAGTAGTATTCAACCCCCTGCAGATTTAGCAGGTTTACACATTTGGAATTAACTTGGCATTGTGACATTTGGACTGTAGATCAGCCTGGAAGTGTGAAATGCACTGCAGCAAAAAAGAATGTTATTTCTTTGTTTATTTTTTTTTTTAAATTGTGAAAAGTCTTTTCAGAGGGTCATTTATTATTCAACCCCTCAACCCACCAGAATTCTGTTTGTCTCCCCTAAAGTATTAAGAAGTAGTTCAGGCACAAAGAACAATGAGCTTCACATGTTTGGATTAATTATCTCTTTTTCCAGCCTTTTCTGACTATTTAAGACCCTCCCCAAACTTGTGAACAGCACTCAAACATGGTCAACATGGGAAAGACAAAGGAGCATTCCAAGGCCATCAGAGACAAGATCGTGGAGGGTCACAAGGCTGGCAAGGGGTACAAAACCCTTTCCAAGGAGTTGGGCCTACCTGTCTCCACTAGGGTTGAGCGAAACGGGTCGGCAATTTTCAGAAGTCGCCGACTTTTGGCAAAGTCGGGTTTCATGAAACCCGACCCGACCCCTGTGTGGGGTCGGCCATGAAGTCGGCGATCTTCTGAATCTGGAATCGGAATTCCGATACCGATTCCCGATATGTTTAAGATATCGGGAATTGGTATCGGAATTCAGATTTAAGTGTAAAATAAAGAATTAAAATACAAAATATCACTATACTTACCATCTGACGGGCCCTGGTACTAACCGGGAACCTTCCTTCCTTAGAATCAGCCTTCCAGGACCTCGCGGTGACGTCACGGTGACGGCGCGGCTTGTGATTGGTCGCGCGGCCGCCCATGTGACCGCTGCGCGACCAATCACAAGCCGCGACGTCACCGTGACGTCACCGAAGGTCCTGGAAGGGCTGATTCTTAGGAAGGAAGGCTGCCGGAACGAAGCAGGGCATGTCCGAGGGTGAATATATACCTAATAGGAATATACTCACCCTCGGCTTCGTTCCGGCAGCCTTCCTTCCTAAGAATCAGCCCTTCCAGGACCTTCGGTGACGTCACAGTGACGTCGCGGCTTGTGATTGGTCGCGCAGCGGTCACATGGGCGGCCGCGCGACCAATCACAAGCCGCGCCGTCACCGTGACGTCATCGCGAGGTCCTGGAAGGCTGATTTTAAGGAAGGAAGGTTCCCGGTTAGTACCAGGGCCCGTCAGATGGTAAGTATGGCGATATTTTTTATTTTAATTCTTTATTTTACACTTAAATATGGATCCCAGGGCCTGAAGGAGAGTTTCCGCTCCTTCAGACCCTGGGAACCATTGGAAACCCAATGCACTGCATTGGGTTTCGAGTTTCGGCCGACCCCGACCCCAACTTTTTTATAGGATCGGCCGATTTCACTCGACCCGACTTTTGAAAAAGTCGGGTTTCGTGAAACCCGACCCGATCCTATAAAAGTAAAGGTCGCTCAACCCTAGTCTCCACTGTTGGGAGCATCATCCGGAAGTGGAAGGCTTATGGAACTACTGTTAGCCTTCCACGGCCTGGACAGCCTTTGAAAGTTTCCTCCCGTGCCGAGGCCAGGCTTGTCCGAAGAGTCAAGGCTAACCCAAGGACAACAAGGAAGGAGCTCCGGGAAGATCTCATTGCAGTGGGGACATTGGTTTCAGTCAATACCATAAGTAACGTACTCCACCGCAATGGTCTCCGTTTCAGACGAGCCCGTAAGGTACCTTTACTTTCAAAGCGTCATGTCAAGGCTCATCTACAGTTTGCTCATGATCACTTGGAGGACTCTGAGACTGACTGGTTCAAGGTTCTCTGGTCTGATGAGACCAAGATCGAGATCTTTGGTGCCAACCACACACGTGATGTTTGGAGACTGGATGGCACTGCATACGACACCAAGAATACCATCCTTACAGTCAAGCATGGTGGTGGCAGCATCATGCTGTGGGGCTGTTTCTCAGCCAAGGGGCCTGGCCATCTGGTCCGCATCCATGGGAAGATGGATAGCATGGCCTACCTGGAGATTTTGGCCAAGAACCTCCGCTCCTCCATCAAGGATCTTAAGATGGGTCGTCATTTCATCTTCCAACAAGACAACGACCCAAAGCACACAGCCAAGAAAACCAAGGCCTGGTTCAAGAGGCAAAAAATCAAGGTGTTGCAGTGGCCTAGTCAGTCTCCTGACCTTAACACAATTGAAAACTTGTGGAAGGAGCTCAAGATTAAAGTCCACATGAGATAACTTGGAGAAGATCTGCATGGAGGAGTGGGCCAAGATAACTCCAGAGACCTGTGCCGGCCTGATCAGGTCTTATAAAAGATGATTATTAGCTGTAATTGCAAACAAAGGTTATTCCACAAAATATTAAACCTAGGGGTTGAATAATAATTGACCCACACTTTTATGTTTAAAATTTATAAAAATTTAACTGAGCAACAAAACTTTTTGGTTTGTGAGATTTATGCATCTGTTAATAAATCCTGCTCTTGTTTGAAGTTTGAAGGCTCTAACCTATTTGCATCTTATTAAACCTGCTAAATCTGCAGGGGGTTGAATACTACTTTTAGACACTGTATATATATATATATATATATATATATATATATATATATATATATATATATATATACTGCTCAAAAAAATAAAGGAAACACTAAAATACCACATCCCAGATATCACTGAATGAAATATTTCAGTTGCAAATCTTAATTCGTTACATAGTGGAATGTGTTGAGAACAATGTTTTATTTATTTAATTTTTATTTATATAAATCACAGCTAATATTCCATGGAGGTCTGGATGGAGCGGGACATGATGTCCCAGATATGCTCAATAGGATTCGGGTCTGGGGAACGGGCGGGCCAGTCCATAGCTTCAATGCCTTCATCTTGCCGGAACTGTGACACACTCCAGCCACAAGAGGTCTGGCATTGTCCTGCATTAGGAGGAACCCAAGGCCAACCGCACCAGCATATGGTCTCACAATGGGTCTGAGGATCTCATCTCGGTACCTAATGGCAGTCAGGCTACCTCTGGCGAGCACATGGAGGGGTGCGGCGCTCCAAAGAAATGCCACCCCATACCATTACTGACCCACTGCCAAACCAGTCATGCTGAGGGATGTTGCAGGCAGCAGATCGCTCTCCACGGCATCTGCAGATACTGTCACGTCTGTCACATGTGCTCAGTGTGAACCTGCTTTCATCTGTGAAGAACACAGGGCGCCAGTGGCGAATTTGCCAATCCTGGTGTTCTGTGGTAAGCGCCCTGCACGGTGTTGGGTTGTGAGCACAACCCCCATCTGTGGATGGCGGGCACTCAGACCATCCTCATGGAGTCGGTTTCTAACCGTTTGTGCAGACACATGCACATTTATGGCTTGCTGGAGGTCATTTTGCAGGGCTCTGGCAGTGCTCCTCCTGTTCCTCCTTGCACAAATGCGGAGGTAGCGTTCCTGCTGCTGGGTTGTTGCCCTCCTACGGCCCCCTCCACATCTCCTGGTGTACTGGCCTGTCTCCTGGTAGCGCCTCCAGCCTCTGGACACTACACTGACAGACACAGCAAACCTTCTTGCCACAGCTCGCATTGATGTGCCATCCTTGGATGAGCTGCACTACCTGAGCCACTTGTGTGGGTTGTAGAGTCCGTCTCATGCTACCACAAGTGTGAAAGCACAGCCAACATTCAAAAGTGACCAAAACATCAGCCAGAAAGCATTGGTACCGAGATGTGGTCTGTGGTCCCCACCTACAGAACCACTCCTTTATTGAGGGTGTCTTGATAATTGCCAATAATTTCCATCTGTTGTCTATACCATTTGCAAAACAGCATGTGAAATTGATTGTCAATCAGTGTGGCTTCCTAAGTGGACAGTTTGATTTCACAGAAGTTTGATTTACTTGGAGTTATATGCTGTTGATTAAGTGTTCCCTTATTACCAGCGTAAGAGGTAATATAACATATAATGTCCGCACGGTTGCATGGCTGGCAGCTGTTCTAGAGCCGCAACACATACAGGGATTGCCCAACAGACAGGCATGTGTTGTACCTGTCGAACAGCCATGAGACTTGCAGCCTCGAGGGCGCAAATATATTTATCGAGCCGCCAAAGACACTCTGTTAGCACCCGAACATGCTCAGATAACACCTTATCCGAGGACGTCCGATGATTGATCACTAAAAAGCATTAATATGGAAATGTGAAGTTTTGCTTTCCCTAAATGTTGTTCTTTTTGAAAAACGTTTAATTAAAAAAACCTCTGCTCACCGATTTCCCCACAGTTCCCATTCTATTGGTCTCACCTCAACACACCAAAAATTGACTGTAATGTCCTGCAGCGCCAGTTAATGGCGGCCACACTGACTAGCCTCACCCACTGATGAGTGGAAACTTCTACCGGTGTTGAGGCTGGACAGGGAAGTAGAAAGCAGCAGGGACAGGGTTAGCAGCAGAGGATTAGGAAGGAGCTTCTTTTATTTTTTATACTAGTTCTAGTTGTTTCAAAAATAATTTTTAGCCCCTGTACAATCGCTTTATAGATTGTACTTATCCCATTGAAGAATGTTTTGGAAGGATCCAATCTACCCGTATTATGAAGTGCCACTTCCAAGATACTTAAGCTGTAAATAGAAATAGTCATTAATACATCAGACACTGATCAAAGCTTTGTAATAGTCTGTCACGCATACATAAGACCCCACACTCCCACAGCCTTCACACTCTAATGTCTTAAATGCATTATTTCAATTCAATTCCATTAATGCAGCTAGATTTTTAGTAAAAAAGGAGCAAGAAACAAAGACATAAACCTTACATTAAGCATAATTGATGTCATTCTTCTCCCTATCAATGGAAATCTTTTACAGAATTGCATTACTTCTATTTCATTTTCTTATCTGTATTATTTAAAATCAGGGATGGAATTTATGGAATCAGTGAGTTATCAGAGTTTTTAAGTGACTGGTGAAGATGAGGGAATTGTTTCATAGGACCCTGGCCCAGTGGTCAAGTCAGTATTCCTTGCCGCTAGATGGAAGCCCTGAGAGCTACCATCTACCTGATGGCATCCACGGCTCCTCTTTTGATTATCCAACCTGGTACTACGTTGTGTAATGATACAATGACATTGCGCCAGGCCGGATAATCAAAAGAAGTCATTAGGCAAAAGGAGGTTCTCAGGGCTACCATCCAGCATCCACGGAATACTGTCCTGACCGCTGAATCGGATTTCTGAGAATTGATTTGCTCATCTCTAGTCACTGGTAATAGGAACATATTACAGACGTAACTCATATTTGACAACTTTCCTGAAAAAAAAGGGGTGACGTCATTGAGTTGGCAAATCTCCTGAGCGCTACAAAAACCTGCCATAAATGAATGTTCCTTAAATATTATCCAGGACAGTCCATCATCAGACTCAGATTCGGAATCTAAATGGACATTCATTGGTGTAAAAACCAAGCATGAAAACGTAACGTGGTCTTCAAAAATAGAGTTGAGCGAATATGTTCGGAAATGATCGCCAAATCAGAATTTGTCATATTCGTGCCATATTGGCACCCTATTACTGCCGAATTTATGTTTGACGATTGTCTCTGAACATATTCGCTCATTTCTACTTCCATTGACTTCAATAGCGTTCGGCTGTGTTCGGCGAATATTGCGAATACAATAAGCACCGACGGTTGTAATCCGAACCGAATATTGAAAAATTTGCTCAACTCTGTTCAAAAAGTGCATTCATGTATGAGAACGTGGCAAGGAAATGTTCATATAATGTTCTGTTTCATTTCACCTCATCTCCATGCTGTGGTATACATATAGGATGGTGGTCCACAAGGGAAAGTTAAAATTTAGACCTCTGGTGCTGCTTGACTCCATTACACTTCTAATCACCCTTAAACAGAGATCCTGGTGCACCCATTACATTTTCATGATTACAGTGCATTGTTAGTGTGGCTAACACTCTAGACATAGAGACTACTTGATAGTGCAAAATTCATTAGAAGGGTGATAAGACCAGCCTAAAATGGACTCTCTTTCTCCATGACTTCCTGTAGGATACATATGGTGCCCTATTTATCATTTGCATATTTTGGGTGGCAGGGGGTTTAACTCACTTTTCTTTTTTTGTTTTGTGTCAATCATTGACGTTCTTTGTGCTTAATTCTTCAAAATTGTGCACATGCTTAATGAATTTTGTGCAAAATCAAAAATTATCTTTACTTTTGTCTTTGACCTATTTTCAGATCTCTCAGTGCCAAAAGCCACACATTGCGCCAAACGGCAAAAAAAATAGAGGCAAAATAGCTGCCATATAGAAAATCACTCCTGGGTGGCAGGAGGGGAGGTAATGGAGTACATTTGTGCCAAGTTATGTGACTTTTTAAAAAAGTTGCTTTTGATGGATCAACCTAAAACATCTGGAAAAAACACATTAATGTAAAAATCTGAAAACTAACTATACAAGGACAACTTTCAAAAGGAGGAAATCTTTTTCGGAATTTCTCAAAAATTAAAACCTTATCATTCAACATGGTAAGTTTACATGAATAGTTTATTTATTCTACTGTTACACAGGGAACGCTCCAAGTTTATATATGAAGCATATCCATAGGACTCCACTCACTTGGTGGAGGCCAAATGAGTATCCTTTTTGCCTTCTTAATGTCTGAAGACATCAAATTACCTTTTTTTTCTGTATGAAATTTCATCAAGTAAAAAATGGATAAAACGTGGTATATAGCTGATTTCACAATGGGAGCCATTGAGCAAAAGAAGCCACTGTCCTACTCATGTATGTGATGTCGTCAACGAACCCTTCAAAACACACAGCGGTTGCCTTCTTATTCAGCACCCTATGTTAATTTTTCTCTTTCTTAAAACTCCAAGAGTTTATTTTGGATGGGTATATTCACACTCAGTTTTTAATGTTGATTTTGGAGCAGATTCTGTTTCACAAATGCACATTAAAAAGTATTTCAAATAGTCATTAGATGAGCTATTGACTTCAATGGCAAAAAGGTGAATTTTCTTGAGATATTTCTTCATAAAACAGAGCTTCAAAATTCATTAATGAATCACTAGAAGCAGAAATATATGCATAAGTAAAGAAAGGCTTCTGTAATCCCTAAGGAATTTTCTGACTTATTCTGGAATCTTGGAGGTCTCACTTTTTCAAGGAACTTATTGGACAATCCTGGAGAGTTTGTAATAATTATTATAATTTAAAAAATAAAATGTCCTCAAAATTGCCTTTTGACCAATAAACTTTTTTCCTTCATGATCTATTTTTGCAGAAGCAGCTGCGTGCTCCCAGACTCCTTTTTTTGCCGAGTCAATACCTTAATTTTAGAGATAATCATTCAGTTTTCATTAGTTCAGCTCATCGTTGAAAAATATTAGAAACAACACAAGTGTTGCTAATGACCCAATTTAAAATAATTGGTTTAAATCAAGTAAAACATCGTAATTGAGAATTACAAGAAATGTGACTGATATATTTTATATAGATATGCATCCCGAACAGATGTGCCTGGCCGGACAAATCCATTCGTGATATGAGTCAATTTAGAGCTTCATAAAAGGGTTGTAACAAGTTTGGAATTTATCACCTATCCACCAAATAGGGGATAACTTCCCGATCACTGGGGGTCTGACCTCTGGGAACCCCACCAATCACAAGAACTAGGGCTCTGAAGAGTGTAAATGGACCAGTAGTCGATACTGCTCCATTCATGTTTATTGGGATCAAAGGAGGTAGTTGAGTGAAGCGCTTGGCTGGTCTTAAGTGCTCCCATTAAGAATGAATGATCGTCAAGAAGAAATCTCATCTGAAACTGTTAACGGGATATGGCACCATCTGCTGGAGCTAGCCCATTAGTTAGAGTTAGTAAATGTGTTAGGCTACTTTCACACTTCCTTTTTTTTTAATCCGTCACAATGCGTCGATGCGATGTATCGACGGATGCATCAAAAATAGTGAAAAACGGATGCAACGCATCCAGTATTTCGACGGATCCGCTATACGGTTCAGTTGAAAAACTGGATCCGTTGCATCCGTTTTGTCCATTTTTACCATCCTTTTTTTGACGGATCCGTTTTCCATGCATAAAAATGGGAGTCTCCCAAATGTGATTGGCTACTGGAAAATAGGGAAACCAATATATTGACTGTCTGGCTGTCTTCAGGCTGGCAGGAGTCTTGCTGGCACATTTGGGGGTGACGCCCCACGCCAGGTTTATATACAGTAGATTTGGGGCCTGTCTGGCCAATTGGCTACAAATTCCTGATTTTGAGCATGCTCAGTGTAAGAAAACGGATTCCAGCGCTGGATTCCATCATACGATGTGTCACGACGGATCCTGCATCCATAGGCTTCCATTCTAGTCATCAACATATGCGGCAGGATCCGTCACGACACGTTTTCCCGACGCAGACAAAAAACGTTACATTGAACGTTTTTTCCAGATGACGGTCCGCCAAAACACGACGGATCCATCGCACGACGGATGCGACGTGTGGCCATCCGTCGCGATCTGTCGCTAATACAGGTCTATGGGGAAAAAAATGGATCCTGCGGGCACATTTGCAGGATCCGTTTTATTCCCAAAACGACGCATTGCAACGGATCTGAAAAGACGGAAGTGAGAAAGAGGCCTTAACAGGCAGAATAAAAATACCACTGTTATCCACAAAAGACTACTGGCATGAAGTTATTTGACCTCTTACACGTTGCTTCTCAGATCTTGGACATCTTCTTACATGCCAGGCTACAAGACCTCTGTACAGCTGTCCGTATCCTCTGGAATTTTCTTCCTTGTTTTAATGCCTCATTCTGTATGGTAAGCTCTTCAGTCTCTTAAAATCTAATTCTTCAAAATTTTATATTAATCTTTTTTTTCTATCTGAATTTATGTGAAGTAAGATGTCAGACTGTGGCATCTGTCAAAATACGTGGATTGTCAGGACTTGGGGTTCTAGAGGAAGAGAGACAGTGTCGGACCACCAGAAAAACAATTCTAAAGCCAATGAAAGCTAGAAATTGGGTTTGGGTTTCTTTATTGTCAGGGCCTCGGCCCACAGTAGGTAATCTGGTGGTATGGTGGGCCATCTAACCCTGAGAGGATTCCTCACACCCCATTCTTACTTGCAGCTGACCTTCCCTGACTCATGGGCTCTAGGTGACTTCCTTCTCTGAGCTCTATTTCTTTGCAGCTCTGATCTGCCTTCTATTTCTATGGATTAGGTACAGCATTAAGCGGTTTATCAGCATATTGAGTATTATCATTCTGGCTATTTGCAGGTTCTTCCACCTTTTGCCATAGAATAGTTGAATCCATTATATATTATTGTGGTTCTTTTCCACCAACATCTCGTTTATCACACTGGGTCCTGATCAGGATATGGGTATTTACATGTAGGTCTAGCTGTGCGCATTAAGTGCATTATTATTACACATACTGAGTTGTATTGGGGTGTTGTGTGCTTATATGTACATTTTTAAATGTTTTTATATTGTTTTCTTGTGGTGTTCTAATAAATGTTTTTCATATTTTTGCATACAATTAGGTTGTGCGAGCCTACTTTAGTCCAATCTTTCCTCTTTTTTGTCTCAGGATTACTGGGTGCTCAGTTGTGTCATTTCTTTTGGAACATGCAAGAATTGGCTTTCATAAATTTTTTATTTTAGGTTGTACCTTACGATGATTACCGTAGATGCCTAAAAAGTATCTTAGACAGAATCACATGGAAATGAAAATGTAAAAACATTTATGGATGACTTATTCTTAAATAATTAAAGACTTCTTTATGTGAAGGCTCATACTTCTAAGCCAGTCAAATGGAAAAAAAATGCATGTGCATTGAATAGAAGTAAATTGCATGAAAGTCTTGGCTTCGCAATTTGCTACATCTAATTACTGCATCACTGAACACAAGAAGAAAAAAGGAAAACTGGAGATTATGACTTGGAATTTTTCTATAATATTTCTTGTTCCAGTTTAAAAAAAATATGCAACTATATTAAAAAATATTCGATTGAAAAAATATACTGACCAAAATAGGAAAATTGTAAAATTCAGCAATATTTACAAACAGATGTAATTAACAATGAGTGAGTGATGAGTAATGTCAAGGAACTAGCAAAGAATGGACAAGCATTTTAGTAACTATTCCATGGGGCCAAATAGATGACACCAACAGATGCCATCATTGCTTTTTAATGAGGCACACATTTTGTTTTAACCACTTCAAGGGTGGGATATTTTCCTTTTTTATGTTTGTATTTTTTCCTCCCTTTCTTCCAAGAGCCATAACTTTGTTATTTTTCCATCCATATAGCCATACTCAAGGCTTGGTTTTTTTTTGCAGGATCCGATGACCATTTTATCATGTGATGCACTAGAAAGCAGGAAAAAAAATCCAAGGGGGTTGAAATTACAAAAAAAGTGTAATTCCACAATTTTTTTTTTGTTTTTTTTACTCACCATGTTCCACTGTACGGTAAAAATGATCTGACAACATAATTCTCAATAGTAGGTACAATTATATAAATACCCTATATGTACAGTTTTATTTTTATTTAAGTGGTAAAAAAAAAAATTGTAAATTTGTAAAAAAAATTAAAAAATTTGCTTGTGTCGACATTTTCCAAGACTCGTAAAGTTTTAAATTTTCGGGATATGGGGCTGGTTGAGGGCTTATTTATTGTGCCCTGTGCTGATGTTTTTATTGATACCATTCTGGGGTAGATACAATGTTTTGATCGCCTCTTATTGCATTTTATTGCAATGTTGCGGCGGCCCAAAAATACATATTTCTGCAGTTTTTCAATTCCTTCTCTTCTTATGCTTTTTTACCAATTGAATTAATCTATTTTATATTTTGATAGATCGGACTTTGATGAATGCGGTGATACCAAGTGTGAATTTTTAATTAGTTTTTTTATTTTCAATGGGGTAGAAGGGGGTTGATTTGAACTTTTGTATTTTATTTAATATTTTTATAAACTTTTTTTCACATTTTACTGTATTTAATAGTCCCCTCACTGGAATTGAAGCTGTGATAGTCTGATCGCTTGTTCTATAAAAAGCAGGGCTATGTATAACGAAAATCAAGGTCTCTTATGGGTGCCGGCTAAACGCTGGCTTTAACGGGAGAGCTGTCATGACAAGCACAAGGTCTTCAGCAGACCCTCAGTTGTCATTGCAACCCATAGGCACCCCGCGATCACATCAAAGATTGACATCAAAGATTGACAGCGGCATATAACTTGCTAACGGCTGTGGGCAGAGCTCTGCTCCACCCGTGGCTGTTAGAGGCAGATGATTGCTGAATAATTCAGCCATTATCTGCTGGGAAAGATGCGGGATCGGTGTGTGAGCCCACATCAATGTCACAGACTCAATATATGATGTAGCTGTACGTCATATGTCGGGAATGAGTTGAACAGATTCTTATCCACTGATTTAATAACAATTTATTGAGTTTGGATGACTTTTATCTGTTGAAAGTCTGCTTGTATGGCCAAGACTATGGCATCTGCATAAGTCCTAAAGAAAGTCAATGGAGCAGCGATCAACCATGTAGACCAATTCTCCAAACACAAAGTGGACTTTGGGCCTCTCAAATCTTGCGATCAGTGGAAGTTCCAGCTTTCACAATAATATCAATCCAACATTTATAACCTACCCCGTGGAGAGATGATAAATATATTTAAAGGGAAAACCCCAAATTCAGATACAATAATGGAGCTCCAGCAGAAGACAACCCTATGTTGATGTCAATTACAGTCAGGTATATTTTTCTCTAAATTGGAGAAATCAGACTAGTCCTGCTCTGCCGCCGGCTGGCTCATCTCACTGATGCTAAAGGTGATTGACAGGTCTCTCTCTTGCTGATCTTGATGATTTAGGTACCCAGGTGCTTTAATCATTTTTTTTATAATATCATTACCATGTCTATTAATCCTGTAATTTTCATAATTCCATGAATTTTCCTTCTTGGTCATTTTTGAGGAGTGTATGATATGCAAACCTGATGCCTCTTGAGACCCACCTAGCCTTACAATAGGTCAACAAATGAGTTTGCTTAGTATTACGTGCCATAATTGTGTCCTACTTTTCGCCAACACTGTGCATGGTGAGCCCAAATTTCAATATGTGTAAGGCCTTAATACTTTTCAAGAATGTCTACAAAAGACAGAGTATAGATATACAGTATGTCACTTATTAGAAACAAAACTAGCATAGCTGCACCATTTTTGAACACTAGTAATTATTTCCACATTGTGTGCGCCAGTTGAGATAGTTAGTGTGTAAACTGTCCATTTCTGACCCATCTTTCTTAGATGGGACCCTAAAATTTGGAATATAGGAAAGTTTAGGGTCCATTGTACTCCTTGTTGTGGCTGGTGAGGACACACGAATTTTCTGATTTGTATGCTATTTACCTCAATTTTATAAATATATTCCATATAGCAGTAATGCAGTTTACATTTTAGATATTCAATGTTTGCAGACATCTTAGCGTATATAGCGAGCTGCTGCACTCTTTGGTACTTATTAATGCACTCATAGCAGCTTGCACCTGTTCACACTTGCGGTTTTATTTTAGAAGCTGCTGGCCAGATTATTTTTTTTTTTTCCAGAAATGTATTTATCCTGCAAAACTAATTTTACTATGTTTATTAGCTGAAAGCATGTTGTAGCATGCAGGCTATAGTTCAATGTTCACATGTCCATGGAAGTCTGAAAGCAACAGAAGCTCTGACCCTTTCTAAATGGACTTAGAAACTCTTCACATTAAAAACCCCAATGATTTGCTGCCAAAATCAATTTTAATAATATAGTAGAAGATAGTGAGTCTTTTGGAAAATGCACAAAGTCAACCTAAATAATAGATGTGAAGTAAAGCACTGCCACATGCTGTAGATAAAGAGCATCAGCTGGTGCAAACAGACAGTGAATTTGTAGCGGGCGCGCACCATGTCTTATGTGATTACTCATGTCAATGAGTCTGAGACAAATGAACTCTTGCAGGCACAGTTCATAGATCTTACATATGCAATGGTCTTCTGATTTAAGCTTTATTATAGTTTTCCGCAGTAAAGCATATTGCAATGTATCAAGACCTAATGCAATGCACTAGACCGATCTAAAGAATTAGGCTGAGCTCGTTACTCATGTTTAGTCCAGGAGGTAATGGTTGATGAAAAAGGGATTTAACCTTTTCTACTCTTCAGGGGTGTACATAAAAATCATGGAGCCGTTTAGCAAAAATTGCAATTGGCCTGCCGCAATTACTGGTACATACGCCACTGGTTCTCTTTGATTCCATGTGTCATGCACCGCCCCTCAGGTACCGCCCTACATATAGTACACTGTGTTTTTGCAGCATTTTTTTTTGTTATGGTTACAGCAAAGTGAATAAGATTTCTGAAATCTAATGCAGAAGTTGCTAATATTTTCCAATGTTTTCACCCATCGAAATGAATTTTAAAAAATGTATCAGAAAACGCACCAAAAATGTCCATAATTTACTGATGCAAATATTGAAAGTGTGCACATATCCTTAATCTGCTTTGTCCAAGTTGTTGTTCCTTTAAAGAAGTATTCCCGAAATTACAATTTATCAGCTATCTAGATGCAATAAGTGTAAGGCCACATGCTCAACTTCAGTATTTTACATCAGTATTTGTAATTAGGTGATGAGCGGGCCCGTGGATGTTCGGCAGGTTTGACGAATATACAGTTAAAAGTTCGGTTCAGGTGCAAACTTGACCCTAAATTTGACCCTGAACCCAAATCCAATACAAATCAATGGGGACACGAAGTTTGGTGCTGTAAAATGTTCATAGTAAGTCTGCAAAAGGAAGCAAAATGGGGGTAAGGGTACCGTCACACCGTGCAATTTTCGTCGCTACGACGGCACGATCCGTGACGTCGCAGCGTCGTATGAGTATCGCTCCAGCATCGTAGACTGCGGTCACACTTTGCAATCACGGCGCTGGAGTGATGCTGAGGTTCGCTGGTAACCAGGGTAAACATCGGGTTACGAAGCGCAGGGCCGCGCTTAGTAACCCGATGTTTACCGTGGTTACCAGCGTAAAAGTAAAAAAAAAACAAACCGTACATACTCACCATCTGATGTCCGTCAGGTCCCTTGCCGTCTGCTTCCTGCTCTGACTGAGTGCCGCCGTACAGTGAGAGCACAGCACAGCAGTGACGTCACCGCTGTGATCTGCTCTCACTTTCCGGCCGGCGCTCACAGTCAGAGCAGGAAGCAGACTGCAAGGGACCTGACGGACATCAGATGGTGAGTATGTACGGTTTGTTTTTTTTTACTTTTACGCTGGTAACCACAGTAAACATCGGGTTACTAAGCGCGGCCCTGCGCTTAGTAACCCGATGTTTACCCTGGTTACCAGCGAACGCATCGCTGGATCGCTGTCACACACAACGATCCAGCGATGACAGCGGGAGATCCAGCGACGAAAGAAAGTTTCAAACGATGTGCTACGACGTACGATTCTCAGCAGGGTGTCTGATCGCAGTAGCGTGTCAGACACTGCGAGATCGTAACGATATCGCTAGAACGTCACGAATCGTGCCGTCGTAGCGATAAAAATGCCACTGTGTGACGGTACCCTAAGAGCAGGACAATTGCCCTGCAAACAAATGTAGATAAAAAATGACTTAAATGCCTTAAATTAGTCAGTAAACACTGAGTTAATTAGTTTACCCAACAGGCTGGACAAAAAATGAATAGAATGGCGTGAGGCTAGACAACACAAAGTCCAAAAGCAATGTAAAGGTACCGTCACACTAAACGATATCGCTAGCGATCCGTGACGTTGCAGCGTCCTGGCTAGCGATATCGTTGTGTTTGACATGCAGCAGCGATCTGGATCCTGCTGTGATATCGCTGGTCGTTGATTAAAGTTCAGAACTTTATTTGGTCGTCAGATCGCCGTGTATCGTTGTGTTTGACAGCAAAAGCAACGATGCCAGCAATGTTTTACAATGGTAACCAGGGTAAATATCGGGTTACTAAGCGCAGGGCCACGCTTAGTAACCCGATGTTTACCCTGGTTACCAGTGTAAAATGTAAAAAAATAAACAGTACATACTCACCCTCTGATGTCTGTCACACGTCCCCCGCCGTCCGCTTCCTGCACTGACTGAGCGCTGGCCGTAAGTGAAAGCACAGCGGTGACGTCACCGCTCTGCTGTTAGGGCCGGCACTCAGTCAGTGCAGGAAGCGGACGCCGGGGGACGCGAAGGTGAGTATGTAGTGTTTGTTTTAGTAACCCGATGTTTACCCTGGTTACCCAGGGACCTCGGCATCGTTGGTCGCTGGAGAGCGGTCTGTGTGACAGCTCTCCAGCGACCAAACAGCGACGCTGCAGCGATCGGCATCGTTGTCTGTATCGCTGCAGCGTCGCTTAGTGTGACGGTACCTTAAGTCAAAGACCATTCTTAACTATGTCATGTGTAAATATCTATCCATTGATTGAAACCCAGCCAGAGTTAAATCACATTAGTTAGAAAAGCAGACACCTGGGAGCTGGTGTTATTATTCTGGTAAGGGGCCAATATCCATCTTCCCAGCCTATTAATATCAGCTCAAAGATGTCTGTGTAGCCTTTAATGGTTATTAAAAATGGGGCTAAAAAAAATTAAGTGAGGTCACCCCTATTTTTAATAGCAAGTTGAAGGAAAGCAGATAGCTGGGGGCTGTTGTTATTATTCTGGGAAGGGGCCAAGATCCATAAAGGTTCCTAGTCTATTAATGTCCGCTCACAGATGTCGGTGCAGCCTTTACTGGTTATTTAAAGGATGGACCCTCATTACTAAATCTGTAATCAAAATAAGAAAGACAAACACACAGAGAAAAGTTCTTTAGTTGAACAAAACATTCCCCTACAAATCCCCTCTTTCACCTATTTATTAAGATAAAAAGATCAAAAATCAAAGCAATCCTCACCTGTCCACCCTTAATCCATAATGAAGAGGTCCACAATGATTCTTTAATCTGCTACATCCAGATGCAGTGCTGAGCTGTGACATTAGTAATGTGACCGCTCAGCACGAGCTGCCGGAACACATTGACAGCAGCATGTGATGAGCTGCGATGTGCTGCGATGAGTGGGGATGTCACTAAGATTATCACAGTTCATAGCTGATGAACTGCGATAACCTTATGGTGGTCACCTCAGTTCACAGGCACAGGTTCTCATGAGTTCAGCACGAGTGCCAGACTGATGACCGACTGTGAGTCCGACACTCGGCACTCAACAGTCTGGCATTTGAGCTACAGTGAGACCAGGTGGCTGTGATCTCAGGTAACCTTAAAGGTCTCCCAGCAGCTTTGAGGCCCAAAACCCTCATGGGAAACTTTGAGGGACACTTTGAGGTTACTGCAATATCCAGCTGCTGGAATAACTGGAGGCTCTGAACTAAGGTTACCTTGGGTGTGTATTTTACTATCCTTGTTAATAAATTTTTAATAACCAGCTGAATGAAAGATGATAACTGGGGGCTAGTGTTATTATTCTGGGAAGAGGCCAGTACCCATAAACGTTCACATACTATTAATATCATCTCAAAGCTGTCTGCATTTCCTTTACTGGTTATTAAATGGGGACACAATAAAAGATGTGGAGTCCCCCCTATATTTAATAGCCAGCAAAGGCTATGCAGACAGCAGTGGGCTGTTATTAATAGGCTGGGAAGGGGCCATAGACATTGGCCCCCTTCCAGACTAATAATACAAGCCCTCAGGTGCCCCAGAAATGGCGCATTCATTAGATGCACCATTTTGGTGCTTAGCTCTGGATTTTCTGGGTTGCCCTGGCGCATTGGCAAGCAGCGTAATGGTTTTGGGGTGGATGTCAGCTGCTGTTTGATCACTGACATCAAGCCCAGGGGTTAGTAATGGAGAGGCATCTATAAGACACACCCATTACTAACCTTGTAGTCAAAAGTAAGAAAGACACAGGGAGAGAAAAATCATTTAATTGAACAAAACACCCCACGACAAATCCCTTCTTTTACTCGTTTATTAAGATAAAATATAATGGATATACCATTTCTGGGATGGCTGAGGGCTGTTGTTGTTAGTATGGGAGGGGGCTATTATCTATGGCCACTTCCCAGCCTATCAATCTCAGCCCACAGCTGTCTGAATAGCCTTAAATTATTATTAGTTATTAAATATAGGGGGAACCACATGTCAAAAGTTGCTACTTTTTTGTGCAACTCCTGTTGCTTAAATCTTTTGCGACTTTTCACATAAATTAACACAAGAATTCTGGCAAAATTGCTTTGATAAATGAAAATATAGACTTCCAGCAACATCCACGGACAAGGACATTGGGGGATGCAAAACATTGCTATGCTCCGCATCTTAATTTACCTTCTAAAGTTCCAATTTTTTTAGCCGTTTAGAGTAATGCACAACCTTATGCTTTTATTTGGACCTTCATTGTTGAGATATTCAGCAGTAAAAAGACTTTACATAGGAACTAGTGATGAAGCAAACGTGCTCGGATAATGTCTTACCTGAGCATGTTCGGGTGTTATCCGATTATCTTGGGCGTGCTTGCATATTATGTTTGCATCACTATGACTGCATGATTTGCGGCTGTTAGACAGCCTGAACACATGAAGGGATTGCCTGTTTGTTAGGCAATCCCCACAAGAAACCACCGGAGCACTAAGCGGAGGAGGACATGACTTTGGGAAGGGTGGACCTTTAACTACTGCAGCTTTGTTTGTATAGCGGTTTAGACTTTAAGCAAGAGTGATGTTGCTTTAAGAGGAAGGAGCACAGTATGTCTGTGCCTGGCATGTTACCAAACAAACAAGAAAAGAGACTATGCATATAGGGCGCACACCCAGAATACAATTAAGTTGAAAAAATACAAAAAATTATTTATTAATGAGGAAGACAGAAAACACCAATAAAAAGATATTAAAATACAACCAACACACCAATGGTCCTATACAGAGTAAATATATGGAGACAGCTAAAGATACAATAATATATGGTGAGTCACACCACCAACACACTGCTGGTACTTTCGTAAATGTAAGATACAAAGATGTAGCATAAATAGCACAACACATATGCACAAACGGTGACTTATGTGCACAATGGCTTATGTACACAGAGCAAGGTAGCAGGTAAACTCTGGGCGTCCCCAGAGTACCATATAGTGCAGGAGTGCCCTATATAAATGAAAAGGCTAATGCTAGCAAGGGGTCCTCAATAAGCCTACTAAATTGCAGCAAGAGGAGGTAGGTGTAAATCCCCTCAAAAAAAAAAGATTTGGGAGTTTAAATACCAATAATAGTCCCTATAAAAGGCAACGCTACCAGTATCACAGAGGGATGAGCCTGTTAAAGTGATATAGGGAGCGTATAAGATAAACTCGCCAACTCAAACCATCACGGTGGAAGGAAAAAGGGCAGACCAATGTCATGTGCCTGGCATGTTACTGTGAGGTGGGTGTGGTATATATAGAGGAAGTAACTCTCTGTCTATCTCTCTACCTCTTTCTCTCACCGGATGAACTGAAGGAAACATCAACCGTCCTCCCGCACTGTTATAATCACTGTCCTAAAATGTTTTATTTAACCATTACTTATATAATGATGTATACTTTGTTGTATTTGTTTAATTAGCTATTTATATATTTAACCATGTCCGATTTTATGATAGCTATAAAGAGTTAACATTAGCATTAACCTTCTAAGCCCAAGGGAAGGGCAATCCTTCAGCCATGGTTCCCTAGAGGTTTCCTCCACAGGGGTGTTTTCCTTTCCTCAGTGCTGTAGGATAACTCTTTGTGAGTCGAAGGTTTGCCAAAGTTTAGTCCCCTTAATGCTTTTTCAGGGACATTTACTTTAAAAGTTTACAAAAAAATCAATAAATAAATAATAGTAACAAACAAATGGCTAAAATTGTCACATGTGACATGGAATTTATAACCCGTCACAGCTTTGTGGTTTAGGAGTCAGGTGGAAGTTGCAGACAAGTTAAGGTGGACTCATTTTAACTAATTGAGGATGTAAAACCTCATGGTGGTGAACAGGCTCGGTTTTGGTGGCCAGCCTCAAGGACATTGTAATGGTAACATTAATCAGGGGTGGCATGGTGGTTAAGCACAGGAGTGAGGATAATAGAGTCATTGGTGCCCTGAAAGTTTACTGGCTCTGCTTGAATGTCTCCCAGTGCGTGCTGCCCCATTATGGCTGTCTGTCCTGCTGCTGTATGTCAGATAGCTGGGGATATCACAGGACTTGTGAATCCCAATGTACTAGCACTTCACCAGACACCTATTGCGATTGTTTTAATCCTGTGATTTAAATAAAGCTGTGTCCATTTTGACAACCAAAATAAAGTGTTCTGTGTATTTATTCCAGGATCTAGGTTTACTGTAGTTATGTTTTTTTTAAGGCCGGTTTCACATTAGAGTTTGGAGGAGCTGCGGACGGCTGCGGACTTCCTCCATGAAGCCCTGCCCTCGGCCGCACCTCTGCCTACTTCTGCATGCGGTTGGCATGCGGCCTGCGTACCTATCTTTAACATTAGGTATGCAGGTCATGCCGCTGTATGCGGATGCTTCCGCATGCGTCGTTTTGACGATGCGGCGACCAGTGTAGGATGCAGCTTGTAGCAATTTCTTTTTTTTCTGCATCGTCAAAACGATGCATGCGGAAGCATCCGCATAATGCAGCACGACCTGCATACCTAATGTTAAAGATAGGTACGCAGGCCGCATGCCGGCCGCATGCAGAAGTAGGCGGAGCTAGCGACAGAGGTGCGGCCGAGGGTGGGGCTTCACGGAGGAAGTCCGCAGCCCTCCGCAGCTCCTCAAAACGCTAGTGTGAAACTAGCCTAAGATGGAATGGGGGTCCATCACATATCCAAAAGTCATGTGTACAGCCGCAAATCTCGCAGCCACAGGGACGCGAACACAATATAGGAGCGCACCCAAGATACTCGGATAACACCCGAGCGTGGCCGGATAAGATGCTTTCCGAGCACGTTCGCCCATCACTAATAGGAACAGAATTTCTACATGTAGAATATATTGTGCAGTATTGCTGGAGAAAACCTGTGATAATTAACTCAGGACACAAATTTGGGAATTAGCAGGGCATTGACATGGAATTGTCACAGTAGGTTGGTAATAAAGAGATTAAAGTGCCGACATGGGTCTGTGAGGTTATATCAAGCTGTTGTGGTGGTAGTTAGTGAGCTGTAGATTTATATCCTTCCAGATTAGAGCTCTGCTGATGCAAAAGTAGATAATTACTGATGGCTCTTGTCTGCCTCATCTCCTTCACTGTGATTTCTATTAAAGTTTATTCTGTATTACAATTCAATTGTAATTTTTGGATACATTTTACCTCTTTATATCACAACGCAGATGCCATGGTTTGATTCTACAGTATCAGCATGGAGTCCTCTGTGAGTAGAATAAGGATCTACCTATTATGAAGCTAATGATATTTTATAACACACTGCCAATGAGACAAGTAGCAAGTACCAGTACAGTTACTGGCTTAATATCATTGGACCATTACACTGCACTTCTCTTTGATCACACTGAGGGGTCGAACATTATGAAGCTAATGATTTATGCTATTTTATTACAAAGTGCCAATGAAACAAGTAGTAAGTAACAGTAAAGTTACTTTCCTATTGGGCTGTTACACTGTACTCCTCTTTAATTACACTGAGGATCTGAATATTATGAAGCTAATGATGCATCCTATTTTATAACACACTGTCAATGAGACAAGTTTCAGTAAAGTTACTTGCTTATTATCATTGAACCATTAATCTGTTCTGCTCTTTGATTAGACTGAGGATCTCAATATTATGAAACATGATACATGCTATTTTATAACACATTGCCAATGAGACAAGTAGCAAAAATTCAGCAAAGTCAGAGAATTTGAATTTCAAAAGATCCACTGATCTCTACAAGGGGCCACTGTTTCATCTTGTGGAGACCATAAATTGGTGTAAATAACTAAGACTAAAAGTCGAAACGTGTTGATCGTTTCTAGGCTCTGAGCCAGTGTGCACACAGTGCTGGACACCATATGTTTGGATTATTTTTTACTTGTGCCTATTAAAAGTTATTTTATGCTTTCTATTATAAATTGGTGTAGGTATTACTATAGGCCAGTCTATCGTCCTTGGGAAAGCAGATGTCCTCTAAGAGGAAGAAAGTTGTCAAAAATTCAAAGAAAAGCTTATTATAACATATAAATAATCATTTGGTCACCACCACTCTATATATGTTTCAGAAGAAAATTGCATTTTCGCAGATTGTTAGACTCAGTTCTCAATCCCTATAAGTTCTGTGGCACCTGGCTCCTCTATTTCTGTACTATGAGGGGGTGATGAGCCTGACATATAACTCATACAGGGAAAACTGAGCAGTTTATTGCGGCACCACATGCCTTGCGCTATGCAAATAATTCTCTAATACTTCTCCGCCTACACGATTTCTATTTTTTACTTGACTTATTTTTTCTTTTGATTAACTTTATTTAGAAGCTTTGGTGTATCCATAAATTAAGTATGCAATGGAGTAAAAAACTTTCACAGGGTGATAAAAATAGAGACATTTTTTTGACTGGGGGTGTAAAAAAGTGGAATAGCAAATGAAATAATCAAACTGCCGGCAAGGAGAAAACATTGATTGCCATTCTCTTCCCCGTAGTTGAGATGAATAATTAGACTGGCGTGTTCATACTGCTCGTAATAATTACCTATCGGCTGTGACCGCGCTTGGCTTCCTGACAGTCTATCTGGTAATCACTTTCTGACTACGTAGGATAAATTTGAAGGGATGATTGCTAATTCAAAATTTACTGAAAACCTCAGTTGAAACTTTCTTGGCTGAAACCCTGCAGGGTCCAGAAATATTAGTAAAATTATTATAACTAATGTAACGTGTTACTTAAATCTCCTTGATTAATTTATTAAAGCATTGTTCTATAATCGTTCTACAGTTGAACGAATCTTCTGAAATGTGATTCACTCAATTCCGGCAAATTTGTTTTGCATTAAATAATGTAGGTCGAGAAGGGACTAGAAAAAAATCTTATATTCACCTCTCCTTGGCCTTTTCCGTATCTGTCCCATTTCCATTGGTCATCCGATCGACTCTTCCATAGTCAAGATTTTATCTTTCTTCTACTTTCCGAATCATCTATTAACTAACCCTCGTGCCATTACATCAGTAGTGACATACGTCAGCATTGTGGCCGCATGACCATATGCGGGCCGACGTACGTTGCTGATATGCACCGTGCCCATGTCATCACTGAAGTGTGTTCTGCGCCATTCACTCATGTGGGGCATAATCAATGGATGACCCAACCAAATGGAAGATACAGGATAGGAAAGCTGATTGTGACACATACAGGGAGGGCCAAGAAGTGACTATGAAATTTTTTTAAACTCTTTTTTGGCCACTATAATCCTGGAAAATCCAGTCACCAATTTAATGGATTTGCCTAAAACAAATTGCCCAAAAAAAAATCAGATTCTGGTGATTCAAGTTTTTTCTTGTAAAATTAAAATCAAATTTGATTCACCTGGAATAGTTGTGGCGCCCTGTGGTGCGCTATTGATTCCCAGTAGGTCCACCATACCTCAGTAGCTAAATCCAACATTTTGGACACTGGTGGTGGAGTCCTACCGGCTACTTACAGACCTGAAACTCGAAATTGAAACTGTTGCACAACTTAAGTTCTGGAAGTTTTTACAGCATCATCATAAATAAAAGCCACTAGATGGAAGGTGAAATCTGAATGTCATGGTAATATACATTGATAAGACTACCGGCTGGGTTTGTAGATGCAGCAAACAATTCTTTGCAAGATTCTTGGAAGGGGAGAATGTAACAGCTGAATTATATACGGCATAGTTTCTTTGAATGCAGCATTTGCCCGGAAGCAAAAAGTTGCATCAAAGCAGAAACTTTTGTGGATCTACTTGCGAGCAAAATATTAAATTGCAACTCCATTAATTTATATGGATGTCTCTTTAATTCTACATTCTGTTCTCATATAACACTTGCATGGTTATAGTGGTAAAGCAGATATACAGCATGGACGTATGTACATGTGGTAGAAAACCTCATTATTAGGGCAGGTGCAGACGACCATACAGTGCCTACAAGTAGTATTCAACCCCCTGCAGATTTAGCAGGTTTACACATTTGGAATTAACTTGGCATTGTGACATTTGGACTGTAGATCAGCCTGGAAGTGTGAAATGCACTGCAGCAAAAAAGAATGTTATTTCGTTGTTTATTTTTTTTTTAAATTGTGAAAAGTTTTTTCAGAGGGTCATTTATTATTCAACCCCTCAACCCCCCAGAATTCTGTTTGGTTCCCCTAAAGTATTAAGAAGTAGTTCAGGCACAAAGAACAATGAGCTTCACATGTTTGGATTAATTATCTCTTTTTCCAGCCTTTTCTGACTATTTAAGACCCTCCCCAAACTTGTGAACAGCACTCAAACATGGTCAACATGGGAAAGACAAAGGAGCATTCCAAGGCCATCAGAGACAAGATCGTGGAGGGTCACAAGGCTGGCAAGGGGTACAAAACCCTTTCCAAGGAGTTGGGCCTACCTGTCTCCACTGTTGGGAGCATCATCCAGAAGTGGAAGGCTTATGGAACTACTGTTAGCCTTCCACGGCCTGGACAGCCTTTGAAAGTTTCCTCCCGTGCCGAGGCCAAGCTTGTCCGATGAGTCAAGGCTAACCCAAGGACAACAAGGAAGGAGCTCCGGGAAGATCTCATGGCAGTGGGGAAATTGGTTTCAGTCAATACCATAAGTAACGTACTCCACCGCAATGGTCTCCGTTCCAGACGAGCCCGTAAGGTACCTTTACTTTCAAAGCGTCATGTCAAGGCTCATCTACAGTTTGCTCATGATCACTTGGAGGACTCTGAGACTGACTGGTTCAAGGTTCTCTGGTCTGATGAGACCAAGATCGAGATCTTTGGTGCCAACCACACACGTGACGTTTGGAGACTGGATGGCACTGCATACGACCCCAAGAATACCATCCCTACAGTCAAGCATGGTGGTGGCAGCATCATGCTGTGGGGCTGTTTCTCAGCCAAGGGGCCTGGCCATCTGGTCCGCATCCATGGGAAGATGGATAGCACGGCCTACCTGGAGATTTTGGCCAAGAACCTCCGCTCCTCCATCAAGGATCTTAAGATGGGTCGTCATTTCATCTTCCAACAAGACAACGACCCAAAGCACACAGCCAAGAAAACCAAGGTCTGGTTCAAGAGGCAAAAAATCAAGGTGTTGCAGTGGCCTAGTCAGTCTCCTGACCTTAACCCAATTGAAAACTTGTGGAAGGAGCTCAAGATTAAAGTCCACATGAGACACCCAAAGAACCTAGATAACTTGGAGAAGATCTGCATGGAGGAGTGAGCCAAGATAACTCCAGAGAACTGTGCCGGCCTGATCAGGTCTTATAAAAGACGATTATTAGCTGTAATTGCAAACAAAGGCTATTCCACAAAATATTAAACCTAGGGGTTGAATAATAATTGACCCACATTTTTATGTTTAAAATTTATGAAAATTTAACTGAGCAACAAAACTTTTTGGTTTGTAAGATTTATGCATCTGTTAATAAATCTACCTCTTGTTTGAAGTTTGAAGGCTCTAACTTATTTGCATCTTATTAAACCTGCTAAATCTGCAGGGGGTTGAATACTACTTTTAGGCACTGTACATCATATGAGGAAATCGGGCCTGTTATGCAAATGACACTCAGATCAAAATCTGATTATAGTGTGGTAAGATTCTCTCAGGTGAGGAAAAGATGGGGAAAAAAATGTCTCCATCTTCTCCATTTTGTGAGTGCGCAGAAATCTCATTGACTTGCATGGCTAAGCGCGATCCAAATAATGGATCCAACTCACACAATCAGTGATTCATTATTTTCAGCATGTGCACGGCCCCATAGGATAACATTGGTTGTTTTGTGGGATCACACTCAGACCGAAAATACGGCCATGTGACGAGACCTTACAGCTGTGGTAGGAGTGCACATTACCGCTTTGCTATAATATATCAGCATTCTGTACTAACTACGGGAACTCACAGACTACAGAATTATATAAACTTCTTGTTAAACCTCAGGCTCATCACCACGGGGTTCAGCAACAGGTTTGTTAAGTAATGGTGGAGTTAAAAGAGTTGTCCGGGATTTAATAAAAATAAAAAAATAAAACCATGGTTGTTTTTTTCTAGTGCATGGGCTGCGTCGGGTCTTAGGCTATGTGCACACATAGCGGTTTTTACCGCGGAACCGCAGCGATTTTGATGCTGCGGGTCAGCAGCAGTTTCCATTGCGTTTACAGTAAATATGGAAACCGCAATCCGCTGTGCACATGCTGCGGGAAAAAACGCGCAGAAACGCAGCGGTTTACAACCCGCAGCATGTCACTTCTTTGTGCAGAATCGCAGCGATTCTGCACACATAGAAATGCATTGATCCGCTTACTTCCCGCATGGGGCTGTGCCCACGATGCGGGAAGTAAGCGGATAATGTGCGGTTGCTACCCGGGGTGGAGGAGAGGAGACTCTCCTCCAGGCCCTGGGAACCATATTTGTGGTAAAAAAAAAGAATTCAAATAAAAAATAATGCTATACTCACCTCTCAGCGCTGCACGCGGCCGTCCGGTCACAGAGTTGCAGTGCGAGCAGGGCCTGCGATGACGTCGCGGTCACATGACCGTGACGTCACGAAGGTCCTTCTTGCACAGCCTCTTTGGAAACGGACCGCCGCGTGCAGCGCCGAGGAGATCGGGACGTCAGAGGGTGAGTATATAACCATTTTTTTTTTATTTTTTTAACATTACTATTGATGCTGCATATGCAGCATCAATAGTAAAACCAAAACCCGCAGCGGAAACCGCAAGACAAAACGTGATAAATCTGCAGGGATAACCGCAGCGGTTTTGCCCTGCAGATTTATCAAATCCGCTGCGGGAGAACCCGCAGGGACCCGAACCTACGTGTGCACATGGCCTTAAAGCTTGGCTCACATTGAAGGTAATTGAGCTGACCTCCATTATATACACAACCTGCTGATAAGTGGTGTTTTTGAAAAAAATAGCTAAAAAAATCTTTAAAGCAGCACTCATGGATATTTTTGCCTATAAGGGAAAGCATAGGCTTTCATTAAATAAAATGAAGAGACTCTTTTGTATACCTGTTATATGGTTTCTTTAATGCAGACTATGCTATTATAATACCTTTATATTTACAGAGAAGGAGTCTCATCACATTGCTCTGTCCACAGTACTGAAGGTATATAGTGACAGATCAGTGATAGATCTGTTATCCTTTTACTCACATTGCACAGTCTCGGTGTATTCTATGTGATGTGGCCACACACTGTGGCATGTTAGTGTATCCTACAGGTAGAGCAGGTGCCAATCAAACCTGCACATTATGGCATTATCATAGCAGGTCCATGCAGAGGTGTATCTGGGGGGGCAGGCAGGGCATTTGCTATGGACACAGCTGTCAGGGGGCCTGATGTAGCAGTCAGAGGTTTCTCCCCGGTGGCAGCATTTTGTCACCCCCCGGACAAGGAGTTGTTTGTTTTCTGAATCGGCTGTGAAGCCGATAGCTGGCTCAGAGAAGGTGCAATGTGCCGCCTTCCAGTGATCAATTGTACTCGCAACTATCAAATGTGGGTCAGGCGGTGTTAGCACTGTGATCAGGTCATGTGATCACGCTGTTGATGCCCCTTGCCGACGCAGCAGAGGCGCAAACAACATTGGGGATAAGTGCTCCAGTGGAGCTAAAGACACCAAAAATGTATTGCAATGATAGTGGGGAATATTTGAGGACACAGTTTGGGGAGTGAGGAAGGGATGAGTGCAGACAAAATATGAAGAGTGGGAGAAATTTGAGGATACAGTATGAGGAGCAAGGGAGGAATACATGTGTGATGGGTGCAGACATAGTATGGTGAGTAGGGGGGATGGGTGTGGACACAGTATGAGAAGTGAAGGGAGAATGTATATGGACACAGAATGTGGAGGATGAGTGCGGACACAGTATGACACAGTATGAGTAGCATGACACAACATGAGCGAGGGGAAGAATGTATGCAGACAGTATGGGGAGTGAGGGTGATGAGATGGGTGCAAACACAGTATGGGGACTTGAGGGATGTGTGAGGATGCAGTATGGAGAACAAGGGAATACTTATGTGAGGAGACAGTATGGTTAGCAAGGGGGATGTGAGAGGAGACATTATGAGGAGGAAGGGGGAGATGTGTGAGGAGACTATTGAGAAGAATATTGTGATGAGACAGTATGGGGAGAAAAGTATGAGTGGGCACAGAACTGAAACTTAGTAGTGTGGGGGGTATCATGGGGAACAATGTAAGGGCACAGCCAGGAGACAGTATGTCAAGGAGGGGAGTATGATAAGGGGGCACAGTATAGAGACAAGGGCCCAATAGGGTAGACACAGTGTGAGAGGACAGTATGAAGAGGGAACTTAGTATGGAAAGGAGAAGGCAGTGTGGAGGGCATGTAGCATAAGAGAGACAGTGGGTTGGTCATGTTTAGCGCAAGAAAAATAAAGAGGGGCAATTATCTATTTAGAGGCTTAGGGTAGATATTTTTATTCAGGAAAATTATAACTAAACTGCTATTTTTAAGGGTATCATGTGGGGATGTGCTGCATAAGACGGAAGTGTGCAGGGATGAGCTGTGGCTGAAAAAAGTCATCATGGTATCTGGACAAGATGAAAAAATAGAGAATGATTCAAATCAAAGACAACATCATCTATAAGGTAGCTGGAAGTAGTTTTTTTTGTTATACTGACTAATTCTCGTTAGTACTGTAGTTTCTGCATAGTCGGCAATATGATGGTGACTGATAGCAACAACTCCCATTATCTCCTTACCATTGTTAACGATATACTGGAAGTTGTAGGTTCAGGCAATACAAATGTATATGGGACTGGCCTGACATTACAAATGATGTGCCATGTACTGATGGTGGTTCTAGTGCTGAATTCATATACTGATGGTGGTCCTAGTGATGTATTCATGTACTGATGGTAGTCCGGGTGATGTATTCCTGTACTGATGATGGCTCCTGTGATGTATTCCTGTACTGATGAGGGTTTTGATGTAGTGTTTCTGTAATGATCGGAGTTACATGGCTGTATTTCTGTGCGGCTGGTGGTTTTGATGATGAATTTCTGTACTGATGGTGGCACTGGTGATGAATTTCTGCACTGCTGGTAGTTCTGGTGATGTATTTCTGTACTGATGAGGCTAATGCTGTGTTTCTGTACTGATGGGGGTTCAAGTGATGTATTGCTGTACTGCTTGTTGTTCTGGTGATGAATTTATGTTCTGGTTCTGACCCTGTACACTTGTAACAATCCATAACATGTAAGATTATGAGATATGTGACTTTGTTAACAAGATATTGTGCCATCCGACAAGTCATGGGTTACTATGTTTTTATTTATGTTAGGAGCATTAAAAGGGTTGTCCAAGTTTGTGATGAGTCTGCAGTCACTCTATGTGACTGCAGACTGCTGAATTCTCACAGCATGGGCTGCATCCTGTCAGGATTCTGGTGCCAGTAGTGAGAGTGGGAGGTCACGAAACCACAAGCATGCAACTTGCATACATGCGGTCACGTACCGACTAAACATGCTTGGCCTCGCTCAATGAAAATCTATTGAGCAAGGCTTGACTGCGTATGGCCAATATGGCTTCTTCTTACCTGCCACCTCCCCTACGCACCAACCCATGTAGGGAAAAAATGCCACCCCCTTTAAAAATAAAACACTACACATTAAGTTATTTTGGATAATTTTGGCCACTGTGGCCAGTTTATTACCAAGCAATAACATAAAACATTTTCTTTAAACA
Organism: Ranitomeya variabilis; assembly: GCF_051348905.1. Taxonomy (NCBI): domain Eukaryota; kingdom Metazoa; phylum Chordata; class Amphibia; order Anura; family Dendrobatidae; genus Ranitomeya; species Ranitomeya variabilis. Next base: position 42,455,072 of record NC_135237.1, on the reverse strand, counting down.
ATAAATATTAATATGTAATTCTTTATGCAAAGACATGAGGGGAGGGTTCTTAGAGCTCCTGAAAGATCTGGTTTAATATTTGGCAAAACCAAAAGAACTTCAACCACCACTTTACCCTCAGCCGTACACCACCAGCTCAAGGGCACCATACATCCCGTTCCGGGAAGACTAACCACCAACCAGCTCCCAGGGTAAAACCCCATCCAGAGCCCGTAACCAAATGCCAGATCAACCCACACAATTTTAACTGTCCGGAATTTTACTTACAATTCCTTCCCCGCTGAATCAGCATCAACTCCAAGAACCCCACCCCCGCCAACTCTGCTACTGTGACGAAGCAACTGCCAACATACATATAACTGCCTAGTAGAATCCATACATAGGCCTAACTCATGTTCGCAACGTAATCCCAACAGAAATGGAAAAAAGGGGAGGGTGGGTGGTTCTCCTCACATTGGCTTCCTGTCCTAAAGTGGCAGTTTTCCCGCACTTTCACCCTACTCCCAGAGCCCCCCCAAAAAATTCATCCCCTAACTCCCTTGAACCAATCCCGTCCTTCTGCCATACAAATTTGAAAAACGCCCCATGGCCAAGCGCAGTCATGGGGGGCTTACATTGAGCTGTGCTTATTCCTGCCCCCGCCTGGACACATCTAGTTGGAATGTGACCAGAAGTATACAAATCGCATACTTATGCTCTCATGACCGTCCACTCTTGCCACCAACATGGGAGAATGTTAAAAGTATGCAGTGCATGCACTGTGAAAATTCAGAAAGTCTGCAGTCACCTAGAGTGATTGCAGACTTTCATCCCAAACTTGATCAAACCCTTTAATTATAAAATGAAGCACTGTAGCATAGCATGCCAATCCTATCAGTGTGTAATATACTCACTCTCAGGATTCAGCTCTGCTTGCTGGTTCCAGCAGTTATCACATGGCCACTTAACTCACATGCAATTTTCATACTTATGGTCACATGACAGCTAGCTTTTCTTCTTGCTTATCTTAATTTTTCACTGATCACTGAGAGAGTTACGAAGAGCAGTTAGTCAGCACATGGCTATACGTGTGCAAATCACATAAGTGCTTGGGGGTGGGGTTGTGCCAAGCTGAATACTTGTCCCAGGTGCTGGAAAACCTAGATACACCTCTGGGCCCATGTATGTAATGCAGCTTCAGCCTGTCTCCCTGCCAACTGCTTGTGATAGCTTTCAGTCAGCAGCTCTTGCAAGCTGGAAAGAGTAGATAACCTTTTCTATAGGAGAGAGCATGTATAATTCACTTGGTCATACTGAATACCTCATGACCATGGATGGTGAAGGTTAATACGGTGGTGAATATGAGTTTTGAGCATGAGTTGGGATGGTACTAGATTTTTCTCAGAGCTCTTACATTATAGGCACAACCATGATGAAAGGGTTCAAAATTTGAAGATGCAACTGAGCTGAAAAGAAGCAAAGTACGCTTCTAGATTATTGCTTATGCTCCCTCCTTACCATTCCATGTACAAAAAAATAAAAATAGCAGGGACTAACCTGCGAAATAAAAACTGCTATGTAGCTAAAATGATTTAAAGCACCAGTTATGCAAATATAAACTAAATTGAGCTTTGCTTTTAATTGGTGAAGTGAATTTCATTTTTCTGCTTTGCCTTGTTGACAAATTCAGACCGGTTACAAAGAAATAATATTTTTCTATGTATCCTTCTCTACAGATTCTTCTTCATTTCTTTAATGCTTCATTGCCTCTGTTTTTGTTTCCAGGTTTTTGGTGTTTGTGCTGTCTGCTCAGCAAAAAAGTGCCATGAGCTCTAACCTCTGGTACACCTTCCCAGGCCGGCTTTACAGTTATAATCTGAGGCTGATAGATCAAGGAACGGAGGTTATGTAGGATTGAACATATTTTTATACTAGCTATATCTGCGGCAAATTGCATATAATATTATAATGACAACCTGCATAAGTGACCCAAACTGATATTCTGCAGAAGTGACCCATGTAGCTATATTCATCATCTTTGACAGAATTTTGAAAATGTTTCTTGCTCCCATGTCTACAAACTGCTGTAACATCCTTGTTATAGTACCCTCTAGTGTTGCGTTGATTCCTTCTTAGAACATCCAATGTGTCCAGTGCTCGTGGTCGTGGTCACACATGCTCAGTAGCTCAGAGCCATCATCAGGCAGCATAGTGATTTTTGCTATGATACAAGCCAGTCAATAAGAACTGGTGTACTAGAAATTGTTTCTTCCAGCCAACACTGGATACAGTTGGATGTTCTGGAGCAGAATGAAAAGAACACAAACGGACAACATAACAAGAACATAACAACGATATCTATGGACAGGAACATTTTTTTTAAAGATTTCAATTGAAAAATTATTATGTTTTGCATGATCTAACATAATAAATTAGAATTTCACCATCGGACACCACGTTAATTCAATTAGATCCTCAACATTCCTAATTATGGAAGGACAATTCTGGTCATAATATGGCAAAACTGTTCCCAAAAGTGCAATTTTACTCCTGTGCGATTAATGTTATTTTTCCTTGTGCGATTAATGTTATGAATTTTGGCGTTTTAGATGTTGCAAAGTATGCTAATAGCTACAAAATGTTACTCAGGAATCTTAAAAGGGTTGTCTAGGACTATCTCATTATTTTTTACTATGGGCATGAAAACTTGCAGGCAGGTAGGTGCTAACAAAAGCAACTACCTGCTTGTTCTACCCGATGCCAGCTCAGAGCGGTCACCAACCGCTCGTGTCGGCGATTCAGCTGCTCCGACAGAGTGTGTGACTGCCGAGGTTATTCTCATTGACATCTGGCTCTCCACAGTTAGGCAGCAGGGAGCTGGTTGTCAATGAGTATGACACACCCCATCAACAGAGCAGAGAGGAAGAGACGCCGCTGTTCTGTCACTGTGATGTCAGCAGAAGACACTGAATCGAGGGCAGGAGCGGTTTATGATCACACTGTAGGCAACACAGGCAGGTAGTTAGAAAGTTTTAAAGGACTAAAAGGTATAAGTAGACGTCAGAACAAGTGTCCAAAGAAAATAATAATTGCAGAGTGCTGTCCTCATAAGTAGTATGAAAATAAAAATGGTCAGTACACAGAAGGTTTCTACATGACCATGGAACAGTATGGAGCTCTCGGCCACATCAGGTTGTGTTGTAGGCTGAATCCCTGAACAAGTTTTAGGGTTTGGACAAGAGCCTGGATCATAACTATAATATGTAATATTTGTACAGATTGGTCTCACTCTCTATTCCCCAAAAATTTGCTCTGATTGCTGTATTTGAAGTAAGGAAGATATTTGCTCTAGTATATCAAACAATGTGCATCCTATTCATACGCATTTTTGTTTTCCTTTAGTTCAATACAGTAGGATTATTGGTTGGAGATGACTTTAACCTTATGAAAAGAGGTTGGCCACTTTTTCATCAAATGTCAAAAATTCCCTAAAAAAGCCATGTTCTGACACATGCAAATCTTAAAACCCCCACTGAACAAATCTACAATAAATTTAAATCATTCCTGTTGTTCATGGATTAGCTTTCTAAACAGTTGACTCTGACTATGATCCTGTCTATAAGTCCATAGATGATGGCGGGGAAGGATCTCTATCCGCACATGCGCTAAGCACTTTTGGTCACTGTCCCTTAAAGAGTGGGCAGAAGTGGCGGCTGTCAGGTGAGTCAATCAAGTGGGTGTCACCCCTTGATTGGATTTGTAAAGAGTTGACTCTGGCAATGATCTTACCTGTAGGTCTTCAAAGGATGGTGGCAGAAGATCTGTCTGCTCATGAGCTGAATACTGTCAGCAGAAAAGCAGGCAGCAGAGGAGGCCATCACATGAGTAAATCATGCACCTGTCGTCTTTGGATTGGCTTTGTCAAGACTGGACTCTGGTAAGGATCCCACCTATATGTCTTAAAAGTGTGATGATGGGGAATCTCTATCAGTACATGCTCTATATACTATCAGTCACTGTCTGCAGAAAAGCAGGCAAAACAGGAGGCAGTCACATGAGTAAATCATACGCCTGCCATTTCCGAATTGGCTTTGTAAAGAGTTGACTCTGGCAATAATCCGATCTATAGCTCTTAAGATGGTGGTGGTGGAGGATAGCTATTTGTGCATGTGTTGAACACTACCAGTCACTGTCTACAGAAGAGCAGGCAGAGAACAAGGCAGCCAAATGAGTAAATGAGGAGACCGTCTCCTTCTTGACAGCTATTACCACTATGTCTTTTGTTAACAAAGCCGATTCAGGGGTCGTAGGGGGCAACAAAGCTGATTCAGGGGTTGAAGGGAGTAACAAAGCCGATTCAGGGGTCGTAGGGGGCAACAAAGCTGATTCAGGGGTTGAAGGGAGTAACAAAGCCGATTCAGGGGTCATAAGTAGCCTTCAACTGGAACCCAATTAATAGGGGCATTTTTTATAGGTCCCTGTGTCTGAACATTGCTATTTAAGACATTTTGAATTTCAACAGTAAAGTGACCAACCATTTTTACTAAGTAACTAGCGAATAATTCATTGCAATTCCTACACTTCCTGGTTACTTCTGTATTTCCTTATTAAAAATAGCTTACAAAGAATTCTTCAATAGACATTTTTATAAACAATAAGTGTTTTGATAGGAACAGGTTTTTACCTTTAAGCCTTGATAACTCTACAAAGAGGACAAGTCTTAAAAATAGACTTTGTTTTTTTTATAAATCCAGAAGGACTTTTTAGAAAGTTTTTTTAATCACCAATTTACACATCAGATTCTTTTTCAGACAAGAAGCAATATAAAAAAATCGACAGTTGTCCTATTTCAAGAAAGAATGTATTCATTCACGTTACCTCAATGTCTGTGCCATTCTCACTGTCATCGAGGAAAAGGTCTGACAGACCTGCACCATCAGAAAACTCATGACCTAAGCTCGGCCGGTTTGTATCCACGGAACGTCTTCTCCATCTGTGCCTGGGGACGTGTAAATCCATAGAAACTGTTTTATCCGCTTTGGCCACAATAGGAGTAATTGAATAAGACACATCTGTAAGAAACAGAAATGTGAGGTCACAAGACATGAATAGGGGGGTAATCAGTAGTCTTTCCATTCATTTCATTAGACGAGGGCAAGGCCACCATATTGGAAACCAAGAGAAGAGACATACAGAATGCCTCATGTTATAATGGAGCAAACATTCAATACATTCAGAGAGTTCTTCGGGAATCAGAAATGAAGCAGATTATTCAATTATAATAAAGATGCGAAGAATCATTAAAATAAGATGAATCCTCAGTTATTAAAGATGGAAACCACTTCTAGTCCAAATTAGTGATGAGTGAGTGTACTCGTTGCTCGGGTTTTCCCGAGCACGGTCGGGTGGTCTCTGAGTATTATGACTGCTCGGAGATTAAGTTTTCTTCGCCTCAGCAGCATGATTTACAGCTATTAGCCAGCTTGATTACATGTGGGGATTACCTAGCAACCAGGCAACCCTCACATGTACTCAGGCTGTCTAGTAGCTGTAAATCATTCAGCTGCCGTGATGAAAACTAAATCTCCGAACACCAACAAATACTCGGAGGTCACCCGAGCAACGAGTACACTCACTCATCACTAGTCCAGATAGCTATAATCGTGTGGACAAGCGTCAAAAATGTTAAACGTTTAAGGCAGCGATCTCTTGAGAAAATTATGCAAAATAACTCCCCCTCTAGAGGAAAAGTCTCTAAAGCAAGAACTATAGGTCAGCCAACCTTTAAATGGGACTTGGGTATAAACAAAACTTGGGCTACCCATCTGTAGACAGGACATATATGGGGTCAGTTCTCCTCCAAAGTACAACAAAGGATTATGATCAACTTTAGGCTGAGTTGCCATTTTCCACCACCATCTTCTAGACTATACAGTACAAGCAGGTATACACTGTATTTTGTATTGTAATCTTAAACAGAATCTGTCAGCAGGCTTTTGCTATGTAATCTGAGGACAGCATGAGGTAGGAGTTAAAACACAGAATTCAACGATGTGTCACATGCCAAGCTGGGTGCTGTTGTTTACTTACACTGAAGGTTTAAACACCTAGTGAGTATCATTGTCTGGACTACAGCAGCTACAGCAGTGCATTCATGTGTATCTGACTCCGCCCCCTGGTGTGATAAGCAGCTCACTGTCTATTGACTATGTACACTGAAAACTTGAGAAAGCCAAGGGCGAAACGTACGTCGGAGTCCTGTATTTTATGCTATTTCTCTTCCACATGGTATGTTGTTCTTGTAATATGTATATGCAGTGTATCTATTTATCTATTTTTCTATTTATACATTTATTGATTGATTTAATAGATACAGGGTACTTTTCATCTCCTATATAATTGATGTAATGAGAATATAGCCTTGAGCCCCCCATATTTATACATTTAATGCATACGTTTGTCGTAAACTCTGTTATATTCCTTCTGTGTATTGCTCCTCACAATTTTACATATTTTTAATTGTATGTACCAACAAAATTTATACTTTTTTTAATCTATTTTTTCTTTTTTTTTTGGTCATTCACCCCATTGTGTAGTCATATATATTTTCTGTGAATATCCATTTATATCAGATATGATTAATTTTCTTGTATTTTGGGTGTGTTTCTCTATGTACACGCAAAGCCTGATGTGGGTGTGGGAAACGTTTTAGCTCTGCTGCATGCTAAATCTAAAAACGAACGGCCATGCAATTCAATGAGTCAGTGGAAAAAATATGACAGATTTTCACAGGCTGACAGAATGGAGAAGATGGAGAATTTTTTTTTCTCCATCTTTCTTGCATCCGAGAACATTGTATCACACTGTGAAAACTCTGATCAGTGTTTGCTTAGCATTATCAGACTGATTTTCTCGGATGAGAGAATATACGGTTACGATTTTAGGACTGTCCTCTTAAATTACCTTTTTGGCTTTTAAGTATCTAAAGACTGTGCACACAGTGGCGATATGCCCTTTTACAGGGCCGTTTTTAGGCAAATTGGGGCCCTAGGCAGCTGCCTGGTCTGCCTGCCGCTAACGCCGGCCCTGCCTTTATGTCAACTTATTTTGGATCCCCAAAAAGTCCTCTTCCCATAGTAAAAAAAGGGAATGAAAAACAGGACAGAAAAATATCATCCACACAGAGAACAAAGCGCTGCTAAAATATATGAAATGTAGATGACACTCCGTATCTTGGCTAAGCAGTACGCGCAGTTTATAATTGAAAGTGCAGGCTTAGACATTCAAAGCATATTACGAGCTTGTCAAGTCTCACTTGTACGAGGGAACATTAAATTAGGTTGAGGCTCCGTACTGAATAGAAGAGAAGAATAAATACACTTTGGGAGGGATCTTCGCTGTCTGCACTAGTAATACCAAAATTAAATGCTGTTACCCAGATTAAGATCAACAAACATTTACCAAGCAATAATGGAAATTGTAATGCTGACATGTAAGACGTCTGAATGACGCGATATCTTGTTACAATGGATCCCAGGTATTCTGTCACCCGCCGAGACAAACACGGTTTACTAGAAATAATAATGGCTGAATACACAAATACAATAACCTGTCTGCAGTTATGCAAAGCGAGATTGGAAATGGCGTTTTCCACAAGTTGGAAATACTGATAGCGACATCCCGCACAATACGTTGCAGGAGTAAACGATCAACCACATTCATGTCTATTTCCGATACAGTTTAAGTTCCAAAAAAAGGAATGAAGTTTATCTGTCAAACACCTTGTTACATTTTACATAGCAAAAGTATATAAAATGTTCGTGATGTTGTAAATATCTAATCCTATTTTACAGCCAGAGTTGCAGACAATTAATTCTGCGAGCCTCAGAACCTAAATCTCCGAACATTCCGTGCTACAGTAACACAACGTCTGCACATATCTGTATGACCACAGTATGGGAGATAAGTGGAGATGAGCGAATCAATTCTATGCCAATTAAACTTGGTTAGAACTTTCCAATTTTCATGGATTCAGGCAAATGTTTGGGGTAATTTCCTGCAAAATGAAAGCCAGATAGTTGACATATTGCTGGATTCTGATGGCCGAGAAGAGATTAAAGGGCAATAAACACCTACAACCGCCTCTCCTTTGTCTTCCGAAACCTGTACCACCATCACTGCGCCTCTTTTGGTCCTATAATCAGCTCCTCTTCCTTCTTCTCCCTCCAGGTCTTCCAGATGGCAATGCTACTGGCTAACCCCCATGTAGTGACACAATGCCCTTCACTGATCCACATGGAGAATGGTGCACATCATTAATGTTAGTGACCTGCATTGCACCACATGTGATCATCTGGGTCCTTGACAGTGTCTCAGAAGATCCGAATGGAGGACAGGCTTACAAAACAAAGTGGGCTATGGGACAGGGATCTTCTGAAACTGGGAAATCCCTTTAATTGATCTGAAATATCTATCACATGTCTGGTAAAAATCTGCCAAATTTTGACTGAATTAATAAACAGTTAAGGATGCCCCATCCCCTGAGGATGTTATTAAGCAGTGGTGGGACAACAAGCACTGAAATATAACAACTTGTGGTATCTTGTAAACAAAGTAACATTATAAAAGCAGCATTGAAATTCATTAGTTATAGATAATCCTAGGTGATTTGTAATGTCTGTTTTTTAAGCCTTACATCTGCAAAAAAGTGAATATCCATCTTTAAAAAATAATCTCCATAATTCCAATATTCTGATTCATTTCTGTCATGTTGTGACAGTCTTCGGTAAGGAAAGGGGGCCTCAAACTGTCCCTGGAACTGGGAACCTAACAATCCCTGTCCTGGGGGGAGTCTTGAAGATAGAGAGGCACGAGTCTCCGACCTTACTATGCTCCTGTTAAATTCTGATCTGTTACTTCCCCCAATCCATGAGACCTGGGACAGAAATATAAGGTTGTGATGGTGTGATATGCTATGTGGGTATCATTTTCCTGTATATTTCTATTTTACTTGCTTTCATGGTGTTCTCTTGTAGGATGAGTTGTTGGCTAATTGATGAATGGCTGTTGCTGCCATCTGATATCAGCCCCCACAGTACTGTATTGTTTGCTAATATGCTAATGACATGTTGACCTAGCTTGTTGAAACAATGAGCCCCTGAGACGTTCCCCCTCCTGACCTGTGAATGAGGAGGGGGACTTGTAAATATCAGGGAGGTGAGACACAGATCAGTCTTGTGTGGAATGATGGTGTGTTCAGAGCATCTCAGAGAGAATGAGAAGCATATGGATCATTTTTTATCCTCTGTCTGCAGGATTATTGGACTCCATCTCCTTGGACATTTATCCAGTTACTGAACTGCATTCGGCTTCTGGACTATCTTATTCTTTGTGTGGTGGATCATATATGGACCTTTCGTGTTTTTGCCTAAACAAATCTTTTGGAATTGTTCACTATTCTCTTGCTCTGTTGATTGTGTGGTATCGGAGAAGGACCCCGTGACAAAGGTAAACAAGGCACAAAGATATAACAGGGATAACAGAAAGCAACAAACATACAAACACTCACCAAAGGTAGAGAGGTATATAGGGAAGGATAGGAATGTACCAACCAAATGGGAATAGGACAATGAGGAAAGTAAACACCCCAAAACTGCACACAACAATAGCAGCCACGATCTCCAACTCAGCACAGCGTCTCCAAGGGCCTAGAAAGCAAAACTTTCACTGGCAAGACAGAGAAGGTCTGGCCAGGTTTTATAGGGAGAGGTAATGACCAGCAGCTGAAAATGGAGCTGTATGTTTCGGACCAGCAAAAAAAAAAAAAGGTTGTTAACCTCTTCAGCACCAAAGGAAACCAAATCTATTTAATATGGGACACAAACACACAGGCTAAATGGAAGATCTGCGATTCATAATAAGTAGCGATCTTCTAACTCCAGATCCCCCAGGAGGATGTGACATACTCGTGACAATTTCACAATATGTCTGAAAAGTAGTCAGAGTTCAGAGTTTATGATACAGGTCTCTAAATCTCCTGCCCAGACATAATAATAAAGCATATCGATGCTTTCATACAAAATCTGTTGAAAAGGGTGGCCTTGTTGCCCTCATCCCCCACAACAAGTTAAAACTTCATTTTTGGGGCATAGCAGTCTAATATATACAGGCTTTGTAACTTGTCACCCATTATTTTTCAGTGGGTGCTTTGTCTTTATATGCATTCTACGAGCACTAGAGGTACTTGGACTACCATTCCCTTTGTTCTTAGCATGTATTACACTTGACATTTCCAATAATTTCCCTTCCCTGAAATGAAAGCCCACCACACTGTTATCACTGTGTGGACTTTACCCATCAGAAAGACAGGAGGAAAGAGACAAAGATCCGACTCCACTTCCTGTAATCCATCTCAACATCTCTGCTGCTACAACTATATATACACTCACTGGCCACTTTATTAGGTACACCTGTCCAACTTCTTGTTAACACTTAATTTCTAATCAGCCAATCACATGGCAGCAACTCAGTGCATTTAGGCATGTAGACATGGTCAAGACAATCTCCTGCAGTTCAAACCGAGCATCAGTATGGGGAAGAAAGGTGATTTGAGTGCCTTTGAACGTGGCATGGTTGTTGGTGCCAGAAGGGCTGGTCTGAGTATTTCAGAAACTGCTGATCTACTGGGATTTTCACGCACAACCATCTCTAGGGTTTACAGAGAATGGTCCAAAAAAGAAAAAAAATCCAGTGAGCGGCAGTTCTGTGGGCGGAAATGCCTTGTTGATGCCAGAGGTCAGAGGAGAATGGGCAGACTGGTTCGAGCTGATAGAAAGGCAACAGTGACTCAAATCGCCACCCGTTACAACCAAGGTAGGCCTAAGAGCATCTCTGAACGCACAGTGCGTCGAACTTTGAGGCAGATGGGCTACAGCAGCAGAAGACCACACCGGGTACCACTCCTTTCAGCTAAGAACAGGAAACTGAGGCTACAATTTGTACAAGCTCATCGAAATTGGACAGTAGAAGATTGGCAAAACATTGCTTGGTCTGATGAGTCTCGATTTCTGCTGCGACATTCGGATGGTAGGGTCAGAATTTGGCGTAAACAACATGAAAACATGGATCCATCCTGCCTTGTATGGAGCATCTTTGGGATGTGCAGCCGACAAATCTGCGGCAACTGTGTGATGCCATCATGTCAATATGGACCAAAATCTCTGAGGAATGCTTCCAGCACCTTGTTGAATCTATGCCACGAAGAATTGAGGCAGTTCTGAAGGCAAAAGGGGGTCCAACCCGTTACTAGCATGGTGTACCTAATAAAGTGGCCAGTGAGTGTATATATATATATATATGTGTGTATATATATATATATATATATATATATATATATACTGTATACATATATATATATATATATATATATATATATATATATATATATATATATAATTTTAAAAAAACAAACTTTTTTTAAGTGAACTACACAAAATGATGGCCATAAAACATTGTAGTGTCACATTCCCTTTAAGGGTAATAAATACATTTAAAACAAAACTAAGGAAATATCAAGCTCACTGCTAGCGACTGTATAACCCCTATTGAAAAAAGTTAATTTTTCAACATAAAAAAAAAAATTATATTGTTTCAAGAGGTCCAAAGTGATGAATTATGCATTACATAAATGTTAATCTAAAGTAATAATCACATTGCTTCTGGTATGTAATAATTGCAGCCTCAATACATTCTTCAAACCATCTGAACAAAGTCTGGTAATTAGACATGTGAAAAATGATACCGAAAGCGGGAAATGTAGTTGTAACCTTTTTAATTTAATTTTTTTTTTTTTTTTGCAAAAAGATGAAAATGGTTAATGAGTTTTTGGAGCATAGAAAAAAAAATATCTACGAGAAAAATAATGAACTTTATTACTCATGACTTTTAGAGCTTAACATTGTGAACCAATTATTTCAAGGTTATATGAGATAAAGCACAATCCCTGTTAAAGGTGTCTGTCTCTAAGTATAATTCTATATTTATATATGCTGTATATATATAATTTTATACACGGTATCTAAATGGGCTGTCTTATACGGGTTATGCAGCTAAAGGTCAATTTGCCACGAGGTCATTATTTGTAAGGGTAGGGCCAGGCGGTCCATTTGGATTGATATGGGTCATGTAGGGGTTAAAAACACAATAAAAATTTAGTTACCTACCCCATCACCTGTCCCTGCCACTGTTACTCTTTTCCGGTCCTCCTCACTACTCTGGCGCTGGTCTCCTCTTTACTTTTCACCGGTGTTTCCAGGTCTTGGCACGTTCTGATGTCACGCCTTTCATCATGTACACCATGGCGTAGCCGGCACCAGATATTTAAAACTGGTGTATGAAACTCCATTCTTGAATAAAGGGGTTGTCCAGGACTCTAACAGTGATGGCCTATCCATAGGATAGGTCATCAATGTCTGATCGGTTGAAGTGCGACACCCGATACTCCCGCCGATCATTTGTTTCCGATGTTGACTCAATCACATCATCATTGGTATAGTGGCAGCGGCCGGGTACCGCACATCCGCCTCCTGTTGATCTGAATAGTTGGTGTATGTGCAGTACCTTGCCATGGCCAGTATATAGTTGGCAGAGCTGTGCTGTGCAGCTCCGCAACATAGCACTACGAGCCGCCGTTGGCACCTGGAACAGCTGATCAGTGGGTTTGTCAGGTGTCGCACCCCCACTAATCAAACATTGATGACCACTCCTAAGCATAGGCCATCAATGATAAAGTCCTGGACAACCCCTTTAATTCCCCCATTAGTCTTTTTTTAAGAGTTCGGCACATATCCAACCTCTTGAGCTTTTTATTGTGAGGTCCCTGTAGCGGTCCTTATCTCTCCTCCCTAGTCATTGACTTTGGAAAGGGCGGCGGGATATTATCCACATTGAAACCTGATTTTTATTACAAGACTATTTTATAAAAACATTTTTTTTAACCAATATTGGTGACTATTATTTTCCTTAGGATTTATTTCAGTATTTGTCAATAGTTTTTTTTATTTTTTAACTCAAAGGAAAATAATTTCTTTCTAGTCTCACGACGAGAATTACGTGTGACTGTGGCTGATGTTTTATAAAATAAAAAAAGTACACATCATATTCCATTTTATTTCTATTTCTATTTCTATTTCTAGAATGCTTTACATAGGCGCTGTAATTGAATTCCAGAAAGGCTGAATGCATATCGTACAATACTCTCTACGAGCAGCGAGATCAGAAGTGACACCGCGCACAACACCACCGGTACGGAGGAGAATGAAAAATGTAAAAACTGATTAGTTATGATCTGTCCCGAAAAGGAATGATTATTTTAACATTTATTTTAAAGTTTATTTTTTGGCAAATGTCTACTGGATCCGTAGCTATACTTGCTCCAATAAGAGAACTAAGGCGAGGAGACATGGCCTTGATTTATCAAAACTGTCTAACCATGCCTCCGAGCAGTTCAGTTCCAAAAAGAGGAAACTTAAATCCTATCCGCTACACCCAAGAACGCACCCAGCGGTCATCCCCTGTTCGATGTCTAGTAGACTGTCTGCTTTTTTTTGCTTGGTTTTTTTGTCTGCTTTTTTAGCTTTTTTTTGCTAGCTTTCAGTCAAAGGTAGAAAAAACATTTATGTAGGATTCCGTAGAAGTGGAGTTTTACCTTAAGATTCTGTAAGGAAAAAAATATATAAACAAAGACATGTGCATAAATAGAATGATTACATACACTTTTGTAAAAAAAAAATAAAACAAAATCTTAAAAAAATATAACCACATATCTACCTCTATGCCAGTTTTTTTGTGTTAAAAATTTGACACAGAGGGTATTGAGAAACAAATGTTTTAACAATTGAAAAATTTTGGGTCCAATTCATCATCGACGTTGCGCCTCTTTTTTTGTTCACTTTTGTGTGCTATGCGCCTGTTTTTGTTTGCACCCAATTCATTATTCTACTTGCACACAACTCACCTGTTGTTTTTTTTTTGTACCACTTTAGGTCGGCGTCACACTAGCGAGTTTTACGGACGTAAGAGCGCAGAAAATACATCCGTAAAACTCGCCAAATAAACGGCACAATTATTCTCAATGGGGCTGCTCCTATCAGCCGTATATTACGGTTCAGTATTATACGTCTTTCTACGGCCGTACAAAAAATCGCAGCATGCTGCGTTTGTCAGCGTATTGCGCAAAAAAAATCGCCAATGAAAGTCTATGGGGGCGAGAAAAATACGGATTCCACACGGACCAGCAGTGTGACTTGCGAGAAATACGCAGCGGTGTTAGTGAAAAGCCGGTAATTCAATTGCCGGCTTTTCATTTCTCCTGCACAAACCCAACAGGATATGAGACATGGTTTACATACAGTAAACCATCTCATATCCCCATTTTTTTTTGCACATTCCACACTACTAATGTTAGTAGTGTGTATGTGCAAAATTTGGGCGCTGTAGCTGCTAAAATAAAGAGTTAAATGGCGGAAACCAATGTTGCGGTGAGGCGCCCTCTGGTGGATGAACTCATATGAACTCGAGCGTGGGAACTTTTCCAAGGCTGCAGTTCATGAGTTCATCCACCAGAGGGCGCATCACCGCAACTCAATGTAAGTACAGATCACTCCGATTTCCTTCATTCCCCAGGGATTACAACCACGAGCGAGTGCATTAGCACAGCTCATGGCTGTAAAATAATTAACCCCTTCAGATGGATTACCTCGTGGGATGTGACGGTTCATCTGAGGGTATGTATCTTGTGCGTTTATTATTTTGCCAAGCGAGGGTGTTGCTGATGGATTGAGAGAACAATAAAATACTAAAACAACCTGTGTGTTTATTTCATTAAAATAAGTTTTAATCATGTGTGTGTGTTTTATTAACCATTTCGTACTATTGGATTAATAATGGATAAGTGTCATAATTGACGCCTCTCCATTATTAATCTGGCTTAATGTCACCTTACAATAGCAAGGTGGCATTAACCCTTCATTACCCCATATCCCACCGCTACAGGGAGTGGGAAGAGAGTGGCCAAGTGCCAGAATAGGCGCATCTTCCAGATGTGCCTTTTCTGGGGTGGCTGGGGGCAGATGTTTGTAGCCACGGGGGGGCCAATAACCGTGGACCCTCTCCTGGCTATTAATATCTGCCCTCAGTCACTGGCTTTACCATTCTGGTGGAGAAAATTGCGCGGAAGCCCACGCCAATTTTTTCCGCCATTTAACCCTTTATTTTAGCAGCTACAGTGCTGAAATTTTGCACATACACACTACTAACATTAGTAGTGTGGAATATGCAAAAAAAAAGGGATATGAGATGGTTTACTGTATGTAATCATGTCTCATATCCTGTCGGGTTTGGGAAGGAGAAATGAAAAGCCGGCAATTGAATTACCGGCTGTTGACAGATATCGCGCTGAATTAAATATAAATACAGAATATATATATATGTGTCTCAATGACATATATATATATATATATATATATATATATATATATATATATATATATATATACTGTATATATGTTTTCCCGAACATTTGAGCACATAAATCCATTAGATGTCGGTTTTGCAAGCCTGCGAGAAAATCTCGCAGTACGGATGCCATACGGATTACATACGGAGGATGCCATGCGCAAAATACGCTGACACACCCTGCCTACGGATCAATATTTTGGGAACATTTCTCCGTATTACGGCCGTAAAACACGGACCGTATTGTCTTACGCTGAGTGTGACGCTGGCCTTATTAGTGGCATTTAGCAATTCCGGATTTTTTTCACCTGTTTCAGTATTTTGGTGCAATATTTGGGCCATTTGTGAAAAATTGCGGCTTTTGGAACCAAAAAGATCTAGAACTAATTCAAAACAGACCAAAAAAAGACCATTTTTGATTCTGCACAAAATGTATGAATCGAGTGCACCATTTTGAAGAATTTGGCAAATAATACAACAATACAATAAAAGGAAAGTGACTTAAAAAAAACGGAAATGAATAATTGGGTGCCGCCTTTACCTTTTCGGGCCAACCTATTAAGAAAATTGGGGACACCTAAGACTTTGTGAGCACATTGTCTTTTAGACTCTGGTGCAGCTGCCAAGGTTTTCCAGGGAAAGCTGTTTCGGGAAACTTTAGTATTGCCGGTATTATTGCCGTTGCTCTTGCAGTGGCTCTGCCATCGGAGTCTTTCACTTTATATTCTCAAGTATAGAAAGTGAGCATTTTCCGCAAAGAAGCCGCCTGAAGGATGAGCAGGTCACTTCTTTTAACCACTTCATCCTGAAAAAGATGTTGTGTGACCATACCTCATGGTATGATCCACAAGTTGTATAGTATTTCTGTGCTACATTGATATCCTACGTAATTAGAAGAGAAACTTAAGCAAGTGTATGAATGTTGTGTACAAAGACCAGAAATGTCTTCATTGCACCCTCAATGTACATTAGGAATAACTATACTCCGATTATTTGTATTATAGCAAATAATAATAGTAATAATAATAATGCAGAGCGAGCTTTGATATCGTTTAATTACTCATTATCTTTCAATACTAATTAATGCTTTCCGTGTACTAATTTTACCTTTGTGAATACTTGCTTACTGTACTAGAAACTTTTGTTGAATTTGATTAATGGAAGATAACATCTTTGTGCATCTTTGAACATCTTGGAGATTTGGTGTCGGACTTTTTTCTTATGTGACCGTACACTGAAACTAAAACATCAGCTTACGTAAATCCTGCATAATTGTTCTGTATTAAAACACTAAATCTACAAAAAAAAAATGAATGTTTGAATTAAAAAACGCTTATAGCCGCCCTCACTGATAGTCTGCAGCGTTTTACACAAAGTCCTGAAACAGTTTGGTTAAAAAGAAATCTGTCTGTAGGATTTCACATCCTAAACAATTTAAAGTGTATGCACATTTAGATCTTTCAAAGTCAAGTCCAATAATACCTTACATGGCCAGTCCGTTCCATCATTAATGAGAAGTCAATGTTTGAATTGATATGTAAAAGAAGCTGAAGAACTATTTGTAGATCTGAAGCCTCCGTCTCTCCAGCTCTATTTCCCACCGAGCACCGCCTCTGAATTGATTTGTAAATGAAGCTGAAAACTATTTGTAGATCTGAATCCTCTGTCACTCCAGCTCTATTTCCTACCATGCACCAATCTCTGAATAGATATATAAATGAAGATGATAACTATTTGTAGATCTGAAGCCTCTGTCACTCCAGCTCTATTTCCCACCGAGCACCATGTCTGAATTGATTTGTAAATGAAGCTGAAAACTATTTGTAGATCTGAATCCTCTGTCACTCCAGCTCTATTTCCTACCGAGCACCAATCTCTGAATAGATATATAAATGAAGATGATAACTATTTGTAGATCTGAAGCCTCTGTCACTCCAGCTCTATTTCCCACCGAGCACCGCCTCTGAATATATATAAATGAAGCTGAAGGACTATTTGTAGATCTGAAACCTCCATCACTCCTGCTCTATTTCCTACTGAGCACCACCTCTGAATGGATATGTAAATTAAGCTGGAGAACTATTTGTATATCTGAAGCCTCCATCACTCCAGCTCTATTTCCCACCAAGCACTACCTCTGAATTGATATGTAAATGAAGCTGATAACTATTTGTGGATCTCAATCCTCTGTCACTCCAGCTCTATTTCCTACCGAGCACTGCCTCTGTATATATAAATGAAGCTGAAGAATTATTTGTACATCTAAAGCCTCCGTTCCTCCAGTTCTATTTCCCACCAAGCACCGCCTCTGAATAGATAAATAAATGAAGCTGAGAACTATTTGTAGATCTGAAGCCTCCATCACTCCAGCTCTATTTCCCACCGAGCACCACCTCTGAATTGACATGTAAATTAAGCTGATAACTATTTGTAGATCTAAAGCCACTGTCACTCCAGCTCTATTTCCCACTCAGCGCTGCCTCCTCCAGCTTGACTGACAGTCTCAATGATGTCTGTTTTCAGGCAAAAGAGTCATCAGCCAAGCAGGAGGAGGTGGCGCTGGGTGGTGAGTAGAACTGGAGTGCCGAAGGCTTCAGATCTACACATAGTTCTCCAGCCTCATTTGCATATTAATTCAAATACTGATTTCTCAGTAACGGAGGAACGGACAAGCCATGTAAAGGTATTGCCGGACTTGTCTTTGAAAGAGCTACAGGCAAATATACAATAGTTTGGGGTGTGAAATTCTGCTGATATTACAGTCATATGAAAAAGTTTGGGCACCCCTATTAATCTTAAGCTTAATGTTTTATAAAAATTGTTTTTTTTTGCAACAGCTATTTCAGTTTCATATATCTAATAACTGTTGGACACAGTAATGTTTCTGCCTTGAAATGAGGTTTATTGTACTAACAGAAAATGTGCAATCTGCATTCAAACAAAATTTGACAGGTGCATAAGTATGGGCACCCTTATCATTTTCTTGTTTTAAATACTCCTACCTATTTTTTACTGATTTACTAAAGCATTTTGTTTTGTTTTGTAACCTCATTGAGTTTTGAACTTCATAGCTAGGTGTGTGCAATCATGAGAAAAGCTACTTAAAGTGGCCACTTGCAAGTTGTTCTCCTGTTTGAATCTCCTCTGAAGAGTGGCATCATGGGCTCCTCAAAACAACTGTCAAATGATCTGAAAACAAAGATTATTCAACATAGTTGTTCAGGGGAAGGATACAAAAAGCTGTCTCAGAGATTTAACCTGTCAATTTCCACTGTGAGGAACATAGTAAGGAAATTGAAGAACACAGGTACAGTTCTTGTTAAGGCCAGAAGTGGCAGGCCAAGAAAAACATCAGAAAGGCAGAGAAGAAGATTGGTGAGATCAGTCAAGGACAATCCTCAGACCACCTCCAGAGAGCTGCAGCATCAACTTGCTGCAGATGGTGTCATTGTGCATCGGTCAACTATACAACACACTGTGTTTTTTGCCGCCATGCATAATGCCTTTTTGTATTACCAAACAACTCAATCTTGGTTTCATCAGTCCACAGGACCTTCTTCCAAAAAGAAATTGGCTTCTCCAAATGTGCTTTTGCATACCTCAGCCGACTCTGTTTGTGGCGTGCTTGCAGAAACGGCTTCTTTCGCATCACTCTCCCATACAGCTTCTCCTTGTGCAAAGTGCGTTGTATAGTTGACCGATGCACAGTGACACTATCTGCAGCAAGTTGATGCTGCAGCTCTCTGGAGGTGGTCTGAGGATTGTCCTTGACTGATCTCACCATTCTTCTTCTCTGCCTTTCTGATGTTTTTCTTGGCCTGCCACTTCTGGCCTTAACAAGAACTGTACCTGTGTTCTTCCATTTCCTTACTATGTTCCTCACAGTGGAAATTCACAGGTTAAATCTCTGAGACAGCTTTTTGTATCCTTCCCCTGAACAACTATGTTGAATAATCTTTGTTTTCAGATCATTTGACAGTTGTTTTGAGGAGCCCATGATGCCACTCTTCGGAGGAGATTCAAACAGGAGAACAACTTGCAAGTGGCCACTTTAAGTAGCTTTTCTCATGATTGCATACACCTGGCTATGAAGTTCAAAGCTCAATGAGGTTACAAAACCAAAAAAAGTGCTTTAGTAAGTCAGTAAAAAGTAGGTAGGAGTATTTAAAACAAGAAAATGATAAGGGTGCCCATACTTATGCACCTGTCAAATTTTGTTTGAATGCAGATTGCACATTTTCTGTTAGTACAATAAACCTCATTTCAAGGCAGAAACATTACTGTGTCCAACAGTTATTAGATATATGAAACTGAAATAGCTGTTGCAAAAAAAAAAACAATTTTTTTAAAACATTAAGCTTAAGATTAATAGGGGTGCCCAAACTTTTTCATATGACTGTATATCCTGCTGATCAGTTCCATCATATACTGTTGGCTAACTGATGCAACGACCCCTTAGAACAGAAGTGTGGCTTAGCAATCTTGATGGTGTGCTGCAGACAGGGCTGAGAGGGGAGGTTTCACGGCTACACACAGGAAAAGCAGCAATAACATTACAACCACTAGGTATCCAGATTCAGACAAACTCACCTTACAGCGCAAATCAAAACCATGTTTTACTTCAAAGGCGCTCATCTTGGGCCACTATATTGAGCCAAGTGGACTGGCAAAAAAATAACAATTTTGAATAAGAAAAAAATCCACATCCGAAGTTCTTTAACCATTTTTTAAGTGGTAATAAGATTTTTTATTTATACCATTTTGGGAATCTTATGATGATTTTATCACATTTTATTACAATTTTTTTAAAGGAGCAGTGAAGCAAAAACTGCAATTGCTGCATTTCATGTTTTTTTTTCTCTGTATAGCATTTACCGTATTTTTACATGTTTATAGATCAGACTCTTAAGGCATAAAAATGCCCTATAATTTTGTTTATTCATTAGCTCAAAGGATTAAAGGGATTGTCCCATGATAATTCTAATTAGTGAATTTATTTTTATGACATGTCAGTTTGATTTTAAGGGGTGTACAAAAAAAAACAACAAACATGTAATTTTCCAAGTTTTTGAAGTTGACTTTTTATACTTTTTTTTTCACTGTATTTTCATTGTAGAAGCTAAATGCTTTCATTATCTCACCCTGATTAAGACAATTGATAATTTAGGGCTGATGAAACATCACTGGTAATGACTAAATAAACAAGAACTAGAAACCAATTCACGGAGAACCATTATTTGGTAACAACATAGTTGTTTGGTCAATAAAAAAGGCCATTGACGTATAATATAAGAGATAAACACATTCTAAATGGCGATGAACAGCAAGAAGGTTCGTCAGTAAAGGCTGAGTCACACATAACGATATCGTTAACGATATCGTTGCAACATCACGCTTTTGGTGACGTAGCAACGATCCCGCTAACGATCTCGTTATGTGTGACAGCAACCAACGATCAGGCCCCTGCTGGGAGATCGTTGGTCATTGGGGAATGATCAGGACCATTTTTTGGTCGCTGATCACCCGCTGTCATCGCTGGATCGGCGTGTGTGACGCCGATCCAGCGATGTGTTCACTTGTAACAAGGGTAAATATCGGGTTACTAAGCGCAGGGCCGTGCTTAGTAACCTGATATTTACCCTGGTTACCATTGTAAAAGTAAAAAAAAAAAAACAGTACATACTCACATTCCGATGTCTGTCACGTCCCCCGGCGTCCACAGGGTTAAAACTGCTTTCGGCAGGAGCGCTGCTAATGCACGCGCTGCTGCCGAGAGCTTCCCTGCACTGACTGTGTCAGCGCCGGCCGTAAAGCAGAGCACAGCGGTGACGTCACCGCTGTTACTGCCGGCGCTGACACAGTCAGTGCAGGGAAGCTCTCAGCAGCAGCGCGTGCATTAGCAGCACTCCTGCCGAAAGCAGTTTTAACCCTGTGGACGCCGGCGGGGGACGTGACAGACATCAGAATGTGAGTATGTAGTGTTTTGGGTTTTTTTACTTTTACAATGGTAACCAGGGTAAATATCGGGTTACTAAGCGCGGCCCTGCACTTAGTAACCCGATGTTTACC
Organism: Ranitomeya variabilis; assembly: GCF_051348905.1. Taxonomy (NCBI): domain Eukaryota; kingdom Metazoa; phylum Chordata; class Amphibia; order Anura; family Dendrobatidae; genus Ranitomeya; species Ranitomeya variabilis. The sequence continues at coordinate 42,433,511 of NC_135237.1, read as the reverse complement.
CTGGTTACCCGGGTGCTGCAGGGGGACTTCGGCATCGTTGAAGACAGTTCCAACGATGCCGAAGTCGTTCCCCTGATCGTTGGTCGCTGGAGAGAGCTGTCTGTGCTCTTTTGAAAAAGCAGACCGCGAAACGTGCGTCAGGGGGCCGCCTGTGGAATCTGAGGGAACCATCCACCTATATGGGTAAGCTGCTTGATTTTTGTCAGTACTTGTGCTTATACTTATTGCACTGTGATATCTGATTTTGTAGTGTCATGGACACTTTACTGAGTTATTTGGGACTGTGACATTTTTTCACAAGACCTTAATGTGATTAGCAAATACCTCTCCAGCAAAACCCAGGGTGTTAACCCTTGATCGTTTCCTCTTATTCCCTAGGCATCTCATTAGCTTCCTCTACACCCTATTCCTTGGCTATGTGCCTGTTTCTTATTGTGATATAATTTGTTATTATTGGTCTAAATAAAATTTATACTATTTTACTAATATGATTTTGGGGATTTTATTACTCCGTTCTCTTGTGTTATATATATGTGGGAGTTTCCTGAATGGTCCTATAGATTTGGACAACATTATTGGAGGAGGTATACAATTGAACTCCTGGCCACAAAAAAATTACTATACGGTTTTTGAGTTTTGTGTTAGATCAGCTGTAATTTGTAATGCAACGAGGCAATAAGTGTACAATTTCTTTGCTGTGCCATCACAATGAAAAATGAGTATTGCACAAAGCTTTTTCAAGTCAACAAGTTTTCTGTTTAAATGCAGGACAGATTGTGATATGGAACACAATTAAACATTATCAAACATTTTAAGCGATATAAATAGCCATGTAAATCTGATAAACAATAGATCATTTCCCGATGACATATCCCCTTTAACTACTGGAAAACCAATACTGAATAAAGTCCAGAATCAGCAGAGTAGCATCACCCTAAACCAAAGTAAAGCGGGTGTTATCGGTGAAATATGTGGCTCAATTTAGTTCCTCTGTGTATCCCAGAATCAGACCTTCTACACTTCACTATATTATTGACCATTGACAATTGAATATTAAAACATAAAAGCTAACCCAAATGAAATGCTGGGATTGTGTGATCAGCAGTAAAGTCTCAGAACGTCTCTATCAATTGCAGTAAAAAATAAAAAGTGCTAAAGTTAAAAGCAAATCTAAGAATTAATGACATATTAAGATTAAGTAATGAATTGGCAAAAGTTACACCTAAATAGCCAAGTTGGCAACTTCCATGGAGATCGATTCAGGAGTCAAAAGTTAAAAGCATTAAGGAGGAAGAATGAGAAAAAAATCTGCTACTTGACCAGTGGAACATAATACTCTACTTAGCCTAATTATTGATTTATATTACAACTCTCCCTGCACTTTAATGAATAGCAAAACTTTTCTATTTAAGATAACTTGTTATAGTTTTAGGAATAGAGGTTCAAAGAGGTTTTCCCATATCAAGTATCTGGCGATCAAAAGAAAAAATGATCAGGTGAAGCTTTGTGGCTCTCCTCACCGTTTTCCACCTGTATAGTGCCAACTGGGTGTTCAAGGAATGGCAGCATGGCTCAAGTTGAGCGAATTCCCAGTTTCCGGCACAACTTGGTAACTTGAAGTTCTGCCGTTGTGAGCAACAAAAATAAAGACAGCCCCTTTAATCTCATGATTATGTGATTTAGAGAGGTTGGACCTCCACCAGTCATAAAGTGATAGCACACCCTAGAGAGATGTTATCACGTTCACTTATTTAGCTCAAAGAGAAACAATAGATTTGATCCAGAGGGCTTAATCTATAGCACTGTAGGGTAAAGAGGTGTCTGGACATTCACAGATTACTTTTGAAAGATGAAAATGACACTTTGAACTTGATTGTCTGCAGATGAAAAGATGATGCATCTGCAGATTAACTGTGCCTGTGAAGGTGCCAGCTGTGAGAGGGGAGGAGGCACTGAAATAGAGACAAAGCTTGGCTTAGAATACTGAATAAAGATGGGCAGATCGATTCACAGAGGATTGAGTTTAAGTCAAATTTTTAAAATTCGTGGTTTCACACAAGATCGAGCTTTAATATGTAACCAATAATAGAAGCCACATACAACCTTACTGAGGATATTCACATTGGATTTTGCTGTATACTGTATTTAGTTGTACCTCGTAGCTAATCATGGGGACGACACCATCATCATCCAGAGTTCCTCAGTTGGTGTATGGACATTGAGATAGTATGGCCAACAGAATCCTTTCTCTCCTGTAGAGTCTAAGCTTTTAAGGTTAGCCGGATCTTCTCTTTCTGATCAGTGGAGTCCTCTCTCTTTCTCTGCTCTCTGCCATGTGTATCTTCTGAGCAGTTACATACTTTTCAGCATTGAAAAAATTCATTCATCACACATCAGATTTTTGGTGCAAATTCTTCAAATTTGAATTTCAAAAGATTTGCTAATTTCTACTACTGAACTTACTCTACGGTTTACTGTACTGTTGGCGATTTGTGATGTAATATATGATCTGGCCAGTAGAGGGCAGTGGAGAAGCCAGAGAGGCAGTGCAGGGGCTTTGGCAATTGGTGAGAGTTTCTAGGGGAGATCATCGGGAGAATTAAGCTGAACATTGTTGGAAAAAAGTCTGTATAGAGCGGTGCGACTTTGGATCTGTTTTTGGTGACTCTGGGACGTGTTGTTCGGCTTGACATGAGCCGAATTGGTGAGAAAAACCAAGGACACAGCATTTTGGGCTAGGCCACTTGAGGCTTTATTTCTAAAGACTTATAAAATCCCTGCGTTGGAGAGATCGGCATTCTCTAAGAGCTTCAAATCAGCATTTCTGATTATTCGGGACTCAGTCCATCAAGGACCCTTCTACTTCAGTCTCAGGACGTGTCGGTACCATCTTGCATCTGAATATATATGTGCATATATAAATAGCCTTATAGAGGTCCAGTCAGTTAGGAGAAAAGGGTCTCTTCTGTAAGATTGACTTCAAAAACTGCTCCGATTAGGGGATTACTAAGTAACTGGCACAGCACTGTCGTTTATGGATTTAAGCATCGCATCTATTTTTCTTGCATATAACTGTAAATTCTGTTAACTGTACCTGTGTATAGTCTTGGTCGGTACTATTTAGAGTAATTGCTGTCATGGTATTTATTATTTATACACTGCTTACCTACTATCCTTTCCTTTGGTTTTTTTTATAAACTGGTTAGTAAATATTTATGCAGTATTATATTATCTGATATTTGTGCATGTCTGCTGATTGCTAGTGTACCTCTCGTCCTGTGGCCGTCCCTCGTTCACATTACACGATCAGGATGTTTTCATACAGGATAGAGTTGTTTCAGAGATTTCTGTGACTGTGATATCTATCTGCATGGGGCTTACAAAAGTATAAGTGCTTGCTGCCAAAACATCCCCATTCAGTAACAGCTCTGGCAAAAATTAAGAGACCACCACATCCAAACCCTGTCATGGGCAGCCCAATCTCCAGACCTGAACCCCATTGGAAACCACTGGAATGTAATCAAGAGGATGATGGATAGTCACAATCCATCAAAGAAGAACTGCTTACATTTTAGCGCCAGAAGCAGTGTGAAAGACTGGTGGAAAGCATGCCAAGACGCATGAAAGCTGGGATCAAAAATCATGGTTATTCCACAAAATATTGATTTCTGAACTCTTCCTGAGATAAAACATTAGTATTGTTGTTTCTAAATGATTATGAACTTGTTTTCTTTGCATTATTTGAGGTCTGAAAGCACTGTATTTTTTTTTTTATTTTGACCATTTTTCTTTGTAAAAAAAAAAAATATTGCTTGGAATTTAGGAGACATGTTGTCAGTAGTTCATAGAATTAACAAACAATTTACATTTTACTCAAAAATATACCTATAAAGAGAAAAATCAGACAAACTGAACATTTTGCAGTGGTCTCTTAATTTGTGCCAGCGCTGTATATAACTTTTGTTGCTGAATGTGAATATATCCTATAAGTCACCGCAGCTAAGACCAATGCAAGCAGGTGACATGTTCTTTAAGCAAGGTCCTAATTTCTGGCCAACGTCCGTCTCCACCGCATTTCCTGCCTCGTACCGTTTAACGAGATTATAAGGCAGCGTAAAATATCCCACATTACTGCAGTGCCATAGGTGATCGGCTCTTTTATTTTGTGTACTTTGATTCTAATTAAGCTCAGCTGTAGCCTCCTTATGTTATTAAAAATGTCATCAGCAATAAAGCTAATTTGTGCTTGACCAAGTCTGCTACAGCAACTGATTACTTACAGATGCCAAGTCTCCGAGTGAAATTCTTGCCACCTGTTTTCAATTTCCACGCTTCCATTTTCACACTTGTAAAGCGTATTGGCATCAAGTGCACCTGGCCATCTGTTACTGAGAAGTGTGTGTCCGATTGATAGCACCAACCTGTGGCTTACCGTGATGCCAGTCTATACCAGAAAACAAGCGATGCACAGGGTATTATAGAAATGAGACTATTTACTTGGGTGTGAATGTAGGACATTGTGCCATCTGGACCAATAATGTAGTTTGGATGGAAAATATTGGAAGGAAGTCTGTAAAACATTAACATCTGACCTGTTTTATTTGTATCACAGTCCTTATGTCCATCATACTGTAAGATGAGACCATTACGATGTACTTGCCTTTGCCGCAACATGCAGTAAATATGAAGGGCACTGTGGCACGGGCGCTGGAGTATTAGCCACTGGAGTCAGCTCTAATTAAAGGCTTATTTCCATCTTAGCGAGTTATCATCTATCAATAAGTAATGGTTTACCAGATTGTTAGAGACCCGACTGCTAAGACCCCACAACTTCTGAGAGTGGGACTCCAAAATGCCCTGTTAGATTGGTGCCCGACTATGTCCGGCAGTCCCATAAATAATGAAAGGTGTACTGCTCCATTTTCATGAATAAAGATGACCAAATATATTCTAAATGACTCAGAGGGGCCGATTCTTGGATTCTTCAACACTTATGGAATTAATGAATTTGAGGACTCTAGTAAGTGGCGTGCGCCTCCTTGTGTATTGTTAGAAATACTGCTCCAGTCCTGGCTCCTCCTCAGCTTCACCCATCTTGGCAACGCTGATCCAAAGTGGTGTAAAAATGTCAAAAGTCACAAATTTCTAGAGCAATTTGCGTTGTGCAAAATTTTTGCAACTTTTCAAAGCTTTTATATATATGGTATGTAGAAATAGGGTGCACCACTAAATATGTCATAAATCGAAAAAAAAAAGAAAAGACAATACATAGCGATAAACATACCTAGGTAATGATAAAATATGAAAATGTATTGAGTAGAAAGAAAACTATTAAAACATTTACCATTTTCAAAGCTTTTAAGCCACTTTTGTGAAGTAAAAGATTTGAAAAATCAACCCAAAAGTCTTTATAGATTTCCTACATTTTTTGACTGAATCCAGAAAGATGGCAGCCATCTATAGTTAAAAGCAAGAGTTAAAGGAGTTAAGAAGGTGATAAAAACAGTACACTATTATACGCCCCTCTCTTTGGCCCTCCCCATAGTGATCGCACCATTGTCCGGTTCCCTATCACTCTTCTTTGGCCTCTCCTTTTTTGTAGACATCTAGTGCCGCCTTTCTTCACTAAACACCATGCTGCCACATGGGGTGTGACGCACCTCAATGATTTGCGTCATGACCCCCCTAACAGCGTGCCACCCATGTCACTAACATCAATAATATTGTCAAGTCCCATGTAATGGGAGAAGAATGGCAGAACCGGAGGTCTGGAAAAAGAATATGAGAGAGGGAAGAAAGAAGATAGAGGAGCAGATTGGAGGACTGACAGCAGTGAAAGAAATATGTGGAGACTGGAGAGGCAAGAAGAGGTGCGTATAAGAGAGTTTATTTTTAACCATTTCCAGTCACATTCAATCTGCACTGAATTTATTTGATGCAAATTAAATTTCCCAGCAAACCTGAAGCAAATTAGAATTTTGGCAGATTCGGTAATCTCTAGTAATAAGCCATTCCAGAACTCTGCTATCGGTATCATGGGGTCACAGCAGCTGGACCATCAGTGATCAGCAAGTTGACAGCTTAGATGGCTACAGCCCCTAAACAGCCAATATCAAGGCCAATGAACCACTTATATATGTGGCCAATAGTGACCCATTTCAGCTTTAATACAGCCGCTCGACAGAGCCCATGTTATCATCCTATTCCTCGGAAAGTAGTGCAGTGCCGGAGACAGAAAACTATAACAACAGAAGGAAAGAAAAATGAATCAGACTGATTGATTTTTCTTTTCGCTCTGAATTCTGGATTTGCGGAGACCCGAGTAGGAAACCTATCCCCAGCAGTGCATTATTACCGTGTCTCTATACATGAATTCAGTCTCACTGCATTAGAGACAAGTTCTTGTTTCCAGCTGCTCTTGTCATGCAGCGATGCCGGTGTGAGGCCGTGGGCAGGGGAACTTATGATGCAATGGACATGATCTCTTCAATGCTGTCAGTGCGGGCAAGCACCATTCAAACTGTGCTCTATTAACCAGACTGTGTTCCTACGCATCCCTTCCTCCTCCTGCTTCCTCTCCATCAAGGCTCAACAAATTATCTACCAACGCTTCAGACCATGACTTCTGTGCCTCCAAAACAATCAAGGACTCTTATGTAAAATCGTTATATCTGTGTACAAACAAAAAGGTATCAAATAATGTCAACTATAGACATAGGAAACATGGGTTGTTATGTAGTCAATATGGATGCACGTGATATCTATGAGGAGCATTGATCGCATGGTGAATAAATAATCTCATAGATTATTTAATGGCCAGTGGACTTCACCACGATATGTCAAGAAGAGTTGTTATAGCTGTGAGACACTGGTGGTCTGGGTTCTTGAGGCGCTTCCAAATTTTCATACGCTAATAGCATAATGTGTTATGCTACATAGGTGGTCCACCACTCCTATAGTACCTATATCTATTAGATTAAATTCTGCAGAACTTGCCCTTTTTCTTGGCACTGGCTAACCATGCAAATTGTATGGAGATGCTAGGGAAAGAAAGATCTGCTGGATTCTCACATGCCCAGACCTTTGGCCTCATGTCTCATGTCTCCCCCCATTAGGAACACAAAAGAATATGTAGTGGGGGTCAGGAGTGCATAGTCACCTTAATTCATCACAGCTATCGCTTCTATTAAGGGGTATGGACATACACCAAAGTAAGTTAGATCACATATAGGACAGCATGGTGGCTCAGTGGTTAGCACTGCAGCCTTGCAGCACTGGAGTCCTGGGTTCAAATCCCACCAAGGACAACATCTGCAAGGAGTTTGCAGGGGTTTCCTCCATGTTCTACGGTTTCGTCCCACACTCCAAAGACATACTAATAGGGATTCTAGATTGCCCCAATGGGGACAGTGTCATTAATGTTTGTAAAGTGCTGTGGAATTAATGGCGCTATATAAGTGAGTAAATATAAAGGCATCTACAAGGGGCAAACATGGGACATCATCAGTAGGACATCGCAAGGCAAATAATATACACAATAATAATATATATATATTATCTGTACTAATACAGTGTTATATGATGCTGGGAATCTTAGTATGTATGGTATAATATACAGACTCCTATACTACATTAGCAATTATATTTCATTGGATTCCATTAAATGGTTATCTCTTTAAAAACCCAAATATATATATACTAGCTGTTTCCAGCCAGCTAACGCTTGGCACGCTCATTGCTATCTAATTAACGCTGCTGGTGATTAAACTAAAGTAAATAATGACAACATTCAATAGCGCTTACGCAGGTTGTAAATTAACTTAAAATGAAGTTAGTAACCCTCGTGTGGTAATGTGTGAAGACGGAGCCTTGTGTGGTAATGTGTGAAGACGGCGCCTCGTGTGGTAATGTGTGAGGACGGAGCCTCGTGTGGTAATGTGTGAAGACGGAGCCTCGTGTGGTAATGTGGAGGGACAGAGCCTCGTGTGTTAATGTGTGAGGGCGGAGCCTCATGTGGTAATGTGTGGGGACAGAGCCTCCTGTGGTAATGTGTGGGGATGGAGCCTTGTGTGGTAATGTGGGGGGGCGGGATTATGTGTGGTGCTGTGGTGAGGGCGGGATTATGTGTGGTGATTTGTTGGGGGGCAGGATTATGTGTGGTAATGTGGTGGGGGGGCGGGATTATGTGTGGTGATGTGGTAGGGGGCAGGATTATGTGTGGTAATGGGATGGGGGTGGGATTATGTGTGGTGATATGTTGGGGGGGTGGGATTGTGTGTGGTAATGTGGTAAGGGCGAGATTGTGTGTGGTATGGGGTGGGGGGCGGGATTATGTGTGGTGATGTGGTGGGGGCGGAGCTACTGTGCAGGGGGTGGGATTAGCGAGTGTGATGTGGTGTGGGGCGGGATTATGTCTGGTGTTGTGGTGGGCGGGCGGGATTATGCGTGGTGATGTGTTGGGGGGCAGGATTGTGTGTGGTGATGTGGTGTGGATTATGCGTGGTAATGTGGTGGGGGCGGGATTCTGTGTGGTAATCGGGTGGGGCGGGATTATTCGTGGTGCTGTGGTGGGGCGGAGCTACTGTGCAGGGGGTGGGATTAGCGAGTGTGATTTGGTAGGCCAGGATTATGTGTGGTGATGTGGGGGGGCGGGATTGTGTGTGGTGATGTGGTGTGGATTGTGTGTGGTAATTTGGTGGGGGGGCAGGATTGTGTGTGGTAATATGGGGCGGCGGCGGGATTATGTGTGGTAATGTGGGGGGCGGGATTATGTGTGGCAATGGGATGGGGGGCGGGATTATGTGTGGTAATGTGTTGGGGGGGCAGGATTGTGTGTGGTGATGTGGTGGGGGACGGGATTATGTGTGGTGATGTGTTGGTGGGGCGGGATTGTGTGTGGTGATGTGGTGCGGATTGTGTGTGGTAATGTGGTGGGGGCGGGATTGTATGTGGTGGGGGGGCGGGATTGTGTGTGGTAATGTGGTGGGGGCGGGATTGTATGTGGTGGGCGGGCGGGATTGTGTGTGGTAATGGGGTGGGGGGCAGGATTATGTGTGGTGATGTGGTGGGGGTCGGGATTATGTGTGGTGATGTGGTGGGGGCGGGATTATGTGTGATGTGGTGGGGGGCAGGATTATGTGTGGTGATGTGGTGGGGGGTGGGATTATGTGTGGTGAATGGTGATGTGGTGGGGGGTGGGATTATGTGTGGTGATGTGGTGGGGGGACGGGATTATGTGTGGTGATGTGGTGGGGGGACGGGATTATGTGTGGTGATGTGGTGGGGGGCAGGATTATGTGTGGTGATGCGGTGCAGATTGTGTGTGGAAATGTGGTAGGGGGCGAGATTGTATGTGGTAATGGGGTGGGGGGCAGGATTATGTGTGGTGATGTGGTGGGGGCGGAGCTACTGTGCAGGGGGCGGGATTAGCGAGTAATCACGATGCCTCTTATATATATAGATATATATATATATGTGTGTGTGTGGCATGTACCATATCGACCCCTGTATCCTTGCCTATGCTTTTGTCTGCACATATGTCCTATTTGTTATATGTAAATTTTTAAGCTATATGTCAAATAAAAATTGTTATTTTTTTATGGATGGACTAGTGACTCCATATTTTCATGAATTGTAGTGCAGCAGTTTCCATGGTATATATAATTAGGCTTCTTTTACATATGGCATAGGACCTTAAAAAAACTAATCTTTAGATTATGAATTCTGTTTTGTGAATATTGTTTCAAGAGCCCTGGAGTAGTCTACAGAGGAAGGATACACTGGGAATGAAAAGGCTTGTTACTGAGAAATAAACGTGCTTAAGAGCGTGTAGTTGCTATCCCTTGTACATAACCTTATCACGTTCAGTACAGTACCCATGTTTGAACTGAGGTCTCTTTATTAATCTGTGTAAAGTGCGAGGGCGAAATGGAGCAGCAGATCTCAGACGACTCCTGCCCTCTGCCACCTCTCAAGCTCAGTGAGACAGCTTGGAACGATGTGAAGCAGAGCGGTAAGTAAGGCGCCAGTAGTGATACGTTACCTGCAGCATGACAGTACAAACACAGTGGCATTTTGTACTGCTCTCACTATGGTACCCAACATAGAAGAGTGTTGCTGCACTTTTTTGAACAAGCTGCCATACCCGTGGCCTGGGTAGAAGCTAAGCATTAGAGAATGAATCAATTTGCAGAGACATGTAGCGGATTATCATATCTTGTACAGTGGTGGTCAGTAGGGTTGAGCGACCTTTACTTTTATAGGATCAGGTCGGGTTTCACGAAACCCGACTTTTTCAAAAGTCGGGTCGAGTGAAATCGGCCGATCCTATAAAAAAGTCGGGGTCGGGGTCGGCCGAAACTCGAAACCCAATGCAGTGTATTGGGTTTCCAATGGTTCCCAGGGTCTGAAGGAGCGGAAACTCTCCTTCAGGCCCTGGGATCCATATTTAAGTGTAAAATAAAGAATTAAAATAAAAAATATCGCTATACTTACCCTCTGACGGGCCCTGGTACTAACCGGGAACCTTCCTTCCTTAGAATCAGCCTTCCAGGACCTTGCGGTGACGTCGCGGTGACGTCGTGGCGACATCGCGGCTTGTGATTGGTCGCGCGGCCGCCCATGTGACCACTCGCGCGACCAATCACAAGCCGCGACGTCACCGTGACGTCACCGAAGGTCCTGGAAGGGCTGATTCTTAGGAAGGAAGGCTGCCGGAAAGAAGCAGGGCGTGTCCGAGGGTGAGTATATACCTAATAGGAATATACTCACCCTCGGCTTCATTCCGGCAGCCTTCCTTCCTAAGAATCAGCCAATCCAGGACCTTCGGTGACGTCACGGTGACGTCGCGGCTTGTGATTGGTCGCGGAGCGGTCACATGGGCGGCCGCGCGACCAATCACAAGCCGCGATGTCGCCGCGACGTCACCGCGACGTCACCGCAAGGTCCTGGAAGGCTGATTCTAAGGAAGGAAGGTTCCCGGTTAGTACCAGGGCCCGTCAGAGGGTAAGTATAGCGATATTTTTTATTTTAATTCTTTATTTTACACTTAAATCTGAATTCCGATACCAATTCCCGATATCTTAAACATATCGGGAATCGGTATCGGAATTCCGATTCCAGATTCAGAAGATCGCCGACTTCATGGCCGACCCCACACAGGGGTCGGGTCGGGTTTCATGAAACCCGACTTTGCCAAAAGTCGGCGACTTCTGAAAATTGCCGACCCGTTTCGCTCAACCCTAGTGGTCAGTACTTGGTCCATCAGAAATCAGCAGTTCCCAATGGAGCACAGCTTGTACAACAGAGTCGTTTTCCATCTCCAGAGTCACTAAGTATCTCACTCCTGTATAGTGTAAGCTCTAATGGAGTAAGAGTCGTCTCTCTCTTGTGGAGTTTAAGCTCTTATGGTCAGCGGGGTCCTCTCTCTCCTGTAGAGTGTAAGCTCTTATGGTCAGTGGGGTCCTCTCTCTCCTGTAGAGTGTAAGCTCTTATGGTCAGCGGGGTCCTCTCTGTCCTGTAGAGTGTAAGCTCTTATGGTCAGCGGGGTCCTCTCTCTCCTGTAGAGTGTAAGCTCTTATGGTCAGCGGGGTCCTCTCTGTCCTGTAGAGTGTAAGCTCTTATGGTCAGTGGGATCCTCTCAGTCCTGTAGAGTGTAAACTCTTATGGTCAGTGGGGTCCTCTCCCTCCTGTAGAGTGTAAGCTCTTATGGTCAGCGGGGTCCTCTCTCTCCTGTAGATTGTAAGCTCTTATGGTCAGTGAGATCCTCTCTCTCCAGTAGAGTGTAAGCTCTTATGGTCAGTGGGGTCCTCTTGCTCTCCTGCAGAGTGTAAGCTCTTATGGTCAGTGAGGTCCTCTCTCCTGTAGAGTGTAAGCTCTTATGGTCAGTGGGATCCTCTCTCTCTCTCCTATAGAGTGTAAGCTCTTATGGTCAGCGGGGTTCTCTCTCTCCTGTATAGTGTAAGCTTTTATGGTCAGTGGGGTCTTCTCTCTCCTGTAGAGTGTAAGCTCTTATGGTCAGTGGGATCCTCTCTCTCCTATAGAGTGTAAGCTATTATGGTCAGTGGGGTCCTCTCTCTCCTGTAGAGTGTAAGCTCTTATGGTCAGTGGGGTCCTCTCTCTCCTGTAGAGTGTAAGCTCTTATGGTCAGTGGGGTCCTCTATCTCTCCTGTAGAGTGTAAGCTCTTATGGTCAGCGGGGTCCTCTATCTCTCCTGTAGAGTGTAAGCTCTTATGGTCAGCGGGGTCCTCTCTCTCCTGTAGAGTGTAAGCTCTTATGGTCAGCGGGGTTCTCTCCCTCCTGTAGAGTGAAAGCTCTTATGGTCAGCGGGGTTCTCTCTCTCCTGTAGAGTGTAAGCTCTTATGGTCAGCGGGGTTCTCTCCCTCCTGTAGAGTGAAAGCTCTTATGGTCAGTGGGATCCTCTCTCTCTCCTGTAGAGTGTAAGCTCTTATGGTAAGCAGGGTCCTCTCTCTCTCCTGTAGAGGTCAGCAGGGTCCTCTCTCTCTCTTCCTATAAAGTGTAAGTTTTATGGTCAGTAGGGTCCTCTCTTTCTTGCTTGTAAAGTGTAAGCTCTTATATTCAGCGATATTCTCTCTCTCTCCCCTCCACCATATTTGCCATCAATGTCCTATTGGAACAACCAAAGATTTTTCACAGTGGCCCCTAAGGGATTAAAACACATGGCCATGTACAGAAAATTTCCCTTACAACATTTTTACCTTTAGTTTTTTAATCGCTGCTTCTGTTCTGCAAAACCTAAAGTTTAATTAAATGTTCCAATTAGGGTGCTTGATGCATCGTTTCGCTCACTGGTAGTTCATGCCCCACCACCTTCACTGGTGATTGACAGCACTGGCTTGCATGAGCTTTGTCTGCAAACAGTGCTCACTTCAGGCAAGCTAGAGCTGTCAATCATCAGTCTAATCAAATTAGCATATTTGATAAATCTTCAATTCCTGCAGAACTGAAGCAACACTTAGAGCACTAAAGATGCAATAATTTTTAAGGGAGGATAAGGCTACGTGCTTAGTTTATACTGTCAGTTTGGGCTGACAGACTCCCTTAATGCTATTTGTATTACACCCCCTGCAGACTCAAAGCAATCTACAGATGGAAGCAGTTTGTACTTCTATCTACTTCTCACAGATAGAATTATGTAATAAAGTTAGAGGTGAGATATTATATTTTGAATTTGGGAGCCTTGTATGTAGCAGACAAGCAGATATCAACAATTCACACAGCGGTACTGAGATACTGATATTATCGGAAAACAAGTAGAAAAACATTTAATAGCTTATAAGAATCCCTCACGTATCCAGCCAAGAACATCAAGACCAGGATAATAGATAGCAAAATAATCTAATGTAAATATCAGAGTACAACCATGGCTAGAAGCAATACTGAAGATGCCAGGACAGTAAATTGTTAAACGGAATCACGCATAAAAGCGAACTGAATAGAGAAATCTGCTTATTTCTTCATTTCTGAGCCACTTCTTCTCCACACTGCCACCCAAATTTGTCATCCACTCAGAAAAAAAACTCAACTCAGTCTTGCTAAGACAAGATGGACTGCCAGCGCAGTGATGTATCAAGTTACACAGCCTATTACACTCTTTGTAGACCAGGGGGAAAAACAAGGGGCAATGGAAAACAAAAACAGTCAGTGGGAAACATATAGAGAAGGTGCTGAGCTTTCTAACAAGTCTTTTTTCTACTCAGAGCTGTATTCACATCTACACTGCTCAGTACTACCGTTTAATATCATCTTTGCTGTTGCTTCTCTTTGTGCAATAAAGTATAAAGAGCAGGAATCAATCTCTATGTAATGTGCTTTGTATAGTTGTATAGCAGAGATCAAACCAGCTACTTTTCTCTCACCAGCTCAAAGCCAATTGAGATGGAGCCTACAGAGCTGGAAACTGATAAAAATGTACTTACCTTTAAAAGGAAATGAATTTAAATTCACAAAAAAATGAATGTATCATTAATATATGTATACCTATTGAAAACAGATTTTTCTAATTTGTTCTTTTTTCTTAACCGTAGATTTTCTGTACATAATTATGGATCACGTATATGCTTTACAGCAGCTCACACAGATTATAGAAATGAGTCTAAAGATCTTCTCTGTTGTTGGCATGCTCTGTATCCTGTGCAGAGGTCTCTGTGCAAGGAGTAGAAGGAAGTGTGCTGTAAAAGCACACCTACTAAAACCTACTCCTTGTGTAAACTTGAAAATTCATGCTATTAAAAAGTAGAGGTATGCATAGAAATGTCTTACTCCCTTTTTAAAAATCTTTTATCAAGGGTTTAAAGAGACAGAGTGGAGCCAGAAGACTGCATCATCTGATTTCACGCATTCCTACACTGATTAGAAGCATGTTTCCTTCTTACTAAGTGTTGCAGATTTCTGTTAAAAGTGCAGAGGTTAAATTGTTCAGCTTAGTGTCTCTGAAGCCTCCCTGCTTGGATGATCTCAGCTGTTCAGTATTGACCACTCCCTTCTGATATATATACTCGCCCCTGGCAATCTAAATTTCCAGTGTTAAGTCTTGTACTGTCTGGTGGGGAGTGGAGGAGTCAGGTGTTGGTAGAGGCATTTGAATTATTGTTCCATGACTGTTGCTTAGAGTTTTTGGCTTTGTGCAAATCCTCTTCCTCTCCTACTTCAATTTACATTCCTTTTCCCTCCTTTTCTCCCCTCTGTTGTCTGTGTGTATTTTCATGATTGGTATTTTTCCTTTATCCCTGTACATCCTTCCTTGTTTGTCTGGTTTGTGTATAGATAAACACTATTACTTCCCACTTCCTTGCATTGGGGCAGGGGACAGATATAGGTCTGATTCAGGAGCTCAGCAAGGTATGTAGCCCCGTCATCTTCACCATAAGACGTAATCCGGAGAGCAGGGATAGCTAGGACAGAGAAGGAGCTCCTGCCCGGGTAATCTGACAACAGAGTCAAGACCCTTTTAAACCATTGGAGTTATGCTTACTATAGACTCATAATTCCTGTTCTGTAGACTAGACATCACTACTGAGTCAGCAGTCATCTCATAATCATCACAGACAAGACTATAATGGAAGCTAAAAGCTGTAGATAAATAACCCAAGATCTACCATTCACTATAGGTGAATCATTTTATTATGGTAAAGTTAGTCCTAGTTCTGTTATTCTGTAGTGTAAAATTATATTTCTAACTTTAATTAGAGACCTGTGCTAATGTTCATTAAAGAAGTAAGATAACAATGGCCATTGTCTCTGTAAATGTAACTCAACATTTCATTTAAAGCATTGCATTAGACTGAAAAGAAATGGTCTGCTTTTTTTTCAGAAAACCACTACTGTTGTCTGCTGGCTGTGTATCACCCTATTTATGAATATGCTTGGAACCCTTTTCCACCAGAATGAGAGTATTTGTATGTTAACATTTCTCCTCTATGACTCATAATGGAGTCTTAAGGAGGAAGGCTCACCCTTGATGACATCTATACGTCCTAAAAGGAAATATAGAAAAGGCATTGACTTCATTAAACAATTCATTTAAGCTTGCACTTTTCAATTTATGTTGAATCCAATAAACACAAAAATAGCAGAGGTTGTTCCATCTTGTTAATTTGTATGATAACTTGCTGATCGCTGAGGGTCCAACCACTGGGAGACCACCGATTCAGAGATTAGTGCTTTGAAATCTCCTGTTAGAATACAGCAGTCGCAATGCATGATGAAAACCGCTCAACTCACTGTCTGCTGCAGGGGTCCCCAAACTGTGGCTTGGGAGACACATGTGGCTTGCAGGTCCGAGATGTGTTGCTTAGGGCTGTGTGACAGTTTGGTGGATTAGCACCAGGTGTAACAAACATTTATGAAAAGCAGGTATCTAGATGGTGACTTTAGTGAATAGTAAAACAGTCCCTAAATTATGCTGCTCTCACTTAGAGTAGTAAAAACTTGGTGACAGATTTCCATTAATTTGTATTTTAAAAATTGCAGTCATTAAAGGGTTTGTCAACAAGTGTCTTCATAAGCACACTGCTCCTGAGCCCCCCAGCCTCTTGACTTCCTTGTTCCTCGGGGGCTGGAGCTCCTCCATAACTGACAGTTCTAGCTCAGCAAAATCATCCTTCTGCTTACCTGATTGTGCTACAGACAGTGCACACTGCTCGGCATCTCACGGGAATGGTAAGCAGTAGTGTTGAGCGATACCGTCCGATACTTGAAAGTATCGGTATCGGAAAGTATCGGCCGATACCGTCACAGTATCGGAATCCAATCCGATACCGATACCCGATACCAATACAAGTCAATGGGACTCAAGTATCGGACGGTATCCCTGATGGTTCCCAGGGTCTGAAGGAGAGGAAACTCTCCTTCAGGCCCTGGGAACCATATAAATGTGTAAAAGAAAGAATTAAAATAAAAAATATCGCTATACTCACCTGTCCGACGCAGCCGGGACTTCAGCGAGGGAACCGGCAGCGTTGTTTGTTTAAAAATCGCGCTATTACTTGGTTACGTGAATTCCCGGCTTGTGATTGGTCAGGTCGGCCATGTTGCCGGGACGCAGACCAATCACAGCAAGCCGTGACGAAATTACGTCACGGCTTGCTGTGATTGGTCCGCGTCCCGGCAATATGGCCGCCCTGACCAATCACAAGCCGGGACGTCACGGGAGGCTGGACACGCGCTCATTTTAAAATGGGCGCGTGTCCAGCCTCCCGTGACGTCACGGCTTGTGATTGGTTGCGCCGCGATCAACCAATCACAAGCCGGGAGGCTGGACGCGCTCATTTTGAAATGGGCGCGTGTCCAGCCTCCCGTGACGTCACGGCTTGTGATTGGTTGCGCCGCGATCAACCAATCACAAGCCGGGAGGCTGGACGCGCTCATTTTGAAATGGGCGCGTGTCCAGCCTCCCGGCTTGTGATTGGTTGACCGCGACGCAACCAATCACAAGCCGTGACGTCACGAGAGGCTGGACACGCGCCCTTTTTTAAAATGAGCGCGTTTCCAGCCTCCCGTGACGTCACGGCTTGTGATTGGTTAATGGCGGCCATGTTGCCGGGACGCGGACCAATCACAGCAAGCCGTGACGTATTTTCGTCACGGCTTGCTGTGATTGGTCCGCGGCCCGGCAACATGGCCGCCCTGACCAATCACAAGCCGGGACTTCGCGTAACCATGTAAAAGCGGGAATTTTAAACAAACAACGCTGCCGGTTCCTGCGCTGAGGTCCCGGCTGCGTCGGACAGGTGAGTATAGCGATATTTTTTATTTTAATTCTCTATTTTACACATTTTAACATTAATGTTGTTCCGATACCCGATACCCGATACCACAAGAGTATCGGAATCCCGGTATCGGAATTCCGATACAGCAAGTATCGGCCGATACCCGATACTTGCAGCATCGGAATGCTCAACACTAGTAAGCAGTAATTAGAAGAGCTGCTTAAGCAGCCGATTGGTGGAGATTTGGGGCTAGTGAATTTCCAAGACTGATAAGAGCTGTTCCAGGTCAGGCGCTCACAAGGAGGAAGAAGTGAGCAGCACTGGGCTGGAGAAATGTGGCTGTGATCTCAGGAGCTAGCTCTTGAGATCCCAGCCTTGATTACAGCTACAGGACATTTTTGGCAACTTACTTGTAGCATATCTATTTGGCAACAAGCCATAGGCAATATAAGACAAAAACTCTCATAGCAGGAGAGTCACAGCAGATAGAAAAAGAAAATCAATTTCAAACCTGCTTATTTTCATGCTAACTATACCAATTTCATATCATGAGAATAACTCTTGTGTGAAATTTGCCGAAAGGTAAGGGTACGACTCATCGGTATCTAGTGAGTTGTAACCATGTTAAGGGAAGAGCAATCTAATTCTGAAAATATCATTAAAAAGATAACTTAATGTAAAATGTTCTTAGAAACTATCATTTCATCAATAATTCAGTGATACAATATATTTATATTAGCTTTGATTCTTTTTATTAGCTCTGGTGCTTTGGAGATTTAATGACCTTTTCCTTTTCTTCACGCACAAAATTCATTTTTTTCTCTTGAAGCCTGAGGTCAAAATGAAATGTTTTCTGCCCCCAGAAACTGATCTATCTTCGAAATCATAACATGTGTGAGCAGCTTAATGGAAAGACAGTCATTACACCAGAGATGATAGCAACAAGTGATACTGAATTACCTTTTACCTCGCTGTAGAGCGGTCACACGTCTGAGAACTTGAGAAATGCTCGGGGCCAAAATCAAGAGTTCAGAATATAATGATCTCAGCTTTATTTAAGCTTTCCCTCTCTAATGAGATTGCTGCTAGATATGAGCAGTGGAGAGTCAGTGACCGATCCGGCAGCGGTTGACTTGTCCTGCGTGAGGATAATAGACACTATTGATGACTGAGTATACATCTATAACAAAAGACACATACATAATATTCCGGCATACGTAATGAATTCTTCTGTGGCCTTGTTGCTGATTGGGAAGATCATATCTTTGCTTTATATTGCATTTTTCTATAAATGTCAAACTTCCATCCAAGAAAAGACTTGCTATGATCATCTTAGGCTCTACAAACATCGCGGTTGACTTGACCTATATATCGGGAGAATTTTCTGAAGTTTACAACTGTTTGAAGGCTTTGACGTTCAGCGCTAAAAACAGTGGAATATTTCACACATAGGTTCCCATGTAAAAAAAATATATACAGTATACAGCGTAGTATCCCTTCTCTTTTGATATTGCTCTTGATGAGGATATTTTATGCAGTTCAAAAAAAGTACTTCAAGAGATGAATGCCAAAAGGATGCTCAAGTGAATAGGTATTTAGGATATACTGATGTATGTCCTGGGACCTTTCTCTATGCAGATGCAAAATACAAGGCATAAATGCAATTTGCTAATGCTTTTATTCAAACATGAACATATCATATAGGGTAGTAGGTTTGGCAGATAATATAGGGACAAACAACTGAGGAGCCGGTAAAGGGGTTTTCCAACCCTGGTGAAATTTTCGGCAAGCTCTATGGCATGCCGGATTCAAACAATGTGCAATGCACACGCTGTTAGGATTCAGCTCTGCTTTCCGATTGCAGTGGTCATCATCACTATTCCACAAGTATGTGATTTGCATGCTTGCGGTCACATGCTGACTACAGTCTGATTCACACCTCTCAATGTTTTGTTGAGAAACGCAGCTGATCAGTGGAACCGCAAGCGGAGACAAATCCTAACAGTGGGTAGTGCGGTGCAGCACTTGCCAAATATTTCACTAAGGATAGACAAGCCCTTTAATGATAACTATAAATAATGAAGGGCAAGAGTAGCAGTTGGAGAAATGATTAAGGATTACTGGGAGACCAAGGAAAGTTGTAACTGACACAAGAGATTAGGTGGAGACCAATATAATTATAAGACTTTCCTGTTGCAATAGACTTGATGATCCATATAAAGTTATTTTCTAAAGCCTCATGGTTACTCATCAGACCTTAGCCGAGATCTACACCAAGAGGCCGATACATCAAAGCTTTATGCCAGAAAATTGGCATATGTTTTGAGAAGTCACGCATTTTTTGAGCAACACGTTTCACACCAGTTTAAATCAGCTTGGCAGAAATAGGCGATGTTGAGATGGGGCGTTACTACGGCTGCCCATCCATTTAATCTAAAGTGCTGGTGTTTTGTACTGATCTGACTGGAGTAGCATTTCTGATGCGGTGCACCAAGGCACACACTACTCAAAAGATGAATTCATTAGGTGATGTAAGCATCTTTTTTCAAGCAAGTGACTTTTTAGTAGTTTTTCAACATATAATACCAATCAAAGGGACAGTGGGCGAAAACTATCGACATTACATACCCGCCCCCTCAAATCCCACCCCCACCCAAACACTTAATCACCTAGTGGCACCTGTAACCACACTCCTGGCCCTGACTGACACTGCCTCTGCATTGGGGCTGGCTGTCAGTAAGTGCCGGGTCTCGGTTACAGCAGCCTCTCTGTATTCTCAGAGCGGTGACTGAACCCGCGCCGGCGCCACCCCCGTGACTGAAACCAGAACACTGCCAGGGAATAAAATTCATTTTCTCCCCGTAGCATTCAGGTATGTGCGGGCGCAGGGCAAGTTAATAATGCTACTAACCTGCAGATTAACCAAAGACAAATATTCCCACATTTTTGGAAGTTGTACCTTATCATTGTGGTTTGTCCTGATGAAGGCTTATGATCACCTCAAAACACGTTGACAAATAACTCTGCATCCATACTGCATCTGGTTTCCTATTGTATATTAGAATCTCAGCAGCGCAGGTTTTTATATCCACTTTCATCTCCAAACTATCTGTTTGGTGGATCTGCGGCAGCCATCTTTAATTACAGGCTAACAAAAGGGTTGGGACTTTCACCCCCCCCCCCCCAGGTGAGCAAATCACGTTTTACTTTTTCCTTTGTAAACCAGATAAGACCCTACTGTGCTTTTGTCAGTCCAGTTTTTATCTACACAAGATAATGTGATAACATAAACAAAAGTTCCAGTATTTCACTTTAGGTCACTAGAGGGTGTACAGGAGAAAGATAACAGTAGCGAGCTGTGAATGGTAAGAGGGGTTAATAATATAAAGAAAAGGTCCCATATTTCACTTTAGGTTATTGGAGGATGTACAGGGAAAAGATAACTGTCATGCCGTAAATGGCGATAAAGGGGCAGGACGGCGTACTGGGACCCGCACCTGTCCCTGACACTATAAAGGGGCCCTGACTTGCCCTTATCTCAGGGGTACCTATAATGGTTAGGAGACCTGAGCCACCAGCGTATCCCTGTCTCCTGTGTAGACCCTATGAGTGGCCCCCTCTCCCCCAGGAAGGAGGACTGCACAAAAGTAGCAAAATGACAAATAGTCAGGGAATACAGACAAGGTAACTTAAATAGCAAACACCCTGAAAGCTCACACAACCACAGAGGAAACACAGAGTAGGAAAAAGGGGAGCAACAACAAAGGAGAGAAAACAGGTTAAACATGCAACCAAATAAGCAGACAACAATCACAGTAGATAAACCTCCAAGCTCCTAACACCACGCTCCTTCACACTCCAAGCCAGGCAGCTGAACTGATCACTGACAACAGTTGTAGTCAAAGCTGGGTCTATATAGACGATGAGATTACAAAATCCAATTCAGCTGAGAGACCCAGCTCTCAGCAACTTGAGCAACAAGGTTAACTCCTGCACTGCTGGCACAAGGCAGCCAGGTCAGAATTCAGGAGAAGAGCTTCTGTTCACTGTGTGTGTGAACGAGGCCCAGAGCGCTGCGGTTCTCTGAAACCTCTCAGTCGCGGTAGCCCCGTGACAATAACAGTAGCAAGCTGTGAATGGTAAGAGGAGGTGATAACATAAAAAAGGTCCCATATTTCACATTATGTCACTGGAGGGTGTTCAGGGAAAAGAAAACAGTAGCAAGCTGTGAATGGTAAGAGGGGGATATTACATAAAGGAAAGGTCCTGTATGTCACTTTAGGTCACTGGAGGTTGTACACATAACAATAACAGTAGCAAGCTGTGACTGGTAAGAGTGGGTGATAACATAAAGAAAAGGTCCTGGAGGATGTTCATGGAAAAGATAACAGTAGCGAGCTGTGAATGGTAAGAAGAGGTTATTACATAAAGAAAACGTCCTTTATTTATCTCACTTTGGGTCATTTATGGGTTTGCAGGAGAGATTTAACAATGGATGTAATTTTTCTCTATTTTTTTAAAGGAGTCTTTCATAAGTGATATGAAAAGACTGAAGAGACCATGGATAATATCTCTTATCCCCTTGTACTTCTTTCTACAGGAGGCACCACATTGATAGCATAGCTTATGACCCTGAGAAACCAGCCAAACCAGCAGCTGCAACCACCTGCGGGGAAAACTGGAGATGTTAACTGTGATACCAATGAACCTTGGGAGACTCAGAGCTCAATTTGTAATAAAAAAGGAATAACTAATTGTGAAATCCAATAAAACAAACAAGCTATACAAAACAAGCTCACTTTGATGTGAATGCAAGAAAAATCCAGTAGAAAATTCTGAAAACAGACGCGCCTGATGCAAAGAAGCCTCAGGGTTTAATTAACCAGTACTTGTTTTTAAGCATTTTTTTTTGCTTAACATGTAATTCCAAAGCTTTCAAGAACATCCTAGATTAGTAAAAATTATAAACTGTTATTCAATGTCTTCGTGGAGGAAAAGTACAGGCAGTATACAATATTAAGACCCAAGAAAATTGCTCAAAGCACTTTATATACAAGATTCCGGCAGTTTTTGAACGTTTTAGAAAAAAATATAATTCAGAAACCAAAGCAAGATTAACAAGGAAAATAGGTAGAAACGTAGATTTCTTACAGGGGCGATATATTAAAAAAAAAAACATTTTCACATACCCAATAAGAAAATTCTAAGCAGGACAGGTTTCACACATACAACATTTATAGTCCATGTATGGAACACAACGTCCTAAGTGACCGTGGTACTACTCACCCAAACTCAACAGACTCATACAGTATGTCTTCTTAGTGGTGAGGTCAAATTTTTCAAATCTGACGTGTTACTTTACGTGGCTACAACTCTGGAATATTTCAACAAATCCTAGTGATTTGGGGAAAATTTTGTGACACATTATATTTTATGATAATGATAAATTTAAGTTGATATGATTTGCATTCATTTATAAAAATATCAGAATTTTTATTTTGTTAGGATGTTAGAAGCTTTAAAAATGTGGCAGGAATTTTTCTTTTTTTACAAGGAGATTTACAAAACTTTTTTTCGTGACGTATTCAGTTTTGACTTTCGGGTAGAGATTAGCGAATATGTTCGGACACAATCGCCAAATCCAAATTTGCCATATTCGTGACATATTGTTACTCTATGCGTGACGTATTTATGTTTGATGAACTTTTCCGAACATATTTGCTAATTTCTACTCCCATTGACTCCAATGGCATTTGGCCATGTTCGGTGAATATTGCAAAAACAATACTCGCCGGGGATCGTAATCCGAAACGATTATTAAAAAATTCACTCAACTCTACTTTCGGGTACCAACTTTTTGGAAAACCCCTAAAAGTGAGACCTTTCTAAGACCAGTGCTAAATATATTCACCATTGCCAGGTAGTTTATTAACCCTTCAGGTGCTTTTCAGGAATTAACGCAAAGTGGTACGACAGAAAAGAAAAATTATATTTTTTCCTCCTACTGTAATTGTTGAACTCCTGAACAGGCCCCTATAGCCGGCAGATGCTGAGGCCGTTATTTGACCGTGAATTGCCATGGTAAACATCAGGACCATACAGTCATGATCTCAGGATGCCGATGGGGTCAAGGAGAAGCCCCCACACTCTGGTAATCATCAAGATGCTGCAGTCACTATTGACAGCAGCATCTAAAGGGTTATGCTTGGTTAAAGGGTTATGCTTGCTTTCAAAACTGATCATGGCTGATGCAGCAGGGTGTGAGCATCGTGTACAGCTGACAGCTGCTGCCTTTATCACCCATTGGGGGAAACTGTTCACTTATATCTAAAGTCAGTAAAAAGATGAATTGTGGTTCCTTAAGGGGATATACTTATTAGGCTGTTGTATTCCGGTTAGACCAGCAGCTGGTTTGGATATTGCACCCTGTACTCCAACCATGAATGTCCAGCATATGAAATCTTCCTAAAGTATTATCCTCTATTCAGGACCCTCAACTCTCTGCCAAAGTGCAAAAGAATCTTATAGAAGCATTTCTGTTCTGTTCTGTCCCAAATTACATAGCCAAAATATTGACCTTGACTCACACTTGGGCACGACCTGCTAATAGTCAGGCGACCCTTAAACAAATAGGGGTGTTCCAAGAGTAAAATTACTTTACATTTATCTGGATTACTAATTTATTCATTTTTGATGAATAAAAATAAAAACAGTTTGATGTTGATCCAATAAAAGAAATGTTCTGGGATATTTTGAAATTTAAAAATTCACATAGGAAAGGATTCATTACAGTCCGAGCTCATATTTAAGTACTGTATATACAGTAATATAGATTTATGTTGGACAAATAATAATACTGTGCTCACAGGCACCTGTAGGTCTATAATGTACGTCTGTGTGCCTCTGATATCATATGGAACTAAGCACACAGAGAATTATGCTATTTTATAGTAAACATTACTTTTCAAGGAAAACATGGAATATCTAGAAAATATCATCCCTTCACGTATGGGGATTATGTTGGCAAATACAACATTTTAGAAAGAGAGATATTAATCTAATGACTATTGGCATTCAGAAATATAACTCAATTGTATTTCTAGTTACATGGTTAAAATTAAGGCAAATGAATAAGGTTTCCTATCTTTCACAGAATATCCACAGGATTTTGAAGTGATTGAGAATATGGAGAACATCTGAACTGTTTCCACTGTGGCATTTCAGAGAAAAGTCTACTTTAAGAACAGCTAGGACTGAGCCAGCAGGAGACTAGTCAGAAAGGCAGATCCTTGGCGGCTTCTCCCAACCCGCTGCCCTGGAGTGAGAGTTCTTTGTCTACATGTGTGTGTATAAAGAGAGACCTGTCAATCCAGAGGAGTGGGTGGGGAGAATCTTCCAGGGACCTACCTGCTTGAACAGTCTCCCAAGCGACTCAGTCCCCGGTGGCTTTGAAAGTATGTTTTTCTCTGAAACGCTGCATTGTTTCAGACACAAACAAACCTGGCTGAGACCATACAACCAGAGACTGATACACGTTGCCCATGGATCGAGTAGCATGTATCAGCCATCAGGTTCTGTTTAAACCTGCAAGAAGAATAGGGCATCGTGGTATCCAACACAAGGATATGGTGGCAGCAAAGATTAACATAGCTTTGATAGAAGCTAACTTAATTTTCCTCCAGATGGGAGACAACTCTTAGTGGATAGACATAATGGCGGATCAGTTGGAGGTTACAGACTTTGGTGCAGAGTTTGCTGAACTCAAGCACCTTGGAGGCACCGGTTCTGTCCTTACATCTCTATAGTCTGGACTCTGTTTGCAGTCTCAATACACAGTTCCTCACAGAACATGCCAACTTTACTTGTTTTGTTTTTTATTCCCTTGAGAAAGGAGCTGCTCTGGCTCTTAAGGACTATAAAGAACCATTTTGGAACACAAAAGGCTTCTCATTTACCACAGTGGAACCCATTCAATGTGATACCGTCCTCCTCTACTAACTTTAATTGCACAGGCTCTTTCTCGGCTGCACATATCTTTGCTTAGACGTGCACCCCTTATCTGTATAGCCCCACATGGACATTTTCCCAATCCCCATTTGCACAATTATTTATTGAAACATCTCCTCTTGCAGCCAGCAGCACATGTCATGATTAGTCATAAGAGGGTTATTTTGGACTGCCCATCTCTGTATCGGGATGTGAGCAAAGCCAGTGACGTTATGTTCATCATTGCCTGCCAAGACGTACGTGCTATCAGTATCATGCGTCTGTCTGATTCTAATAATTTGGTGCATGTTACTCCAAATAATTGGTTTTGCATTGGAATACTCAAGATTTTCAACTCCATTAAAAGCAGAAAAATTGAATAAGAAATGCATAGCCAGAAAATAATGTTGTTGTTTTTTTTTTGCTAAACAATTGTTTTAATTTCATTTTGCATAATTTGCGGTTCTTGAAAACAAAGATGATCATAGATGGTGCTGTTTATTCCATTAAGGTCTAATACCTGCATGGTAACCAGCTTCTTACCCAGTTTTATCAAGACTAGCCATATGATTTAAAGTTTACTACATGCCCTTGGATTGGGAATTTAGATTTTAAGGGCTCATTTCCACATGCGAGGCACACGTCCATATCTCGCATGTGGAAACCAAGCTGTGGCGCCGGCACTTTGGAGCGGAGCTGTGCAGCTCCATGTGTTCCTATGCAGCCGCACGCTCCGCTCTGGAGTGCCGGCTCCACAGCTTGGTTTCCACATGCGAGATACGGACGTGTGCCTCGCATGTGGAAATGAGCCCTAAGGCTTGTGCTCTCATGCACAAACCAGAGATAGACAGCTTGGAGCCCCCCCCCCCATAGAATATCAGTACGTTCAGGGATTATGTTTTCCACAGAAGTTGGAAGCCAGCACGTTTTCCTATCACTGTCTTGAAATTCCAAAAGTCAAACTGCAGTCAGCTGTAACAGAGGGAATGTGAACTTCCATATAATATCATTGCAAAAAAGAAAAAAGGAGGAAAAATACAAAAATACAAAACTGAATACAAATACTGTACAATTCGACTTCAATTTTAAATTTGATTTATACTTAGAAAATTACCCCCAAAAAATCAGAATTTTGTTTTCAGTAAGGAGGTGGCTTAAAAAGTAGAAAAAACAGGTCTAGATGGAAGTATTGTTTCTGAAGATTTATCAAACATCTAGAAAAGCTTTGGTAAATTTGGTGCAAATAACATTAGATCGGCCACAACCAAACTGATTTCAAGAATTCCCCTTACGATGAATTCCCCCTGTCCTGCCCTACAAGCATCCCCTGGATGAAATGTGACACATGATGGAACAGTATAGGAATTCAGACTTCTATGACTGTTGTACTATGTCTCTATGCATTATGGTGCTTGTATGGAGCCAGAATACATGAGCTTTAAGGGTGAGACAATTTAATTCAGGATTCTCACGTTGGCTATTCAGGAGCGAACCATTTCCCGGACTACTGACTGCCTGCTTGCCGTTGGTGGTGTGCTCCTGATGAATGACAATTTGGACAAGTGGCATGGTTGAGCTGCTGGCCCGAACTGTACTCTGTCCAATACTGCAAGCAGAGTAAGTTTTGACTTTGCAGCATTGTAGGAGCACAGGGGAATCTGGCAGGGCCCATACATCTGACCAACATGCAGGTGGGGGCCAGGTCCAAATTTTGCATGGGAGCCCATCGGACTCTAGTTACACCACTTCCTCCAGGAATTATATTGTGATGGTAATTTTATAAAACCCCATGAACGGAAACACCAGAAACCATAGGGTCTTTCACTTAAAAATATTCTGACGTCTTTCCCATTTCAATAATTATATTGCAGTCTACAGCCAGATATGGTAGATATGTCTGATACATCTGGTATGTGGTATATTTACTTAGTGTTTTTCCAAGGAAGATTACAGCATGTCTGTGATACGGAATGATATTTGGAATTCGAAAAATATGTCATCATGACCTAATAAATGACCACATTTCCAACATTCCAGAAATAAAAATCAAAACAAAACATTCTTTG
Organism: Ranitomeya variabilis; assembly: GCF_051348905.1. NCBI lineage: Eukaryota > Metazoa > Chordata > Amphibia > Anura > Dendrobatidae > Ranitomeya > Ranitomeya variabilis. The sequence goes on along the minus strand of NC_135237.1, from coordinate 42,406,231 downwards.
ATAAAATATTTCCTCTGCCTTTAAGGGGTTGTTTCAACATCACTAAAGGATAAAATTGCAAAACGCTTTTAAAAACAAGAAAGTTTGAAATTAGAGATCAAGCTCACAGAGGACTGTGTAAATGGAAACATTCCACCACAGTATCATCTGCAAGAGTTTCGGTGGCTTTCAGGCAACTGGTAGTGTTCACATAGGTCCAAGAAGGCGGTGCAGTTGGATCCAAGCTGTTGAAGTTTATTATCTTCATAAACTTTAGAATAGTCCAGGCAAAACAAAAAAGCCTTTCGAGCATAAACATATAAAAGAAGAAAGCAATGCTGTCAGCAAGTACAGGGGCATCCTTTTACAATTAAGTCTATTCAAGTCTGCAATGGATCATAGTGAAATATTAACCACTAGCACACTCCAATAGATGTGATGTAAAGGGTTTTTTTAATATACATACAGTAGTCACAAACGTTTCGTCTACAATTGACCTTCATCAGTGTGCTAAAAAATAGCGGAGACGGTATAGATGGCAGAACCCCAGTAGAGATTAATTAGTTTGCATCAAAATTGTAATGGGTAGAATAGGGAAAATACATATATATGTATGTATAAGCCAGTATTAGATGGCAGGTTGGTCCGACAAGCAGGGGAGAGGGAAGCACGAGGACTATGCGGTATCCACCGCAAGTAGAGATAAGTGGATAAGTGGATACCAGGCTGCTCATCATAGATTACTCTATCACCGACAGTCAGCTGATGGGTCATGTGACCTTTTAAAGGATGATGGAAGTGGTCACCAGCTGACTAGCAACAAAGCAGCTGCCAGCAAGGAAACTGACATTAACCCTTGCTGGTCCGAACGGAAAAAAGCTACATTTAAATTATAGCAGAACCAGAGCTGCAACAAATCCGAAAATAAATTGTGACAAAAAATTGCAGCAATATAGGTCTTCAGTAGGCTTTTGACTTCCATGGCACCCCATGTGCAACCTTCAAACATGCAGCAGGGATGCAAGTGTAGTAGATGCCACAATGGATGTGTCACACAACTGCACCAATTAAGTGCCGCTGTCAGAGATTGACAGCAGTAAATAGTATAAGTGGTTAAAAATCAGTGTTCAGAGTTGGCTCTGATTGCTGCCATTAGAGGCAGGTTCCGTCAGTACAGCACAGCCGGCACCTGCCCTTTAAGGAGAACACTCAGCTCCTGAGCCCACATACTACATAGCATGTATGTTTATACCCCTGATGATCCACTGCTCCCCCTTCAATAATCCCTGACAGTCTCTAGTTTTTTTACCGCAGTGATGATATGCTGTACATCCACATGACCACCTCAGCCAATCACTGGTATTAGTATTACTGGTTGCATGCACGGCACATGACCAATGAGATCAGCGACTGGCTGCAGTGGTTACAGATATGTGAGGCACTTGATTGATCATTGCAGAAGAAACAGAGACCAGCGGGAAACACTAGAGCTGCAATGCTGGATCGGCAAGGGAATAAACAGTTGTGTATTAGTTATTTTAGTTATTTTATAGAATTCTCTCATATTAGAATAAACATTTTTAATCCTGGACATCTACTATAAAGATAATCATAGAACATTTCTCGGAAATCACCAAGTCTCTGCAGCAGAAATAACTTTTCAATATTAAACACTGTCCTAGAGTTGGATGGTCATCATTTTATATAACGATCCTCCGTCTAATTCAAGGTATAAATCTGCATAGTATTTTCTTAAAAATGAACTAAACAAAATAAATTAAGAAGAAGAAGATGAGAAGTGCCGGGTAAGCATTCGGATGGCCACATATTTACAAAAGTCTTATGAAAGATGAAGGAAAATATATTTTGTAAAAATGCTAAGTACTAACAGTCAACAAAACAAATCACTTTTTCTATCGCTGTCTCTTTTAAGTAAACAATTTTCTGAAATTATTGCCTTTCTCCCTCCATCCTTATGGAAAGATATACACAGTATTTATGGTTTATTAAACCGGAAGGTCATACTATATTTTATTACTGCTGACAAATATTTCTATTAAAAGAAAGCCACTCGGCAAAACAATGATAAAGTAAACAGAGGCGGCCAAATCACCTTCACCAAAACCAAAAGAGACAATCGTAAAGCTTTGTGTTATCATAAATCTAAAAAATACGCTGATTCTGGAACCGCAAAGCTTTTTAATTTTCATTTTAACGTCTGAAAACAGAATTTTATTGGCACTGTCTAGACCGGTCTCCACTAGTGATGGGCGAGCACTAAAATGCTTGGGTGCTCGTTACTCGAATTGAGCAAATCGTAATGCTTGGGTGGTCGTTTCCTTTAGCAAGCATAATGGAAGTCAATGGGAAACTTCAGCATTTTTCCGGCAGACCTAAAGGCAGGAGGTCTGGGAGGTGGGGGGTGGAAATTAGCTGAAATGGATGGAAACCCTGCTGAAATGGAACAGCATGGGGAAAAGACCCTTGGATGCATCTCTGATTCCCAGGCCGCTGCTGGGAACAATGTTGCAACACTTTTACGGATTGGCAATAAAACATACAAAACTGAAGCTGAAATGGATTTTCCAGGAATAAAATGTTAGGAATCATTCTTTCCTGTATAATGACTTATATATAAGGCAAAATAGAAAAGAAAAGAAAGAAGCCATCTCTCACCATATTTCGCTGTCATTTCTAGCAATAAATAAATAATGTTCATCTTGGGAAAAGCAAGCCAGAATCCTGCTAATTACACTATACAGTACTAAAAAAGTTTTTGTGGAACATCAAGTTCCGTGGTCATGTAAAAGTTTATCTGGAATCTGCTGTCGTCATACACGAGAATGGCAATTTTTGTTATATTGTTTTAATTTTTTGCACCGTTAGGTCTTATCACCAGTGTAAGATGCTGGTAGTTACACACTTTCCCTGTAGGAAAACAGTGGTATTTAAAAGGTATTTAAATTCAATAGATTAATGGAGAGGGAACACCTGAAAACCTTACTCTATGAAGGTGATTTGCTTTATCAGGACACACGGTCAGAGTTTATTCTTATGGGACAATTGTTATTTCTAATTATTAAAGAGGACCAAAATCATTTCTGTACAAATAGATCTTGATATAAACTGTTCAAAATTTGTCAAAGTTTGCAAATCGACATAATTGCTTATTTGTTTCAGCTGAATAGTCCAAAATATAGAAAAATGCAAATCGAATCACAAGACCCAATCCATTGGCTATGACGGTAAACTATGGCCGTAGGACTGGAGTCGTAAAGAGCAGATATAACCTAATGGCATTCGCAGCTCTTCTTTTGATTTGCCAGCCTGGAGCACATCAACTTTGATGTTGCACCAAGATGGCTAGTCAAAAGAAGAGTCGTTGATGCTGTCAGGTAAGAGGATGGTCTCACGACTTCCATCCAGCTGCCAGAGATTACTCTCCTGGTTGATAAATCAGTTCATGGAAATTGACTGGAAACAAGTCTACTAAAATGGACAATGCCATGTTACAGATAGTATAAAACAAAGAAAAAGGATCAAATGACTACATAATGATTTGTAAGTACCACAGCCTACAGCACAGTCAGTCATGAGGAACCATAGCTATTTAGTCACTGATGACTCGCAGCCACTATAAAAGCCCAAGCAGTAGGATGCTGCTGTCATTTTGTGGGGAATGAGGGCAGGAGAGAGGATCTCAGAGACATAATACACATAATCCATATAGATAGTGAGAGGAATAGTGGATGAAGAAGACAATCAATATTTTTAACGACAATAAATTAATCGAGAGACAGAGGATTTAGGGAGAGAGATAGGAGTCCCAGAATATTAGGAGGACATGGCACTAATTTTCTTGCTCCTGGGACCAGGATCTGTAGAGATCCTTCAAGATTTCTTTCATTTTACTCCATGAACACTGGAGCATATAGTGCTATTCTTGCAATAAAAAGTGACAAAAATACCAATGGATCTCTCAATGGAGGCACCAACTGGTGGCGTAAATGGGGTCTAAAAAAGATAATTACTTTAAGTTGTCCATGACTGAAGACTAATCTGTCAGAAATGTCAGACTGCCCTGTAAGTAGTATCTGTATATAATTTATCACATTTACAACTCTTCCATATGCTTTCCGTGAAAAACCAAAGCATTTTCGAACAGTTTCGGCTTGTAAGAAGGCTTAAATGCCACTCTCGTAATCTATAGTAGATCACAATAGCTGCATATTACAGAACGTTAGAAAACAGACTTTGTAGCTGGAAGTAGTGTGAAAGCCTTTATCACTAAGAGCCGTCCGGGTATTTAAATGCACTCAGGTTAGTCTTCTATAATCCTTGTTCTTGTTTTATCTCCAAAAAAAACGGTGAAAAGAAAATAATTACATTTTTTTACTTCTGTTTCTTATGACAAAATGAAAGTATTTTCTCAGAAATAAAACATCTGTACAGCCCAGAGGAGGATTTTGTCTCTCAAAGAACACATTTGTATAAGACACATCCAAACACAATGCGTAGACCAAAATCAAGCTAATCACACAAAACCACGTGCTTTTCTAGACACTATCTAGACTTCTCCTAAAGAAATTCTATGTTTATTGTTCAAAAAAGTTTTGCGCTTTTTGAAGATAATTTTCTTGTTTTAAGCCAGGAACATAACTACTATTCTAGACTTGGTGTTAGGGTAAGTGTAACTTCTTATGACCCACAGGAAGTCAAGAGGAGTTGGGAACAAGAAGTTGATGTAAAATGTGGAGAGAAAGAAGTATGCAAATACAAAGTGATCACCTACAATTAATCCATGTTTATTTAAATAGAAACTAGAAAGACAACAAAGTCATAACAGTAAAAACAATTAAAAAGCCAAAAGGCTATTAGCAAAGAACTATAAACATGTCCACAGTAAAGAAGGAGCCTAACCTCAAATGTCTGTAGGACAGTAGTACACAGGAAAGTTCTAAGAATGCAAAGATCAATTATATAAACATACAAAACGGTGGCAATGATGAAAAACCTAGAGATGTCAGAACAAATGTAAAAATAAAATATATTAAAGATCAAAAAATATATATTTATATATTGCCAGCACAACCAGACTATTATTTAGGTTGCCATAAAGATTAAAGAGAAACCAAACAAATATACTACAACATAATAAAAGAGAAGAAGAACCTGGCGTACAAGGCAAAGGTAAGATGAGGGGGAAACCCAGCGTGTATCACCACAAAAGTGTGGCTTCCTCACGAGTAAAATTCTAGGAGTCACGCCAACTACAAGATACCAGAATGGGTGAGGAACAAAGATTACACTGACATTTATGGTAGACCGCATCTTCTGAAGACAATGACTAACAAGTAATAAATAGTGCGATTAATGTACCAACTTTTAGAGCTGATAATTAAACACTTTTTGGCTGATATAATCAGCAGTGATTTTCAGAATACATACAGTGAAAACTCTCCGGAAAACCATTCTTTATGAGAAAGGATGCTAGTGTTTGTTTCTTTTTTTTAATTACTCAAATACTTTAATTTGAGTAATTAAATACATTAATACATTAATTATTTAAATTAATCAAATACAGTGTATATTACTTATAACATGCTTAAAAGGAGTTGTCCAGGCTTGAGCTTCAAGTCTGCAGTCACTCTATGTAACTACAGACTTGTGAATCCATAAAGCGTGCAGGTTTCTCCCACTGTCAGGAGCAGACAGGCATACGTGCAGTCACATGCCGACTAGACGTTCATAACATCAATACAAGTAAATTCAGCAAGACCTGACATGTCTAGTCGTAATGTGGCTGGAAGTATGCAAATCACATACTTGCTGTCACATGACCGCCTGCTTCTGGCACTCGAAAATCTGACTGCACGCACTGCACTCATAGAGTGACTGCAGACCTGAAGCCCAAGCTTGGACAATCTCTTTAAAGGAGTCTTTTACTTTCAGGAAAGTGGACTCCAAAAGTCCTAAAAAAACTAAGAGAACAAACAGAGCAGGTAGTCACCATTTTTGGGTCCAGCACTGGCTACCCAACCCTGCCTGAGGTAGATGGCACAAGCCACTAAGGTTAGTGATTGGCTACAGTGGTCCTGTTGATGTGACATCACCACTGCAGCCATAACACCAAGAAGCAAACAGCATCGGGGACTCAAGGATGTGAGTAGCTGCTGTTTGTTATGTTAAGTGTTTTAAAGGGAATCCAAAAGATGATACATGTTACCCGATCTACAGGCAGCAAGTATGAGAATCATGCTGCATGATTCCAATCATATATGTTTGACTCTGAGGCATTTCAGTGAAAAATAAACTTTAAAGCTGCTGGCGATTGAGCCTCATGGGAGACTAGTCAGATGGGTGGGTCGCCGACGACTTCTCCCTGCCTGCTGTCCTGGCATGACAGGTGTCTTCCTATACAGACATGCAGGGAGAGACCTGTTACTCCAGAAGAGAAGGTGGAGAAAAGGCGCAGAGGACCTGCCTTTCCCATGCAGATCAGTCCATGGTGGCTATTAAAGTACTGCATGTTTTTCTCTGAAACACTGCAGCAATACTTCCCTAAAAGTATACTTCCAGTGTTTGGGTGTTTGATACGGGCAGCATGTATCAGCTGTCAGGTTGGGGTCAATTTCATGAAAGCAGAAAAAAAGCCTTTAAATATTGTGTGTCATTATAAAATGATAACTTGGGATAAAGGCATATTCCCATCTCAATCATTTATGGGCTATCTGGATATAGCACAAATGTCTTATGGAAGTGGATCCTACCTTTATTACCTGTTTTCTTTCACTAAATGAGAGTTCTGCAAATTTCCAAACACATTCGATTTTTTTCATGGCCAGTCATTGGAGCGGCCCCCAAGCGCAGGGCAGCGGGGTACTCGGTACCGGGTCTCTCTCGGTTCTGGGGATGTCACGGTGGCCTGACCCGGTCCGTGGCCCTGCTAAGGGGCGCCCAATTAAAGATATAGGTGACGGTGTAGGTTGTAGTAAATAATGATGAGGACACAGGGTTGCAGTCTCTTTACCTCTTTACTGAAGGCTTCGGCATCCCCAATCCAGAGCACTGCTAACAGGGCTGGCTGAGACCGGCCGGTCCGAAGGCACATCCAGAGTTCCCTTTGCAGGTGGAAATCAGTAGCCTACCTACTAGCGCCTGGGTGTGGTAGTACTTCCCTGCTGAGTACCACGGGATAGTCCTCACAACTGTCGTGTATGTTTCTGTTCTTTCTCTCTCCATCCCCCAGATGATAAGAATAGGACGCACCCTTATGATGGGGTAGGCCTGGAGTTATTTTATAGGGACCCTAGAGACGCCCCTCTCCCACAATTGCCTCCGTTGTTTTCATTAGGTGTAAAAGGTGAGACAGCCAAAACAAAGTTAACTGCCCTGCCGTTGGTTCAAAGTAATGCGTAGAGTCTATTACTTCCTCGGCATTCCGGCCGCCGGCTCCGCGCCTCAGTAAGATGTTGCCGATCTTGGGGCACGACTCCTACTGGTTCTATCGCCTTTGTGCTGTGATCTCGTTTCTCACTTCTCCACAATATCCTTTGCTTTGTGTCCTTTCTTAAAATGCAGCCGCAATGAGGTGCAGGCACGGCTCCATAACGATCTGTCCTTTTGCTAGGCCTCTGTCAGGATCCCACCCCTGACAGGGACCCCCCTGAATCTTCCCAAGTAACGCTCTCCTCTCACTAGATGTTACCTGGGCTAAACCCAGTCAGCTTCTCCCTAACTTCCTATCCGACACCCAGTTTTACCAGAGTGTGAGGAGTGGCTTAATACATAGGACCTTTTGCTCCCCCTGGGGGCCGGAGTGTGAAGTGTAATGTGTGACTGTGATATCTGGTCAGGTGAACTCCTTTAGTGCCATCAGACGTACCCTCACTCCCTTTAGCGGCAGAGCGACACTACTGCAACGACCAGGACTCTGGGACGCAGCACTATTTTTTTCCAATTCCTAGAATTTTTAATTTTAAGCCATAATAAACATTTATCTCCATTCCAGTCACCTCCACACACGACCAGTTCTGAAAGCAAAGCTGACTACCCACCATAACATTCATTAGTAGAAGTGTCTGTGGCTTCTGTTATTCTCTACTCATCTTGTGCTGCTTACTTTTGTCAATTATTTCCATCAACCTAGGATTGGCAAGAGTTCATGATCATGATTTCCTACATAGCCTTTAAAAATAGTTCACTTTTTTCGGTATCCATAAAAATAATGAATACTGGAGCTGGAGGTGCTTCTATAGATTATTATGATCACAATGATCATTATTTCACCTATTACAGTAGTTGTTAGTAATGAATATCAGTATTCTGCACTGCAGACATATTTATATAACTTACTTAGTTATTCCGAGTCATTTTGGCTTTCCAATGTGTCTGTTTTAAAGATGTTGATTTATTGTTCCATCCACCTCTTGTGTCTCCCCTTTTCCTCATAGATTGTAAGCTTGCGAGCAGGGCCCTCATTCCTCCTGGTATCTGTTTTGAACTGTGATTTCTGTTATGCTGTAATGTCTGTTGTCTGTATAAGTCCCCTCTATAAGTTGTAAAGCGCTGCGGAATATGTTGGCGCTATATAAATAAAATTATTATTATTATTATTATTATTATTGTTATTTTTGGATAAATTGTCCAAAAATAATACAAAATCAGGTGGGAAATTCTGCTTCTATCTGGAAAGTCTATTACTGATGGACAGACCTTCATCAGACACATGAGAACAGCTATGGGGGACAGACAGAGCATTAGCTTCGGGTGACAGCGACCAAGAGGGGCACAATCCTGCCACTCTATCTTTTGCCAGGACATTTAGATGCAGAGTTGGGCCAACAAACTGAATAGAGTCAGGTTACGGAAACCCTTAGGACTTCTCATCAGATCTCTGCACTGTTCTACACTACCTTAAGGAAATTTTTTCTTACCATTTTTTTCATTAATAAAAAATATTGGCTCTGTAAAGCCAATGATACTCTAGAATACAACTTCCCAAATCATGTGTTTCGTACCCTGACCTATCTTTTTGATATCCTATAAACAGTAGAGGGGTCAGAACAGGCTGCATCCTGTCATCATTTTTCTTCAGTTTATATGTAGAAGCTATTTTCAGGAAGGCAGCACTTGCCAAAAAAGAAGGAGGAATCAAAAATTCTGGACGAATCATCAACAATCTTGAACATGTAGATGATTCAAGATTGATAGCAACAAGCGTAGATGGAATTAAAGACTTATTACGGAGTGTCAAGATGAAAAGCTCGAACACTGGACTGCTACTCACTACAAAGATTACAAAGATATTCACTACTACCAGGTATGACCAGGACGCATTTGAAATGGAAGGCGACGAACTGGAAGTTGTAAAGGACTTCAACCTACTCTGATCAAAGATCACTCAACATGCAGCGATGACACCGGAAATGAATAGGAGAATAACTATGGGCAAATCAACAATGAGGTCTTCAAATTAAGAAACATTTCCCGGAAAGCAAAGACACGGCACGTATATAGCTTGGTCTTTCTATCGTAACATCTGGATGTGAAACCTGGATGATAAAGAAACATGCCGAAGAAGAATCGATCGCTTTGAAATGTGGAGCTGGAGAAGGATATTATCAATACCATGGATGGCAAGAAGAACAAACAAAGCAATTTTGGAACAAATCAAGCCAGAAATGTCACTCAAAGCAAGAATCACCAATCTACAACTTGTCTTCTTTAGACACATCATCATACGAAGAGAGCAATCACTGGAGGAGGGCATCATGGTTGGAAGAAAAAAGGAGCAACCCGATGGCTTGACATTATCAAGATAGTGGCGGAGAAGACCCTGGTAGGCTTATACAAGATCGTTCTTCCTACAGATCACTCACCCATAAAGTCACTATGGCTTATGATTGAGACAAAGGAAGGTAAAAAAATAGACAATAGAAAAGAGAGAAGATAAACGAGAGCAACATGTGACTCCAAGATCAGGTCATACACAGGATATGTTTGTAGTTTGTAATCATGGAGATTCATGAGTCTGTGTAGCAGCTGTATGCACAAAATACTAGTACATTTTTAATTATGACTTTATTACATAATTGTTTCATTTTTTTTTATTTCATATAAACACTCAGTAAGATTTTAGGCAGAAATAACACGGTCTCTTCCAAACTTTTTTTTTTGTATGATATTATTTTTTAAGCCTTGGAGCTATGAGCTATCCTTCTAGAACATACACACAGCACCGCTACTAATGTTATGCTTGTAATGTTCTCAGCTAGAAGAAACAGTTACTTAATGTGCGGCTCGGCAACAAGGCTTTGATAAGGCTTTAGCTGTTTGATGTTCCTTTTATCCTTCATAAAAGGGATCACAGCGCTCGGCAATAAATACTGTATTTTAGCATAGTTTTCCTGCCAGCGCCAACAAACTTATCTATCATGGGTTATGTTCTGATCACTTCAATAAAATAAAAAGCCAGGAAAGCATTAACTTGTAATTAAAAGACGATCAATTTGTTTGAACAAGTATGTAATGGGCTTATTGTACACTGCGGCAGTACACAGAAAATTAAATTACAAGTCCGGGCCAAAATTTTTCAACCCTTTGACGGGAACATGATGTAAATTGTTAGACACAGTCATCCATAAACCTGTAACATGCAGAGAAAATTAAACAAAGCAATGAAATGTGATCACGTATTAACTTGGATGGAGTTATAGGACTCATGCAAATGAGGACAATGTTTGTACAAGTTACAAAAACAATGGGCAGGACTGGAGAAAACGTTTATTAGGGGTCCAGGCAAAAAAAAAATTGGTTGGAGTGCACATCCCACCACTGTGATATGAACCTCATATGACCTCCTGGCCGTACATATGTGTGACAACCTATCCAACTCCATTGAGCTGGATAGGAACACTAAACAGTTCTCATGGATGCCTGTTTTGCTGAGAGGTGGAGGTCCTGGAGCAGAGCAATGCATATACCGATACTTTAAAAACAGTTCTGACCTTGCAAAGAGGATTCCAGGAACTGGATGCATAAGAAAAACAACACCCAAAAGTGGAGGTATTCCTGGAAGTAGGGAAAAAATCTTTGAATTTTGGATTCTAATTGTTCATCAATAAGGCATAGCTAGAAAATGCTAAGCAAGTACTTTGTCTGGCACAGGCTGATGGGTTTTAGAGACTCCCTAGGCCAATAAGGTGGTGGAACCCTTCATGGGCTCTCCATGCATGTGTCGTGACTGTCACACAACCGCGACACATGCAGCTGCGGCACCGATAAGCTGATCGGCCGGCGCGATCCATGAAGCCGGGTTTCCTCTGCATCTTATTCGGCAAGCGCTATAACTTGCCAAATAAGAGGGAACCCGAGCAAATTCGTTCATCTCTAGTCACCTGTGTGTCTGTTTCCATGCTTTATTTTAGTGTGGTTTTCTTGCACTAGATTGGGTTTGTACTTGACTCATCCATGACTGGTAGACTTATGTATTGGAGGAAGTCAGAAATTGCCTCTTTATACGTGTGCCTAATGTTGCGCTTCCGTGATACTAGGATGAAAATAAGCCAATTAGCATGCAACTATTGTTATTGAGCTAATCGTTATGTCAGTGATTAGGGCACTGCTCCCAGACTTCAAGGTACAAACTGAAAAGAGAGAAAACAAAAGATCATAGATGTTAATTAAAATATCTACGGAATATAATGTTGAATGTAGATATAATTGATGATCAATGTCATCGTGCCGAGAAGCGGGCACCTATTTGTCCTGGCTGGCACACTCTATAACATGTTGTATAAGGAGAAGCCTCTGACATTAGGAGGAAAATATCGTACATTAAGGAGGATCCTCTATTCAGTCGAGAGCTAGTTGTTTATTAAACAAGCTGAATTTTAATTAAATTCCTGTAATTAACAGCAAGGAAGATAGGATTTCTGCAGAGCAGAGATTGTCTGCCTGGTACACTTCCAATCTGCAATGGTTAGTCTTGCCAACATCCTGTTCGAAACTGGAATATGGCGCGTATGTCTGACTATCTGAACAAGAAAATTGGTACCGTGTATCGCCCCCCCACCTCTGGGCGTATTCATGCCTGGACAACCAGCAGCTGGTGGCACTCTGCAAATGATTACAGTATGTGAGGATATAGCAGATCTGGGATGCATTTATGTTTTGGAAAAAACCCATTGAAATATCATATTGCGGAGTCATTATCAGTGGTTTTGAACTGGACTCCAAGCAACTCAGTGACTTATCATGGGTTACAAAAGAGAAAGCTCATTCAACGCATTCATATATTATTTATCTATAATATACCTGTTTATTGTCCATTTGTCTAAACAATAATTTTGCCTACTTTCTGTAAATTTCTGGACTGTATTGATTAGGTAGAACCTGTACCAGTTATGAGCTACCTAAATAAAAGAATGACTATGTAAAATATGTGTTGACCAGGTCTGGTGGAGCGTGAGCCTCCTTTAAGTGGAGGCTTCTCTTGAGAATGCTTCAAAACTTTTGCAGACGAGCATATATTATTTTTCCTACACTAGTACTGTAGCACGGGCAATACTTTAGTGGTCTTTCACTGGATCAAAGGACTATGAAGTGTATCAATGAGACTTCCAAAGTAGGTCTTTGGGAGGTAACTCTTTGGGTAGCCACTAGTATAAAATGCTGCACCTCTGGAGTCTTTGTGCGTTCTACGTCACACTACCTTTTTTAACATTTAGTGGCTACTCATTGCTGTGAGAATGTAGCATACATATCACACATGCAGCATGGAGGCTCAGTGGTTAGCACAGTTGCTTTGCAGCATTGATTTCCTGGGTTTGAATCACAGGAAGAACAACATCTGCAAGGAGTTTGTATGTTCTCCCCGTGTTTGTGTGGGTTTCCTCCAGGTTCTTGGGTTTCCTCCTACCCTCCAAACACATACTGATAGCAAATGTAGATTGTGAGCCCCAATGGGAATTGCAGTGATGATGTCTGTAAAGAGCTGTGAAGATTTATGGTGCTATATAAACAAGAGTGAAGGACCAATATTTTTGTATATAGTTTTCACCTGTCAGTTGTAAGAGTTAATGAAAGCTGATCAGTGATGGTGTCGGAGCTCAGACCCCCAATGGTCTGATATTAATGACCTTATCCCAAGGAGAGATGTCATAATAAAACTGGTGGATATCTCTTATCGCAACAAATTGTTAGGGCTAGCGGAATGCACCGAGTAAATATAGATGTTTATTATTGGTGCGTTCGCAGCCCGGGGTCCACGGTGCAGGAGGAACCTGCTGCTAGTGAATGGTGGCACTGTTTGGTGGTATAGACTAGCTCTGTTACTTCACAGAGTCACCGTGAAAGGAAAGCACTGTGCCCTGTTAGACTCACAGGAGCACAAGCTAACTGCCGAGCTGATAGCAGTCAGTGGTCATGCAAACACACAATCTCCTCACCGAAGGTGCCGGTATTCTAGGGACTTATTTCAGCTGGGTCCCTGAATACATACACAACACACAATCTCCTCACCGGAGGTGCTGGTATTCTAGGGGCTTATTTAAGCTGGGTCCCTGAATACATGCACACATAACCACACTGGCGCAAAGCACATAACTTAGATTGATACTAGCGCATGGGCATGCAAACCTTTTATAGCTGCAGCAACTACAGGACCTTCCCAGAAGGACCAATGGGAGGCTGCCAGAGAAATTGAGCAACTTCAGGACCTTCCTAGAGGACCAATGGGAATTGATGAAGTACCTGAGCATGTGACCCTTGATCTCCAATGAGAGATCTTACCCTGGGCATGCTCAGAAGGGGAAAAGTAGGACTTAGTCCCAAAGACGTCTGCTCGCCGCTGACCAGTATTGGCTACAATGGCAGAAGCTGGAAAGGCAGCAGTAACCCTTTGCACAGTGTCAGACTGAGCAAGATATTGGGACCGACACCTCCGCTGAGCAGACTCCACTGGGGCAAGAGAAGAATGGGAGACCACAGCGGAGATGGCTCGAGATTCCCCCTGTGCAGAGGCGGGAACTCGACCCCTAACACAAATGGCTGGAACTTTCTTGCTCCGCACTGTTTCATGAATGGCACCAAATTTTAACAGGCTTTCACTCAGCTCATCATCTACCACCAGCAGCAATATTCAGGTCAATATGTACATCCCCTTACAGCACACTAAATTTTCTTGTCCCTCAGTCCTAGGGTCAACAGTGCTGCAAGGCAACAGTGATCACCTTTGATCTCCAGTGATTTTTTTTGTATCAATGTTATATACTTTAAATATGTGGTATTTCATTCATAAATTTACTGCATGAAGCAACTTTGTTTTACACTATACAAATATGCCTAGTAATCAGCATAGGCCGTCATGGATGATGAACCGGGAAGGTAACTGTTGTGAATTTGCTTTTTGCTCCCTCTAGTGGTTACTAGTTTTTTGACTCTGGTTTTTCTGTCATTCCTTTTATCCGCACCTGGGTCGTTAGTTAGGGGTGTTGCTATATAAGCTCCCTGGACCTTCAGTTCTATGCCTGGCAACGTAGTTATCAGAGCTAGTCTGCTGTGCTCTTGTCTACTGATCCTGGTTCCAGTTATATCAGCTAAGTCTGCCTTTTGCTTTTTGCTATTTGTTTTGGTTTTGCATTTTTGTCCAGCTTGTTCCTAATCTATATCCTGACCTTTGCTGGAAGCTCTAGGGGGGCTGGTGTTCTCCCCCCGGACCGTTAGACGGTTCGGGGGTTCTTGAATTTCCAGTGTGGATTTTGATAGGGTTTTTGTTGACCATATAAGTTACCTTTCTTTATTCTGCTATCAGAAAGCGGGCCTCTCTGTGCTAAACCTGATTCATTTCTGTGTTTGTCATTTCCTCTTACCTCACCGTCATTATTTGTGGGGGGCTTCTATCCAGCTTTGGGGTCCCTTTCTCTGGAGGCAAGAAAGGTCTTTGTTTTCCTCTACTAGGGGTAGCTAGATTCTCCGGCTGGCGCGTGTCATCTAGAATCAACGTAGGAATGATCCCCGGCTACTTCTAGTGTTGGCGTTAGGAGTAGATATATGGTCAACCCAGTTACCACTGCCCTATGAGCTGGTTTTTTGTATTCTGCAGACTTCCACGTTCCTCTGAGACCCTCGCCATTGGGGTCATAACAGTGCAACCAGGGCCTCTCTGCGACAAAACGGCCCCTGCCCCAATCTCCGAAGCATCCACCTCAACCTGAAAGGGAAGTGAGACGTCAGGCTGGCACAAAACAGGCGCCGAAGTAAACCGGCGTTTCAACTCCTGGAAAGCCTCCACGGCAGCAGGAGCCCAGTTAGCTACATCGGAGCCCTTCTTGGTCATATCTGTCAAAGGTTTCACAATGCTAGAAAAATTAGCAATAAAACGACGGTAGAAGTTAGCGAAGCCCAAGAACTTCTGAAGACTCTTAACTGACGAGGGCTGAGTCCAATCAAGAATAGCTCGGACCTTGACTGGGTCCATCTCCACAGCAGAAGGGGAAAAAATGAACCCCAAAAAGGGAACCTTCTGTACACCAAAGAGACACTTTGAGCACTTGACAAACAAAGAATTTTCACGCAAAATTTTAAAGACCAACCTGACCTGCTCCACATGCGAATCCCAATTATCAGAAAAAACCAAAATATCATCCAGATAAACAATCAAAAATTTATCCAGATACTTCCGGAAAATGTCATGCATAAAGGACTGAAAAACTGAAGGCGCATTGGAGAGCCCAAAAGGCATCACCAAGTACTCAAAATGACCTTCGGGCGTATTGAATGCGGTTTTCCATTCATCACCTTGCTTAATGCGCACAAGGTTGTACGCACCACGAAGGTCTATCTTGGTGAACCACTTGGCACCCTTAATCCGGGCAAACAAGTCAGACAACAGCGGTAAAGGATACTGAAATTTGACAGTGATCTTATTTAAAAGCCGATAATCAATACAAGGTCTCAAAGATCCGTCCTTTTTTGCCACAAAAAAGAATCCCGCACCAAGAGGGGAAGAAGACGGACGAATATGTCCTTTCTCCAGAGACTCCTTGATATATGAACGCATAGCGGTATGTTCAGGTACCGACAGATTAAACAGTCTTCCCTTAGGAAACTTACTGCCTGGGATCAAATCTATAGCACAGTCACATTCCCTATGAGGAGGCAGTGCACTGGACTCAGACTCACTGAAGACATCCTGATAATCAGACAAATACTCCGGAACTTCCGAAGGCGTAGAAGAAGCAATAGACACAGGCAGGGAATCCCCATGAATACCACGACAGCCCCAACTTGAGACTGACATAGCCTTCCAGTCCAGGACTGGATTATGGGTCTGTAACCATGGCAGCCCTAAAACAACCAAATCATGCATTTTATGTAAAACCAGGAAACATATCACCTCGCGGTGTTCAGGAGTCATGCACATGGTAACCTGTGTCCAATACTGCGGTTTATTTGCTGCCAATGGTGTAGCATCAATACCCCTAAGAGGAATAGGATTTTCTAATGGTTCAAAGAATGTGAAGGCCGATGCTCTTTCTAGGAGCTTTGTGCCTGATGCTCCTGGAGTCGCTGATCCTGTTGGTATTCTTAAGGATGGTATTATCTTGTCAGCTATTTCTCCGGATCTGCGACGTGTGTTGCAGAGATTTCAGGCTGATAGGCCTGAGTCTTGTCCACCTGACAGACTGTTTGTCCCGGATAAGTGGACCAGCAGAGTCATTTCCGAGGTTCATTCCTCGGTGTTGGCAGGTCACCCGGGAATTTTTGGCACCAGAGATCTGGTGGCCAGGTCCTTTTGGTGGCCTTCCTTGTCAAGGGATGTGCGGTCATTTGTGCAGTCCTGTGGGACTTGTGCTCGAGCTAAGCCTTGCTGTTCTCGTGCCAGCGGTTTGCTCTTGCCCTTGCCTGTCCCGAAGAGACCTTGGACACATATCTCCATGGATTTCATTTCTGATCTTCCGCTATCTCAGGGCATGTCCATTATCTGGGTGATATGTGATCGCTTCTCCAAGATGGTCCATTTGGTTCCTTTGCCTAAGCTGCCTTCCTCTTCTGATCTGGTTCCTGTGTTTTTCCAGAACGTGGTTCGTTTGCACGGCATCCCTGAGAATATTGTGTCAGACAGAGGATCCCAGTTCGTTTCCAGGTTCTGGCGATCCTTTTGTAGTAGGATGGGCATTGATTTGTCGTTTTCGTCTGCTTTCCATCCTCAGACTAATGGACAGACGGAGCGAACCAATCAGACTTTGGAGGTTTATTTGAGGTGTTTTGTCTCTGCTGATCAGGACGATTGGGTGACATTCTTGCCGTTGGCTGAGTTTGCCTTTAATAATCGGGCTAGTTCC
Source organism: Ranitomeya variabilis (assembly GCF_051348905.1). Taxonomy (NCBI): domain Eukaryota; kingdom Metazoa; phylum Chordata; class Amphibia; order Anura; family Dendrobatidae; genus Ranitomeya; species Ranitomeya variabilis. The sequence goes on along the minus strand of NC_135237.1, from coordinate 42,388,904 downwards.
GCCACCTTGGTTTCGCCTTTTTTCTGCAACTCTGGTTTCCATCCTCGCTTTTCTTTGGGTCATGTGGAGCCTTCTGACTGTCCTGGGGTGGATTCTGTGGTGGATAGGTTGCAGCAGATCTGGAATCATGTGGGGAACAACTTGAAGTTGTCACAGGAGAAGGCTCAGCGCTTTGCCAACCGCCGCCGCGGTGTGGGTCCCCGACTACGCGTTGGGGATTTGGTATGGCTTTCTTCCCGCTTTGTTCCTATGAAGGTCTCCTCTCCCAAATTTAAACCTCGTTTTATTGGGCCTTACAAGATATTGGAAATCCTTAATCCTGTATCTTTTCGTCTGGATCTTCCTGTGTCGTTTGCTATTCACAATGTATTTCATAGGTCCTTGTTGCGGCGGTACATTGTGCCTGTAGTTCCTTCTGCTGAGCCTCCTGCTCCGGTGTTGGTTGAGGGCGAGTTGGAGTACGTGGTGGAGAAGATCTTGGATTCTCGCCTCTCCAGGCGGAGGCTTCAGTACCTGGTCAAGTGGAAGGGCTATGGTCAGGAGGATAATTCCTGGGTGGTCGCCTCTGATGTTCATGCGGCCGATTTAGTTCGTGCCTTTCATGCCGCTCATCCTGATCGCCCTGGTGGTCGTGGTGAGGGTTCGGTGACCCCTCACTAAGGGGGGGTACTGTTGTGAATTTGCTTTTTGCTCCCTCTAGTGGTTACTAGTTTTTTGACTCTGGTTTTTCTGTCATTCCTTTTATCCGCACCTGGGTCGTTAGTTAGGGGTGTTGCTATATAAGCTCCCTGGACCTTCAGTTCTATGCCTGGCAACGTAGTTATCAGAGCTAGTCTGCTGTGCTCTTGTCTACTGATCCTGGTTCCAGTTATATCAGCTAAGTCTGCCTTTTGCTTTTTGCTATTTGTTTTGGTTTTGCATTTTTGTCCAGCTTGTTCCTAATCTATATCCTGACCTTTGCTGGAAGCTCTAGGGGGGCTGGTGTTCTCCCCCCGGACCGTTAGACGGTTCGGGGGTTCTTGAATTTCCAGTGTGGATTTTGATAGGGTTTTTGTTGACCATATAAGTTACCTTTCTTTATTCTGCTATCAGAAAGCGGGCCTCTCTGTGCTAAACCTGATTCATTTCTGTGTTTGTCATTTCCTCTTACCTCACCGTCATTATTTGTGGGGGGCTTCTATCCAGCTTTGGGGTCCCTTTCTCTGGAGGCAAGAAAGGTCTTTGTTTTCCTCTACTAGGGGTAGCTAGATTCTCCGGCTGGCGCGTGTCATCTAGAATCAACGTAGGAATGATCCCCGGCTACTTCTAGTGTTGGCGTTAGGAGTAGATATATGGTCAACCCAGTTACCACTGCCCTATGAGCTGGTTTTTTGTATTCTGCAGACTTCCACGTTCCTCTGAGACCCTCGCCATTGGGGTCATAACAGGTAACCTTCTGGGCTTCCAATCATTGGCGTCTTATGTGAATTATGTCTCAACTATGTCAAAATAAAAGGTCAGATTTTTGCTGTTCTATATTTCAGCCTCCTGGGGAAAGAAGTAACATCTGTCTAGTACAGAGGACAGTGCAATAGAGATACGGAACCAGATTGAGGATTTCCAAAAATATTCAAGAACATTTCCAAATCCATTCTGAGTTTATTTTATTGTCCTGAATGGACATCTGTTCTGCATTACTGTAAAGGTAAAGAGTTACATTATGACTTCTATTTGTCCCCAGAAATCATAAAGATAAAAGTTTTGACACACCTGTTCATGCAATGCTTTCCTTGCTCTTATTGTAATGTGCACATTGTAGATTCAGACTGAAGACTAAACAACCTGGTCGGAGCACATATGGAAATCTTGTAGGAACATATATGGAAACAAGGTGTAAAGAAACATGAGTGAAACAAACCCAAATATGTTTTAAACCTTAGGTCCCTCAAAGTACCCTTTTACTCTAATAACAGCTTTATACCCCCTTGGCATTCTCTAAAGCACCTTCATCAGATAGTCACCTGGAATATATTCCAATGTACAGATACAGTACATTATAGTCAAAGTAATGATAGCCACTCGTTTTTCTTTACGTAGCTGCTTTTTTCTTGCCATAATACAAATTCTAACAGTCTATTCAGTAGGACTATCAGCTGTGTATCAACCAGACTTCTGCACAACACAACTGACGGTCCCAACCACATTTATAAGGCGAGAAATCCCACTTATTAAACCTGACAGGGCACACCTGTGAAGTGAAAACCATTCCCGGTGACTACATCTTGAATCTCATCAAGAGAATGCCAAGAGTGTGCAAAGCAGTCATCAAAGCAAAAGGTGGCTACTTTGAAGAACCTAGAATATAAGACATAATTTTAGTTGTTTCACACTTTTCTGTTAAGTATATAATTCCACATGTGTTAGTTCATAGTTTTGATGCCTTCAGTGTGAATGTACAATTTTCATAGTCATGAAAATACAGAAAAATCTTTAAATGAGAAGGTGTGTCCAAACTTTTGGTCTGTACTGTATGTCTCATCAAGAATTCATTTGTGGAATAAAAACCTTCAAAACATGTTTACGAGAATGATCATTAGGTGTGTTTTTCAGAGGCAGCGTTCAGAGGGTGCACAGTTCCAAGAACCACTCAAATTAAGAAAAATAGCAGCCCAGCTTTACTTTAAGACTTGAAAATCAGTCAGTCTGGAAAATTGCTACAATCTTGAAGGTACCCTCAAGTACTGTCATGAAAATTGTCAATCACTATGACGAAACTGTCTTTCATGAGGACCACCCCAAGAAAGAAAGACCAATAATTACCTCTGCTGCAGAGGATAAGTTCCTCAGAGTTAACAGCCTATGAAACTGCAAATTTACAGCACCTCAGATAATAGCCCTCATAATTGTTGTACAGACATCAAGTAGCAGGCACATCTTAACATCAACTGTTCAGTAGAGACCGGCGAGAAGCAAATTGCTATAAAGAAGTCACTACTGAGGACAAGAAGAAGAGACTTGTCTTTCCAAAGCTACACACGGACTGGACTTTAGATCAGTGGAAACCTGTACTGTGGTCTGTTGAGTCAAAGTTTGAGATTTTTGGTACCAATTACCATATCCTTCTGAAAAGGTGAGCGGATGGTTTCTACATGTCTTATGTTCAAGGCACATTTACCCAGCATTGTGACCACAGCATTCTGCAGTGATGTGCCATCCCATCTGGTTTGCACTTAATGGGACCATCATTTGTGTTGCAACAGGACAATGGCTCAAAACACATCTCTAGGTCATATAAGGAAGAGGATGGAAGGAGAGGATGGAGTGCGGAGTGCTGTGTCAGTTGACAAATTACATTGCCTCCACAATCATGGCACAGTGACAGATGCCAGAAGAACCAGAGAGAAGACTAAACTGGAGTCAATTGGATGTCTGAGTGGGAAGAGGTGTCAAGTATTGGGAGGGACAAGCAGACAAGTATTGGGAAGGCCAAGGTTTTGAGAGACAAAGGCATTGAGAAACGTAGGTATTGAGAAGTATGGTTATTGAGAGGACCAAGTTATTGAGAGGGGCAAGTATTAGATGGGCCAAGGAGAGAATGAGTATATCATTTTCTTAACACCCCCCACCTAACCCCTCCGACTTTCAGAATCCATCAAAATGAAGGTGAGCACAGTCTTTAGAATCCAAATATGGCAAAATATCTTAATCTTAATGTCTCCTTTATTTACAGCTTGGACCATGCTACGGGGCCAAGCATCCAATAGTAAACCGTTTCAGCTCAGAGTTTCCCAAAATTTACCTGTGGCTGGAGTGGGGGTGGGATGGGGGTATTTGCTACCCCCCCCCCCCCAGCTGCACATTTTAATTCTCTCCTTACTTAAGAGTACAGATAATATCACATTGTATTATTGCCAACTGATAAACTCCGCTGTGCTATGCCTGTACAGTGCCTAGGGCAACATCACCTATAAATATGCATGCATGTAAGGATGCATGTAACACGAATGCTCTGCCGCTTCATATGTTTTATCCAGATTTTTTTTTACATAATGTAAGAGCCAAAGAGTCGTCAGTCACGGGAGAAAAACACAAGCTTTTGACAGTTCATTTAATTTACTCTGCTTCTTCAAAAGGAAATCTCAAGGTGACAGGACGGCAGCGAGCAGCACCCTGAGCTGCGAGTATTCGTCTGGGGCTGGAGTCTACTAATGAGGCTGCTTTGCATTTCAGTGGAGAAGTGTAAAAAACTGAGAGGACTTACTCTGATTACCTCATAAATATATCATTTCCCCCACATATTTCCCCCCCGTAAAGGCTTATGATGAAATCTATGAACAGAATGGATTAAAATTAATCTTACCTGGGCATTAAAATAAAAGAGAACATTATCCAAGCACCGGTGCGGACGGCGCTAATTTAGTTACTGTTTTCTAGAGAACAGCGGCCGTGGCAGGTGCTTTTCAAGACACTCAGCATCAACCCAACCGTGTGATTTGCTGGTGGCTTAAAGTGATCCTGCTGTCACCGCAAAGAACCAGACGAGTACGGACGGACGTAGAAAAGCCGGCTCTGCCATTTAACCATTTATTTTATGCAATGGTTATAGCAAAAAATAATGAACTAAATAGATTTACCTAGAAACAATGAAAAACAAAGGGACAGATTTTTTAAACTGTCGAAAAGAAAAACTGCCCTTGTTGCCTTTAGGCTACTTTCACACTAGTCCGTCGGTACGGGCCGTCGTAAACCGTCAGCCCGACGTACCGACGGACAGTGTGTTAAAGTAGCACAACGTGGGCAGCGGATGCAGTTTTACAACGCATCCGCTGCCCATTGTGAGTTCCGGAGAGGAATGGGCGGAGTTTCGGCTGCGCATGCGTGGTCGAAAATGGCGGACTCGACGCACAAAAAAACGTTACATTGAACTTTTTTGTGCCGACGGTCTACCAAAACATGACGCATCCATTGCATGACGGGTGCGACATGTGGCCATACCTCGCAATGCGTCGCTAATGTAAGTCTATGGGGAAAAAACGCATCCTGCAGACAACTTTGCAGGATGCGTTTTTTCTCCTAAACGACGCATTGCGACGTAGGCAAAAGGACGCTAGTGTGAAAGTAGCCTTAGCAATCACAGTGCAGTTTTCGTTTTTCATAAATAGAATATAAAATTCAAATAACTGGTTGCTATGAGAAACAATGACAGTTTATTTTTTAGCAGCCAGTCAGCCATTATGAGTTTTGCCAAGTCTATAACAATCCTTTAAACATTGTTTGACGCCGTCAGGAAGAATTCCTCAGCAGATCAGAGAGGACCCTGATGGGTTGGAAAGCGGAACAAAAGGTACGCTACAAAGGGGACATTGTGTGCATGTGGCTGAAGACCAGGGTGAGAATGAGCCACCTTTGTCAGCCACGACTACGGCCCTCGCTCCCCTCACATATATATCACATTGGCCACAGGGACACTAATTGATATTTTTCACCAGCTACCTCTGGAAACTACAGTACATTACAGGCATTCATATGTTTGATTATTTTATACTGTTGTATATACGCTCTATTGAAAAATTGCTTGTTATTTAACTTCTGCCATTTGAATAATAAACACGACATAATTTCCTAAACTGTCCTTGTGGTTTACTATTACCTTGCCTATTATGAATTCAGGGGTGTTGTCATTTTGCAATTTTCTATGTGGTTTTAAATGTTTTTACTATGGTTGTATGTCCCATTGTTGGTGTGATATAAAAATTGTGTTTTTATTATACAGGGTGGGCCATTTATTTGGATACACCTGGGTGGGCCATGTGTATGGATACACCTAAATAAAAAGGGAATATCAACTTCCTGTTTTTAGCACATTAGTATATGAGAGGGGGAGAACTTTTCAAGATGGGTGTTAAACATGGCGGCCATTTTGAAGTCGGCCATTTTTGAATGCAACTTTATAAATGGCCCACCCAGGTGTATCCATATAAACGGTCCACCCTGTGTATTAGGTGTGCGCATTCCATATGCATGGGTCTTTTTCTCTCCCTTGTTGCAGTTACTTTCATGCATTATGTAGCACCATCCTTTTTTCTTGTATATTTAATGGTTTTATACAGTAGTGTGTCATGTTCATAATATCTCGGTTTACTGAAGGTTTGGAATGGATTGGCCAATGCAGAGATTAGCAGGGAGGCATGACGAGGATCCTGAGGACAGTTAGGTACAGATCTTTGTGGACAGCTATATTGCTTTGTTAAGCAATACCTGGAAGTCATGGAAGCAGATGGGAACCAAGCTCATCCTCAATTTCCATGGTGAAGGAATATGGTTACCCTATTTTAAGCAGTTCTTTGTGACTTTTGATATGCTACCTAGGCACGTAGATAAAGTAACAAGTCTTATACAACTTTATGGAGGAGCTGAATCGCTTCCCCAGGTGATAAAAACAAAGGCTTTGTCTCTATATTATGCATTCAATATCTTTTCAGTTCAGAAACACGCTTCCCCTTTAAGTGCGGGGCTTATATTTAGCTACTAAAGTCAAGTTCATAGTAGACGGGCACACACAAAAAATGAAAAGACTTGTCGGGAACTTTTATTATGAGCAATTAAAAGCCCTCTCTATAGTAATTACCAGTCATCTAAACATGTTTCTAATCTGATTATAATAATGTGTTATGTGAATATGGAAATGTATTCATAGAGCTTTAGAAGTATCGTAAAGAATGGTTTATAGAATAGCTAATAATGCTCCCACTCATCAGGAAGTCTGCCGTGCTCACGACGTGCCCATCAACCATTGTCTAAGCTTCAATAATTCTTTTCTGTGGGCTACAAATGTACATTCATAAAAGAATACATGAATGGAACTTTTAACAGGATTTCGTAATTGGGTCCATTAGTCCAGTGACTATGGGTGGTTTTACTTGCCAGCACCATTAATTGGCACACCCAAACTAGACTATGGAATTAAGATGCTACCAAAATGTAATAATTTTCTCTCTCTCTCGTTTCTACTCTTAAAATTAAGCTATTACTATTAGGCTCACTTTGTGAGATATATCCACTAAGCTTCAGCTTCAGGTGGGCACTTGGGAATTTGGGCATTGGTGTAGCACTTGGTTAGCGAGGACTTGGCACATTCAGGAATCATAAGAGCGGTAGGACAGATGAAGTGGATTCCAGCAGAGATGAATGCAAATTCAAGCACAGTAAAGACAGATGGGAGAGCACCCCAAACATACGAGTCTCAATCCTAAGACACAAGTCTTATTGGACCTTAAATAATCCTAGGCAGATGATGTCATTGAGCAACTTGCAAAACCTGTCGTGGAGCACAACAAACGGCAGCAGACAAAGGGGAAGGAAGTGGAGACCAAGATACCAGGGATAGGTGTGTGACAATTACATTATCCTAAAGGGTATTTGTATCGCTTTCATTGAAAATTAAGATTTTACGTACATGTCTATGAAGCATGAAATAATCCAGATGTACTACATTTAGCAGCTGATTTCTACAGAATAGCAAATGTTATATTAGCTGACACAGTAGGCTTCGATGGCGGCTTAGCATGACTTTGTTATTTACATATTCGCCGTTAATAAAATTTTCTTTAAAATGGCTGTCTTATGCAAGTAGTATAGTACCAGGTAGCGCCTTATTATTATTTATTATTATAGCGCCATTTATTCCATGGCGCTTTACATGTGAGGAGGAGTATACATAATAAAAAACCAGTGCAGTAAACTTAACAATACAAGTCGCGACTTGTGCAGAAGGAGAGAGGACAACCTATGCCCAGTAATGCGGCATGGCGGTGGTTAGCTTGGGAATATCAACGATTGTAGATTTTGTTTTTTACAGTCAAAAACTCTTGTATCTGATATGAATCGATTTTTAGCATCAGAATGTTCTAACCAGTGCCAAAAGGGTTTAGGAGCTCCATACAGGAAGGGTTGCATTAGTCGACTAGATAACTAAGGAATCCAACTGTGACTTTGATGAAATAATGGACTTTACAAGTTGTAGAAAAAGACAAATTTGGAGCTAATCAGTTTCTACTAGGGTCATTTTATTATGGGTTTATCACAAATGTCACATTCAATGTGATTGATCTTCTGGTCTTTTCATCAATGTTTGAGGGACATGAAGCTCTAGGTAATGTCCCTGATGTGATACATTTGATAGCCATCTTCCCAGTGCTGCAAGGTATATCTAATGATATGGAAAAATTCTTGTAAAATTCTCCTGACTGATAGCTTTCAACAACGAGATCCCTTTGCTGTGTTGTAAGCTGTTTATGGATCATGTCTTTTGATTTAAAAATACAACTTAGAAAATGTCGGGTAACTTCTACGAAAAAAAGTTACATGGGGGTTAATCCCTGTAAATGATGACAACTGTGTACTGACTACTATGTAACGTGAGTTTAAAAGTGATTGGCTAATTCTGATCACAACCACATCCCCAATTATAAGAGGATGCTCACATTTATGCAACCACATCAATTTAGTTTTGTTATTATTATTTCCCTCTCAAAATGATTTTGGTTCAATTCTCAATGGATTCGTACAGATTATGGGTGTTATTAAAGGTGAAAAAGTTCTGAAATGATTCTATTCGATATAATTTTTTTTTTAGATGACAAAAACATTTTAACAGGAATGTATAAACTTTTTAAATTCACAACAACTGATATTCACCTTCTGCTGAAGCAGTTTTCAGCTCATCAGTGTTAATGCCAGGGGATCCCCACCAATCCTACTTTGATGACCTATCCTATTGATAGGTCAACAATTGTTAAGTCAACCGCTTTTAGGTACTAACTTTAGAAGAACACTATACCAAGCTTGTATCTGCCACCAGCATGTTAAAACAAAACAATTAACCCAAAAGTGAGACAAACCCAAATGTTTTGCATGTAGACTTTTCTGTAATTCACTATAGGTTGAAGTTTTTGACCAGACTGTAAGTTAAAGCTAAAAAGAGCGTTATAGGAAATGTTGATGCTTTCAATCCAGGTCATTAATCCCAAAACATTGGACCTTAATATGGGTGCAAAAATGAGTCTGAAAAATGCTCATGTGACTCTGGACTTATTTAGGTTTCTAGGACTATAATATTAATGGCCAATCTTTAGGATATGTCTTCGATTTCAGTTAAGTGTGAAAGGCGACACCCAGGATCACATCAATGGGAACAGCCACTACACATTAACGTAACCATGGTATTCTGGCTATATACATTATATACTTCTTGCTGCCTTATGAGATACAAACAGCTAATCAATGGGGATGACAAGTGTTGGACCTTCACAAATCTGATATGAATGTCCTACTCTGAGAATAGGTCATCATCAATACTTAAATCCTGGAAAACCATTTTAAAATTTCTTAGCTTACATTCTGAGCCTGGGTTCGTTAGTCACTATAACGTAATAATACAGTATTGGATTCAATAGACAAAGGGTGAACAAGTCTTCAAAGTGGAACATAAAACATTTTCTAATTAAGCATTAATAAAAGTGTTGTGATAACCAGCAAGGACAAATCAACTGAGAATGTATTTATCATCATTTTAGTCTCCTAATTAACAGATTTAAGTTTAACCAATCTTTTCTTATAGAGATAACTTTATAGATCATAGATAAGTAATTAAGCGAATTTATAAATGAAAATTTAAATCAATTTCTAAGCAAAAAAAAACCAAACATTTTCTTCCTTAGACTTTGTGTGTTCAATATACTGCTAGGACACTTTGATACTGTAAAGTTGCTCTATGTCTGCTCTATGTTTGTGACTTTATACTACAGGAAAGTGGACAATCATATTCTCTGTCCAAGACACAGATAATAGGTTGCAAACTTAGCATTATATAAAGATTTGATGCCAATATGGAGGCCATTGGATTTGAGAGGTTTTATACCTTACACAGCAATAACCATCTAGATTTGTGGCAAAAGACAAATCACCAAGCTAAGTATCTATAATAATAATAATAATAATATTTATATAGCGCCAACATATTCCGCAGCGCTTTACAACTTATAGAGGGGACTTGTACAGACAATAGACATTACAGCATAATAGAAATCACAGTTCAAAATAGATACCAGGAGGAATGAGGGCCCTGCTCGCAAGCTTACAGACTATGAGGAAAAGGGGAGACACGAGAGGTGGATGGTAACAATTGCTTTAATTATTTGGACCAGCCATAGTGTAAGGCTCGGGTGTTCATGTAAAGCTGCATGATCCAGTTAACTGCCTAAGTATGTAGCAGTACAGACACAGAGGGCTATTAACTGCATAAAGTGTATGAGAACATGATACGAGGAACCTGATTATGTTTTTGTTTTTTTTTATGATAGGGCCACACAGGGATCATTAGGTTAATGCTTTGAGGTGGTAGGCCAATCTGAACAAATGAATTTTTAGGGCACGCTTAAAACTGTGGGGATTGGGAATTAATCGTATTAACCTAGGTAGTGCATTCCAAAGAATCACAAGCCGTGACTTCATCTAAGGTCTTTCAAGCGCTTGAAAGACCTTAGATGACGTCGCGGCTTGTGATTGGTCGTGTGGCGGTCACGTGACTGCTCACGCGACCAATCACAAGCCGCCACATCATCTAAGGTCTTTCAAGCGCTCATTCTTAGTAACGGAAGCTGCCGGTTACATCGGTAAGGTCCAGGCTGCGTCGGAGAGGTGAGTATATCAATATTTTTTATTTTTATTCTTTATTTTACACATTAATATCGATCCTGATACCGATTCCCGATATCACAAAAGTATTGGATCTCGGTATGGGAATTCCGATACCGCAAATATCAGCCGATACCCGATACTTGCGGTATCGGAATGCTCAACACTACACGCTACGAGACTTATTCTTACTGAAGTCAGTAATGAATGTCTCTAGATGTGTTCTCTGATAATTATCATGAGAAACTGATTTTGAAAAGGCTGCAAAATCCAACACATGCTGACAGATTTACTGCCGCTTCCACCAACTAATCTTAGTCTTGATTTTCCTGTTTTAATCTCTTCAATTTTATCTCATGTGCATTGAATAAACACCATACAAGTCTATTGGTTGTGTCCGGTATTGCAGATGTGTTCCACTGAAGCTCAAAAACGACCTGTCACCAGGTCAAAATAAGCTATTAATTGCTCTTATTTTATTCCCAGTACCCCCTGAGTGTTTTGTTGTTTGTTTTTTAATCCGCCAAATGGTTGAAGAGATATGGGTCTTTTTAGTTAATGCTACTTTTTATAGTTTATACCTTGGGGGCGTAACTCACAGAGCAGCCTAAAGACACGCCCCCAGAGAATGCTATGAGCCCTGCCCCCTCGGAACAACCCCAAAAGGGCAATACATAAAAAAGTCCATATCTCTATAACCTTATGACGGATTTATAAAAAAACAAAATATTCAAGGGAGCAGCGGGAATAAATTAAGAGCAAAAATAAAACTTTTGACTTCTTTAAAGAAAGTCAAACAGCAAAAATAGTAGTACAAGCCAAGCATAGGCGCTTGGTGCACTCTTGGCATGACTTAGCAGTTCAGTGATTCTTCCCATCTACTTCCTACTTACTATCCACCACTAATGTGATATTTTATTATTTTATACCAATGCAGGTATATTGTTTCTGACATCTCATGATATTGCCTATCTTTCCAAGCTCTAATAAACCTATCTTTATTTTGCTAAATTGAGTGCAATGTCTGTTGGCATAGAAGTAAAGCATACTCCAAAAAAGTGATTCCAAACACTCCTCTGATAATAATTTACCCTCTGTGCACTATTTTACAAACCTGACACCAACAGATGTTCTATACTAACATGTATATGGCATTTTCATGTCTTCCAGAACTATCCTATACCTATTAATTTGACAACATTGGCTTTACCGACAGAGTAATATCACATCATATAGTGACAGAGCCTGGCCTAAGACTAATAAGAAGTGCACATAGCTGTCTGCACTCAGTTAGCAGCTGAATATTCTCACTTTGTTGGAGAATACCTTGCTGAATTAGTTGCATCTGAAGGACTGTCAGCTTTCATCAGAAAACCGCACAGAAAAAAAGCTTCTTCTGTCTATTCAAATAAGGTCTCATACTTTTTGACAAACTGTGAATGACATAATTTTGCCTTGGGCTCTAAGAAAAGAGCGAGAGAAAGTAATGATCAGACATGAATAATGGTAAACACGGAACATTACACTTACAGCCGAGTCCCAAGGCCTGCCAACAAGTCACACTGGCTCGCCTAAATGTTACCAGACACATAAAAATGAACATCAAATCTTAAGACAGGGTCTTGGGATGAGTAAAACAGTTATGTCTATTTATTAGATCTCTAACCTGGAGCATACATAGCCGTCAAGTGCATTTATCTACATCATAGAGGAAGACTTCAGCTAGCCAGCACACTATTCATCTACAAGAAAACAGCGCTAGATAGATCGAAGATAGATAGATAGATAGATAGATAGATAGATAGATAGATAGATAGATAGATAATAGATACCGTATTTTCCGGTGTATAAGACGACCTTTTAACCCCTGAAAATCTTCTTAAAAGTCGGGGGTCGTCTTATACGCCGGGTCTCGTCTTATAGCGCGGTTGCATATGGCGGGTGCATATGGTGGGTGGGGGGAAGGGTTACGATGACGAAGAGAGGGGGCATCTCACTGGGAAGGTGTAAGTGGAGTATCCCCCATTACCTCATTGTAGCAAAGCAGCGATGCTCTGTGTGGGGTGGCGGCATCGGCGTATCTCTGTGCAGCATTGGGGCTCTGCTGGCATTTCCTCAAAGCCCGGAGGCACCGGCAGCTCCATTGCTGCGATGTGGTGGCTTCTGGGAAAATGGCCGCTAGGGGTGGCGCATGCTCAGATTTAGATCTCGTCCTGAGATCTCGGGAGACGAGATCTGAATCTGAGCATGCGCCGCCCCCAGTGGCCATTTTCCTGAAGGCCACTGCATCGCAGCAATGAAGCTGCCGGTGCCTCCGGGCTTTGAGGAAATGCCGGCAGAGCCCCGATGCTGCACAGAGATTCGCCACCCCCCAGCACAGAGCCCCCACACTGCACAAAAAGGAGCCGCCGCCGCCCCCAGCAGGGAGACCCCATGATGCACATAGAGGAGCCGCCGACGCCACCCCCCCAGCACAGAGAGCACACTGCTACAATGAAGTAATGGGGATACTCCACTTACACCTTCCCTGTGAGACGCCCCCTCTCTTCGTCATCGGGACCACCCCACCATATGCACATTGGTCACCCGCCTTATAAGATGACACACGGCGTATAAGAAGACCCCTGACTTTTAAGAAGATTTTATATTTTAACTAGAAAAGTTGGGGGGTCGTCTTATATGCCCAGTCGTCTTCTACGCCGGAAAATACGATAGATAGATAGATAGATAGATAGATAGATAGATAGATAGATAGATAGACAGACAGATGGAGATGATAGATAGACAGATAATAGATAGATGATAGATAGATAGATAGATAGATAGATAGATAGATAGATAGATAGAAAGATAGATAGATAGACAGACAGATAGAGATGATAGATAGACAGATAATAGATAGATGATAGATAGAGATGATAGATAGATAGATAGATAGATAGATAGATAGATAGACAGATAACACTGGTCAACAGCATTTTTGGTGCCAAAGATATTTCATCGAATTTAGGGTATTTTTGGGGTGCTGATTCTGAATATGTCATCAGTTTTGCCAGATTGGCTCAAGTTTTTGAGATTTTTGGTATCTTATTTATAGCACTTGTTGGTAAATGCGACGCATCATCTCATTAATTTCTTTGGATTAGTACTTGAACTGAGCAGTTCTCAATATAGTTTTGTGTTAATTAGTGTTCTAAAAGTTTGTTCATAGCTTGATTTTTGCACTAACTTTATGTTGTTGTCTGTTTTCCAGTGAAAAGCATGAACACATCAAGAAGAAGTTGTCTTAACGATCCAGACTCATTCTGTTACATTTGTGGTGAATACACACTGCCAAAACATAGAAGAAACATAACAGACTTCTTAAAAAAAGTGTATTTTGCCTATTTTGGGGTTATGCTTGGGGACCAAGACAAGTTTTGGGCACCACACATAGTGTGCAATGCATGTATCGAATTATTACGAAAATGGAGCAAAGGACAAAGAAAAAGCTTCAAATTTGGTGTTCCAATGGTGTGGAGAGAGCCAAAAAATCATCATGATGACTGTTATTTATGGTAAACACAGGTACAGGCACATCTTCACAATGAGGGACAGGCCTTCTTGCAGATTCCATGTTACTCCCATTTTCGTTTCTTATGCTTATTGAATCCTTGCACTTGCACTGCACAGAAATAACAGTCATCATGATGATTTTTTGGCTCTCTCCACACCATTGGAACACCAAATTTGAAGCTTTTTCTTTGTCCTTTGCTCCATTTTCGTAATAATTCGATACATGCTTTGCACACTATGTGTGGTGCCCAAAACTTGTCTTGGTCCCCAAGCATAACCCCAAAATAGGCAAAATACACTTTTTTTACGAAGTCTGTTATGTTTCTTCTATGTTTTGGCAGTGTGTATTCACCACAAATGTAACAGAATGAGTCTGGATCGTTAAGACAACTTCTTCTTGATGAGTTCATGCTTTTCACTGGAAAACAGACAACAACATAAAGTTAGTGCAAAAATCAAGCTATGAACAAACTTTTAGAACACTAATTAACACAAAACTATATTGAGAACTGCTCAGTTCAAGTACTAATCCAAAGAAATTAATGAGATGATGCGTCGCATTTACCAACAAGTGCTATAAATAAGATACCAAAAATCTGAAAAACTTGAGCCAATCTGGCAAAACTGATGACATATTCAGAATCAGCACCCCAAAAATACCCCAAATTCATTTAAATATTTTGGACACCAGAAAAAAAATTTTTTTTTGTTGACCTGTGTAATAGATAGATGATAGATAGACAGATGATAGATAGATAGATAGATAGATAGATAGATAGATAGATAGATAGATAATAGATAGATAGATAGATAGATAGATAGATAGATAGATAGATAGATAGATAGATTTGGTCGAACAATTTAAAAAAGTTTGGTTCGGGTACCAGAGCAGTATACGAATCCCATTCAGATGAATGGGGGTCCAAACATCCATTGTTTGCCACGTTGCCTTCTGCATGACAGTGCAGCAAACACTGCCTCTGATCGACGGTAAGCTTATTACCACCGGTCAGAGAGCTTCGGTTCCCAAACTGTTAGATGACAGCGTGAGCCAGCAGCTGTGACCGAAGGTAAAAAGTTAACTCCGGTCACAGGCCTCGGCTGATGGGAGTATGTATCAGCCGGTACCTGTGCTATAAATAAATAAATAAAAAAATTACTTGGGTTCCCTCTATTTTGTGATAACAAGCATGGCAACCCTGCTTGTCATGTGCAACCCTCAGCTGTCAGCTTTATCATGGCTGGTTATCAAGAATAGAGGGGTCACCATGCAGTTTTTTTTTTAATTATTTAAATAAATAATTTAAAAAAATGTCATGGGGTTCCCCCTATTTTTGACAACCAGCCAAGCTAACACAGACAGCTGGGAGCTGGGTATTCTCAGGCTGGTAAGGTCCTATGAATATTACCACCCCCCAGCATAAAATAGCAGACCGCAGTCACCCCAAAAAGGCACCATTTCTGGTGCTTTGCCCACCTCTTCCCACTTGCCCTGTGGTGGTGGCAAGTGAGGTAGACCTCTCTCCATTACTAACCTCATAGTCAAATTGTAAATAAAGACACAGCAAGAATAAAGTCCTTTTTTAAATAAAAAATACACACTATTTGCTTTTTTATTTAAAAATAAAAAAAATTATTCCCACCTTACTTCTATTCTATTGAAGCCCTCGTCCCCTGTAATAAAAGCAGAAAATAAAAAAAACAATGATAGTCACCTAATGCCCATTCCATTGAAACACTGGTTTCCTGTAAAAAAAAAACATCCCTTACCTGTCCAACATACTGTCCCATGCCGTAATCCATGTCTGTGAATAATGGTTTTCAACCTGGATAGTGCCATATTTCTCATGATGAACTATGGTGAACTCACTGAGCTCAGCACTGCACCGTAAGGCTTTTTCTCACAGTGCTAGTGGTGATCTCACTGAGGTCACCGCAGTTCATCAGCCTGGCACACAGCGAAGTGAGCTGGGAGCACAGCCTCAGTGACATGTAGTAACCTCCATGACATAACCGCTAGCCTCTGATGCTGTGCTTGCAGAAGTTCATTTTCCTGTGCTTTCAGCCTGGACATTCGCATCTTGACACCATCCAGGTTGAAAACCACTTTTTGCAGACATGGATTACAGCTTTAGTTACATGTTGACACAGGAATCTGTGTTACATAAGTCTTATAGACAATATTAAAGGCAATCTGTCAGCAAGTTTTTGCTATGTATTCTGACAGTAGAATAAGATAGAGACAGAGATTATGATTCCAGCAATGATTACTGGATGCAGCAGTTGTGATAGAATCACAGTTTTCTCTGCTGCAGATCTAGCAGACCTCGGAATGCTGAGCTGTGTATAACCCCGACCACATCACTGATCGCTTTCTATATTTACTGTATATTGGCAGCTGCCAATCAGTGGTTGGGATGTGGTTGGACCAGGAGGCACGATACAACTAGTCCTGTAGTGATAATCTGCTGCTGATAAAACACTGAT
This sequence comes from Ranitomeya variabilis, assembly GCF_051348905.1. Classification (NCBI taxonomy): domain Eukaryota; kingdom Metazoa; phylum Chordata; class Amphibia; order Anura; family Dendrobatidae; genus Ranitomeya; species Ranitomeya variabilis. The sequence continues at coordinate 42,372,188 of NC_135237.1, read as the reverse complement.
TTTATTAAAACAAAAATACACAGCCTAGTAAGTGACACATCGCTGGAATCAGGGTCTCTGCTCCTACATCATGCTGATCTCGGATTACATAGCACAACCCTGCTGACAGATTCCCTTTATAAAAGGTAAATTCATAGGAGTTGGCAGCTGCCAGTCAATAATAGCTGCCATGGAAAGGATTTACAGACGTCGGAGTTTGACATTCATTAAGAGTCATGGTGATATAATATATACTCTGTGTGCTTTTCTATTGGCTGCAGGTAAATAATTTATCAGGGAAGTATAATAAAAATAGTAACATAACTCCATGGTAGATTTATCCAGTTTTAGCTGACACTTCCCCCTGGTAATGTTCAGATAGTTAGCTCTGCTCATGACTGAGGCTTTCTTTTGCAGTGGTGATTTTTTGGTTACGTAATTTAATTTGCAAATGCACTGCAGTACAGAAACTCTGACAAATTGCTATAATTTAGAAGGATAATTGCATCACTGTCAAAGTGGAAAGCAAAATCATAACTCAAAATTGATACGTTCGGCACAATAAATTATACTTTTAACAGGTTCACTATGCAGATTTCCAAAAGCTGCAACATGTAAAAGAAAGCTCTAGAAATGTTATACTGTTTAATTATCATTATATTTTTACGTTTTGGAAGTTTTAACAGTTGCTGTATGTAATCAGATTTATCTGTTAGGGTCATTATATGTTATAACACATTATCATTTTGTTCAGCATTTGGTAAAATTGGATGGATTATAATGGCAGTCTTTAGGGGATTTGCAAAGAATAAAATACAGTCCTGGTTGGTTCCATCTCCTTTGAGATTAGGTTAAAAGAATCTCCCCTCTCTAAAGAATCTCTATTGTTAGTAAATGAGATTGCAGGAAATTGATCCGGAGTAGTGATGAAAGAATCAATTTGAGTGCAAATAAATTGTACTCAAATTTGACAAAAAAATCACATTTACCAACATTTTTTGTAATTTGCTTCCACAAAAGTGACATCGTTTTCAGGTCAGGTTGGTCTCTGCTTTTACTGCTCGCTGTGTTATCTCCTTGCAATGTTCACTGACAGTGCGCTCTCTTGCCAGCTCATTACTTCTCATCAGAGTCGGTGAGGGAGCGCACTGTCACTGTGTATTAAAAAAGAACATTGCACAGTGACAAGATCCTATGAGTACACGTCGGAATTGATAACTGACACATGCTGAGTAGAGCAGGGACTAGCCCAGTCCCTGAAATGGACGTCACTGATAACACTTCATTTCATGGATGGGGCAAAGGTTTTGGCAGTGACCACAGCCTCTGTCCCCTGATTTCGACTCATTTGAGTATCCCAGCATGCACAGGGTTTCTCAAACAAAATGTCATCAAATAAGAAGTTGTTAAAAAAAATCGAATGTCACATTATTTCGGTATTTTTCTATGCAAAAACAATGCATGTGGATGCATCCGCATGGCCTGCATACTCAATGTTAATGATAGGTATGCAGGACGCATGCAGACGTAGGTGGAGCTGAATGGAAGAGGTGCGGCAGTGAGCGGGACTTCATGGAGGAACTACGCAGCCCTCCGCAGCTCTGCCCAACGCATGTGTGAAACTAGCCTAAAAGTCAACAAATATGTTTTTCAAGCCCCTAAGACTTCATGGTCCAGGTGCAATCACATTTCCAACATTTTTGATGTCCATTTCCATCTTTTCTATACTTTGAGGTATGTGGTCATTTTTTTCTTGCAAACACCCCTATCTTCTAGCTGGGAATATCTGATAAGAGCTGGAAAAAAATGAATGGTGAAAGCCCCTAAGCAAATTAGGTCCCTAGAAATTGTCCACTTTGCCCTCGACTTAATTTGTCCCTCAAATATTCTGTAAAAATCTGTAAAAAAAAATCAATGAAAATTGTACATCTCATAAATGGAAGGAAAAAGTGAACTCCCTATTTGATATCCACATGGATAGATTGTCTATATAGGAACCTTTAGGTTTTTTTCTCTTTGATGTGACACAAACAAATCTTTCGACAGAAAAAAAAAATCTTCACGATGAATAACGAGTTGAGGGACACCGGCTTTGGCACAGATCACCTTTTGAAAAATCATTCTGGCAGTGAGTCGCTCACACATGCAAGTCTAGGGGAAATCTGTATCGATCCATGTTGACAGATTCTTAAAATCTTCTGCTTAAAGAAGCAACAGCGGCTTGGTTCATTAATTGTCAAGTGGAACAAGCTGAGTAAGTTGTGTAAGTGCCTCACATCTGCCATAGCTGTTCCTGGCAAGACAAGTTTTCTTAAAAAAAAAAAGAAGCTTTAACTGCCTTTAAATGTCAGGCAGAGCTGTACATTAGTCGTTGATCTAGGGATCGCGAGACGGCAATTATATGGCCACTTAGCCGATATATGTTTCATATGATATGTCAAATGATTAATCCTTGACTTGTTTCTTCGAAACCTCTGATTATATAGAAAGCATTGAATGAAACATAAAATACGAGTCTGAAATCACACATCAGGATGATAAATTGATATTGGTTGATAGAGATGAACGAAAATATTAGGCTAGGGTCACGCGAGCGTAAAGAAAAGTGGGACAATTTTTTTCTCACTTGTCACCCGTATTCAATCCATTTTTGTTACTCATCATCAACAGTTATTAATCATTTACAAGACCATTTATAGTTTCCTATGCTACAAAAATTGCAATGAATGCATAAAAATCAGATGCCATACTGTTGGACCGTATGGCATTGAATTTTTTTTCTAGCATCCACCGTATTTTCTCAGGTCGAATGCAGGTGAGAAAAATATGCAGATCTACACTGCCTCATTGGTCAGAGTGCATTCCAATTTTTTTATCAAATTGCACACATCTGATTTATACAGCAAGTGAGCAAGCTCTTGAAGTAGAAATTAAATCTTATTGAATTTTTCAATTTTTCGCCAAAATGCTGATTTTACTGTAATGCACTTCTGAACAGATTAAGCAAAATGGCAGCAGCTGGTCATCATTTTATTAAACCTTAAAAGGCCATCAAAATGTGAACCGCTCACATCTCTGAAACCTCCGCTCCTCACCATCTTCCATCCGGTTCTCACCACAGCTTTTGATCTCTGACATCCCCAGGCATCTCACAATGAGTTGGTACTTCCAGCTCTGATGAAGCCTGGGATGGTTCTCTGCATGCGCGTGGAAAGTCATGGCACACATCATGACTTTGTGACCTTCACACAGTTGTGAAAACCCTACCAAGTCTCCGAGCTGGAAGTCCCAGCTCAGTGTGAGATTTCAGCACTCTCAGTGGGTATCAGAAGATGCGTCAACGACAAGACAAGCAGGGAAGTAACTACAATATGTGCAAGGGTTGCAATCGCATCTGGACCCTGGGGCCTAGGGGCCCAAACGGTCCCTTTGACCTATATGAAAAGTCCATTACTATTAAAAAGTTGCAAAAGCTAGATGCCCCCATGGGACATTTTGCATTGGGACCCACAAACTTCAAGTTACACCACTGAAAATAGGTGACTGTGAGAGCGGAGGGTTGGAGAGGTGATCGGTATGGTCAGTATAAAGATTTTTTTTATTTTTTACAACTTAGGCTAGTTTCACATTTGCGTCTATGTGCACAGCGTATCATCCGCTACCGCTAACACTTGTAAAAACGCATGCTAATGCAGCGGTTTTTATCCGCATCAGCTTACGCATGATGGCAAAAAAATTCAGCGTTTGCATGTGTTTGCATGCGTTTTTGCTTGCATTTGCGCTTTTTATGCACATACATTTGATATTTCCAGGAGAGCATGTCTCAATGTGTGTGTCTGAAAATAGTTCCTGGACATGCGCAGTCCGAAGTACGCAAGCGCATCGAACGAAAGCATACGCATGTCCTTGCATATGCATGTGTTCCCATAGACAGTAATGCATTTTTTAACGCACTCATCCGCATGCGCATGCCTGTGCATATTTGACTGATTTTTGACGCTTCCAAAAATGCAACATGTTGCGTTCGCCGCGTCCCGCTGCACACCGTGAAAAAACGCATGCATACGCAAAAGCATGCGAACACATACAAATGCATAAACAAAGAACTTTACTTGTTTGCATACACAGCACATCCATGTCAGTAACAGCATCAACATAGAGGTCCACACAGCTCACTTCTTTGTCTTTCCCTGTGCTCTTCCCTACATCCTTCAGTAGGTTCCCGGGTCGTGCCGTTTCAGCCGGCACCGCAGTGTCCTCCCTGTTAAGCTTCACTACTTTCAAGAATTCCCCTGTACGTTTCACACCAGACATAAGGGCATCAGCCCATGCAGTAAGCTGCCACATGATGAAGCAACCTGCATTCCTTTCCTTCTGCACAGCGTCTCTTTCTTGCTGCACTGAAATACTTCTGGACCCCTGGACCCTGGACGGCTGGGCTTCTCACTTCAAACATTACGGAGCCATCTGCCCTGTACGGGCTCCCTGGCCCTTCTCCAAAACAGGAAAACTCTGTGTCCTATACACAGTTAGCTCCTCCTACGTGTAACTATTTACAGTCCTAAATACTGCCATGTCCCCATCTAGTGGACTAACTATATGCTACACTTTCCCTATCACACAGTATAGGCATATATACATAACAGCATAATGACATAACAATAAGCTAAATGTACAAGTAATTAAAACGGGACGTATTAGAAGACACAACAGTTCTGTAACTGCCCTTACATTTTCCTGCTACAGGTGAGCTACTTTGGACAGCTTGTGTTGATAGCCCAGTTTTTGAATGCCACTCAACACATTCTGATGGACTCCACTGACTCATGATTTGTAGATTCAGGTCATCACACAAGTCTCAGTTTTGTTCTAAGAAATATTAGCGTTATAGACTGCCCTATTTAAAGGGAACCTATCACCCCGTTTTTTTCGGTATGAGATAAAAATACTGTTAAATATGGCCTGAGCTGTGCATTACAATAGTGTAGTTTGTGGACCCCGATTCCCCACCTATGCTGCCGAAATACGTTACCAAAGTAGTCATTTTCGCCTGTCAATCAGGCTGGTCAGGTCGGATGGGCGTGGCTTCTTCCCCCAGATATTGCGTAGTTTTCCGTTGGTGGCGTAGTGGTGTGCGCATGTCCAACGTCCCCAATCCTGCACGGGGGGGTGAAAATAGCAGCGATGTCCGTTATTCCATTGGTGGTCGGTGGGCGCGGCCATCTTCCTTTGGCCGCGCGTGCGCAGAAGCGGCGCTCTGCTGGCCGCGGCTTCAGGAAAATGGCCGCGGGATGCCGCGCGTGCGCAGATGGAGATCGCGGCGGCCATTTTCCTGAAGCCGCGGCCAGCAGAGCGCCGCTTCTGCGCACGCGCGGCCAAAGAAAGATGGCCGCGCCCACCGACCACCAATGGAATAACGGACATCGCTGCTATTTTCACCCCCCCGTGCAGGATTGGGGACCTTGGACATGCGCACACCACTACGCCACCAACGGAAAACTGCGCAATATCTGGGGGAAGAAGCCACGCCCATCCGACCTGACCAGCCTGATTGACAGGCGAAAATGACTACTTTGGTAACGTATTTCGGCAGCATAGGTGGGGAATCGGGGTCCACAAACTACACTATTGTAATGCACAGCTCAGGCCCTATTTAACAGTATTTTTATCTCATACCGAAAAAAACGGGGTGATAGGTTCCCTTTAAGACACCAAAATACCATAACCTCTGATCGAAAAGAGCCAAACACAAATTTGAACAGAGTCTAACTGTTTAATAAGATTTCTGTATGAATATACTCTAGCAAAATATAATAGAAAAGTAACAGGTCATCTGTGGTTCTTAATTTCATTAAAGCTTCTTCACCGGTGCAGCAGACCCCATTAATCATTATATGTCAGCTAGTGAAGAAATTACTTTTCTCTCCATTAATTCTTTCAATCGGCAGTGTACTATATATAGATTAAAATGGAATCATCAGTTTATATCAGTGGAAAAATAAGGTGCCCTTAACACTAAATGGTATCGACTGTTACTTTAATTGAAGCCGCTTAATTAATCAAGCCTATTACTATGTATCAATGAATAAAATAATAGCAATAAAGACAACTAATTATTTGAACAATTAAAAAAAAACAGATCACATTCTAGGATATATTATCGAAGGAATCTAGTCAAATGATGATTGACCTTGAACTTTCCAATGAACTATGTCTTGATCTTATTTCAATGGATCTCAGACGTGGTTACTTACTAACTTGACTTTTTATTTTATCTGGACAGCTAACAGAAAAATCATGGACGGGCAATATTTTTTACGGACACATTGTAAACCCATGATTCTGATATGAAAACATCAGCTGCATTCACTGTAAATTGTAAAAATGATTATAATTATAGTCAAAATAATCTGTAAAAGTTTTTTATGCTACAAAAAAAACACCTATGCCTAATTTTATTTTTGACAGACTGGTGAAAAAATTAACAATTTTAGCGGACTGTCCTTGAATTTATGGATGATTTCTGGCAACCCTGGGTACTGGTTCGATTCAAGGGCATAACTGTAGGAAGTGAAGAATTAGCAACAGGGTTGGAACATACTGTACTCATACCCAAAAGATGGGTTTCAGAGTGTACCCATTGTGATGCAGTGACCCCTGTGGCAGCTAGGGGGCGCTGTGTGTGCTCCTCGGGATATGCATGGAGGCGCATCTGTTTTTATAATGGTGGTGAAACAGAATTGTAAGTGGCCGATATGTGTCGCAGACGGAGTCTGCATGGTAAGTCTGATGTAATGTTGTTGTTTTGGGACCTGTAGTCCCACAAGTGTTTGTGTAGTGGTAAGGGAGACTTACTAAGCTAGCTATGAGGGATAGGTGGGTCAAACTAGCCACACACACAATCCCACCTGTGGGAGTGTTACAGCTTCATAAGGTGACCAGGGTGTGGGTCACATGGTCTCTGAGTGTGGACCTGAATGGTCTATGCTGGAAGGTCATGGAGAGCCTATGTGTTGGGAGTGTCGTCTCCCTGAAGAGCACATGGTGGGGCTTTGGACCTGGTGGCCTGGGGTGTTGGACAGATGTCTTGAATAGCACCTGGACAGATCACATGCCTGTGTGTTGGACGGTCCCCAGTAGGGACGGACGTCCTGAATAGCGCACTGAGTAACCTGTGTTGGAAGACCTGGGAGTAGGCTTCCTGAAGAGCACAACCTGTGTTGGATGTCCTGGGAGTAGGAATCCTGAAGAGCACATGCCAGTATGTTGGACAGTCCCAGGTGGGATGGACGTCCTGAATAGCGCACAGTGAAACTGGGGTCCTGGATGGTCTGTGTTGGAAGCTCCTGTGAGTGGAGTCTTCCTGGAGCACCTGAGAGACTGTGGACCTGGATGGTCTGTGTTGGGGGAAGCTACCGTCCTTCAGTGGCTCTGGACTGACTGATGTGTGCTGGCCAAGCAAGTTGGTGAACCCCGTAAGGCAGTTTCCCCAGGAGAGAGGACTGACGAGGAGTCAGCAGGTGGAGCAGGAGCTCCCACAAGGTATCACTGACTGTTGGTGCTTGTGATGGTCTATGAACTGTGTGGTCTCCCACGGTAACTGAACGAAGTGAGGTTCAGTGTGTTTAGAGACTGTGACCCAATGTTATTTGCTCTATATGACTAGGGACATTGGTGAACTGTTCGGCGTACGGACACCCATGGTAACTAGATGAAGTGACAGGTCCAGCAAAGTACTGCAGTGCGCAGGCACCAGGAAACGTGCCTGCCCCGGCGCCTGTGCACTGCAGTACTTTGCTCTGCCCTCAACAGGGCAGACAAAGTATGCCTGCGCCGGAACCGCTGCAAGAAGACAAGAAGAGGACGTCATCGACTGAAGATAGGAGGCACTGGACCCGGATCGCAACGCCCATTGGACCCGGATCACAGCGGGGCCGCCCCTGGGTGAGTATAATCTAACCTTTATTTTTCATCTTTCAGGTTACATCGGGGCATTACAGAATGTAGATAAGCCCCTGATGCCGGTGGGCTTAGCTCAGATACGATTTTTGGGGTGACAGAGTCCCTTTAAGATAAGAACAAAATAAGCAAATACCCTGCAGTAAGTACATAAATAGCAATAGTGCATGAAAATAACAGAGGGCACTTAGTTAACTTAATTTTGATAAAAAAAAGAGCAAAAGACATCCCACCACATCAAGGTGACCCTATTCGGGAGGGTCCTAAACTCGAGTATTAAAACATTACCATGTATCAAATTATGTAAATGTGCATAAGGGCCAAGCAGGACCGAAACCCCTACTAATGGACACCCAGCCATGGGAAGCTGGGTGACATATGGTAAGGTTTTAATACTAGACGATAGGACTGTCCCGAGTAGGGTCATGATGATGTGGTGGGATGGCTTTTACAGTTTTTGATCAAAACAATTTTAACTAAGTACCCTATGTTATTTTCATGCACTATTGCAATTTATTTATTTACTTACTGTATGCTATTTGCTCTTTTTGTTTTGATCATGGGTTTTGTCTATTTAGTGAGCAGTGTGAACATTGCATGCATACTAACTTATATTCCAGTTCATTTCTTTCTGTTTTGCTTTAGATTTTTGCACTAAGTACAAATAGGCATGGCCTCCCTTTTTTTGAGCTGGACATTATGTTTATATAACATCCCATGGCTCCGTGTCCATTAGTCGGGGCCCCTATCCTGCTTGGTCCTTATTCACATTTATGTCATTTGACATATGGTAAGGTTTTAATACCAGAGCTCTCGATTGGGTACACCTTGACGCGGTGGGATGGCTTTTATGTTTTTTTGATCAAAACAATGTTAACAATGTACCGTATGTTATGTACATGCACTATTGCTATTTATTTATTTACTTACTGTTTGGTATTTGCTCGTGATAGCTGACAGATTGGAAATTGTTACAACCAAAGTTTGTCATTTCAACAGACTTTGCAAAAATCAATATAAGCATATAGAAAAATTATGTAATATGTCTTATCAGGAAAATCTGTTTATTTCTCTACTTATGAGCCACTTCTTCCCTTCCCTCACCTCCTGAACTCATCATCCTCTTTGAGTAACAGGTCAAATGTGGATATTGTGATCAAATTACAGCCTGCTATAAAAGTCAGGAGCGGACAGATCATTGGTGTAACCTGGTGAAGAGGCCCTTTTCCACCTCTAAAGCAGGTGGAAATCTGCACTATAAATTCTAGTAAGTTTTCTGTCTTACCCAGTGCTGATTTCACAGCTACACTGCTCAGTACTTTTCATTATCTTACCCAGTGCTGATTTCGCAGCTACACTGCTCAGTACTGCCATATATTTTCCCCCATGTTGTTGCTGTTTCTTAACATGTGCTACATAGAGACGGAAGAGCAGGAACCCCTCTTGTCTGTGTGTACTGTGTATGGAAGACATCATTGCAGCTGGTCTCTACCCACTAGATCAGTGACAACACAAAAGAAGAGATAAATCCAGCAGCGACGACACAAGTCATATAATGGTCAGAAATAGTGTTATTCCTCATGACAGCTTTTTCTGAAAAGTCATATGATACAACAGTTACATTTTAATCTGTTGTAGGTACCATGTCCATCCATCATTTAACAAATGATGTTCAATGTAATGGTTTTAATCTCTAACATATGGTGTACTGGGATCATATCTTATTATATTGTATTGAACAAGTAGTGCAATACTGCCTTGTAAATGAAATACACCAATTGCTTGTTGCTTGGGGCTAGATCAATAACCTACAACCGGGACATAAATAGGTTTTGTATTGCATCGACTGCAAATTCCTGCCAGCCCGAGATACTGTCTAACAATTTCTGCTGTAACCTCCAGGCATATTAAATAAGCCCCTTAGAGAGACGAATCAATGTGCGAATGAGCTGAAAAATTAACAAGTTTAGTATAACCAAAATATCTAATTTCCTTACATGATTTTGACTTTATCTGCAAAACATCAGGCAAGCAATAAAAATTAGATGCTATAAGCCAGATAGTCCGTGAATTTTTATATTCGTAAGATAATTTCTAATTAAAACAATACAGGTTAATTGGTTAGAGTAAAAACATTAACAAAGTCGAACAGTATTTAAAAAATGATACTGGAACATATCTAGTCAAAGGAGGGCTGACAACGGTTGGCCATCATGGTCTACACATCAACTTTACAAAATTTGTCTTCTGACAAATCCAAATGTATCCGAATTACTCGCAAATTTCGGCATCAGTAAGTACAGCCCCATGGATATCTCCAGAAGATTTCATGCAGTAGACAAGTCCAATAGGTTAGGTGGTTGAAAGCGAAGTCAGAAATGCGTTATTGTCTCTCTACTGGTCTACCAAGGCTTGTGATGAATCCTTTAAGAAGATTCTACTTATGCAACAACGTAAAAAATTGCAGAAAATGAAGTGCCTTGGTTTGAGACTTTACAAATGAATTTTTGGAAGCATTTTTTAAAGGGGTTGTCCACTACTCGGACAACCCATTCTGAATCAGCATGTTTGCCCTGCGTAAAATGATAACACTTATACTCACTTCCGGTGCCTTTGCTGTTCCAGTGGTGTTGAAACTGGCTCTCCCTGGGCTCACATCACACTGTTATGTCACGTGAGCCCTGTACCCTATCAGCACTGGTTTCACCCTCCCTGCCTTTGCATAAATCAGGCATCAAGTAGAAGTCATCCAAAGATGGGGAGAGTGAAGCCAGCACTGATTGGGCTCAGGCCTTTCGTGACATAAGAGTGTGATTTGAGCGCCGGGAGAGCCAGTGTCGACGCCACTGGATTGGTGCAGGCACCAGAGAGGAACATAAGTGTTTTTGTTTTACTTGGGGCAAATATGCTGATTGAGAAGGGGTTGCCCGAGTAGTGGACAAGCCCTTTTAAGATTACATAAAGAGTATCTTGCAGAAAGGAGTTCATAGACATGATTAATCAACTCCCCAAAAACTGTTTAGCATCAATTGTTGATACCTTTTAATGTCTAAGTGAAATGAAAAGATATCAACTTGAGTATTCTAAAAAAAAATTTTTTCGTCTCTATTCGCGAGCCTGGTCATTTACAGTTTTTCAGTAATTAAAAACATAGAAATAATTGCATTCTTTTGAAAATGTAAAATTTGTCTCTTAAAATTTTTTAATTGATCGGCATTAGGTTCTCTATTATTTCAGAAAGACAGAATGTCCACCCTAGTATTCGGACAAAGAAACCCACAGGGGTCGATTAATTAAGACTGGCGTTAAATTTTACGTATGTAATAAGTAACATGTGCCACCATACATCTTGACAGATATCCAGGGAATGCAGTAGCAATCCTGGCTGGAAAGACGCTGACACTAATGTTGAATTTGACGGGCAGGAGTAGTCATGCGCCGTCTCACCCTGGATCCACTCATTTAGCTCATACAGCTAGTCTCTTTTAATTATGTGATGTCATAGACCTAATGGAAAAGAGAAGAATTAGCTGGGTAGAAAGGCAAAATGAGCAATTGTAAGTACACAGTGCTATATAATATGATGATTGCAATAGATTAAGAGAATAAAACTTTTGATGGGAGGAGGAGGGCTTCTTTAAAATGAGTATATCATCACTGTGTATACATGTACTCTATAGATTTATTATTTAAGACTACACATATGTATAACATAAGGTGACCACAGTCCTAATAATGATTGAAAATTACAGAAAACTAAAACTGATTTTATCAAATTTCACATGTACTTTTTAAAACATTTTGGCAATGTTATTTTTTAATTTCACAATCTGTATTAAAAAAAATAGATATTTTGCAATTTTCACAGTAGTCACAAGCTATTTTTTTCTATTCATGACAGATGACATTTCAGAAGTCTTATTATCCTCACAGGTAGGAATGCAATAACGGGTAACACCTCTATAAACAGCTGATAACAAAGTTCCATCAATCACAATAGGCGATGTCAGGTGTCTTCCTTCTCCCCCTTTATTCACAATGACTTTTGCACACAATCATTAAATGATGCTTCAATACAAAAAAAAAACAGGGTGTGAGTCAGTCTATTCCTGCAAGTGTACATGTAGATTTCCTAAAAGAAAAGGAAGTATCCATCTAGAATAGTCTTATTGACCAGGGGGCAAATTACAGGATTCCTTTTTTTAATACAGATCATGATATTGAAAAAAAATAGATAAAATTTAGAAAAATAAAAAAAAAATTAAAATGAAAATACAACATAAGACCTGATTTAAACAGTAGGTCATTTTCTTACGACGCATTCCTATATTAAACTCTACTGATCTGCAGGTGGAATTCCAAAAGATGTATCACCGGGTGGAAGCATCTACTTCCCAGAAAAATGCAACTAAAATCTAATTGTACCATTATAACAATAATTGTCCAAAAGAATGTTTTTCAAGATGGAAAGAGCCCACTGATTACCATGATTGCTGTTTGGTCTAGACTAAGTCTTGGCTTGTGGTTCTGGAATGTATATAATTATTTTGGGATACTACATATGTACAACGGCAATAGACCATAGTCCCAATAATGACTGATAATTGTCGAAATCTTAAGGAGCTTTTATCAAATTTCACAGCTGGAATAGATTTATGTTGAGTGCTTTTATTAAAATCCATGATGGGGTCAGGGCACAAGTGTCCATGTGTCTATATATTACCAGCAGATGGTTACTAAAATGTTGTTGATTGGGACTAGAATTGCTCCATCGTCTGGAGGTTACACTGGGCTACAATTATGCATTTGGCAGCATCAACCAATGTCACCCGAGATATAACCTTTCTATCATAGAAAGTTGTCCGTCTTCAATATATTACACTTATAGAGGATTTATCTTCACCAATGTTCAAGCTGACATAATATTAGATAGGAATTCCCAGTAGTTTCACTTGACATATGAGAAGTCCATTTTCATTTCCGACAATCCATAAACAAGTCATTTCATCGATCTGAAAATAACGTTCTAGGAGAAAAGTAATTAGGAAGATGCAAAATTAACTCAATTAGGTTTACTAAGCGTGTCCAATCCTTTACTCCCCATGACAAAATCTAATGTTTTAGAAATTTAAAAAACAATTGAAATAATTACATTAATTGAAAGCGCAAAATTTGTTTAGCTTGTAGGACATTTTTCATGAGTAATCATTGTCTCAACTTCAACATTAACTACTTGGCGTAAATGGTGGGAATGGCCAAACATCTAATGTGTATGGTGGCCTCCCAACTTTCCTGTGAAAGATGATATTGGTGGACAGAAGGATCTGGTAAGTTGGCTTCAAACGTACAATCCTTTTGTTCTCCAGGAAAGATGCTACAGGGTAGCAGCCTGCTTCGCTTTCCCCATAGAGAATACATGGCCAATCTTTCGTGTATATAGGAAATCGGGAGAGATGTTCAACTGACAGTTTTCTGAGGTCAACATTAAAGGGTTTTTCCAGGAGGCCAAAGACAATCTATACACCCCTCACCAAGATGTCCATTGAAATTAAAAATACCGACAATTTGAGCACTCTCTGGAATTGTCTACGGGTGAAGGAGGCAGTGTAGCCATGAATCTAACGCCTTCTTGTGACCAGACGGTTCTTGACTCACTGACAAGGTACTGACATGACTCAAGGCTTCTTAAAAATAACTCAAATTTATTTCAACACTTCTTCCAACACAGAGGTGCAATATTTGTTACATTGCAATGGAAAAGTGAACTTTTTACTAATGGTGAACCCAACTCTTTCCAAAGTGATTTTCAGTGCACCATCTTGGGCCACCACCTGTACTTGCAATCACCAAACACAGTGGACAGAAATAGCATGACACAGCTGACGTTTTGCTGGTCCCTGACAGTCCAATAGGTCTCTGGCACCATTTCTTGCTATTTTGGTTCTATTCTTGATTCTACTTCACTCCTCCCCATGCCAGGTACTTTGCAGTGAAGTAAATTTGTAGTTCTAATGATGACTCATGCAGGGAAAATAGACTTTGTGTTCTACATAGAGATTAAAATGATTCAGCTATTTTGTTTTTAAAGAAGCACTTCCACCAAATTTTTTATCCTCTTAATACATTGCAGTCATCATATTATAAAGCACTGTGCACTTACAATTGCTTATTTTGCCTTTCTACGCAGTTAATTCTTCTTTTTTCTCTGGTCTATGTAGAAACAGGAAGTCTCTTTTCCCTACATTTATCATTCCCCTTTTCAACTCCTGACCCAGCTGCTCCCTCCTTCTCTCTGCCAGGGACTTTTCCAGTGACTTATGACTCATACAGAGAACATTAATCTCATGTTTCTACATGGAGCTTAGAAGGATTCAGCTAGTCAGTTTTTAATCACGTGATGTCATAGACCTAATGGAAAAGAGAAGAACTGGGTAGAAAGGCAAAATGAGCAATTGTAAATACACATTGTCATATAATATGATGATTACAATATGTTATGAGGATAAAAACTTTGATGAGAGGGCTTCTTTAATCGTGTGATGTCCTAGAACTAATGAAAAAGAGAAGAATTAACTGGGTAGAAATGCAAAATGAGCAACTGTAAGTACACAGTGCTGTATTGATGAATGCAATATAGTAAGAGGATAAAAACTTGGATGGAAGGAGAAGTGCTTTTTTAATTTATGATATCCCAGCAGATACTTACTGCTTATATAAATGTACACTATGTTTTCAAACTAAAACTTACAACTGGTGAAAAAAAATTGTCAGGGCGTTTTTGACCAACTCAATATTAGACATGGATTTTCAATGTTATGACTGACTTGTATACAGAATAATTATGACTTCTCTACATTGTTTGGTTGTGGGTCACAGAAAATTAGTATATAACAGATAATAATAATAATAATTTTATTTATATAGCGCCAACATATTCCGCAGCGCTTTACAACTTATAGAGGGGACTTATACAGACAATAGACATTACAGCATAACAGAAATCACAGTTCAAAACAGATACCAGTAGGAATGAGGGCCCTGCTCGCAAGCTTACAATCTATGAATAATGTATCTTCAACATTTTCCTACAAGAAAGAAAAGTTACAAGCCTATCTTTGACTATCACAATAAAATCTAAGAAATCCATGAACCACTGCACACTTCAATCTTGGGTAGAATATTTCCAAGATATGGCAAGCAAAGGAGAATGCCGCATTTTTTTCCTATTAGTTGCAATCACGTGGAGGAACAATATGGGCTCCAGGGCAAAATCTTGTCAGAATATTACTTTGAAAAGACTTTTATTATGTGTCTAAAAGTTTCTATCAAAAGTAGTTTTATAAATGCTGACTTCCATTTCAAAGTTTTTTAAGGCTCAGCTATTCGGGGGGGGGAAAAAACACTGAGCAGAAGTAACTGCTTAACCACATGACACTCCTGAGATTTTCCTGGAGGTGGAAGGTATTCGGAGCTGATTATACAGTTTGACTGGAGTTATGTTAACTTCTTGTCCCTGGGGGAGTAATTATATTGCTGAGTTTACTAAAACCTCTACAGCCATGACAAGTCCAAGTGAATTTGTTATCACAGATAAAATGTGTCTCTTCACTCTTGAGATATTTCTTCATATGATCTGCAGCATTCGGAAACATCTTAGCCACCTGTCATACCGTTTCCATCTGTGTGGTCAACTAAAATGGACATGCATTGACCTACATTCATTCGTTATGAGTATTACAAGATTTGTGCCGTTTGGTACTGAATGGACCAGGAATGATGGAAGAAACACAGGTGACAGTGTTTTTTCCATCATTCCTGGTAATCTTCTGTAATTAAAGGTTTAACCCCAAAAGGTCATCTTTGATGTTTGTCAGCACTAATCATTATGGTATCATGAAAAAAGTACTTCCATTTTATGCATTTATGGAATAACCAGACTATATGCCATAAATGCCTGATATTTGTCCTCCCACCTCGGGGACCCTTGCCTTTTGGGAAAATAGGAGTCTGCTGGCCTCCATTTGACGATTTCTGTCTGAATTAGAAAAAGCTGAATAAACAGCTTTATTAACCTTTATGGGAGAGTGTTGTGGAAATACAATGTAATATATCCGGTGGTCTTTGTGCAGGGAGGAGGAGAAGGTCAGCTGTGACCATCACCTTTTGTAAATCGTGGATCCTGTGGTACCTATGTAATCCTATCTGTGAAGATACTGAGATACCTTCTGAAAGGTATTGTTTAGATAACAAGAAAGGTCATCCCTCCCTACACTTTCTTGCTGAAAGGTTCTGCGAGGGTTAGGGATTATTACTCTTCTTTATATCACCTGTGCTCTATGTAGGCTTTTGTCCAAGGAGATGATTGTAGATGTTTGGACCTCATCTGCATAAATCCAGGTTCTGGTTAGCCAGGTGAAATCACATTTTGTAAGAGTTGCTCAGTTAAATACTGGCTTTGTTTTATGGAAAACCATTATGAAAGAAAGGAGACTTCAAGGCATACCCCCTTAAACAACGAAAAGAGCTCTATTGCAGAAGGAAGACAGGGAAAGAACATTTCTTAAAAGGTCTGTTTAGGAAAATTACATTTTATTATAAAGGTCCTCTCACCAGACTATACCCAGATTGCAGTCTCCTGACATTGGGATCCCCAGTGAATAAGAAATGTTGTGAGGCCTTGGGATACAAGTCTGCAGTCACTTTACGTGACTGCAGACTTGTTAATCCTCACATCACCTGTACTGACACTGTGAGGATTCTCCAGGCCCCTAGGAGGGGAGGGTGTGTAAGTACATGATAGACATGCATGGCCTTCCTCAATGCAAGTACGTTGAACGAAGCTGGTCATGTCTAGTCGGAATGTGGCTGGGAGTATTCAGGTCAAATAATTGCAGTGACATTACCATCCTCTCCCAGTGCCAGCACTGGAGAATCCTCACAGCGTGCAGTATGCACTCTGAGGATTTTTTGGTGCCGGGACCGGATGCGGGCAATCATGTGACCGCAAGCGTGCAATTTGCAAACTTCCGGCCACATTCTGACTAGATGTGGCCAGCCTTGTTCAATACACTTGCCTTGTGCAAGGTCTGTCACACCTAGTCAGCACATGACTGCATGTATGCAAATCGCATACTTGCGATCATATACCCGCTGTTCCCGACACCAAAGAATCCTGATAGTGACAGTGTTGTACCAACAGTGGTCTCAAAAGTTATGCAATGCTTCTTTACTTTGGATCATTCTCTATGCTTTGCCAAATATTTACAATTCCTCAAAAAACTCTATAATCTACTGTCTGAGAAATGGACAATGACAGATGCTCTTTACACTTGGTTTTTGCTCAGACAGATTGATGAAAATAGAGCCCAGATGATGGTTTGGCTATATTACATCACTTTACTAAAATGTATTGCTTATTTCATTTTCATAACTTACTTATTTAAAAAGTCTATGCGCTTCTTCAGATAGGAATTTATATTTGAGGAGAGGGCGTAGAGCGAGATACTTGGATCTGTCCTTCGACATTACAAATAAGCAAAAATATTTGACAAATATTTTCCACCCATTAAATCATCCCACTGAGCCAATTCCAAAAGGTGTGGTGTATCGCCCTCATCATTTCCTGCCTAATGGCTTCTGTGATAAATATTCTCATCAGAGAAACTTTTAAATAACATGATGTTACTGTGAACAGAAAAACAATTAGAGTCATGTGCTACCGGATGAGACTTATGTCAACTTTAAAAACTTTAAAGGAGTTCTAGCATTATAAAGTAACTACCGTAGTAGCTTCCATTTTGTAATCCTTCTATATTATTTCAAAACACTCTTTTTCGGTGATTACTTTGTATCGCCGTTCTTACTGCACCCACACACACAAATGATACACCACTTGAATGGTAAATTTGCCCCCTTCAGCGAAGAAAATAGCCAAACAAACCACACATCCACGATGTGATCACCAAATACATTTTAAACATTGATTTTCATAAAACTGCAGTAAGGAAAAATGACCTGCAGGTGGCACCACACTACCCCAAAGCGCAATGCCACAAAGCTGAAACAAATCCTAACATTTGCCTTGAGGGCTTTCCAGCTTGCTGAACTCCTTGCCCAGCCAATTTCAAGCAGGTACAGATAAAATATTTGCTACATATGTGGAAGTAGAATAAAAGTAAAAATTTACCTGTTTAAGACTTCAGCTTCAAAACTGAAGATATAAATGAATGCAGCCTAAAAGGGACTGGACAGGTTCTGAACCATCAGATTTTCCGTATTATTGGACAGTCATTGAAAAGTCTATCTTCCTTCTATGGTTGCAGCTTATTGGTGACCTGGAGTCACCTCTGGTTCCAAGTAAAAAACTGCAGCGTTGACATAACTCAGACTGTACATTGTTTCCCGATGGCGGAGATTCGTGGAAACAACCTTGCAAAAATTGAAAAAAAAAATTCAACCGTACGGAAAAAACAGGGTACAGTAATCTGCAGATATTACTTCTTTTTTTAAAAGGGATATTCCCAATTATTACCCAATGGTGTAAATACGCTCAGTTATGGGGGTCAGTTCTCCATAATTTTTACTGTCAAAGTGGCACTGCTGTACAGGGAGCTGCTTCGTTCACATACACAGGGCTGTGTTGCACTTCCCTACACTGCAGATAGATGGCAGTGCTGCTGTGGAGGGGAAAAAATGCTGCTGCCCCTGTTCTTTTGCAAGGTCCTGACAATCAGACCCCTTCCGATCAGTAAGTAAAATACCATTATGTTTAATGTTGGGGGATCTCCTTTAGGCTGGAGTCACACACAATATATATAAAAATCGGTCCGTTATACATGGATGAGAATCGCAGAAATGTTCCTTGAACAGTGATCCGTATGTCATCCGTGTGCAGTGCGAGGATGCGATTTTCTCGCATTTTAAGCATCCGTGTGACATCCTTATGACATCCATTTCAATATGATCGCTTGCACAGTGCTCCTTGGGATGTTTAAAGATTTGGAAATCATTTTGTATCCAAATCCGGCTTTAAACTTCTCCACAACAGTATCACGGACCTGCCTGTTGTGTTCCTTGGTCTTCATGATGGTCTCTGTGCTTCACACAGAACCCTGAGACTATCACAGAGCAGGTGCATTTATACGGAGACTTGATTACACACAGGTGGATTATATTTATCATCATTAGGCATTTAGGACAACATTGGATCATTCAGAGATCCACAATGAACTTCTGGAGTGAGTTTGCTGCACTGAAAGTAAAGGGGCCAAATAATATTTAAGTTTTTGAATTTCCACAAAAATTTTAAATAATCAATAAATTTTGTTCAACTTCACAATTATGTTCCACTTGTTGTTGATTCTTCACCAAAAATTTACATTTGGTATCTTTATGTTTGAAGCATGATATGTGGGAAAAGGTTGAAAAGTTCCAGGGGGCCAAATACTTTCGCAAGGCACTGTATATATGTGTCAATGAGACACATACCTCTCTGTGTTCATCATCTCATTAAATACATTTACATTTGACCAGCTTGATTTTCCTGAAATTGCCTGTGCCCCCGACAACCAATGTACAAAATTTTTGCACGGGCCAACTAGTATAGATATTATTGCAATTCAGAGATTTTCCTGGTTCGTAAAAAATGTTCTTACTTGTTATAAATATGTATTTATTTTACTTGGTGTAAATGCTGATGTTCTCCTGAAGTTGTTCTTCCTATGTTCCTGCTCTTCTTCTTTCATGATAATTCTACTCTTTTTAGCCAAGTGGGTGTAATCCTTAAATCTTCTCTACTGGAGTGTTTTTGAGGATTACTCCCAATTGACTAAAATAAGGAAAAAAAAGACTAGATTTATATACAGGAAAATGGGCCATATATCAGAAATGGAGAGGTACAGGAACAAAAGAAAAACAACACCAAATTCAGGATACCATCAACACATCAAAAACTACAAAGTCATGCAAGCAAGTTTCTCTTGAAATTAAAACATATGATCCCTTTTGCAACTATTTGTAGTGCTCCAATGACTCTAAAATAAAAAGGAAGTAATTTTACTGGTACTCTATCTCGGATCCAGGCTTTGCTTCCCTCACCCCGGTCCGCTAAACTCTGTTATGCTCCTCATTGGGCTTGTAGATGCCTCAACGTGATCCCATGTGATCATCTGGCTCATCAAGAAACACACCTGTGTCTTGGTATTAAGACTTTTAGTTCATGTGTGACCAGTTCCATGTTTGCGGTCTCCTGTCTGTCTCATGGCTGCCTGTGGCTTCCAGTGCCTCAGCCACCTATCTGCCTGCAGCTTCCAGTGTGATGCTGAGTCAGTCCTCATAGACAAGTCATAAGTCATGGAAGTAAATGTCATGGGTGTTTCAGGTATGACAGTCATTCTGGCTCAAGCTGTAGGTTATTGCGCCTCACTCTGCAGACACCTTCTGGGTCTTGCATCTCTGCTGTGGAGTAATATCCTTCTCCCTCTAGGACCTAGCAGTGATTTCCACCATCTGCTGCTGATTAACACACCCTTGCTGGATGTTTAAATACCTTTAGTCACTTCAGCAAGGTGCCGGTGATAGTTCTATTTCCCTCTGGTTGGAAGTACTATTAGTTGACTAGTTCCTTCTTGGAGGATAGCTGGCATGATCTCTTTGGTGTCTTATCAAGATAAGTGTATACCCTCATATGTTTACAAAATGTGGAAGAGAAGAAAAGATGCAGCACGCACCCATGAGCTGTTTCCACGAAGTCCTTTATTAAACCATTGTGGATCTGTAGACAAAGTTCATGGGACAGGCAGGTGCAGGAAGAATGCGGGGAAGGACGACGGCCATTTTGCGTCCAAGACGCTTCTACAGGTAGACCCATAGAAGCGTCTTGGATGTGAATAGGCCGTCGTCCTTCCCCGCATTCCCCCTGCACCTGCCTGTCCCATGAACTTTGTCTACAGATCAAAGTTCATGGGACCTATAGGTGCGGAACCTATTTAGGGATGTTAGTAGACACAGGGTGTTGTCAGATCTGCCTAGGGGTCTCCACTCCCCCCTTTCCTAGTGTTTTGGCTTCATCACACCCTTCCCATTGTTGTGCACCTAGCTGCTCAGTCACCCAGCATGACAATCAAGGAGTGTGAGGTCAGAAGCCAGGAGGATACATTATAAACAGAGGGGTGAGACAAAGGCATAGTCAGGTCACAATCCGAGTTCAGAATTCCAAGAAGGTAGCGGATCAAGACAAAGGGTCTAAGCTGACGGATGGTCAATGGTAATTACAAGATTGGCAAACAAAGATCATAATATGAGAACTCAGAGCACAGAGCTAGCACACAGAAATTGAGCTAAGCTACAACCTGCAATCTTCTAATCATTGCCAGCCAGCTAAATAGTCTGGTAATCATCCTGAATAGGCAACACCTGGAGGAAATCCCACAGGCCCGGACAGATTGAACAGCTGAGCTGTCATTCACAATACTGACAGCTCAATACACCCCTAAACATATAGGATGCCTGAGCTGTCACTCACAGCATCCTTAGGAGTGGTGGAAATGTGGCTTCCAGTACATCAGCTTCCTGTCTGTCTGTGGCTTCAAATACCTCAGCTACCTGTCTGTCTGTGGCTTCAAATACCTCAGCTACCTGTCTGCCTGTGGCATTCAGTACCTCAGTTACCTGCCTGCCTATGGCTTCTAATACCCATGACGCTGGTGGCTCATGTGCCCACCCGGACCTTGGGCTTGGAGGATCCACCTCACCAGGTGACCCATACATGATCATAATTAATAATCGCTTACCACTTTGTGTATGCAGCTTCTATCCAGACCTATGATATGTTCCCATAGACTACAAACAAAGGTGTAACCTGTTACTCTCTTTGAAGAACGGAATATCATGGGTTCCTATCCCAGTGAAGGCTATTGTAAACAACCAAAGCTTTAGCCTGAGGTTTCAAGTTGGTAATTATGCCTCATTTTATTATTTAAAACCATCTCTGCCATTTGTTTTTTTCTTTTGTTAAAGGTTGGACAACTCCTTTCATTTGCAAATGAGCTGGTAGTCTGTAATGCGTTCTGTACCACACAAGTGCCATATAAGAAAGACAACGTTTTGGCCGAATAGTGACTTTTCTCTAACGTAGACACAAATATCCACTACAGCAAATTTTACAATTTTATTAATGTTCATGAAACCTAACATAAACCTTTATCACTATAACCAAATGTGACTGTTGTAAGGTGAGAATGTCCAACTTTATCCTGTTCTCCGAAATTATCACTGGCTTTTTATTAGCTGCATACTTTTCTATAATTAGATCATGACCTACACGTAGATCATTACAAGTTTTATGACTCTTCCAGGAGCACTTAGAGCCATTAAAAGATATTTATCAATAGGAAGCAGCACTGGCACATAAAGATGGCCTCCTGCTGTGGTGCACCATGAATACTTCGCTAATGACCATGTGCAATGAAGCCTGAGCCGTCATCTGTAATAGAGACACCATGGGCACTAAATCAGGTGTTACAAAAACAAGTTGTGAATCGAGGATGATACTAATTGTCTCCAAGCTCTTTACATGCAAGAAAAGTTTTTCTGACAACTCCAGGTCACCAAATGCTTATGTAAATCAGCCTGTCCATTCCTCAATAGATGTCTATCATAGCAAACAATGGCAGAGAGTTTAATGGAAGGCGATATAAATGGCAGTATTATTCTCCGCTCCGGCACCTCACTATGTGTGGGTCATCGATCTCTCTGCTGATAATGGGAGAATGGCCTCCTAGCTACTGGGATCACGGGAGAAGATATTAGAAAACATTGAAAATTCTGCCCACCAGTAGATATAACTAAAGCCACATGCTTGTTATAAATGAGTTCCATGGAGAGAGGCCTTAAGTGTCCTTAGAGCAAAATCTTGCTCTGCTCAAAGGGATAATTATGATAGACAGAAGATTCTTGCGTTAAAAGCAAATCCAGAATCTGCTCACACTGCGGGGTTCATATAAAAAAAGTATGGTGGTAATAATCAATTTTCATATATTTTCAGCAGTTTTTAACAGTTTAGTTACAGTATCACATGCTGATCTTTTTATGCTGATAAGTGCTTATTCAGCAGCTTACCCATTAACATTCCTACCTACTTTCCACTACAGATGTGTCCTTCCTTACCTTTTCTCTTGGCTCAATATACCCCAAGATATGAGTGGAGAGAAGATCAGCTTTGAAAAAAAAACATGATTTTGTGATACTCTGTCGGGAGATGAGTATACTATACAGTGGGGAAGGTAAGAATTTGATACGCTGACAATTTTGCATGTTTTCCCAACTACAAAGCATGGAGAGGTGTATAATTTTTATGGTAGGTGAACTTCACCTGTGAGAGACAGAATATAAAACTAAAAACCAGAAAATCACATTGTACGATTTTTACATAATTGAATTGCATTTTATAGCATGAAATAAGTATTTGATCACCTACCAACCTGTAAGAATTCTGGCTTTCACAGACCTGTTAGTTTTTCGTTAAGAAGCCTCCTACTCTGCGCTCATTACCTGTATTAATTGCACCTGTTTGAACTCTACCTGTATAAAGACATCTGTCCACACACTCAATCACACTCCAATCTCTCCACCATGGCCAAGACCAAAGGACACCAGGGACAAAATTGTAGACCTACACAAGGTTGGGATGGGCAAGAGGACAACAGGCAAGAAGCTTGGTGAGAAGGAAACAACTATTGGCACAATTATTAGAAAATGGAAGAAACACAAGATGACTGTCAATCTTCATCGGTCTGGGGCTCCATGCAAGATCTCACCTCATGGGGGAAGGATTATTCTAAGAAAGGTCAGGAATCAGTCCAGAACTACACTGGAGGACCTGTTCAATGACCTGAACAGAGCTGGGAACGCAGTATTAAACATTACCACCTTTAGTAACACACAACGACGTCATGAATTAAAATTCTGCAGGGCACACAAGGTCCCCATGCTCACTCCAGCACATGTCCAGGCCTGTTTGAAGTTTGCCAATGACCATCTGGATGATCCAGAGGAGGCATGGGAGAAGGTCATGTGGTCAGATGAGACCAAAATAGGACTTTTTGGAATCAACTCCACTCGCCATATTTGGAGGAAGAGGAAGGATGAGTACAACCCTAAAAACACCATACCAACCATGAAGGATGGTGAGAGAAACAACATACTTTGGGAGTGGTTTTCTGCAAAGGGGACAGGACAACTGCACCGTATGCAAAGGAGGCTGGATGGGGTCATGTATTGAGAGATTTTGGCCAACAACCTCCTTCCCTCAGTAAGAGCATTGAAGATGAGTCATGTCTTAGTCTTCTAGCATGACAATGACCTGAAACACACAGCAATGGCAACTAAGGAGTGGTTCTGTAAGAAGCATTTGAAGATCCTGGAGTGGCCTAGCCAGTCTCCAGACCTGAACTCAATAGAAAATCTTTGGAGGGAGATGAAACTGTATGTTGCCCAGCAACAGCCCCGAAACCTGAAGGACCTGGAGAAGATCTGTATGGGGGAGTGGGCCAAAATCCCTGCTGCAGTGTGTGCAAACTTGATCAAGAACTACAGGAAACGTCTGACCTCTGTAATTGAAAACAAAGGTTTCTGTACCAAATATTAAGTTCTGTTTTTCTATTATATCAAATACTTATTTCATGCAATAAAATGCAAATTATGTAAAAATCATACAATGTGATTTTCTCTTTTTTTATTTTTAGATTTTGTCTCTCACAGATTACAGAGTCAAGAAGTTGGTCACTCTGATCAGGTAGAGCTTGGTAATGTACGTCTTACCAAGCTCTACCTGATCAGAATGACCAACTTCTTGACTCATCTGACCACTCTTCTGAGTTTTGACAATGCCTCCACATTTCTGCACTGTAACTTCTTCAACCCCTTCCATTTATTAAACATTGGGGGTCTAAGAGGGTAATAAACATTTTTTCAAAGAACTCTCGATTCATGATGAATCCACTCAATCCGTAGGGAGTGAAGTAGAAGATTAGTCAAGCAAGTCAGCCCAAATCAGTAATTGAATATCAAGTCAGTAAAAGTAACGAAGCAATAAGACTAGAAAGGGAAATAATATTTCTACCGGGCACTGAGGCAAGTGTGCTGCCATTTTTAATATGACACATTCCTCACTAATTAGCTGGTCTCTGTTCATGCACCGCCTTTCCTCCACTGCGAGGATCACTGAGGAGCTGACAAATCTGGATCATCGGATGACAAGTGCTTTACAAGTAGGTATTATTTGCAACCTTCCTATGTCCTATACAGTTCAGTCAGGATTTTCCGAAAGTTTTTTGAGTCTTTAATTAAAATAAAATATTGACAGGTGCATTTTCCACCATAGAGACAAGAACGGTACTAGATGGCACTTTGTGCTGCTTTCCAGAAAATCTCTATCAACCTGGGAATAAAAGTTAATGTATTTGTTTTTCTCATGCCGAGAGACTTGACAGTTAAATACTGCACGATATTTGAGAGACTATAACAATCTTGTGCATGCTCTCCTGGGTATTTCAGTCTTTATGGTGTTCACAAAAATCTTTCAGAAAGCAATATTTTAGAAGATTCGCATGTCAGTGTGTATTGTTACACCAAAATGACTCTCTGTGCCAACTATGTGATTTTATTGTAATGAACTCGTCCATTGGAGAACTGCGCACATTAACCGTCCCACAAATCTGTGCAGCAATAAACCTCAAAATTATAGCAATAATTGTAACCAGAGTTCTAAAACTAGAAAACTGTCTCCTGGCTTAAAGGGACAGATTGTTCAAGTCAGGTTTTTGTCTTTAATGCATTATAAACAATTTGTTGGCAATGTTATTTTTCCATTTTGTACTATTTTTAAAAATACAAATTGAAACTCTAGCAGTATTCATACAGGCCTCTAGTTTTTTTTTTATACTTTCTAAACCCCCAAAAAATGTATTCAAAAAGTAGGCAAAAAAAATCAATATGCATTAATGAATTTTATTAATAATTATATAAGGACAAAAAGATGTAAAACTACATAGAGCAAATATATATTCTGTATATACTGGAGTATAAGCCGAGGCACCTAATTTTGCCACAAAATACTGGGTAAGCTTATTGACTCGAGTATAAGCCGGGTATGCATTGTCCCCTCATCCCTGTCCTCGTATGCATGGCTCCCCGCTCCCTGTCATTGTATGCATGGCTCCCCGCTCCCTGTCATTGTATGCATGGCTCCCCGATCCCTATCACTGTATGCATGGCTCCCCGATCTCTGTCATTGTGTGCATGGCTCCCCGTTCTCTGTCATTGTGTGCATGGCTCCCCGATCCCTGTCATTGTGTGCATGGCTCCCCGCTCCCTGTCATTGTATGCATGGCTCCCCGATCCCTGTCATTGTATGCATGGCTCCCCGATCCCTGTCATTGTATGCATGGCTCCCCGATCCCTGTCATTGTATGCATGGCTCCTCTGTCCCTGTCATTGTATGCATGGCTCCCCGATTCCTTTCATTGTATGCATGTCTCCCCTGTCCCTGTCATTGTATGCATGGCTCCTCTGTCCCTGTCATTGTATGCATGGCTCCCCGATTCCTTTCATTGTATGCATGTCTCCCCTGTCCCTGTCATTGTATGCATGGCTCCCCGGTCCCTGTCATATGCATGGCTCCCCTATTCTTGTATGCATGTTTCATATTAAAAAAAACAAACATCTTACTCACCTTCCTGCACACCCTGATGCATCTCATTCCAGCACCAGCAGCTCTTTCTTCCTGCCAAGCGATCACGTGGCCCTGCCCATTAAGGTAATTAATATTCACTCCACGCCTATGGGAGTGGAGAGACGTGCATATGCATTAACTAAATGAGCGGGGCCATGTGGTCGCTCGGCACAGGAAGAGCTGCTGGCAGTGGAACGAAGGAGATGCAGTGCCAGCAAAAAGGATAAGATGTAAAACAACATAGAGCAAATATATATTCTGTATATACTGGAGTATAAGCCGAGGCACCTAACTTTGCCAAAAAATACTGGGTAAGCTTATTCACTCGAGTATAAGCTTGGTATGCATTGTCCCCTCATCCCTGTCCTTGTATGCATGGCTCCCCTGTTCCTGTCATTGTACGCATGGCTCACCTGTCCCTGTTGTTGTATGCATGGCTCCCCGGTCCCTGTCATTGTATGCATGGCTTTCCTGTCCCTGTCATTGTATGCATGGCTCCCCGCTCCCTGTCATTGCATGCATGGCTCCCCTATGCCTGTCATTGTATGCATGGCTCCCCTGTTCCTGTCATTGTATGCATGGCTCCCCTGTCATTGTATGCATGGCTCCCCGGTCCCTGTCGTTGAATGCATGGCTCCCCGGTCCCTGTCATTGTTTGCATGGCTCCCCTGTCCTTGTCGTTGTATGCATGGCTCCCCTATCCTTGTATGCATGTTTCATATTAAAAAACAAACAAACATCTTACTCACCTTCCTGCGTGCCCTGATGCATCTCGTTACGGCACCAGCAGCTCTTTCTTCCTGTGCCGAGCGATCATATGGCCCCGCTCATTAAGGTAATTAATATTCACTCCATGCCTATGGGAGTGGAGAGACGTGCATATGCATTACCTTAATGAGCGGGGCCAACTGATCACTCGGCACAGGAAGAGCTGCTGGCTCTGGAACGAAGGAAATGCAGTGCCAGCGAGGGCGCCCCGGTAAGTGAGTAGGATGTGTGCTGGAAACAGGTGGTGTCAGAACCATGAACATTTTTTACCTTTTGTGCATTACTGCCCTTTTCCAAGATGGCGTCTTTGGTCTCATGTGCACTGTGTCTTCCTGCTATAAAACTCCACCTTAGCCTTCAGTCTGTGCTAGAGTATTCTGCCTTGCATCTAGCTTCTGACCTCTGATTACTCCCTGGCTATATACCTGCTCCTGTGAACCTGTGTGGTGATCCTGCTACTCAGCTCTGAGTTCCTGCTGCATACACCAGTTTCCAGTAATCCTCCTTCATCTGCTGCTCATGTTTGCTTCCATCTGCATTTGCTGGACATGTAAGCTGTTTCTGCTCTGCAAAAACCTGAAACTATTAACCAGGCCTCCCTGGTTGAGCTAAGATATGATTTGAACTGCCTTATAAGCTTATCTATCTGTGTTTGGACTAAGACAAGGATTTATTCGTGTCAAGTATCCTCAAGAATAACTGTGCTTCATAGACTTTCTGCTTGATTGCATTTTCCTCTGAAGTTTCCTATAGACTGCTAAGCTGCGTTTAATATTTACACCAAGTGTTGTGGACTTGAGTTTCTCTCTGCACCTGTTTGAATCACCGTGTGATAATATAGACTTTACCACTTATAAAACTGTGTCATGTAGTTGTCTTGTTCCACGCAAAGAGTCTCCTGAGTTATCCCCTATAATTATTACAGGTGGCTGCGGCTGGCACTGTGCACTATTGTACAGCAGCGGCACAGGCTTTAGCCACAGCTGCCGGCTCCTGCCTCTGTCACCCGCCACTCCCCCTTCCCTGACAACTTCTGGGGAAATTGACTCGCATATAAGCTGTGGGGGCGTTTTCAGCACAAAAAAAGTGCTGAAAAACTCAGCTTATACACGAGTATATACAATATATATCTATATATACAGTACAGACCAAAAGTTTGGAGACACCTTCTCATTTAAAGATTTTTCTGTATTTTTATGACTATGAAAATTGTACATTCACACTGAAGGCATCAAAACTATGAATTAACACATGTGGAATTATATACTTAACAAAAAAGTGTGAAACAACTAAAATTATGTCTTAAATTCTAGGTTCTTCAAAGTAGCCACCTTTTGCTTTGATGACTGCTTTGCACACTCTTGGCATTCTCTTGATGAGCTTCAAGAGGTAGTCACCGGGAATGGTTTTCACTTCACAGGTGTGCCCTGTCAGGTTTAATAAGTGGGATTTCTTGCCTTATAAATAGGATTGGGACCATCAGTTGTGTTGTGCAGAAGTCTGGTGGATAAACAGCTGATGGTCCTACTGAATAGACTGTTAGAATTTGTATTATGGCAAGAAAAAAGCAGCTAAGTAAAGAAAAACGAGTGGCCTTCATTACTTTAAGAAATTAAGATCAGTCAGTCCGAAAAATTGGGCAAACTTTGAAAGTGTCCCCAAGTGCAGTGGCAAAAACCATCAAGCGCTACAAAGAAACTGGCTGACGTGAGGACCGTCCCAGGAAAGGAAGACCAAGAGTCACCTCTGCTTCTGAGGATAAGTTTATCCAAGTCACCAGCCTCAGAAGTCACAGGTTAACAGCAGCTCAGATTAGGGACCAGGTCAATGCCACACAGAGGTCTAGCAGCAGACACATTTCTACAACAACTGTTAAGAGGAGACTTTGTGCAGCAGGCCTTCATGGTAAAATAGCTGCTGGGAAACCACTGCTAAGGACAGGCAACAAGCAGAAGAGACTTGTTTGGGCTAAAGAACTCAAGGAATGGACATTAGACCAGTGGAAATCTGTGCTTTGGTCTGATGAGTCCAAATTTGAGATCTTTGGTTCCAATCACCATGTCTTTGTGCAACGCAGAAAAGGTGAATGGATGGACTCTACATGCCTGGTTCCCATCGTGAAGCACGGAGGAGGAGGTGTGATGGTGTGGGGGTGCTTTGTTGGTGACACTGTGGGGGATTTATTCAAAATTGAAGGCATACTGAACCAGCATGGCTACCACAGCATCTTGCAGCAGCATGCTATTTTATCTGGATGGCATAACCCAAAACACACCTCCAGGCTGGGTAAGGGCTATTTGACCAAGTAGGAGAGTGATGGGGTGCTACGCCAGATGACCTGGCCTCCACAGTCACCAGACCTGAACCCAATCAAGATGGTTTGGGGTGAGCTGGACTGCAGAGTGAAGGCAAAAGGTCCAACAAGTGCTAAGCATCTGTGGGAACTCCTTCAAGATTGTTGGAAGACTATTCCCGGTGACTACCTCTTGAAGCTCATCAAGAGAATGCCAAGATTGTGCAAAGCAGTCACCAAAGCAAAAGGTGGCTACTTTGAAGAACCTAGAATATAAGACATAATTTCAGTTGTTTCACACTTTTATGTTAAGTATATAATTCCACATGTGTTAATTCATAGTTTTGATGCCTTCAGTGTGAATGTACAATTTTCATAGTCATGAAAATACAGAAAAATCTTTAAATGAGAAGGTGTGTCCAAACTTTTGATCTGTACTGTATATAATAGAAATCAATATTTAATACTATATTATCAGTTGAAAGTCAATTCTCTACATTACATTTTATTAACATTTCTATATGCAATAATTAATTTTATAGATAATTACATAAGGACAAAAAAATTAAAAACAACAGAGAACAAATATATATATAATACTATAATACTGTACTTTGTAACACTACACTAATATATGTGTAAATATATATATATTTGTGTACTGTCATAAAGTACAGTATTATAGTGTTACATATACTTTCAATATATATAATATATTTCTATATTTTATAGTCCTATATATAAAATAACACACACATATACTGAAAATGCACAATATCATATATAGATAACATTGACTTCTATGTTATATATATATATATATATATATATATATATATATATAAAGAAGAAATCGATATTTAATACTATATTATCACTGATGAAAGTCGATTTTACATTTTATTAATGTATTTATTTTTTATATAGAAATGTTTTTGATTGTGGGAATGGAAAGTATAATGGAGCATGACATGAAAATACGGTTTCTAGGACGACACGATGGTCCTTGTCTGGGACGATTCTAAACGTTCCCTAAATAGAGAGCCCGCATTTACATTTTTATTGCCTAACAAGGTCTTGGCAATGCTTGATGAATTTCACCTTGCAATTTATTCTAAGAAAGGCTCCGATCCTCCTTGGTGACTTTTTCTCAATACTTACTTTAGCACAAGAGACCCATAAATCCTTGATTCTCAAGTTATTTTCTAAAAATATACAAAATACACACAATAAACTCAAATCCTACAACACTAATGATATCTGTGAATGTCAGTGAATACAAACTAAGTTTTTAATACCATCTGTAATTTGCATAAAATGTCATCTCTTGGTTATGACTGTATTACATGGATTAGGTGAAATGAGTTAGATTAGTAGTTTCTAAACCTGGTATTTTGGGTTTCATGGACTGTCTTGTCACTAATAGTAAACTATAGCATACTATGGAGAATATATGTTTTTTGCCTCTTAATCTGAGAGCAAAACCGAAGAAAAAAAAATTGAGCATATTACCCTATAGTAAGTATATAAGTAAATAGTAATAGTACATATAAATATCATGGGGCACTTAGTTAACACTATTTTGATCAAAAAAGCATAAAAGCGATCCAACGGCAACAAGGTGAAGCCAATTAAGCATTTAACCAACAAGAGTGCATCTTTATTTAAAGGGATTTTCTTAGCTTATGTTTAGCTCACCTGTTCTCCTCCCAGCTTCCCAGGGACAATGGGCTTGTGAAGGTTAACAGTTACAACCATGCCACTGATCCAAATTTTGCCTCAGCATCATGGGAGGAGCACAGGGGAAATTGAAGCTTTCCAGATCCAATGCAGCACTTTCAAGCTTGAAGCAATGAGCTTGTACACGTGCAATCCTTGCCTGGAAAGCCAGCCACCGCAGATAGACTGAATAGGTGTTACACTCTGCTTCCTTCCCCTGAATTTCGCTGCCCTCTGCTGTGCTCCACGTTGGGTTTTGCAAGTTGCCTGGAGTGGATCAATGGCATTATCTCTCTAGACCAAATTAAGGCCCCTTGGAGACACACCTGTGTCTTGGGATTGAGACTCTAGTCCTATGTTTGGTGTGTTCCACCATCTGTGCTTTTTGGGTATATGTTTGTGTTTGCATTGATTCCTTCTGGGTTCCATTATATCCATCCCAATGCTCCTGTGTGTGCCAAGCCTTCGCTCCCTGTTGTGAATTCCGTTCTGGAGCTCCCTCCTGTGGTTGCTAATGGTATTTTTGTGAGTTCTGCCCTTGGGCTCCCTCTGGTGGTTTCGAGTGGTACTGCTGCTCCTTTAGGTAGCTGTAGCAGCTGCCTTCACTAATCGCCTTGCCTGGGTTTGTTATTTAAACCTGCTCTGGGCTTTAGTTCATGCCAGCTGTCAATGTTTCAAGATTGGATTTAGTCTTCTCCTTGGATATTTCTCATGGCCTGTTCATTTCAGCAAAAGATAAGTTCTTGCTAGTTCTTGTTAGTCCATTTGCTTGGACCTTATTTCTCAGTTTTTGTTAGGTCTTTTTGTCCAGCTCGTCATTATGATATATTCAGGCTAGCTGGAAGCTCTGGGGAAGCAGATTTGCCCCTCCACACCGTGAGTCTGTGTGGAGATCATTTTTTGTGAACTCTGCGTGGATTTTTAGTTTTGTATTCTGACCGCATAGTATCCTTTCCTATTTCTGTCTATTTAGATTAGTATTTGGCCTCCTTTGCTAAAATCTGTTTTCCTCTCTGTGTATGTTATTTCCCCCTCCACTCACAGTCAATATATGTGGGGGGCTATCTTTCCTTTTGGGAATTTCTCTGAGGCAAGATAGTTTTCTATTTCCATCTTTAGGGGTAGTTAGTTCTTAGGCCGTGACGAGGTATCTAGGGAGAGACAGGAACGTCCCACAGCTATTTCTAGTGTTGGCGTTAGGAGTAGGGTTTGCGGTCAGAAAAGTTACCACCTCCTCAAAACTTGTCCATGTGTCCTTTTAACCACCAGGTCATTTCAGTGTTGTTCCCTAACCACCAGGTCATAACAGTACAGCTGGCCCACAATGTGTTAAATGCATCTCAAAAGAGGGAAAAGAAAGTTCTGAGTCATTTTTTTTTCCTTTGTAGTTTTTTTTGTCTTTTTTTTCCCCTTAATCTCTGGGTGGTTCAGGATTCTGGTGCTGATATGGAGGTTCAGGGTCTGTCCTTGCGTGTGGATCAACTCGCTGCAAGGGTACAGAGTATCCAAGATTATGTTGTCCAGACTCCAGTTTTAGAGCCTAGAATTCCTATTCCTGATTTGTTTTCTGGGGATAGATCTAAATTTTTGAACTTTAAAAATAATTGCAGATTGTTTTTTGCTCTGAGACCCCGTTCCTCTGGTGACCCCATTCAGCAGGTGAAGATTGTTATTTCTTTGCTGCGTGGCAACCCGCAGGACTGGGCATTCTCCCTTGAGCCAGGAAATCCTGCATTGCTCAATATTGACGCATTTTTTCAAGCGCTCGGATTGCTGTATGACGAGCCTAATTCTGTGGATCAGGCAGAAAAAACTTTGCTGGCTCTGTGTCAGGGTCAGGAAGCAGCAGAAGTATACTGCCAGAAATTTAGAAAGTGGCCTGTGCACACAAAATGGAATGAGTATGCCCTGGCAGCGATTTTCAGAAAGGGTCTTTCTGGAGCCCTTAAAGATGTTATGGTGGGGTTTCCCACGCCTGCTGGTCTGAATGAATCAATGTCTTTGGCCATTCAGATCGATCGGCGCCTGCGCGAGCGCAAGGTGGTGCACCATATGGCGGTGTCCTCTGAGCAGAGTCCTAAGCCTATGCAATGTGATAGGATTTTAACTAGAGCAGAAAGGCAGAAATTCAGATGTCAGAATGGGCTGTGCTTTTACTGTGGTGACTCTACTCATGCTATTTCTGATTGTCCAAAGCGTACTAAGAGGGTCGCTAGGTCTGTTACCATTAGTACTGTACAGCCTAAATTTCTCTTGTCTATTACCCTGATTTGCTCATTGTCGTCCTTTTCTGTTATGGCATTTGTGGATTCTGGCGCTGCCCTGAACTTAATGGACTTAGAATTTGCCAAGCGCTGTGGTTTTTCCTTGGAGCCTTTGCAGAGCCCTATTCCCTTAAGGGGGATTGATGCTACGCCATTGGCCAAGAATAAACCTCAGTACTGGACACAGTTAACCATGTACATGGCTCCAGCACATCAGAAAAATATTCGCTTTTTGGTGTTGCATAATTTGCATGATGTTGTTGTGCTGGGTTTTCCATGGCTACAGGTACATAATCCAGTGCTGGATTAGAGATCTATGTCTGTAACTGGTTGGGGTTGTCAAGGGATACATAGTGATATTCCTTTGATGTCAATTTCCTCGTCCCCTTCTTCTGAAGTTCATGAGTTTTTGTCGGATTTCCAGGATATATTTGATGAGCCCAAGTCCAGTTCCCTGCCTCCTCATAGGGACTGTGATTGTGCCATTAATTTGATTCCTGGCTGTAAGTTCCCTAAGGGCCGACTTTTCAATCTGTCTGTGCCAGAGCATGCCGCTGTGCGGAGTTATGTAAAGGAGTCCTTGGAGAAGGGGCATATTCACCCGTCTTCGTCACCGTTGGGAGCGGGATTCTTTTTTGTTGCTAAGAAGGACGGCTCCTTGAGACCCTGTATAGATTATCACCTTCTCAATAAGATCACGGTCAAATTCCAGTACCCTTTACCTTTACTTTCTGATTTGTTTGCTCGGATTAAGGGTGCTAGTTGATTTACTAAGATCGACCTTCGAGGGGCGTATAATCTTGTGCGTATTAAACAAGGTGATGAATGGAAAACAGCATTTAATACGCCCGAAGGCCATTTTGAATACCCTGTGATGCCATTCGGGCTCTCTAATGCTCCATCAGTATTTCAGTCCTTTATGCATGATATCTTCCCGAATTATCTGGATAAATTCATGATTGTATATTTGGATGATATTTTGTTTTTTTCCGATGATTGGGAGTCTCATGTGAAGCAGGTTAGGATGGTATTTCAGGTCCTTCGTGCTAATGCGTTGTTTGTGAAGGGGTCTAAGTGCCTCTTTGCAGTTCAGAAGGTTTCTTTTTTGGGTTTCATTTTTTCTCCCTCGGCTATTGAAATGGACCCTGTTAAAGTCCAGGCCATTCATGATTGGACTCAACCCACATCTGTGAAGAGCCTTCAGAAATTTTTGGGCTTTGCTAATTTTTATCGCCGCTTTATTGCTAATTTTTCTAGTGTGGTGAAGCCTCTGACCGATTTGACAAAGAAAGGCGCTGATGTGATGAATTGGTCCTCTGTGGCTGTTGAGGCCTTTCAGGAGCTTAAACGTCGTTTTACTTCTGCCCCTGTGTTGCGCCAGCCAGATGTTTCTCTCCCTTTTCAGGTTGAGGTTGACGCTTCTGAGATTGGGGCAGGGGCCGTTTTGTCTCAGAGAAGTTCTGATGGCTCTTTGATGAAACCGTGTGTTTTCTTCTCCAGAAAGTTTTCGCCTGCTGAGCGTAATTATGATGTCGGCAATCGGGAGTTGTTGGCTATGAAGTGGGCATTTGAGGAGTGGCGACATTGGCTTGAGGGAGCCAAGCATCGCGTGGTGGTCTTGACTGATCATAAGAATCTGATTTACCTCGAGTCTGCTAAGCGGATGAATCCTAGACAAGCTCGGTGGTCTCTGATTTTCTCCCGTTTTGATTTTGTGGTCTCGTATATTCCAGGATCTAAGAATGTGAAGGCTGATGCCCTTTCTAGGAGTTTTTTGCCTGATTCTCCGGGAGTTCTTGAGCCGGCTGGGATTCTCAAAGAGGGGGTGATTCTTTCTGCCATCTCCCCTGATTTGCGGCGGGTACTTCAGGAGTTTCAGGCTGATAAACCTGACCGCTGTCCAGTGGGGAAATTGTTTGTTCCTGATAGATGGACTAGCAGGGTGATTTCTGAGGTTCATTGTTTGGTATTGGCTGGTCATCCTGGGATTTTTGGTACCAGAGATTTGGTGGCCAGGTCCTTTTGGTGGCCTTCCTTGTCGCGGGATGTGCGTTCGTTTGTGCAGTCCTGTGGGACTTGTGCTCGGGCTAAGCCTTGCTGTTCCCATGCTAGTGGGTTGCTTTTGCCTTTGCCTATTCCTGAGAGGCCCTGGACGCATATTCCCATGGAATTTATTTCTGATCCTCCTGTTTCTCAGAAGATGTCTGTCATCTGGGTGGTTTGTGACCGGTTTTCTAAGATGGTCCATTTGGTACCTTTGCCTAAGTTGCCTTCCTCCTCTGATTTGGTTCCATTATTTTTTCAGCATGTGGTTCGTTTGCATGGTATTCCGGAGAATATTGTGTCTGACAGAGGTTCCCAGTTTGTTTCTAGGTTTTGGCAGTCCTTTTGTGCTAGAATGGGCATTGATTTGTCTTTTTCTTCAGCATTCCATCCTCAGACAAATGGCCAAACGGAGCGAACCAATCAGACCTTGGAAACCTATTTGAGATGCTTCGTGTCTGCTGATCAGGATGATTGGGTGACCTTTTTGCCGTTGGCCGAGTTTGTCCTTAATAATCGGGCTAGTTCGGCTACCTTGGTTTCGCCTTTCTTTTGTAACTTTAGTTTTCATCCTCGTTTTTCTTCGGGGCAGCTTGAGCCTTCTGACTGTCCTGGTGTGGATTCTGTGGTGGACAGGTTGCAGCAAATTTGGACTCATGTGGTGGAC
This sequence comes from Ranitomeya variabilis, assembly GCF_051348905.1. Classification (NCBI taxonomy): domain Eukaryota; kingdom Metazoa; phylum Chordata; class Amphibia; order Anura; family Dendrobatidae; genus Ranitomeya; species Ranitomeya variabilis. Next base: position 42,335,766 of record NC_135237.1, on the reverse strand, counting down.
AATTTGATGTTGTCTCAGGAAAAGGCTCAACGTTTTGCTAACCGTCGTCGGTGTGTTGGTCCCCGGCTTCGTGTTGGGAATTTGGTCTGGTTGTCTTCTCGCCATGTTCCTATGAAGGTTTCTTCCCTTAAGTTCAAGCCTCGCTTTATTGGGCCTTATAGGATTTCTGAAATTATCAATCCGGTGTCTTTTCGTTTGGCCCTTCCAGCTTCTTTTTCCATTCATAATGTGTTCCATAGATCCTTGTTGCGGAGATATGTGGTACCTATGGTTCCCTCCGTTGATCCTCCTGCTCCGGTGTTGGTTGAGGGGGAATTAGAATATGTGGTGGAGAAGATTTTGGATTCTCGTTTTTCGAGGCGGAAGCTTCAGTATCTGCTCAAGTGGAAGCGTTATGGCCAGGAGGATAATTCTTGGGTTGTTGCCTCCGATGTTCATGCTGCCGATTTGGTTCGTGCTTTCCATTTGGCTCACCCTGATCGGCCTGGGAGCTCTGGTGAGTAGGGTTGAGCGACTTTTATTTTTATATGATCGGGTCAGGTTTCACGAAACCCGACTTTCTCAAAAGTCGGGTCGAGTGAAATCGGCCGATCCTATAAAAAAATTGGGGTCGGGGTCGGGCGAAACACGAAACCCAATGCAGTGCAATGGGATACTATGGTTCCCAGGGTCTGAAGGAGAGGAAACTCTCCTTCAGGCCCTGGGATCCATATTTAAGTGTAAAATAAAGAATTAAAATAAAAAATATTGATATACTCACCTCTCCGAAGCAGCCTGGACATCGCCGCTGGTAACCGGCATCTTCCGTTCCTAAGAATGGCGCTTGAAAGACCTTTCGATGACGTCACGGCTTGTGATTGGTCGCGGCGGCCCACGTGACCGCTCAGCGACCAATCACAACAAGCCGTGACGTAATTCTCAGGTCCTAAATTCCTCATTCTAGGAATTTAGGACATGAGAATTACGTCACGGCTTGTGATTGATCACTGAGCAGTCACGTGGGCGGCCGCGACCAATCACAAAGCCATGACGTCATCTAAGGTCCTTCACGCGCTCATTCTTAAGAAGGAAGGCTGCCGGAAAGAAGCCGAGGGTGAGTATATTCCTATTAGGTATATACTCACTCTCGGACGCGCCCTGCTTCTTTCCGGCAGCCTTCCTTCTTAAGAATGAGAGCGTGAAGGACCTTAGATGACGTCACTGCTTTGTGATTGGTCGCGGTGGCCCATGTGACCGCTCAGCGACCAATCACAAGCCGTGACGTAATTCTCATGCCCTAAATTCCTAGAATGAGGAATTTAGGACCTGAGAATTACGTCACGGCTTGTTGTGATTGGTCGCTGAGCGGTCACGTGGGCCGCCGTGACCAATCACAAGCCGTGACGTCATCGAAAGGTCTTTCAAGCGCCATTCTTAGGAACGGAAGATGCTGGTTACCAGTGGCGATGTCCAGGCTGCGTCGGAGAGGTGAGTATATCAATATTTTTTATTTTAATTCTTTATTTTACACTTAAATGTGGATTCCGATACCGATTTCCAATATCGCAAACATATCGGAACTCGGTATCGGAATTCCAATACCAGATTCAGAAGATCGCCGACCTCATGGCCGACCCCACACAGGGGTCGGGTCGGGTTTCATGAAACTCGACTTTGCCAAAAGTCGGCGACTTCTGAAAATGGCCGACCCGTTTCGCTCAACCCTACTGGTGAGGGTTCGGTGACCCCTCCTCAAGGGGGGGATACTGTTGTGTATTCCGTTCTGGAGCTCCCTCCTGTGGTTGCTAATGGTATTTTTGTGAGTTCTGCCCTTGGGCTCCCTCTGGTGGTTTTGAGTGGTACTGCTGCTCCTTTAGGTAGCTGTAGCAGCTGCCTTCACTAATTGCCTTGCCTGGGTTTGTTATTTAAACCTGCTCTGGGCTTTAGTGCATGCCAGCTGTCAATGTTTCAAGATTGGATTTAGTCTTCTCCTTGGATATTTCTCATGGCCTGTTCATTTCAGCAAAAGATAAGTTCTTGCTAGTTCTTGTTAGTTCATTTGCTTGGACCTTATTTCTCAGTTTTTGTTAGGTCTTTTTGTCCAGCTCGTCATTATGATATATTCAGGCTAGCTGGAAGCTCTGGAGAAGCAGATTTGCCCCTCCACACCGTGAGTCTGTGTGGAGATCATTTTTTGTGAACTCTGCGTGGATTTTTAGTTTTGTATTCTGACCGCACAGTATCCTTTCCTATTTCTGTCTATTTAGATTAGTATTTGGCCTCCTTTGCTAAAATCTGTTTTCATATCTGTGTATGTTATTTCCCCCTCCACTCACAGTCAATATATGTGGGGGGCTATCTTTCCTTTTGGGAATTTCTCTGAGGCAAGATAGTTTTCTATTTCCATCTTTAGGGGTAGTTAGTTCTTAGGCCGTGACGAGGCGTCTAGGGAGAGACAGGAACGTCCCACGGCTATTTCTAGTGTTGGCGTTAGGAGTAGGGTTTGCGGTCAGAAAAGTTACCACCTCCTCAGAGCTTGTCCATGTGTCCTTTTAACCACCAGGTCATTTCAGTGTTGCTCCCTAACCACCAGGTCATAACAGCTCCCCACGTGTCTCCCTGCTCGTTGGGTCAACACCCTGAGACATGTGCCCATCAGGACCTAAAGCTTAGAGGATCTATCTCACTTGGTGAGCCTAACAATAGTTGGCCGGTAGCTTAGGCATTGAGCTGTAAACTGTAAAATTAACAATTTTTTCTTAAACAATCACTTTGCAATTTTACCCATTTAACAAGATTGGACAACCCCCTTATGCAGGACAAAATCTTTGGAAAACTGGGAGCAAAATGGTTTTCCGTGAAGTGTTGTGGTGTCACACATTTTTAGTATTTTTTTTGCTCATTTTTCCTCACATTTTGATCAGCCATTAAAACGTAGTTTTTATTAATAACAAATGTTAGATATTTTATAATAATTTCCCAATGGTTTTCACCAGAAAAAGTAGAGGGTCAGGTCAGGGATTGGGGTCAGAAGGTATAGAAACTTTCAGTATTCCAAATATTCTAAAACCAGAGGGTCTATTTTCAGCTCGTTGCATGCAGACATCAATATCTGTATGTGGCTATAAATCAATCTCTTTGCATCACGGTAAGAATACAGATAATGGTCTGGCAGTTATTTCTGGAATATTAAGATACACAGAATAAATCTAACCTAACTTAGTGCTAAAAAAAATTCTCAAATCACAATCGGAAACCAATAAAACTCTAACTGGGATGCAGCAAGTAACATTTTTTTGTTATATTCCAGCCAGTAATTACTTTTCTGTTTGAAAAGCCAGATTGCAAACTTTCCCTCCGCAGCCCAGACACAGGCACAGCATGCAGACCCGTATCTCAAGGCTAAACAGTCCCTTTAAAAGTCACAATAATTAATGTTCTATGCAAAAGTGGCTCACACACAGAAATCCAAATGAAAAATTGCAAAAATGACTTTGTCTTTTGGAAGATTATTATGGCAGATTATATTCAGGTTTTTTTTCCTGTTTATTTTTTTTTTCTTCCTCGCCCATCTTATGCTTTTGTAAAGAGGCTTAATATATGCAAAGTACCCATTTTGCACTTATGGGAATACAGCAGATTAATGAATAGAGAACATAAAAGAAGGATAACTGGAAACTGTGAATAACCGGCATGTAAAGAAATTCACTATAATTAACAACTTATAGCAGGAATCGTTTTGGCAAACTATCCGGATGTAAACATTCTCCTCTGCAAAATTAAAATAGTCGGTTACTCGCCTGTAAATCTATTGTGCATCTAGACGTCTTGGGGTTTTTACTTGCAAAATGCTGTTGTTTGTTCTGCGCCTGAAGGGTCTAATTACAACTTCCTTAATGGAGCAGGGATCTTTTTTAATCATTTTCCTCTTTGCTAAATTTCAAGAAGGAAAATAATAAAAGACGTGCAAAAATAAAAAAAAAGTTGGTGCCAATATTTGAACTTCATTTAATCATCGTTTTAATTGTTGCATTATTGTTATTGTTGTGCCATCCACAATAGCATATTTTTATGTAATGTATTTTTTTTATGAGTTGTCATATACATTCCAATGTTCAAGGAAAATATTGTGCAAAACACAGAATCCCCTCAGCTTTGAATTCTGTAAGCAACTTATGAAGGAGCAGAAACCCGAAAAAAAATGGAATATAGAGTCCACGATCGTTATAAAAAGTATAGTTTTAATGACAATTCAATAAATACAACAAACATTAAATTACAAAAGTATGCAAAATCACAAAATTAAATCAGAGACACAGACAATGAAGGATCAAGTAGAAAAACGGCTAGTGTGTCCTGACCAAAAACCAATAGTGGCATAATGTAAAGTGCTAGTGCTTTATACTTCCCACAAAGGGATCAAGGGGGTAAAAATCAATGTATGAAGCAGCTCATCCTATTGCTTAATGCATATGTTATGCTTAAAAATACTGTCCCCTCTCCCCAAAGTGCTTACCATACTGGTGATCGGGCAGGAACACACGCCTCTCCACCACCGACGCGCGTTTCACGTGAGCTTTATCAAGGTGCGGTTATTTTTAATTTTGTGATTTTGCTTACTTTTGTAATTTAATGTTTTTTGTATTTATTGAATTGTCATTAAAACTATTATAATGATCGTGGACCCTATACTCTGTTTTTTGTTTTGTTTCTGTAGCTGTATTTTGGAGTGTCCTACTTTTGGTGCTAATTGGCCTATCCACTGGATGACAGAGCTACCTAACACTGCGTACTAATGGTTTTCCTGATGGTGTATATGCAACTTCTGAAGGAGTAGCAATGGGTGCAACAGCCTGGTGGGAATGATTGATGAAAGAATACAGAATGAGGACAAGGTGGGAACCCCTGGATGCAAGTATACTACATTGGTTTTATCCCTCTGGGAAAATGCAGGATATAGGTGTAACTACTGTGAAGGAGGTGGGAGCTGGATATAACTACTCACGGGAGGGCTCTGGATGTGGCTTGTAATCCTCCAAGAGCTGAATGTGGTTCTCAATGTAAAAAAAAGTTGGGGATCACTGCCCTAGAAAATAGTTCTCAGAAGGGCTTGGTTCTTTTTGCATCCCGGAGAGTGGGCGATGGCAAAGGTAAAAAAAAATATGGTAAGGAACAAAAAGACCCTCATCTTCATCTTACATATGTAACTCCTTAAGAAGGAGCATTGTGTGCAGAGGATGCTGCAGCTGATGCTAAGCAGGGACTCAAAACAGCAGGCATTAGCACTGCTTTCCTGAAAGACAGTGTACTATAGTTCCCATAAGTGCTTGCTTATCCTTGCAACCTTGAGAGGGAAAAATGGCAAATGTACAGATTGACTGAGTAAGGGTAAGTGCACACGATCAGAAAACGCTGTGGGTGTGACACAGCGTACTTGTGTAGTGTCCAAATGTTACAGCATAGTGGATGGGATTTCACGAAATCCCATGCACACTATGCGTTCACAGACGCCCACGGCTCACCTACGGAGACTGACATGCGTCACGACTTTACAGACCGCAGCATGTCAATTTCTCTTGTGGGGACACCAGCCTCCGCAAGAGAAATTTTACCCATACAATGTATTGAACACAGTGAATCCGCATGGTTCAGTGAACACATGCGGATTCACCTGCGTTAAATAATTCACTTCATATCTGCCACTCCATATTTATCAAATCTATGATAAATTTGTAGTGAATTACATCATTTTTAAGCATGATAGTACACTTACCAATGTTGAACAAGAGCCGCAGACATATATGTCAATGTTACGACTCTGTTGTGGGGTGCCCAGGACCAGGGGCTCCTTCCCTGTTCCTGACACTGGGGGTGCCCTAGCTCACCCTGTTCCCCAGATTACTTCTAATGGTGAAGACGCCATGGCCACATACCTTGCCTTAGCTCCTGAATCTGCCCTGAGTCTGTACCCTTCCCCCACCCAGGAAAGAGGGGAACAGTAGTGTACTGTAATACACCAACCAGACTAACAAGGTAGTATGAAAAGGGATGGCGAAAAATATCAAACATACAAATATACTGTACTCACACAGATAACAGAGTAATGAACTGGGGAGTGGAGGATGGGGTTAAACCAAAGTAGGAGAAGAAAGGGAATTATCACACACTCAAAACCTAGCAACAGACAAAGATAAATCCACAGAATGCCTATTCCAATAACCACCAACAACCTCCAGCCATGCAGCATAAGCTCCTCTATCAATGAGTGCTAGCCAGGGCCCAGATTATACAGGGGATGGGAGTGGCTAACAGTGCACAGCTGAGAGCCAAAAAAGCAGGAAAGTTTCCAGGAGCTCTCAACTGAGCCGAAAAACCACTGCAGTGCTAAAAGAAACTTACACTGTTTAATATGAAGGTGAAGTGCTTGTATTCAGTGCACGAGTAACAGAAATCAGATGGTCCCGTCTGTCGTGGAAAATAGTCAAATGCTGAACCGTACCATTTTTTGTACGAATGCGACTCTTTAAATGTTAATTAGCACACAATATTAGGAAAGTATCTGGGATTCTAAGTCATCCCCTTGCTAAAGTCGTAGACACTCATAACTACAGAGCTCCTAGATTTCAGTGCTGATGAGCATATCTCCATAATATGGCATCCAATGGAGCAACTGTTTCCAGCTGGAGGAATACAGAGGATTAAGTAGATCCCCATACACTTATATGGAAGACATATTACAACACTTTGGACCTGATGCAGAGCTATGAGACACACATGTGCATTAAATCTTAGAGTCAAGCAGTCTTTAGAGGAGAATACCTCTGTAATACAGCAACCAATAGAATGCGTCACAATTATTTTCTGCATTAGAGATATATAGAGATACAATATGACCCAATACAACACTATGGGTGGCCTATTATGTACAATTTGGAGATTGTATAGCACCACAAAATAGTTATGTCCAAGAAGCCTTAACCTGCCCATGCACCTTGAACAACTGCCAGCCAAAAGCTTGGTTGCCTAACAGTTATTTTTACTTATCCCACACCCCCTGTGCACATTTACGCTCAGTTTAGCCAAGCCTGCATGTGTTTTCATTGGGGAATGAGGTGCCTGATATCTGTGGTTGATGTTTTTTTCCACTTAGGTAAAAAGGATCGAGCATTGAAACTCATCAGGGCCGTACCTTCTCTTCTCAACATCATATGTCAAGGAGAAATTGGGAGACAACTGTAAACAAAAGATAATCATCTGCCACCACCAAAATCGAGACGCTCGCCAATCTTTGCTCTGATGCCAGAGAATGGTAATTTATAGGGTTGAGTATGTGTGGCACAAAAAAGCTGAGAGGTCATATGGTTATAGAGGTTCACCTTATGGTGTTCTGCATCAATGTAAGAACGACAGTATATTTGCACTTGTCAGAGGGCTGCCAGCCAGTGCCAAGGGTTTCCTAGCTATGCTGACCGCTCTGAAACCATTCTGCTATTAAAGTGTCACCTAGACTAATGTTAGGTAATTTATAGACACAAGTCCATGGGTTTAATAGACCACAGTCCTCATCCCTGCCACACCGCCACCTTCATAAAGTTATTGACATAGATATGGCACGGAGCTGATAAATGACGGTGCGGTTCATGGGACAACACAGTTTAGCCTAACTTCAACATTTACAAAGCTAGAATCTTGTAAACTAATCAGGTTACCCCTGTCCGAAAATGGTGTGATATCTACAGTATCTATCGCCTCCTGTCCTGTGTCATGCACAGTAATAAGACCATGTCATGCACTCTCTATAAAGGAACATTGACAGTTATATAGATCACATTGGTAAAATGGCTAATTTGCTAGGTCTACCCTGGTGAGCTGTGACTGCTCTTACTCTTACATGGGAACATGTAACTGAATACAAATCTGCGCTGACAATGAACCAGAAAGGAGTAGACATACTTTGCCATCAGGACACACCATAATGATTATTGTTGTTTGTCCTGATGAAGAAGTTTGTTTACTTCGAAAAACATTGACAAATACAACCGTATTTCAACTACTCCTGTCTCCTTCTCCCTTCTGGACCATTGGCAGACCAGATTATTATTATTATTATTATTATTTCGACCTTCACAAGTTTCTTCATAATGTGGAACTACAGTAGTCTTCTATCTAAGCTGATATAGTGGTTGTGTCTCTCACAACCCCCTAAGGTTAGCATAAATAATTTTCTATCTCCCCTTTTTCCACAGGATTAGACCTTATTGCACTTATTGTTTCTCCAGTACTTTATTCATTCATGGGAGCATGTAAGACTTACCATAGTACATGAGACATAAGACATAACAGTCAGCCAAAAATGACAGCATGCTTACAAACTCCATCTACACAGGACCACTCAGCTCGGCCAAATGTTCGTGTATTTTCAGTGGGCAGAGAGGACAAAGCTGCTGTTTGATTCCTTTGTGTGAAAATAAAAGCAGAAAGCGTCAAAATGTCATCATGTTTGATCCTTATTTCACCTGACGTCACCTGTTAGGTTAGAGCAAAGAGTCCCCATACATGGCAAATGGTCGGCTGGTGCCACCAAAATGAGGACCTTAGGAGTGACCGTAGCCATGCCATGAGGCAGTCAACTGTGCAAACTGATCATGGGGTTAACATTAACATCTATCCTACTAGATATAATATTTGTCAATGTAAAGACTTCAGTGCAGCTATATAAGCCAGTTTAATTCCATTTAGTTAACGGAGGTAAACTGGACCAATTGTATTAGTAGGTGTACCCCTCTTAATAAATTTGGTGCAACTTTGGCTGTCTCTATACCACAAATTGAACAAATACATCCGTTTTTATCAGATTCCTTTATAATTTGCATCAATTTTTGCCATAATTAATACATTTTTTTAATCCGCTGTCATCCTGGTAACCGGTATACTTTTGAATAGTGGCAAGAAGAGTAAAAAAGTCACAAACTTTAGCCAAAGAATAATCATGCAAAATTTTTTATTATTTTATTTACTTTAATTTACACAAGAGTGGCACGGAACAATTGTTGACTTCATGTCATTATCCACTTTGCCCAACCCTTCAACCAGAGGTGGACATATCATTGGTGCAACCTATGCAGCCACACAGGGACATCAGAGGTAAAAGGGATCATGTAATTGTGCTGTGTCCATGCTGCAGCAAGAACCGAATCCCAGGGTTTCTCATTGCTTATCCAACCGTTCAAGCCTCCAACTATCAATAGCAAGAAAAAAAATACTGTTTAATGCTACATGTATATAGAAGCATTTATCATTGGATTACAAGTCCCAGTACTTCATCAGCACTGCCCAAATTGGTTCTGTTTGCGACACTGAAGGTGCATTTTCCTTGGATACAATTATTTACTCGTTGCAAGCCAGAACGACCGTGGATCCAAGAATGGAGCAGCGAAGAGTGTGTATACTATCTGTGATTACCGGTATCATTTTTTTCCCTCGTTCATACATTGTATTAAAAATCTCATTTCAAAGAAGAAAAAAACTTGAATTCTCCTCGGGAATTGAACGTGATGTATTAAATTTTCTGTGAGGTGACTGGAATCTTAGAGTACTTTTCTATTCCCAGAAACAAGGTTGCGGAATTAATGGCTGAACATCTGCAGCACTCCAGCAGCTCAAACTGTTATCGTAATAATTATGCCGAGTTTAAAGTTCAAGCACTTCCAACAGTACATTAGTAAAATGTCCGTGTTTGTTCTCCTTTCTGAGATGTAATCATTATTGTTCCAATGAAATAATTTTATGGATAAAGTCCTGCACAAACCCAGACAAACTGCTCTGTAGAATTACATTTTACCTACTGGTAGCAGAATCGACAACTTCAAAATGTGGTGCTGGGGAAGGATATTATCAATTCCATAGATGGCAAGAAGAACAAACAAATCAAGTTTGGAACAAATCAATACAGACATGTCATTTGGAGCAAGGATCAACGAGCTATGACTTGCCAACTTTGGACATACTGTATCAATCACTGGAGAAGGACTTCATGGTCAGCAGGATAGAAGGAACAAGGCAAAGATGAAGAACAGCATCCCGATGGCTTGATATTATCAAGATAATGGTGGAGAAGACCCTGATGGACTCATCAAGGCTAACACAAGATCGATTTTCTTACAGATCTTTAATCCATCAAGTCGTCATGGCTCGAGATTGACCCGAAGGCCGTTAAATAATAAGCTCCAAGCAAGAATATTATTCTACTGAAATACAAAACATGATGCCTATATATTTGTTCCTTCATTCCTCTATCCTTTTCTTCTTTCAATCAGAAATTGAAAGCAGTCTATACCTGGAATACCTTCATCCATTCTAGCTACGGCTTGTGTTGATCTTGTAGAAGACCAGCTTGACACTCGAAAGAATTGTACTTGTATTGGCACCGTGGTAAAGGATAATTTCTAGATAAAATTAAGTTCATCAATTGCTAAATTGTAATGTAAAGGACCTAGAAGAATATTATTTTTGCTTATTCCCACATTGGTCATATGAATCTATTTATTAAATAAAAAGTGGATACAGGTCATAAAAAAGGAATACACAAGAAACCAGTGATTGACCCCAATGGCATATTAAAAAGGACCAGCAGCACCATAGAAAAAAAGTAGGTTTCCTTCAGGTCCTTCTTCAAATTAGCAGACTTTTAATCGACAGATATTCCAGGTGTCTCCATCTTATTTTCATAGCTAAATTGTATTTGCTCTTTGTTTGCTAATATGGCAGCACCTATGGAAATTCTTATTGCTCTTTTAAATGGGGGCAAAACCGAACTAGTACAAGTGCCCTCTCTCTAAGGACCCTAAAGCAGTTAATGGGATGTCCCTATGAAACATATACTGTATATCCTCTTGTTTTTTTTCCAATTTTTTAATCACTGCCAATCTGTGGGGTTGTGAAAATCAGTTACTGTCTTCCGAATGCAGTGAGTTAGTCCATCTATATCGTTTTAAAGAAAAATGATTTAGCAACACTCTGTTGGGAGATATTGATGCTATACGGGTCTGTATGTGATCATCCAATGGTTTTAATGTTGTCTGATTTATTTTACACTGCATAAGTATTTGATAAAAATTGCAACTGTGTGAAAAAGTGTTTGCCCCCTAAACCTAATAACTGGTTGGGCCACTCTAAGCAGCAACAACTGCAATCAAGCATTTGCAATAACTGGCAAGGAGTCTTTTACAACGCTTTGGAGGAATTTTGGCCCACTCATCTTTGCAGAATTGTTGCAATTCAGCCACATTGGAGGGTTTCCGTGCATGAACCACCATTTTAAGGTCGTGCCACAGCATCTCAATCGGATTGAGGTCACGACTTTGACTAGGCCACTCCAAAGTCTTAATTTTGTTTTTTCTTAAGCCATGTGTTTTGGATCATTATCTTGCTGCATAACCCAAGTGTGCTTCAGCTTGAGGTCACAAATAGATGGCCGGACATTCTCCTTCAGGATTTTTTATGGAAAGCAGAATTCATGGTTCCATTTACTACAGCAAGTCTTCCAGGTCCCTAAGCAGCAAAACAGCCCAATCCCCAAACATGTAAAATAATAGGAAATCAGGAAGGGGGAAAACACTTCTTCATACAAATGTTTATATATGTAATTCAGATTCAAAACTTGCATACAATCAATCATCTCTCACCTATATATCCTTGCAAAATAAGATAAGTGAGATGCTTTTCATATAGCCTGTAACTGGGGCCTTTCTTCTCTCCTTGCACACTGCCTAGATCTCCAAATAACTTCCCTTTCTACCGTGCTCAAAGCCTCTCTCCATTGATATCTAATGGAATATTTTTCCTGCAAACTAGATCAAAAGAAGACATTTACTTGTACATTTACTTACTATCACAGAAGACCCCTTTGGGAATGAGGGTCCTAGGCAATTGCTCTGCTGACCCTACCTACCTCCTAACGGCATGATGATACAGTGCAGGGTTTATGCAACACTATGGCATGTTGCAGATCTCAGCTTTCAGCAGAATCATTCAGCACAAGATTGTGGGAAAATTGTTATACTTGGGATACACGGCAACCATTGTCTTCATCATACCAAATCGAGGATTACGGGAGAGAAGTGACACTAGCAAGAACTGAGAGGTCACACAGAGCAGTAGAGAGAGGAAATACATGCACATAAATAAACTATAACTAATAACTCAGCACTATTTTATATCTGTCCCTCCAAAAAAAGCTGCAGCTGTTACTATTAAGCCAGAAAAGAGCTGTAAAACTTCTGCAAGCATGAGCTCTAATATAACCGTCATGCTGTATATCTTCATACATTTCCTTTGTGCTTCACAAATTTTGCTTCTTACTCCCATATTAAATCGTAAATGTAATATGAAAGTTTCAGAAGTTTTTCTTTATGATAATAACTTTCTGGACTATATTCCGCTCAGATATCTGCTGGCGACATTTGATTTAGACATGTAACCTGGCTGCTGCTCTGCATATCAAATACTAACCATAAGATGTGCTCGCTAGCTGATAACATCAGACAACAGAGTCCAGACCCTGCCTCCAGCTTATACTTTCTGACGTTCAATCCGGTGTCTTGAAGATGCTTCTTCCGTAAGATAAATGAGATACCTAGGAATTCTAAAAACCAGACTGGAATATTAAGTCTTTGGAAAACCTGCACTTAGAAAGTAATTTCCAATTAATACAAAGTCATATACCACTTATAACTGATACACTATTGGGTTATAAAGAAACTTAATGGTTAAAAGTGTTAAATTAAGCAACTTAGCAACTTTTTTCTTTTGTTTGACTTTCGTAGAGTTCATCTCAATCTATGACGACTTGATGGATGAATAATCTGTAGGAAAATTGATCTTGTGCAAGCCTAGATAGCTCCATCAGGGTCTTCTCCACCATTATCTTGATAGTGTCAAGCCATTTGGCTGCTGGTCTTCCTCTTTGCCTTGTTCCTTCGGTTCTTCTAAACATGATGTCCTTCTCCAGTGATTGCTCTTTTCATATGATGAGTCCAAAGTTTGAAGTCATAGCTTGGTGATTCTTGCTTCGAGTGACATATCTGGCTTGATCTGTTCCAAGATTAATTTGTTTGTTCTTCTTGCCATCCATGATCTTGATAACATCCTTTTCCAGCACCACATTTCAAAGGCGTTGGATTCTTCTTCTGTCTTGTTTCTTTATGGTCCAGCATTTTACTTATTAAAAATCTCTTACATTGTCAAGATTGGAGGGATTTTTAATTTTTAGACATTACAGTCCATTGTGCAGGATAGGGTTGAGCGACTTTTATTTTTATAGGATCGGGTCGGGTTTCACGAAACCCGACTTTCTCAAAAGTCGGGTCGAGTGAAATCGGCCAATCCTATAAAAAAGTCGGGGTCGGAAACCCAGTGCAGTGCAATGGGATACTATGGTTCCCAGGGTCTGAAGGAGAGGAAACTCTCCTTCAGGCCCTGGGATCCATATTAATGTGTAAAATAAAGAATCAAAATAAAAAATATTGATATACTCACCCTCGGACGCACCCTGGTACTAACCGGCAGCCTTCCTTGCTAAGAATGAGTGCGTGAATGACCTGCGGTGACGTCGCGGCTTGTGATTGGTCGCGTGAGCGGTCACATGGGCGGTCACGCGACCAATCACAAGCCGCGACGTCATCTAAGGCCCTTCACGCGCTCATTCTTAGGAATAATAGGAATATACTCACCCTCGGACGCGCCCTGCTTCTTTCCGGCAGCCTTCCTTCCTAAGAATGAGCACGTGAAGGGCCTAGATGACGTCGCGGCTTGTGATTGGTCGCGTGACCGCCCATGTGACTGCTCACTCGACCAATCACAAGCCGCGACGTCGCCGCAGGTCATTCACGCGCTCATTCTTAGGAATGAAGGCTGCCGGTTAGTACCAGGGCGCGTCCGAGGGTGAGTATATCAATATTTTTTATTTTGATTCTTTATTTTACACTTAAATATGGATTCCGATACCGATTCCCGATATCGCAAACATATCGGAACTTGGTATCGGAATTCCGATACCAGATTCAGAAGATCGCCGACCTCATGGCCGACCCCACACAGGGGTCGGCTCGGGTTTCATGAAACCCGACTTTGCCAAAAGTAGGCGACTTCTGAAAATGGCCGACCCATTTCGCTCAACCCTAGTGCAGGATACTGGCTACCTCTGAATTGGCCGGTTTTCTAGGCAACGAGCGTACACTTAGTAGCTCTATGCTATAGTGCAGAGGTCCCCAACGTTGAGAGCCACATTCAGTGCTGACAGAGATCGTGAGCCACATCCAGGCTAGAGAGAGGGTCACGTGCCACATTCAGCTCCCACCCTCCTCACAATAGTGGCAACTAAAGCCCCCATTACAGGCATAATGGTAACCAAAGCTTTTCCACAAAAATCAACCACCCCTAAGCATTATATATAGATTTGGGGGTTCCTACAATACCCCCCATTCAGTATTCTCCTCTAAAACACTTCCAAGACACTGTCACATCCAGCTTCAAACACCTCCTCTGACAGGTGGTGTAATCTTGCCTCCAGCGTACCATACTTAAATCATCTCAAAACCCCTAATACTAGTATATGTGCATCCAGATCTGCTCTTCTGTGCAGGGCTGCTCACAAAATTCACAATATTTAGATGTTCTCTTAATACCTGTTGGCTATAACTTAAGCTAATGCGCCAAGCTGACAGACAGCAGCGGGCCACAATTCATGGGACCGCGAGCCACATGTGGCTCACGAGCTACAGGTTGGGGACCTTTGCTATAGTGCATGCAGCGCTCCTCTGAAGCTCATGAGATCACTGGTTCCTGCTCTCTTCCTATGTTGCCTGCCTTTGTTTACAGAATTAGACAGCACATAGTTTGGTTTAGCGGCTCAGATATACTGCCTGGTAGAACTGTCAATCTTCAGGAGTACACCGTTCTTTGGCAAGGAGGAAACCGGGAGGCAGGGGAGCGATGTGCTCCTGAAGAACAAACTTCAGACAAAAGCTTTAACTGGCTTGTTTAATTTACTGTATGTTGAAAAATGAGTTGGGGGCTGATTTTGAAGGACTTACTTTCGTTGTCATTGTAGATATCCTAAAAACAGGTAGCTGATGCAGAAACTATGTCAGAAAGTTGTAAAAGTTTTCATATATACAGTGATTAAGTTACAATGATATAAAACCAGAAAACACAGTTTATTATGATCGCTGCTCGGCTGTAATGTATCCCTGTGGATCCAGAAAACTATAAAGAACGTAGTGAAGTAAAAATTAAAAGAATCAACTACTGTAATGTGAATGGATTAAATGAAGCCCAAAATGATTAGTGATGAGGGAAGGGATGAAAGGATAAGCATCGCCAGGAAGGATGTGAGACTTGGCTCCTGCTCCACCAAATAGCTATTCTCATTACCTAAGATTCCTGTTCAAAAGAGAATTCATTTTTTTTTTACATTTATGGTTAATGTCGAAAATGAGTGAGGGGGAAATGAAGATTTTAGATTTCCTTGACTGTAATTCAAAAAATAATAAAGATCTTTTAAAAGAAAAATGTGATACTAAGCTAATGATATCATACAATGTCTGCACAGAGAGAATTTGGGTGATCGCATGTGATGCTACCGTTGATAGCAAAGGAGTTGATAATGATAACTGTGTTCAGAGCCTTTAGATTTTAGAAAATGAGTTCGGATAAGGGCTCATTCACACATCCAATTTTCCATGTCCAAGAAAAACGAACCAATTTAGTGTGATCAGAGTTTGATCATAGTGTGGGCCCAGTGTTTTCAGTTTTTCTTGTATGTGGAGGAAAAAAAAGTTTCTCCAGCTACTCCTATGTGACAGTCTGTGAAAATCAGACTGCATTCAGATGTCATCACAGTGCGGTCTGATTTTTTACGGACGCATAGACTTGCAATTTTGATCTGATGCTCGGATTAAAGTTGGACATGTCTGCACGTTTTTACACGGACCACTCGGTCACTGGAAAATCATGGACATGTGAATGACCCCACTCACTATTGTAGGTACGAGTGATATTCAGGAAAACCACTAATACGCGAAAGGCCTAAAGAGTAATATGCAGATTATATTAGAACCAATTTCTATTATTCTGCTTTCTGGAATAAGTCTCCAATTCTAGTTGACCTGACAACAGATTCACAGCGTTGGTCCAGATTGGGGCAATCTTTCTAGCCTTAATGTTTTACCTTATTCCAGAACACACCCATAAATTTCCTCATCAACAAGGACCAAGTAGGTCGGACTTTAGAAGTGACATGATCTTCTTTACTCTGGGCAAAACTGGACTTTTTATCTTCTTTCTACATAGTTAAAGTGGACCTGTTAACAGGATACGTGACCCCTAAATACAGGTATGTGTGTAAAACCCCTTTAATGTGTATTATAATCTATTCTTGAAGTTTTATTCTAAAGTGCAAGGGGGCAGGCACTCCACTCACTCATTATCTCTCCTGTACTTCGCCGCCCACCACCGGCCGCTGGTCATTGATTGACGGTCAGTGACATGTCTCCCCTGCGCAGGCGGCATCATA